>NC_056456.1:27800341-28535341 GCF_018296145.1 Oncorhynchus tshawytscha | reverse complement strand
CCTACACAATGAAAAGGACTCATCTCTCACTGGCTCGTTCACACTCTCTGTCCCCCTGCTTTGCATTACCACCCAGGTCGGCAGAGAGAGTAAGAGGCATTGACCAGAAGCGCAACATGCTCTGCTCAAACCTAATGGTCCAAAACTAAACTACACAAATAACACTGGACACTTTGGAAAATTAAGCTTTTACCATTTCATGCTGGAATATACAAGGTCTGAAGTAATCTGCCTTTGGCCTGGGAGACAGACCCACTGGTTGCACTTTAGGTTAGAGAGCGGGGAGTCAAAACCACCAAACTACCAGGAGTGAAACAGGGAAGGTACATTGTGTCCTGTGTGCTACATATTAGGCTTGGGCGGTATACCGTATACGACAAATAGATTAAAAAATATATATATATTTTTAAAACGGTTGAAACAAATTTTTTTTTTTTACACATTTGAATATTTGTAGTTACTTTAAATAACTGCAGACAACTTGAGCAACATGCTAGGAGATAAAGATGTCACTAATCACTATTTTTCATTCTGAAAATTAATGATAGTTTTGTGGTATTTGTTTACAAGCACAACGATGAGATACCGGAGCCTTGTGTCACTGTAGTGCAGCACGCCCCAGGTCACCTAGTTACAGTATGGAATTCACCACTAAATGTTACCAGCTAGATATCTTAAAACTATTAGGTTAACATTCTAAAATGTGCTAAATGCTCTGCAGTTGTGCATTTGGTTAGCCAATTTAGTAGCTAGTTAGATATCTAGCTAAGTTAACTTCTTCCAAAATCAACTTGGCTTGGTAACAGCAGAGAAATCCCTCCTGGATCAGGAGTCTTGCTCTCTAATATTTGTTATATGCATGCGGCAAACAATTTGGCTGGGATGCTGGGACTGCTGTGTTTCAGGGGCAGAATGACAGATTTGGCTGGGATGCTGGGACTGCTGTGTTTCAGGGGCAGAATGACAGATTTGGCTGGGATGTTGGGACTGCTGTGTTTCAGGGGCAGAATGACAGGTTTTTACCTTGTCAGCTCGGGGATTCAATCTAGCAACCTTCCGGTTACTGGTTCAATGCTCTAACCACTAGGCTACCTGCCGCCCCTTAACCGGTCTTCTCCCCTTCATCTACACGGATTGAAGTGGATTTAACAGGTGCCATCAATAAGTTATCATAGGTTTCACCTGGTCAGTCTTATGGAACGAGCAGGTGTTCCTAATGTTTTGTACATTCATTGTGTATCCAGACCACAAATTCAAATGGGCTAACATCCCCAGCTCTGGTATCTAACCCCAAAATTTGGAACCATTGTCTGGTCACCCCAAACCACAAAAGTGGAGATGAATTTGACCAATAATTAGTGAAATCTGCATCAAAAGCAACCTTGGGCAACTTATCTGCAGTTCTAACAGCAGACTGCAGCATTTCCTCAGTGAACAAATTGTCTCCTTATCAAAATACCGTACGACAGACAACGTATACAACCTATATATACCATTATTAACAAACAAAAACATTTGTCTCATGCTTTGTTGATTTCAAAAAATATTTTGACTAAATTTGATCTGCTTTACAAATTGATAGAAAAACATGACATAATGTATGTAATGGAGGTCGACCGATTATGATTTTTCCATGCCGATACAGATTATTGCTTATCTAGCGTTCTCAGGGCAGCTTGAGCACCACCCTCTTCAACATGTATTCACAACCCTTCACTTTCCACATGTTGTGTTACAGTCTGAATTTAAAATGGATTCAACGGAGATGTTGTCACTGGCCTACACACAATACCCCATAATGTAAAGTGGAAAATTTACACCCTTACAAATTAATAAAAAATGTCAAGTTGAAATGTCTGAGTCAATAAGTATTCAACTTCTTTGTTATGACCAGCCTAAATAAGTTCAGGAGTAAAAATGTGCTTAACAAGTCACACAATAAGTTGCATGACCTCACTGTGTGCAATAATATATAGTTAATGATAACATCTCTTTACCCAACAAATGATCTTTAACCTGTTGTGTATGGGGCAGGATTTTGATGTTTGGTTGAAAAACATACCCACATTAAACTGCCTATTTCTCAGGCCCAGACGCTAGAATATGCAGATTAGGATAGAAAACACTAAAGTTTCCAAAACTGTCAAAATATTGTCTGTGAGTATAACAGAACTGATATTGCAGGCGAAACCCTGAGGAAAATCCAATCAGGAAGTGCCTCTTATTTTGAAACCCCTGTCTTTCTATGCATCCCTATTGCCCATTGAAAGGGATATCAACCAGATTCTTTTTTTCTGTGACTTCCCAAACGTGTCTACAGCCTTTAGACATAGTTTCAGTCCTTTATTTTGAAGAATGAGCGTAAACGACTACATTGCGTCAGTGGCCAGCTGAGGGCTCTCAGAGTGATTCTTGCGTAAAAGACAGAGGTAGTAATTTTCTCACGCTCCTACTGGTTGATAGATTATCGAAAAGATATTTGAAAAACACCTTGAGGCTTGAATATAAAAACCATTTGCCATGTTTGTCGATATTATGGACATAATTTGGAGGGGAAAGAATTGTTGTCATGACCGCTATTTACGGAGGATTTCTCAACATAACATGACCAACAAACGGATAAAAATATAAAAATTATGTTTATGGAACAATAGGAACATTTGCTGTCTAACTGGGAGTCTCGTCAGTGAAAACATCCAAAGAGCAAAGGTAAACGGTTCATTTGATTGCTTTTCTGATTTGTGACCAAGCTTCCTGCTGCTAGCTGGACATAATGCTATGCTAGGCTAGCAATAAACTTACAAACGCTTGTCTTGCTTTGGCTGTAAAGCATAATTTCAAAATCTGAGATGACAGGGTGATTAACAAAAGGCTAAGCTGTGTTTCACTATATTTCACTTGTGATTTCATGAATATGAATATTTTCTAGTAATGTTTTTTTGACCGTTGCGCTATGCTAATTAGTGCAGTTGATGATAATTCTCCCGGATCCGAGATGGGAAGTTCCAAGAGGTTAAGTTCCTTGCTCAGAACATATGAAAGCTGGTGGTTCCTTTTAACATGAGTCTTCAATACTCCCTATAGGACTATTTCTCTCTGTACCATTTGTACTTCATATACCTTTGACTATTGGATGTTCTTATAGACACTTTAGTATTGCCAGTGTAACAGTATGGCTTCCGTCCCTCTCCAACAGCCACCATCGAAGCAGCCACCCTCGAAGCAGCGTTACCCATGCAGAGCAAGGGGAACAACCACTAAGTCTCAGAGCGAATGACGTTTGAAACACTATTAGCGTGCGCTAACTAGCTAGCCATTTCACATCGGTTACACCAGCCTCATCTCGGGAGTTGATAGGCTTGAAGTCATAAACAGCTCAATGCTTGAAGCATTGCGAAGAGCTGCTGGCAAAATGCACTAAAGTGCTGTTTGAATGAATGCTTACGAGCCTGCTGCTGCCTACCACCGCTCAGTCAGACTGCTCTATCAAATCATAGACTTAATTATAATAAACACACAGAAATATGAGCCTTAGGTCATTAATATGGTCAAACCCGGAAACTATAATTTTGAAAACAAAATGTTTATTCTTTCAGTGAAATACGGAACTGCCTCTTAAGTCGACCCGAGACGCAATCGTCCCATCAGCAAATGCAAATGCGCTACGCCAAATGCTAATAGCACTCGTTAAAACTCAAACGTTCATTAAAACACACATGCAGGGTACTGAATTAAAGCTACACTCGTTGTGAATCTAGCCAACAAGTCAGATTATTAAAATGCTTTTCGGCGAAAGCATGAGAAGCTATTATCTGATAGCATGCAACACCCCAAAATACCTGAATGCGACGTAAACAAAATAATTAGCGTAGCCGGCGCTACACAAATAGCAGAAATAAAATACAAAACTTTTATTACCTTTGACGAGCTTCTTTGTTGGCACTCCTATATGTCCCATAAACATCACTATTGGGTCTTTTTTTTCGATTAAATCGGTCCAAATATACCCAAAATATCCATCTATGGAAACTGTGTGATTCAGAAAAAAACAGTTTAAAACGCTACGTCATTTTTTTAAATTAAAAAAGTTGACGATAAACTTTCATAAAACACTCCGAAATACTTTTGTAATCCAACTTTAGGTATTAGTAAACGTTAATAATCTATCAAATTGATCACAGGGCGATGTGTATTCAATAGCTCCACGATTTCAAATCATGTTCAGAAATCTCTCTTCCAAAACTTCCTGTCGGAGACCGGATGGAAAGTGGTCTCTCTTCCTCATTTGACCAAGAAACAACGAGAAGGCAATTGACAAGACTGGCGACATCGTGTGGAAGCTGTAGGACTTGCAATCTCGGCCCCATTTAATTTTGTGTCCCTTAAACAATACATGCAAGTGGCGCATTGATATTTTTTTCAGTTTTCAGTGATCAGTTTTTCTTGCGCCTTTCGATGAAACACACGCTCTGTTATAGTCACAGCCGTGATTTAACCAGTTTTAGAAACGAGAGAGTGTTTTCTATCGACACATACTAATCATATGCATATACTATATTCCTGGCATGAGTAGCAGGACGCTGAAATGTTGCGCGATTTTTAACAGAATGTTCGAAAAAGTAGGGGGTAGGCTTACCAGGTTTTTAACCTGTTGCGACGAGCAATCCCGTATCCGGGATCCTATTTATAGCCTCATGCTCATTACCATAACGCAACGTTAACTATTCATGAAAATCGCAAATGAAATGAAATAAATATATTTGCTCTCAAGCTTAGCCTTTTGTTAACAACAGTCACCTCAGATTTTCAAAATATGCTTTTGAACCATAGCTAAAACAAGCATTTGTGTAAGAGTATTGATAGCCTAGCATAGCATTTAACCTTAGCATTCAGCATGCAACAATTTCACAAAAACAAGAAAAGCATTCAAATAAAATAATTTACCTTTGAAGAACTTCAGATGTTTTTAATGAGGAGACTCAGTTAGATAGCAAATGTTCAGTTTTTCCAAAAATAGTATTTGTGTAGGACAAATCGCTCCGTTTTGTTCATCACGTTTGGGTAAGAAAAAACCCGAATATTAAGTCATTACAATGCAAACTTTTTTCCAAATTAACTCCATAATATCAACAGAAACATGGCAAACGTTGTTTAGAATCAATCCTCAAGGTGTTTTTCACATATCTATCGATGATAAATCATTCGTGGCAGTTTGGTTTCTCCTCTGAAGAAAATGGAACACGCATGGACCTGGAGATTACGCAATAATTTCGACGGAGGACACCGGGCGGACACCTGGTAAAAGTAGTCTCTTATGGTCAATCTTCCAATGATATGCCTACAAATACGTCGCAATGCTGCAGACACCTTGGGGAAACGATAGAAAGTGCAGGCTCATTCCTGGCGCATTCACAGCCATATAAGGAGACATTGGAACACAGCGCATTCAAAATCTGGACCATTTCCTGTATGAAATTTCATCTTGGTTTCGCCTGTAGCATTAGTTCTGGGGCACTCACAGATAATATCTTTGCAGTTTTGGAAACGTCAGAGTTTTTTCTTTCCAAAGCTGTCAATTACATGCATAGTCGAGCATCTTTTCGTGACAAAATATCTTGTTTAAAACGGGAACGTTTTTTATCCAAAAATTAAAAGAGCGCCCCCTATCTCGAAGAAGTTCATCTAACCATCGTGTCCGATTTCAAAAATGCTTTACAGCGAAAGCACAACATACGATTATGTTAGGTCATAGCCAAGTCGAAAAAACACACCGCCATTTTTCCAGCCAAAGATAGGAGTCACAGAAAGCAGAAATATAGATAAAATTCAACACTAACCTTTGATGATCTTCATCAGATGACACTCATAGGACATCATGTTACACAATGCATGCATGTTTTGTTTGATAATGTGCATATTTATATCCAAAAATCTCAGTTTACATTGGCGTGTTACGTGCAGTAATGTTTTGATACCAAAACATCCGGTGATTTTGCAGAAATACTCATAATAAACATTGATAAAAGATGCAACTGTTATTCACAGAATTAAAGATAGACTTCTCCTTAATGCAACCGCAGAAACAAGTCAAACGATGTATGGAATCAATCTTTAGGATTTTTTAAACATAAAACATCAATAAGCTTCCAACCGGAGAATTCCTATGTATGAAGAAAAGCACTGGAACGAGAGGTAACTCTGTCGGGAGTGCGCGTCACGAGCCTGAGACACTCTGCCAGACCACTGACTCAAACAGGTCTCATGAGCCCCTCCTTTATAGTAGAATCCTCATTCAAGTTGCTAAAGACGGTTGACATCAAGTGGAAGCCGTAGGAAGTGCAACTTCATCCATATCCCACTGTGTATTCAGTAGGCCAAGCTTTGAAAAACTACAAACCTCAGATTTCCCACTTCCTGGTTGGATTTCTCAGGTTTTCACATGCCATATGAGTTCGGTTATACTCACAGACATCATTCAAACACTTCAGAGTGTTTTCTATCCAATACTAATAATAATATGCATATATTAGCATTTGGGACAGAGTAGGAGGCAGTTCACTCTGGGCATGCTATTCATCCAAAAGTGAAAATGCTGCCCCCTATCCCAAAAGAGTTAAACTAGTAATATCATCAACTATGTGTAGTTAGCTAGTGATTATGTTAAGATTGATTGTTTTTTATAAGATACGTTTAATGCTAGCTAACACCTTAACTTGGCTCCTTGCTGCACTCGCATAGCAGGTAGTCAGCCTACCCCGCAGTCTCCTCGTGGAGTGCAATGTAATCAGCCATGATCGGTGTCCAAAAATGACCATTACCGATTATTATGAAAATTTGAAATCGGCCATTCCGATTAATCGGTCGACTATCACCTACCTCTTCATTATGGTTCAGGGATGCACTGCTGTAACTAGCAAACTGCCTTTGCACCCTACTGCTGTCTTTCCAGAGCACGCGCTGATGCTGTAACTAGAAACTTGGTTGTCTCTTCTTTCTTCAGTGGCGTGCTGCATTCTGTTGTGCGAATGATTGGCTGAGCCTTGGATACAGCCAGCATTGCTCCAAACACGAATCACTCGTTTGCATACAGCCAGTAGTGAGCCAAAGCCACCCACCCCCACTCCCAAACTTTTCTCATTGGAGTCACACAAATCCCATAGCCCACCTATATCGGATTCAAAATGGACATTTTTGCCAAAAAGGTCAATCATTTGCATCCCTGGTGTAATTTTCAATAGATTTGCAAAAATGTCAAAAAACATGTTTTCACTTTGTCATTATGGGGTTGTATGTGTAGATCTTTGAAAAAAATGTATTTAACTTCTTGGTGACAGGGGGCAGTATTTTCACGTCCGGATGAAATGCATGCCCAAATTCAACTACCTGCTACTCATCCCCAGAAGATAAGACATGCATATTATTAGTAGATTTGGATAGAATACTCTGACGTTTCTAAAACTGTTTGAATCATGTCTGAGTTTAACAGAACCTATGTAGCAGGCAAAACCCTGAGGACAAACCATTCACACAAAAAAAAATTTGAGGTGACTCTTTTCAATGAATTTTCATTGGGAATCCAGATTTCTAAGGGACCTTCTTGCAGTTCCTACCGCTTCCACTGGATGTCACCAGTCTTTAGAAATCGGTTGAGGTTTTTCCTTTGTGTAATGAAGTAGCCCTGTTCAAAACGAGGGTCACTTCAAGTGTACTGTTAGATAGAGGCGCGTGACCAGAAAGGTAGCGTCAGTTTGTTTTCTTCCTTTATTGAACACAGATCCTCCCGTCCTCAATTTAATCGATTATTTACTTTAAAAAATACCTAAAGTTGTATTACAAACGTAGTTTGGAATGTTTTGGCAAAGTTAACAGGTAACTTTTGAGATATTTTGTAGTCACGTTGTGCAAGTGTGTTGTTTCTGGTGTTCTTTCTGGATCAAACGAGCCAAATAAATTGACATTTTTGGATATATCGACAGAATTAATCTAACAAAAGGACCATTTGTGATGTTTATGGGACATATTGGAGTGCCAGCAGAAGAAGCTCGTCAAAGGTAAGGCATGATTTATATTTTTGTGTTTTGTGTCGTGCCTGCAGGGTTGAAATATGTTCTTTGTTTACGGAGGTGCTATCCTCAGATAATAGCATTGTTTGCTTTCGCCGAAAAGCCTATTTGAAATCTGACATGTTGGCTAGATTCACAACATGTGTAGCTTTAATTTGGTATCTTACATGTGTGATTTCATGAAAGTTAGATTTTTATAGTAATTTATTTGAATTTGGCACTCTGCATTTTCACAGGCTTTTGGCCAGGTGGGACGCTAGCGTCCCACATATCCCAGAGAGGTTAATCAATTTTGAATTCAGGTTGTAACATGTGGAATAAGTCAAGGAGTATGAATACTTTCTGAACATACGGTATATCAATAAATTGGCATGGGCACTGGAACAGTCAGCAGCAACCGGCCTCCCCATACTGGACTGAGAAATCAAATGTCTGCTTACAGATGATCTGGTGCCTACAGTAGCACCTATATATCCAGCCAATTACAGAATCTCAGTACGACAAATAATGCAGCTCCAAAAGGCCCAGTTGCCAGAACAAAAAGTACAAATTCTAATCTAGACACCGTTGCCCTAGAGCACACATATAATTATATCTACCTCGGCCTAAACACCACCACAGTTAACTTACACAAGGCTGTGAACGATCTGAGACAAGGCAAGGGCCTTCATGCCATCAAAAGGAACATAAAACTCGACATCCCAATTAGGATCTGGCAAAAAATATATATACTTCAAATCAGTTATAGAACCCATTGCCCTCTATTGTTGTGAGGTCTGAGGTCCACTCCCCAACCAAGAATTCACAAAATGTGACAAACACTCAATTGAGAATCTGCATGCAGAATTCTGCAAAAATATACTTAAACGTACAACAGAAAACCCCAAACAATGCATTCAGAGCAGAATTGGGACTATACTAGTTATCAAAATCCAGAAAAGATTCGTTACATTCTACAACCACCTAAAAAGGAAGTGATGCCCACACATTTCACCACAAAGCCCTCAACTACAGAGATTAACCTAGAGAAAAGTCCCCTCAAACCACTGGTTCTGTGGCTCTGTTCACAGACAGACCCCACAGACCCCCAGGACAGCAACAATTGGACCCAACCAAATTATGAAAAAGCAAAAAGGATACCTATTTCACACACTGGAAAGAAATCAACAAGAAAACAGAGCAAGATTGGAATGCTATTTGGCCCTAAACAGAGAGTACACAGTAGCAGAATACCTGACCACTGACTGACCCAAAATCCTTGATCATGTGCCGTTTCAGTGAGCATTGCCTTGCTATTGAAAAAGGTTACCATAGGCAGACAGGATATTTCCCCACTGTCCATAAAATGAGGTGGAAACTGAGCTGCACTTAACCTCCTGCCAAATGTATGACCACATTAGACATTTCCCACAGATCACAAAACCACAGCATTTAAAAAAAACAATATACACACCCCCCCTTAATGTACTAAAACCCCAGGACCTCACTCCTCATCCAACTAGGTGTTAGCGAACTCTGGGTCTTAACCTGCGTTAAAGACTGCCGCACAGCTCAGCTGCAGTAATAGCAACAAGTTTTGCTATTGGCTCCTTGATTTGTCACTAGATGACGTTTGCTATTGCCGCGACATCACAGCACCAATTTGCCTTGTTGTGCCATGGCTGCGGTCCCCAAAATAATGTTTTTTGCACCATTTCCCAACCCACCCCCCATGTTTACTTTTCGGCTTGTGTATTCAGTGACTGTTGCACAGGCAGCTTCTCCTACTCTCGTTTGCACCAGAATTGAGTGAGAAAAGTGGCTAAATGCTATAAAAACCATAAAAACCCAGTATCAAAAAACTCCAAAGGCAGACTGAAATGTAGCTGTGTATTTGTTGCTAGACACTTACCAATAAACGTCGCTGGAAAGGTTTGAAAACTATGTCAATATAGCGACAAAGTCGCTAAATTGGCAACATTGATAAGGTGATGTTGATAGCTTGAGGTGACCCTCTCATATGGCCTGGGAAACAGGCCAATGAAATGTAGATCAAATCTCTGATCTTGGAAATTAAGTTGCTGATGGTGGGGATCAGTATGCGCTATCAATTCCAAGTCGACTTGAGAGTAACGTTTATCCAACAAAGTCCTAAAAGCATAAATACTGACCTGAACACAAATCAGCTTTAAGACCCGAGCCAAAACACATTCACACCGGAGTGAATACTGATCCCTGAGGAACACCAAAGCTTTCATTCAAAGCATTCAATAAAAGTAGTAACAGAGAAGCTGACTTCGAGGTATGGGCCCTGCCTAGATCTAGCCTAGCTAATGTTGTGTTGGTATAAATGGCCTAGATCTAGCCTAGCTTGTGTAGTGCTGGTATAAATAGCCTAGATGTAGCCTAGCTAATGTGTTGGTATAAATGGCCTAGATGTAGCCTAGCTAATGTAGTGCTGATATAAATAGTTAGGCCTAAACTAAAGTGACATTTAGTACATTTAGCTTATGTAAAGCAAATGTAACCTACCTGGGCTTCTTGGGCATCTTGACCTTGGGGGTAGTGCTCTTGGCCTTCTCCTTGGGCTCTTTGGGGGTCTTGGGTGTTTTCGGAGTCTTGGGCTCTTTAGGCTCCTTCGGTTTCTTCTTTGTCTTCACCACAAGTGATTCCTCCAGGGCACCTGTCAGACAGTTAACCTCCGCCCAGGGACCGTCCCCGACCTTTCGTTTCCCCTCCTCGCCACATTCCTCTATACATCCTCCTTTCTTCTTTTTGGGCTTCTTTTCCCCCTCCACCATCACCTTCGCTTTCTTCTTTTTTGGTTTCTGCTCGATGGGCTTCTTGTCACGGTTGGCTGGCTGGAGGTTAGCCCCCGAAGCGGGTGTCCTGTCAGAAGCTGTCATCTCAGATGACGTAGAATACTGCCAGGAGAAGGGGAAGGAATAATAAACTAGTAAATATTTTCGGCAGCAGGAGAAACAAAAACCAACCAACCGCTCTGAGGCGGTTAATCAGACAACAAACAACTCTAGGTTTAAACAGTTTTTGTTAAGATTTGAACAAAATATATTTGCCACAAGTCAAATTTCCACTGCCTACCCGAGTCCTTACCTTTATCTCCATATGACCATTACTAGCTTTATACTATTCTTAAGTTCAGCACGGTGACAACGATAATCTATAGCTCAATAGAGAAAGAGCAAATGTCTAACTTAAACCTATAGAGACAACACATGTAATTTATTCAGACTGCTGGTTCAATTGAGAATTATATACCTAAAGAGAGTGAGGGGCTAGGACTCCTCTAGCCTCAAATCCTAAAAGAGGGACTTAGACAATAATTTCCAACCTCTATTCCTATAGAGACTGTGCTGGCCCTCTCCCCACCACAGCCCCAGCAGAGCTGGGCTGATAGGGAACCAGTTGGCAGTTGTTTGGGGCTTCCAGCTGGGAGGGGGAGGGGGACAGCATTTATGGACATCAGCAAATGTACTGCAATATGCCACACTGCTCTCCAAAAGGAGTCTTCGAAAACAACACCCTTGTCTGAGCTAGTTCAAGTGTGTGCAAGTGTTTCCACTAAAGACAGAGTGAAAGAAAGAAAATTCAGAAGAATGAAAGATGTGAGGTTCTGTTTGTAGAGCACTTGCTTTATCCCGGAGGCCCGCAGTTCACTCAAAGACAAAACTTGAGAAACCACATCAACTGCGGCAGTCGAATGCAAATTTCCTGTAAACAGGCGAGCAGACAAATTGGATGCATGGTGCATGCCAAACATCACCAAGGTCACAGAGAAAGCGATCGCGCCCATCCCCAAACAGAGGTGTGCAGAAGACAGGGCGACCATAGAAAGAGAGCAAGGCGAGAGAGGAGGGCTGCTGCTTTAAATGGATAAATGTCTCCTCTTGCCCAGCTTCCCCGATAATCAATCCCATGAATGACAATGGGCCCGGTGCGCGCACTTACTGCATCACTAATGTGACAGCAGCAGTGACGAATACGATACGGACGGTATTGGGTTTCATCTCTCGGAGGGGGAAGAGTGACGTGTCGGTTAATCTGACAGCCAAAGTGCTCGCTCTAGAAGCTAAATACTCCTTAAAGGAGCAGAGCAGAGGCCTGCAACCGCTGTTGAGTGGCTGTGGTCTTTCATACCCAACACTATCAGGGTGGGAAAAGGCCCTGGCGTCGCTATCGAGACTAGAGGGTGACCGATTAATTGGAATGGCCGATTAATGAGAGTTGATTTCAAGTTTTCATAATAATAGGTAATCAGCTTTTAGGACATTGCAATCCACGAGGAGACTGTATGGCAGGCTGACCACCTGTTATGCGAGTGCAGTCAGCAAGGAGCCATGGTAAGTTGCTAGCTACCATTAAACTTATCTTATAAAAAAACAATCAATCTTAACATAATCACTAGTTAACTACACATGCTTCCGGCGCCGACAGAGATGGCCGCCTCGCTTCGCGTTCCAATCATCAAGTTTGCGGACGACACAACAGTGGTAGGCTTGATTACCAACAACGACGAGACGGCCTACAGGGAGGAGGTGAGGGCCCTCGGAGTGTGGTGTCAGGAAAATAACCTCACACTCAACGTCAACAAAACTAAGGAGATGATTGTGGACTTCAGGAAACAGCAGAGGGAACACCCCCCTATCCACATCGATGGAACAGTAGTGGAGAGGGTAGCAAGTTTTAAGTTCCTCGGCATACACATCACAGACAAACTGAATTGGTCCACTCACACAGACAGCATCGTGAAGAAGGCGCAGCAGCGCCTCTTCAACCTCAGGAGGCTGAAGAAATTCGTCTTGTCACCAAAAGCACTCACAAACTTCCACAGATGCACAATCGAGAGCATCCTGGCGGGCTGTATCACCGCCTGGTACGGCAACTGCTCCGCCCTCAACCGTAAGGCTCTCCAGAGGGTAGTGAGGTCTGCACAACGCATCACCGGGGGCAAACTACCTGCCCTCCAGGAGACCTACACCACCCGATGTTACAGGAAGGCCATAAAGATCATCAAGGACATCAACCACCCGAGCCACTGCCTGTTCACCCCGCTATCATCCAGAAGGCGAGGTCAGTACAGGTGCATCAAAGCTGGGACCGAGAGACTGAAAAACAGCTTCTATCTCAAGGCCATCAGACTGTTAAACAGCCATCACTAACATTGAGTGGCTGCTGCCAACATACTGACTCAACTCCAGCCACTTTAATAATGGGAATTGATGGGAAATGATGTAAATATATCACTAGCCACTTTAAACAATGCTACCTTATAATGTTACTTACCCTACATTATTCATCTCATATGCATACGTATATACTGTACTCTATATCATCGACTGCATCCTTATGTAATACATGTATCACTAGCCACTTTAACTATGCCACTTTGTTTACATACTCATCTCATATGTATATACTGTACTCGATATCAGCTACTGTATCTTGCCTATGCTGCTCTGTACCATCACTCATTCATATATCCTTATGTACATATTCTTTATCCCCTTACACTGTGTATAAGACAGTAGTTTTGGAATTGTTAGATTACTTGTTGGTTATTACTGCATTGTCGGAACTAGAAGCACAAGCATTTCGCTACACTCGCATTAACATCTGCTAACCATGTGTATGTGACAAATAAAATTTGATTTGATTTGATGATATTACTAGTTTAACTAGCTTGTCCTGCGTTGCATATAATCAATGCGGTGCCTGAAATTGTGTCACTTGTCTTGCGTTCGGAGAAAGCACAGTCAGGGTATATGCAGCAGTTTGGGTCGCCTGGCTCGTTACGAACTGTGGAAGACCATTTCTTCCTAACAAAGACCATAATTAATTTGCCAGAATAATACATAATTATGACAACATTGAAGGTTGTGCAATGTAACAGTAATATTTAGACTTAGGGTTGACACCCATTAGATAACATAAGTAACAGTTCCATATTTCACTTTAAGAATTTTTTTTTTTTTTTTTTAAATGATAGTTTCCGGATTTGACCATATTAATGACCTAAGGCTCATATTTCTGTGTGTTTATTATAATTGAGTCTGATTTGATAGAGCAGTCTGACTGAGTGGCGGTAGGCAGCAGCAGGTTCGTAAGCATTAATTCAAACCACACTTTCCTCCGTTTGCCAGCAGCTTTTTGCAATGCTTGAAGCACAGCACTGTCTATGACTTCAAGCCTATCAACTCCCGAGATTAGGCTGGCAATAAAGTGCCTATAAGAACATGCAATAGTCAAAAAGGTACATGAAATACAAATGGACAAGAGAGAAATAGTCCTATAAATATATAATAACTACAACCTAAAACTTCATAACTGGGAACATTGAAGACTAATGTTAAAAGGAACCATCAGCTTTCATATGTTCTCATGTTCTGAGCAAGGGACTTAAACGTTGGCTTTCTTACATGGCACATATTGCGCTTTTACTTTCTTCTCCAACACTGTGTTTTTGCATTATTTAAACCAAATTGAACATGTTTCATTATTTGAGACTAAATTGATTTTATTTATGTCTTATATTAAGTTAAAATAAAAAAAAGTGTTCATTCAGTAATTGTCACTATTACAATATAAAAATAAACATTTTTTATTTTATTTTTTTAATATATATAAAAAATATTTGAAAAAAGCAGATTAATCGGTATCGGCTTTTTTTGGTCCTCCAATAATTGGTATTGGTGTCGAAAAATCAATCGGTCGACCTCTAATCGAGACGCTACAAATATGTTGTTTTTTTATATTCAATATTCCTTGAAAGAGCCATAGGATGGACAATGATGCTAGTGATGTGACAATAGCAGTATGGCAATATTTTTTATATGGCAAAAAGAAAACGCAAAGCAGACCAAACTCTATGGTCCTTTAAAAACCTACCATATGTAAAAGGCCCTAGAGAGGTGGGATGGCCAATAGTGATATTTAGATCACACACCCTATCTTGTGAGCGTTCTATATAGCAAGCAGCACCAAAGGTTATGGAACCAGCTCAGCGACCTTGAGCTGCTGACTAGCTTTTTAAGAGTACGTAGGTAGCCCGGTGCACTACACACCCATAACCATATTACAGCATACAGCGCAGACTCGGCTAAGAGCTGCAGGAGGTGGTCTCAGACATTTAGGAATACGTAGCCCTGCATGCCACCCTATAACCAGAGAGAGTACTGCGAGACGGATACCACGACCACGCATCAGAAAACACCATCATGGTCAGACATCCTCCGGGCACATTTCCCTCAGCCAGACTAACAGATAATGGGGGTACGTTCTTGCAGCCAGGGACCAAAGCGATGCTATGAGACTTAACTGTGTGCCTAACATCTAGGTCATTCGCATTGGACAAATTAACTCCGACATCTTAAATGTCAACCACAAAACTCCCCAATCAGAGCCCCAGTATCGGGAGGATGGGGGAGGGGGACACTCTGGTAAAGGGGAAGAGGACTGGAGAGTGGCGACGATGGTGTGAATGAGGAAGACGCCTAATAGATGCTAAGTGCTGGATGTGTGCGCTGCCACAGGGCGACCATTGTATGTTAATGGATCAGCAGAGGCGGCGGCTTTGAGCACAAAACAAGCTAATGGAACCCAGGACACGTGACTGACACACAAACACACACAGAGTGAGTTATTGAGAGCTGCTAACCTCCACTCCCCACCGGCTGCCCCATCCTCCCTTCTCCGCCCCCTTTCCCCCTCCCCCAACAGGGCACATCCTGCTGTGCACCATTAACTCACACATGAGTCCTCAGAGACAGACAAGGCAAACACACACAGAGAGCGAGAAGGAATAGAGGGAGAGAGAGCAGAGCGGGCGGAAAGAGAGCAGACAGGAGAGGAGAGATTCTTAGAGAGCAGGAAGGGAGTATTCCCACTCAGAGAGGGGGTGGGGATGGGGGGGGGTTAGGAGATTAGCACAGTGGCGCCTGGATCTTGGGGAGGGCCAGGATATGCAGTGGAGAGGAAACAAACAGCTGTAAAAATCTATTTCCCCACACACAAACACCCCAATCAACAGAGGAACGCTGAGTTTTTAAATGTCACGCACCCACTCTCCCACTCACACACAAATACGCACATGAAAACAAACTCACAAAAAAAAACACACACACAAACATCAAAGCAAACTCACCTGAATGTGAGGCACTTTCTGAGGGGTTGGAAGCGACTGGTGTCCTGCCGGCACCCAAGGTGGCTGGTTGGGCGGGGAGCTCTGGTGGTGGGGGCCGTCCAGATGTGTCTGAGCCTGCGATGGGGGCAAAGCGGTCGGGGCTGGGTGCACCTGCTGCTGGAAGGCCATGGGAGGAGGCTGCAGCCCAGATTTGGGTGCCTGTTGCTGGGGAGTGAGCAGCTGCTGGTCCTGTGGTCCTGGATGCTCACCGTGGGCCATAGGACCTGGAGGTCTCACCTGGTCGAGAGGGCCTCTTTGGTTGGGGGACATACCCTGGTAGAGCTGCTGGCTCAGGGGCATGTGGGGGTGCTGCTGTGGGTGGGAGAGGTGCTGGGGATGATGTTGCGGTTGCTGCACGCCCAGGGGAGTGGTGTTTCTCTGAGGGGGGGCAATGGAGTTAGGAGCCTGGAGTGGCACTCCGGGGTACACCCCTACCTCGGGAGCAAGACCTGCACTAGGGGGTCGGACCTGTTGAGGCGGAGGTGTGACCGCGGTGGTTCCCATGCCCTTCATGGGGGACATGGAGGTGGGAGAGCTGTATGATCCATGAGGTGGTGTGGGGAGGCGGGGCTGCTTATGGGGGGTGGCCTGGGCCTGGGAGGGGTGCATGGGCTGGCCGGTGATTTGGTTGGGGTGGACAGGCTGCTGGTGTACCTGAAGATCCGGGTAGCACTGTGGGCCCCCCCCTGCGTTGGGGTAACACTGGACTTGGTCTGGCCCCATAGGCCCGCTGGCACTACTGTTGTTGTTGCTGGTGCTGCTGAGGCTCATGCCGGGACTCATCCCTGCACTGCCGGCTAATCCCTGATTAAGGTTGCCGTACTGGGGGTAGGGGGGGTACGGCCCTGAGCTGGTTACAGCACCAGGAGAGGCTGCCTGGCCGTGCATGTTGAACCCCATGTTCTGGTGTGGCCTCCCGGCCAAGCCCTGGTGCTGCTGGTGAGAGGTGTGGGAGGCCATGTGGTCCTGGGTGTGAACAGGGCCCTGGCCGGGCCGGTGGAGGAACTGCTGGGGGGGCTGCTGTTGCTGTGCCGGGTGGCCCGTCATGCTGGAGTTCTGCTGGAGCCCCACGTGGCCCATGTAGTGGTTGGGCTCCTGGCCCATGCCCGGAGGGAAGTGGTTGATCCTGGGTGGCGTCTGGGTCTGGCCAGGGTGGCCCTGCATAGTGGCATAGTCGGACCGGCCCATGTAGGGGCCCATACAGTGGCCGTGGTCCTGGGGCCCTGAGGGGTCGTGCTGCTGGTGGGAGGGGGCCTGGGGCCCAGAGGGGCCGTGCTGCTGGTGGGAGGGCCTGGGGCCCAGAGGGGCCGTGCTGCTGGTGGGAGGGGGCCTGGGACCCAGAGGGGCCGTGCTGCTGGTGGGAGGGGGCCTGGGGGGATGCCTGTTGCTGCTGGAATGGAGGCCTGCCCTGCCCGCGGCCAGTCTGGGGGCCCCATACGGCTCCTCCGTCAGGGAAGGACTGCCCGTGCCCTTCGCCTTGGGCTCTGGGGTAGACATGGTGCCCCCCTCCGGGTTGTTGGGGGCTGTTGTGGTAGCGCGAGTGCGGGGTCACCATGCCGTTCACGGCGGGACCGTTGCCCTGCTGCTCGTAGCCTGCAAAGGGGTCGTAGGGGTGGCCCATCTTGGGCTGTCCGCGGCCGGCCTGCGAGGGGTGGTGGAGTGAGTTGGAGGAGAGTGACCCGTAGCCCTGGTGCTCCTGCTGTCCTATGGGGTTGGGCTGGCCCTGGGGGAAGCCACAGTCCCCCAGGCCCTCCAGCCCGTCCGAGAACAGGTTGGCATCATCCCCGAACAGGCTCAACATCCCCGGGTCAGCCATTGCTGCTGGGGGGAATGAGGCTCCAGGGAACCTGCGCTCACACAGAGGTGGATGACCTCAAAGCCTCTAATCCGCTAACTAATCTGCAGCATGTCACTCCATATTTCCCTAATTCTCCCAGAGAATGAGAATGTAGAGTCAGGCAAAGACAGGTTACAAGACCTGGAGGGAGAGGAGGAGAGAGAGATAAGAACAGAGTGTCAACCTCTCTGAGCACAGAACCCGCTAGCGGGCTGAAATGCCACAACATATGGTGATCGCTACATACGGTGATCGCTAAATAGTCATATTAAACATTCATGAAAATACAAGTGTCTCACAGGTATCGAAAGCCTAGAATCTTGCTAATCCAACTGCGTTGTCAGATTTAAAAAAGGATTTACTGCGAAAGAATACGATGCGATTATCTGAGCATAGAGCCCCATAAAAAAACAACTATTTCAACCAGCACAGGCATAACATAATCACAAACTGCATTAAAATAAAGTTTACCTTTAACGATCTTCGTCTGTTTGCAATTCCAATGCTCATTGTTACACAATGAATGATCTTTTGTTTGATAAAAATCCGTTTTTATAGCCTAACACTAAACATTTTGTGAACCGCTTGTGTCGTGAATTCCGTCTCATTCCATTTGACGACGACACATTCCAGGTAAATAACCCACACAGAACGTGGCTATTCCAGTCATGTTTGGTTTCACTGCAATTAACTGGTTTGTTTTTAACACAATCAAACCTGATGGGTCATTTTGCGGGACGTATTGACTGAAAGAAACCGATTTGAAGACAAGTCATGACATCATTGTGCACCAATGATTTGGCCGCTGTTTCGTTGATTGACTGTATTTTAACCGAATGACCACTGATCGTCTTGAAATCTAGCTGGGTAGATAGCCAATGAGCTGAGGTAAACGGCAATAGGTCATGTTTATGTGTTGCAAGACCAACCCATGTAGTAAGCTCCAGCGTAAAGAGAGTCATTCGCTATTGAAGTTTCATACCGGAAGGAGAAACACATTACGCACTGCATTGTTTGGTAAATGCGCAGATTCAGCTGTTTATATATATATATATCTATCTCAAATCAGTATGACGACTAAGTCAGGGAAAGCTAAATCTAAGTCTAGATATACAGATGTACACACAATTTTAGAATAAATTGATTGGGAATGTGAGACAGATTGTTGTAGGACGATTCATTTAGCGATTGTGGAGGAATATTTTTTGAACGGGAGAGAACATCGTTTTGGACTGGTAAGTTATTAATCATGCTAATGCCCTTGTTTGAAATTAATAATATAAAATGTGATTTTTTATTTTATTTTAGAAGCAATTTATAAACATGTAATGTCATGAAATGTGAGATGCGTGTGTCTGCCACCCCACCCCAACCCACATGAAATAGCCTATTTGAGGCTGTTGAGGGGAGGGCAGGCCCACAACAATGGCCAAAGTGAAATGGAGACAGTAGATACAGCTGGTCTGTCATAATATAATAGAGACAGTAGATCTAGCTGAAATGTCATAATATAAAAAGAGACAGTAGATCTAGCAGGTCATAATAATATATTCAACCTTATGTTCCCTGTACTCATATATATATATATTTTTTACCTTTATTTAACTAGGCAGGTCAGTTAAGAACAAATTCTTATTTTCAATGACGGCCTAGGAACAGTGGGTTAACTGCCTGTTCAGGGGCAGAACAACAGATTTGTACCTTGTCAGCTCGGGGGTTTGAACTTGCAACCTTCCAGTTACTAGTCCAACACTCTAACCACTAGGCTACCCTGCCGCCCCAATCAAT
The DNA here is from genome assembly GCF_018296145.1 of Oncorhynchus tshawytscha. Taxonomy (NCBI): domain Eukaryota; kingdom Metazoa; phylum Chordata; class Actinopteri; order Salmoniformes; family Salmonidae; genus Oncorhynchus; species Oncorhynchus tshawytscha. Next base: position 28,515,474 of record NC_056456.1, on the reverse strand, counting down.
CTATCTATCAATATATATATATATATATATCTATATCTATATATAACACACTGTTATACCTGTTGATACAGGGCTCATATGTGAAACTATTCTAACTGAACATTTTCTTTCACAGTGACTCCGAATGGCAGCCCCCAGGGCCAAGGTTTCCATCCCCCACTGAAGCTGGTTCATCCAGCTCCTGCCACAAGTGGTGTTCATCTGCCCAAATGTATTTCTGCAGGCATGGATGTGCCTCAGGGCCAAAAGGGCACAGCTTGGAGGCGTCGTTGTGTTCTTTGCAAAATTAAGTCCCATATCACCTGCGCCACATGCTTGGTGACCCTCTGCTTTACAGCAGAAAGAGACTGCTATGGCACCTGGCATCAGCAGCACAATATTGTGAAGAGCTTTGGCAAAGTGGGTGATGTTATATCCTTTCTGTTTGGCCCTGTCCAGGGGTCTCATTGGATGGGGCTACAGTGTCTCCTGACCCCTCCCGTCTCATCCTCCAGTATTTATGCTGCAGTAGTTTATGTGTCGGGGGGGCTAGGGTCAGTTTGTTATATCTGGAGTACTTCTGTCTTATCCGATGTCCTGTGTGAATTTAAGTATGCTCTCTCTAATTCTCTCCTTCTCTCGGAGGACTACCTGGCATGATGACTCCTTGCTGTCCCCAGTCCACCTGGCCTTGCTGCTGTTCCAGTTTCAACTGTTCTGCCTGCGGCTACGGAACCCTAAACTATTCATTTTTACTCGAGGTGCTGTCCTGTTGCACCCTCTACAACCAGTGATCTCCACCCGGTACAGCCAGAAGAGGACTGGCCACCCCTCAGCCTGGTTCCTCTAGGTTTCTTCCTAGGTTTTTGCCTTTCTATGGAGTTTTTTCTAGCCACCGTGCTTCTACACCTGCATTGCTTGCTGTTTGGGGTTTTAGGCTGGGGCTATATACATTGATTTGATAGAGGACTGAGGGTCTTCCAAATATTGAAAGTTCGCATTTTTTTTTGTTCATTTTTTCCCCTCAATTTTTTTTGGGGGGGGGGTGTGTTAGAGAACCATTTTGGTATTTTGTATATAGTTATTTGTTTCAAAATGTATACCTTCACCAATTTGGCCACTTGGGTACATTTGGACTACTTGTGTGGGACACCTGGGTGACTTCATGATAAATGTCATGTAGCACACTCATTTTGGAAGTTATCATTCTGAAACTTTGCACAAGTACTGTTGCCCTCTTATATTTTTCACTGATATTGTCCCCATCGTCCTATCTGAATGTTTGTTTTATCTTGTTCATTTTAAAGATGATAAAACAATGAAAAAAAAAAGTTTTTTATTTTTGTATCTAAACCAGATCTAGAGTGTTTTCTTTCCAATGGTAACAAGAATATGCATATCCTTGGTTCTGTGCCTGAGCTACAGGCTGTTAGATTTGGGTATGTCTTCAGACAGAAATTGCACAAAGTAGGGGAGTAGCTCTAAGAGGTTTTAACCTCCTGCTCATTGTGCAACCTTACTCCCGTTCTTTAACCTCCTGCTCATTGTGCAACCTTACTCCCGTTCTTTAACCTCCTGCTCATTGTGCAACCTTACTCCCGTTCTTTAACCTCCTGCTCATTGTGCAACCTTACTCCCGTTCTTTAACCTCCTGCGCATTGTGCAACCTTACTCCCGTTCTTTAACCTCCTGCTCATTGTGCAACCTTACTCCCGTTCTTTAACCTCCTGAAATCAATCAAATCAAATTTTATTTGTCACATACAATGGTTAGCAGATGTTAATGCGAGTGTAGCGAAATGCTTGTGCTTCTAGTTCCGACAATGCAGTAATAACGAACAAGTAATCTAACTAACAATTCCAAAAAACTACTGTCTTATACACAGTGTAAGGGGATAAAGAATATGTACATAAGGATATATGAATGAGTGATGGTACAGAGCAGCATAGGCAAGATACAGTAGATATCGAGTACAGTATATACTTATGAGATGAGTATGTAAACCAAGTGGCATAGTTAAAGTGGCTAGTGATACATGTATTACATAAGGATGCAGTCGATGATATAGAGTACAGTATCTACGTATGCATATGAGATGAATAATGTAGGGTAAGTAACATTATAAGGTAGCATTGTTTAAAGTGGCTAGTGATATATTTACATCATTTCCCATCAATTCCCATTATTAAAGTGGCTGGAGTAGAGTCAGTGTCATTGACAGTGTGTTGGCAGTAGCCACTCAATGTTAGTGGTGGCTGTTTAACAGTCTGATGGCCTTGAGATAGAAGCTGTTTTTCAGTCTCTCGGTCCCAGCTTTGATGCACCTGTACTGACCTCGCCTTCTGGATGACAGCGGGGTGAACAGGCAGTGGCTCGGGTGGTTGATGTCTAACTGAATTGGAGTTTAAAGTGGCACATGTTCAGCAGTTTAAACAGTTGTAAGCAACCCCCCCACAAGATGGCCCTTTCATCGCATCCCCCACCATCCCATCCCACCTCTGTTTCCATTTGCTTTCAAACAAAAGATTTTCTTCCGACACAGAGAGAGACAGGCACCAAACCTAAACCCATTCATTCTTTAGGGAAAGAACAAAGGCCTGGGAAGAAGCAGGGGTGTTTAAACAGCAGCAGCTGCCAGATCAGCCCGGCAGATGTGAAAATACAAGGAGGGAGCCACCTGCTCAAGTGTGTGTTTTGTTGGGCAGAGAGAGAGGGAAGGAGAGAATGAGGCAAAGATTCAGAATGTGAATGTGTAAGGGAGTGAGTGTGTGTGTGTGTGTGTGTCCTCAACCTGCTCATCCCCTGAGCTCTGTAATCAGATGAGCAGGGGTTATTATGGAGGTGTGAGAAACCAGGCTGAAAAGAGAGCCAGCACAGGGATTGGATGTCCAACTCAACACGCAACGTGTGTTTATGTGTGGGCCTGTGCGTGTGCAGACTTGAGGCTGTGTGTGTGCCTGTATTACTATCCTCATGGGTACCCAAAAGTCCCCACAAGGACAGTAAAATAAGGACAATTCTACTCATGGGGATATTTCCCAGAGGACAAAGCCTCTCCTCGTGGCTGCTAGCACCACCACCACTGACCTTACGTCAATGAACAGAAGGGAAACCATTTTCTGCAAAATAGCGACTTTTCAAAAAGGGGCATAAGCCCTTGTAAAACAATTCGGAGACACTGAACTTCACTTTCTCAAACTCAAAAAAGGTAAGAAATCCCTGAGGTGAGAAAGAGAGCGCATCCCGCAACTTAAGTTGCTACACAACATGCTATAGCAACAGACTAGAAAAGAAATTAAAAGAAACTTGCTGGGGGACTCACCAGATGAAGACGAAACCAGCTGTAACCGATCTCTAAAGACAAACCGCAACACAGGTAGCAGTGTCGACAGAGAGACAGACAGACATGTAGCCTAGGCCTACGCAGTAGTGAAAACACTGTATAGCAAACAGATATACTACAACATATTTTAATTAAACTAGAATTGCTACATTTGTAGAACAACCATAATACTTATTGCTTACATCTACAGATACGATTGGACAAGTCTCAACCTCAATATAGACCTAGAGCACAGACATCTAATACTACCACTTACAGTACTCGTTTCCAGTCACCTTCAATTACACGCCCACATCATCATGCTCCTTACATTTGCCCTACGTAGTTTCAGCCATAGAAGCCCAGTGAAATGTATGATAATGAATCAGTAGCAATCAACACAACTCAAATTAATTTGATGCCACTTGGGCCTTCGAGGAAAAGACTCACGAGGGATGGAGAATTAACGAGACAAAGGCACGCTATTCCATTAAAAATAAAAACTGTCATATTACTGCATGGCTGGGAAAGGATCTCTTCCGTCATCTGGCTTACATTTGGAGAGATTGAGTCTTATGATTTAAAATGTCTTTCATCATCTCAAAGATCTCACTGAGCAGGAGGAATTTCCCTGCTTACTCACCTCCTGGGCCATAGATCCCCTCTGCTGCCATTCAGCAGCTCAGCTCCTCCAGCATAGAGAGAGAACTCCCATGGCCTCCTTATGACACCACACCCTGGGGGTGGAGACGAGGCAGTGGAAGTGTGTGTGAGGAGGAGTGTGTGTGTGTGTCAGTGTTCATTTCGTCAACAATATGATGACAAATACTCAGCAATGACTCATTTTTCCTGACAGACACCCTGGAAAAAAACGGTAACTATTACAAACCAGCACTGAACACATGGGGCGCTGTTTTCATAACACCATTGATACTCTAATCCGAAGGTTAGCAATGCTAACATGTAAAATCCCAAAGAGAATGCTAAATGCTAACAAGCACATTGTGAACATTTTGTAGTTTCTGATCAAAACTACACAAATAAGTCAAAAAATGGCACTCTTTTGCTGCAAACACAAAACAAATATTAGCAGGCAAGGCTCTTGATCCAGAAGGGGATTCTCTGTAGTTCCCAAGTGAATGTTTGATTTTTGAAGAAGCTAACCACTTAGCTAACTAGCAACTAAATGAGCAAACCAAATGCACAACTGCAAAGCATTTGGAACATTTTAGACAGTTAACTTGATAGTTATAAGATATTTAGCTGGCAAATATTTAGCTGTGAAAAGCATACTGTAATTATACTTAAATATAAGATGCAACAATTTCAACTATGTTACTGAGTTACAAGGAAAATCAGGAAAATTCATTAGGCCCTAATCTATGGATTTCACATGACAATGCACGGTTGCACCCACTTGGGAGCCAGGCCCAGCCAATGAAAATGAGTTTTTCCCCAACAAAAGGGCTTTATTACAGTCTCATCAGCTGTCCAGGTAGCTGGTCTCAGACGATCCCACAGGTGAAGAAGCCGGATGTGGAGGTCCTGGGCTGGACGTACTGCCAAATTCTCTAAAACGACATTGGATGAGGCTTATGGTAGAGGAAACATTCAATTCTCTGGCAACAGCTCTGGTGGACATTCTTGAAGTCAGCATGCCAATTGCACGCTCCCTCAAAACTTGAGATCTTGTACTGTGTGACAAAAGAGCACATTTTAGAGTGGCCTTTTATTGATGCAAACTAATTTGTGCACAAAATGGGAGAAATAAGCATTGTGCGTATGAAACATTTCTGGGATCTTTTATTTCAGCTCATGAAACCAACATTTCACATGTTGTGTTTATATTCCTGTTCAGTATAGATCACCTGACGCATGCTGCACAACAGTGAATGACTTACAAGGCTCCGGTATTGCGTCGTTGTATGCTTGTAAACAAACACCACGTGACATGTGACTGGGGACTACCGTAAGCTTCATAATGTGTCAGGTGGAATGAAGAACGCAATATACTTTATCTCCTAACGTATTGCACAAGATTGACTGCGGATATTCACTTAAAAAGTAGCTACAAATATTCAAATGTATTTTAAAAACTTCAAAAATAAGTAGTTTCAACAGTATTGATGGTATTAAAAAAAACATTGTGGAGTCTAAGCTGGCGGGCTGACCGTTCACCTAATTCCCTCTACAGTGACATGTGGCTTATTGACAGGGCCATTCCCATGTCTCTTTCCCTCTTTCTCTACACCCCAGTGTGTGTGTGTGTGGGAAAGGAAGGTGGTTTGGAAACAGAACAAGCTGGAGGTATAGGGGATTGCAAAATCCAAGATGGCAGCATGTCAAGTCATTTGTCTGTGACAAGTAGATTTGAACCTACTAATAACCTATTAATTTATGGTTGAGTAAATCCACAATTTCCTTGTTGTGTAAGTGCAAACTATTTTGTTTTGCTGGTGTCAAGATCACGGGTCTCCCTCAACTCGGATAAAAAAAATTCCCCTCGCTATTTGCACTTCTTTACTTGAGGTTTACCAAGGTAACCCCATCTCTGGCTGGCCTGAGTTCTTTCTTCAGTTTTCCCTCCGCGGCGTATCTCAACCAAGCTGCTGCTCTTCCCTCTCCGCCTGGCTGTCAGAGGCAGCTCAACAATCCCCAACCCGTTCTCTCAATCTACCCCAACACCCAATCTACTCACATGCACACACACTGTTCCTCTCTCCCCTTACCTTTCCTTGGCCTCTACTTCTTACATCTCTCAGAGAAAATGACAATTTGTGGTATTGCTTTGTGCACTGAATTTACTGAACATTGTCTGCGGGAAATCAAGCTTTTTCACTCCGTCCAAGTGCAGATGCATTTGTGGTATGATGTGAACAGTACGAACTTGTCACTACCAAAGTATAATGGTTTTAAATGACTTTTGTATTGTCTGGAAACTCACTTGTAGAATTCACTTGCAGTAGGTCTCTTAAAAAAAGAGAGTCCGTGCAAGGTTATTAAACAGAGGTGCCTAGTTATTCTTCTTTTGTTGATATCAGGTAACGTGTAACCTGGCCCTGATATGCAATGTCTCTAAACCCCCTCTGATTTTAAATCTAGATCTGGTTTTGGTATTTTTCATTTAAATGTACGCAGCCGGTTGTCATAAATGGATGGGGTTTTGGGCCAAAACAACTGCAATTGTGTTTTCTGAAAGCTGGCTCAGCAAGTCTGTTTTTGAGAAGGATATTTGTATAAGTGGTTACAATGTTTATCGCACTGATCGAGTTAAGGTGGGGGTGTGGCTATATATGTAAAAACTAAATTCCCTGTAAGTGTGACAAAGTCTGAAACTATTTGTAAACAGTTGGAATTTCTTGCTTTGAATAGAAGTTTCAAAGGGCCTCTATATAACTGTGATTGGCTGTTATAGACCCCCCCTTGCAATTGGCCTTATAGACCCCCTCCCCGCACTCTGTATCCGTGATTGGCTGTTAGACCCCCGCCCGCGCTCTGTATCCGTGATTGGCTGTTATAGACCCCCCCCCGCCCTCTGTGATTGGCTGTTATAGACCCCCGCCCCGCCCTCTGTGATTGGCTGTTATAGACCCCCCGCCTCTCTGCGATTGGCTGTTATAGACCCCCCCGCGCTCTCTGCGATTGGCTGTTATAGACCCCCCCTCCGCTCTCTGTGATTGGCTGTTATAGACCCCCGCCCCGCGCTCTGTCTGTGATTGGCTGTTATAGACCCCCCCCCGCGCATCTGTGATTGGCTGTTATAGACCCCCACGCTCTGTATCTGTGATTGGCTGTTATAGAACCCCCCCGACTGATTTGATATTGACAAATATTCTGCGGTTGGTGTTTTTTGTAATGATTTAAGAGACCATTGTGCTGTTGTTGCTGTTAGAAATACTCAGGTTCCTAAGAGTTTTAATGAGCAGGCTTTCATTCATGATTGGTTTTATTTTGACTGGAGCAGATTGACTTTATCCTCGGTGTGGAAACTGACTCGAAATTCTTTCATGATGGTTTTTTCCAAATAGTAAACAAACATGCCCCATTCCGTAGGTTCAGGGTTAAAGGGTGGGATAATCCATGGTTTTCTTCTGAGCCGTCTTGTATTATTCAGAAACGTAATCTAGCCTGGGCTAAAGCAAGGAAATCATGTTCTGATGCTAATTGGCTTCTTTTTAGGCAGTTATGAAACAAGTGTTCTTTTCTTCTCAGGAAGGCCAAGTCTGAATATTTTATGTCTGTTACCACTGATAACCTGAATGACCCTAGAAGTTTTGGAAGGCTATTAAGTCTCTGGAAACTGTAATGTTCATGAATTACCATTATGTGTATTGACGGACTCTGTTGCTGTATATGACAAAACTGAAATTCTGAATTGTTTCAATGAGCACTTTGTATCACCTGGTAGGCTGTTTGATTCAGTGTCCTCAGTCTCCTTACAACCCTGTGTAGACGAACCAGCGAGAGCTGGTCAAACTTGTTGCCATTCTCAGTGCAGGAGGTACATAAAGCTCTGAAATCCTTTGCATTGTTTGCTTTTGCCGAAAAGCCTTTTGAAATCTGACGTGTTGGCTGGATTCACAACACGTGTAGCTTTAATTTGGTATCTTACATGGGTATTTCATGAAAGTTTGATTTTTATAGGAATTTATTTGAATTTGGCACTCTGCATTTTCTCTGCCGTTTTGCCAAGTGGGACGCTACCGTCCCACATATCCCAGAGAAGCTAAAAGAGTTATATACTAACTATTTTATCAATGTACCAATCAGGTTTCAGGAAGAAGCATAGCACAATTACAGCAGCCATGAAGGTTAAATGATATCACCGAAGTCCTTGACAAAAAAACAGCACTGTGTCTCACTTTTTATTGATCTCTGAGGCTTTTGATAGCATTGATCATGCTATACTGAGGCAGAGATTGTTGAGTGTAGGTCTTTCGGAGCATGCAATTGCATGGTTTGCTAACTATCTATGATCGAACTCAGTGCACTCATTTGATGGGCTCATGTCTATTAAATTGTCTGTCTAATGGTGTGCCCCAGGGCTCTGTACTTGGTCCCCTCTTATTCACTATTTATATAAATAAGACAATGCGCAACTTCACTTTTATGCTCATACTGTTATTCATTGTTGTGCCTTGTCTCTCACAAAAGCTTTCCAGAACTTGCAAACTGCTTTATACTGTTCAACAAACGTTGTGGCAATTGAAGCTTATCCTCAATACTGACAAAACTAAAGTTACTTTCTGAAGCAAGAAATAGCTCTGAACCTTTCGTCTATTACTACCTGTCAGGGCAATGAGACTAACCTCAAATATCGTGGAATTTTTATTGATGGCATCTTTTAAATTGCATATTCAACAACTTAAGTTGGGATTTTATTTTAGGAATAAGGCCCGTTTTTCTTTTGAAGCCAGGAGGAGGCTAGTATCATCTACATTTATGCCTTTACTAGACTATGGGGATATTTTATATATGAATGCTTCCGCTCAGTGTTTGAGATTAATTGGACACCCTTTACCATGGTGCTTTGAGATTTATTTTAAAACAGCAAAACCCTTATGCACCACTGCACTTTGTATACCAGGGTTGGCTGGCCTTCTCTAGTCACTTGTAGGCTCAGTCACTGGTATACTTTTATTTACAAAGCCATTTTGGGTTTACTACCATTTTATTTGGGCATTTTTGTTGTTCAGAAATGTGGTAGGTACTCTTCGTTTACAGGAAGGACTTTATCCTGCTAACTGTTCCAAATGAATTTGGTAATAGGGCTTTTATGTACTCTGCGCCATCGTCTTGGAACACATTACAAAATACTTTTAAACTGGAAGAACTTTTCCTGATTGGTGTTTTTAAATCACTGATGAAGGATTTTGAGACTGATTCCCTGACCGGTAAATGTTTTTAATTTGCTGTTTTATGATTTTGTTATATTGTTTTTTACTAGAGTACTTGTAGTTTTGCATGTAGTCTTTCTGTAATTGTGTAATGACTTGGTGCTGCCTATCTTGACCAGGATGCTCTTCAAAAAGAGATTTCAAATCTCATTGAGCCCTTCCGGAGCCCTTCCTGGTTAAATAAAAATAGGGGAGGGAGCAAGCAAGAGGTGGAATGAGACAAAGATGGAGTTCAGTCAGCGGGCTGGGTGACGACCGATGAGTGTGTGGCGAGGTGCGAGTGGGCGGTCAGGCATGCCCTAATGCAGAAAACATTAGGAGGCACCTACCGGTACACACACTAACAACCAGACCAACACTTTCTTTCTTGGGGTTAGCCGGTGTGGTGCACTCATACAGCGCCTTCAGAAAGTATTCAGACCCCTTGACTTTATCCACATTGTTAGGGTACAGGCTTATTCTAAAATGCATTAAATTGTTTTTCCCTCTCTCAATCTACACATAATGACAAAGCATAAACAGGTTTTGCGAAATGTCTAATTTATAAAAAAGAAAAATTTTACTTACATAAGTACTCAGACCCTTTACGCAGTACTTTGTTGAAGCACCAAATCTGACACAGCGATTGCATTAAGGAGAAGTCTACCTTTAATCCTGTGAATAACAGTTGTATCTTTTATCAATGTTATGAGTATTTCTGCAAAATCACCGGATGTTTTGGAATCAAAACATTACTGCTCGTAACGCACCAATGTAAATAGATTTTTGGATATAAATATGCACATTATCGAACATACATGAATTGTGTAACATGATGTCCTATGAGTGTCATCTGATGAAGAGCAAAGGTTGGTGATTAATTTTCTATATTTCTGCTTTCTGTGACTCCTATCTTTGGCTGAAAAATGGTGGTGTGTTGTTTTGACTTGACTATGAGCTAATATAATCATATGTTGTGCTTTCGCTGTAAATCATTTTTGAAATCGGACACCATGGGTAGATTAACAAGATGTTTATCTTTCCTTTGCGGTATTGGACTTGTTAATGTGTGAAAGTTACACATTTCAAAAAAATATTTTGGAATTTCGCGCGCTGCCTTTTTCATTGGAATATTGTCGGGTTCCGCTAGCGCAACGCTCGACCTAGACAGGTTAAACATTTATGGCAATTTAGCGCGCTTGCTGTTGCTAGCTAATTTGTCCATGGATATAAACTTCAGGTTGTCATTTTACCTGAAATACTCCGACAATGAATCCACAGATAAAGCGGTAAACCTCAGTCTTATTCTTCTGGTGGTTGGCAACCAACTTTAAAAAGGTGTATTACCACAACTAACTGGATTCTGAACCTCAGTTCATCTTTCAAATCACCCACGTGGGTATATGCTCCTAAAAACCAATGAGGAGATTTGAGAGAGCGTTGAGCATCAAACAGAACCAAGTTATATTTTCGCACCTGGCTACTTGAGCAGTGTGGGTCAATGATTGAACAACATGCAAGTGTACATTTATTTAGCAGCACACACACCGTGTCCGGTCTGGTCAGCATGTATGGGTCGTTGCTTGGCATTCAGGCCAAAGATTTTCATCTTGGTTTCATCAGACCAGATAATCTTGTTTCTTATGGTCAGAGACTTTAGCTGCCTTTTGGCAAAGTGCCTTTTACTGGCTGTCCTCCCATCTCCACAGAGGAACTCTGGCGCTCTCTGTGATCATCGGGTTCTTGGTCACCTCCCAGACCAAGGACCTTCTCTCCCGACTGCTCAGTTTGGCTGGGCAGCCAGCTCTAGGAAGAGTCATGGTGGTTCCAAACTTCCATTTAAGAATGGAGGCCACTGTGTTCTTTGGGACCTTCAATGCTGCTGACATTTTTTTGGTACTCTTCCCCAGATCTGTGCCTGGAAACAATCCTGTCGTCTCAGAGCTCTACGAATAATTCCTTCGACCTCATGCCTTGGTTTTTGCTCTGACATGCACTGTCAGCTGTGGGACCTTATATAGTCAGGTGTGTGCCTTTCCAAATCATGTCCACTGAATTTAAATAACCACAGGTGGACTCCAATCAATTTATAGAAACATCAAGGATGATCAATAGAAACAGGATGCACCGGAGCTCAATTTCGATCCACATCGAAAAGGGTCTGAATAGTTATGTAAATAAGGTATTTACGTTTTTTATTTTTAATACATTTGCCAAAAGCTCTAAAAACCCATTTCTGCTTTGTCATTATGGGGTAGTGTGTAGATTGCTGGGGACTCTTTTTCATTTAATCCATTTTAGAATAAGGCTGTAATGTAACAAAATGTGGATAAGTCAAGGGGTCTGAATAATTTCCAAAGACAATAACGACCCAAACCATAACTACTAATCGACAGCTGTCTAACTACCATTGTACATGAACTAGTCACAAAATTGAATGTAGCAAGTGAAAGAACAGACAGTGGGCTAGTTATCCCCCCCGCTATCTTGTTGGTTTAGCTGAAGAGACATATGTCCAGGCAATCCCCAAAATGTGACCAGGAGACATTTCCTACTCGTGGGGAGGTGAGCTGACAATGCAATTTTTGCTTTCACACTAACAATACCATCATAATAATAGCCTTTCATTAGAAATACTATCAGAACATAGCCGTGACCATGTATACAAGGTAGACAGTGTGGGGAAGGCAGGGGAGTCAAAATGTTGATTGTTCCAGATAGCGTGACCACAGGTCTTCATAAAATGTGCGCTGCTGTTTTGTTTTGAATGTTGGCTGGCACGCCCAACGGCTGTGCTGCTATTGACACGAGCAACGGTGACAAACAGACAAGCTTCTAATTATACGTGATTAGGGATCATTCAAAACAGTTGGCCTCCCCTTTAGCTACTCTCACAGTGCTCGTGGTTTTATGCAGTTTAGATTACGAGAGGTCTAGGAAGAACATTGAAAATTCAAAAGAGAAAAACCTGCCACCATATTTATCCCAAACTGCACTGTATCCGTATGTGTTTATAAACAAAGGAATGATTCAAGTCAGAACAAAAGAGCAAAAGCAACAGACTACTTTCCCAGTTGGAAAGGTAGAGAAGTTCTGCTTTCCAAATCCTCTTGTTCACACCTTTCTAAACAGGCCTATTTTTATTTTACCTTTAACTAGGCAAGTCAGTTAAGAACAAATTCTTATTTACAATGAAGGCCTATCCCAGCCAAACCAATTGTGTGCCGCCCTATGGGACAACCAATCACGGCCGGTTGTGATACAGCATGCAATCGAACCAGGGTCTGTAGTGACACCTTTAGCGCCGAGATGCAGTGCCTTAGTATATGGCTCCCGAGTGGCGCAGTGGTCTAAGTTCTCCAGTAGCATTGTGCTCAAGAAATGAGAATTTGTGACACTGGAAAGGGGATTCATTTCAGCCACTTAATTTTATGCTACAGCAACTAGCCTACTTCTCACTTCATAAACACCCTAAGCTAATGACGGATTATGTTCTTTAGCTTTAATGATAATTAGTGTTATGTAAATGTGCGAGTAGCAAACAAGCTTAACTATGAGAATAGTTTCACTGCAGGGTATCTAAACAGGTTGGTGCAGAAACTGTTCAAGGACTTAATTTGAAGTGGGTTAGTATATCTGGCTATCTACTACTGATGTATTACAAGTAGAGTGGTGGTCTAAGTTTGTTGGCTACTGGCTAGATCTCTGCTTATCAAATGACACTAAGTCATTTTCACTTGGCATGTTGAAAAGATCTCCTCAAAAGAATCTGAAGACAAGTTTAGCGTTACTAATTGGGTACCTGACAAATGACTGACATGTCCTAACCAAACTGTCAACATGTCAAGATTAATTGTCATACTCAACTGTCTGCTCTCTTTTATGTATAGCCTACTTAAGGCAGTCCCAATTGAATAAACTTGAACACTGCCATTGTAACTTCCAAAAGCTAACCACGCTTCTATTTCAATAGTAATGGTCACAGGGGTCCTATTTTTAGACATCGAATTACACATAAAACATTAGTAAAATGCCTCAGAGCTCTCAATGTCTTGGTCCCACTAATCCGGGGCTATCTGATTCAATGGTGTCCCTGTGGACTGGCCTGGTATAACCAACTGGGGGGTCTCCCTCCCTCAGCCTTGAGAGCCCTCAGAGTACAGGTGGCACATCATGCCCCAGCGAGAGGCCAGCCCTCTAGAGGCACACCTTATCACTGATTTTATCTATCCTAACCCCCTCCCTCCCCAATCTACTAAACTCACTCTACTACTACCCCCCACAAGGAGGGTAGGGATGCCTGTTGTGGCTAATCCCACAGTGTGAGAATGTGAATAGATGTGAGCAGGGAGGGCTGAGCAGAATGTTTGGGCTGTTATTTGCATGGAGGGAATCTGGTTATTTCACACACAGCTGCCTTTCTCTTAAATGTAAAGTCCCCATATTTGGGGACCCCATTTGATTTTTTCTATTCAATTCAGTCTGGTATGAGAATGGTAGCCCCTATCTTGGTTATTGATCTGTGCCTTCAAAATCTTGTGTGACTTACTACAATATATGGGCATACGAATATATAAGGGCAGGTCGAGACGATGACCTCATTTCAAGATGGCTGCTATCTACATTTCAGTTAGCGTTGTGAAGCATAAACACGGAATACATTGATAAACACCGAAAGACAGGACTCCACAGATCATGAGGATTTTGACACAACCAACGAAGATTGCTTTCTAGAAGGATTGGATCCACTCTAAGACCTATAAGAAAAATTATTTGGCTTTATATTGCTAATTTAATGTATTTTGTTTTTATAAGTTGTCTGTTTTTGTACTTTTAGTTTACATTAGTCCTTTGTAACAAGTCATTTCAATGTTAAATTATTCCAAAGTAGTTGTCTGTTTCATATTAGTTCACTGTTCTAAATTTCATCCTTGTAACTTTGGAGAGGCCATTAAACTCACGGCCACTTTATTTGTGGTTCTCACCTCTGCCTTTGGAGACAGTGTTACTGTTTACATTGTATGCGTGTGCTTCACACCTTCTGTGTGAGTCACTGTACAGATATAGTTTAGGCTTGTGTTTTTACTTTACAGCAATGTCGTTTTGTAAATTGAGTCAACTGTAATTATGTGTCTTACAACAATATATCCCTTTATTTTATTCAGGATGCAGAGGATTTGAATGATGACGTTTGGGAGCCACCCCTCCCCAGCAAGCCCCCCTGCCGGTCAAGGTCTTCAGTCCTCCACTGCTGTGTCAATCATCCTATCTGATGGTTCTACATCCACTTTTCATAGACCCCTTGAAAAATAAAATAGGACAAATGGTGCTACAAGCCCCTGACAGAACTGGTTTCCCCAAGTCCAAGGCAAACAAAATCACAAAGACAGCGGAGAGGGGGACCATACGTTGGGTCAGGACTAACATGCCGTTTTGTGTTAAATGGAAGGACACTAGGGAAGTAACCATGCTTACCACACAGCATGAGGTATTCAATAATGACCATGTCTCAAGGAGGGTGAAAAATGCCAATGGGGCATGGGTGAGGAAGAATGTCCCAGTTCCTGTGAAGGACTACAATGCCAGCATGGGGGTTGTCAACCTATTTGATGCTCTGATAGGCTACTAGCAGGTCCTCTACCAGACCAGGAAGTGGTATAAGACTTGTTTTTACCACTTTGTGGACATTGCTACAGTAAATGTTTTCATTCTCTACAAGCAGATGTCCAAAGCAAAAGGTCAAACCCCTCTCTCCCATTTGGCCTTCCGAGAGCAGCTGGTGTTGGAAATGGCTGAATCGGGGGCCCAAAGCAACCTCACAACCATCACAAGACCCCCCCACTCAAGGTCAGCATCATTATCCAACACACATGCTAAAAGGAAGAACTGCAAGTTTTGCAAAAAACACATGGGGAAAGAAGGGGTGAAATACCAGTACGCCTTTTGTTTCCTGGCAGCGGGACTGCTTCAAAGACGATCACAACAGGCACAAGCTATGGTGAAAGTGAAAGCTAATCTACACCTGGAATGTAAAACTAACACAAATGCCATTTGTAAATAGTTCAGCTTATTTCTATTTTTGTGAAGGACACGTGTAACCAAGTGTGTTCGATAAGACTTTTTATTTTTATATATATATAGCATTTCTAATGTTTTTGTTGGATATGCCTAGGCCAAACAGGATATGCCTAGGCCAAACAGGATATGCCTAGGCCAAACAGGATATGCCTAGGCCAAACAGGATATGCCTAGGCCAAACATTCAGGCACTTTGTGGTGGTGTCGGGGGACATCAACCTCTCCAATGTTTGAGAGAGGTTGGTATGGTAGAAATAGTTTCTATACTGAACAAATAGCATTTAGGGAATGCAAATATGTAATTATCGAATTTACAGATATAAGCTACTTTGGAGAGGTTTAGGGACACTTGGACACATCCCGTGAACACACCTGACACCACTTACTAAAACATCTGCCCATTTCAAGTTGTTAGGTCTATCAATCCCTTTTTTTCTGATATTGTTCACGTTGTGGAAGCCGTCTGATGCATTTCCAGGTCTAGTCGTTAAAATTCACTTATAGCTTTTCAATGAAAGATGACTTTCATTTTTTTTTTTTTATGTTTGTGTGTGCTTGATCTTGTGTATTCTGAACTATAACTTCTGTTTTGTGAGCATTTCCTCATAATCGCCTAGATTTCTTCTTTCCAAATAAACCCAGTTTTTCATTGTCAGAATCAAGTAATTACACATGAATAGCAGTTACTTTTGGGTATGTCTATTTAGGCGGAAATCTAAATTTTGCCATTACATTTAAGAGGTTAATGGACTTTCAGTTGTCTACAGCAGGGAGGGGTAAAACAGGGAGTTCCGTTTATGCAATCTGCTCTCCGCTTTAAACATGTGGGCTTAATATCTCCCGAAAAAAATCACTGTCCAACTCCGAGGCCTTTCCCTGGTCAAGAGTGGGGCCGATGGGAGGAGTATTCTTGGGAATACAAAAGGTCGTCAGTAATATATTCAGCAGAACTTGACTCCCAGGGAATGGCGGCACCTTGCCTTCCTCTTTGGCACTCCTCGTCTGACTGGCTGCCCACCAGCAGAGGGACCTGCTGCAGCTCCCCCTAACCACTCACCCCTGGGGCTTTTGGGCTGGCCAGTAGCAGGCCTGGGGGCGGTAGCCATGCATGTGGCCTCGACACTGGCGTGTGGGAATAAGGGGGGGGGGGCTTTAACTTCCTGTCAGGGATGTCTGGCTCAGCAGAAAGAAATGACAGAGAGCCAGGGGAAGAGCGAGAGAGAGACGAAGTTAAGAGGAAAGACGTGGGGAGAGAAGTTCAGCTTTGGAGGTTATCTTTTTCTGTCTGGAGTCCGTGGCATTGAGGGAACGTTTGTATGAATGGCTCAATTCATTAATTTGTTCCTCCATAAATTCAGTCTGAAACAATCCCCCAAACTGTACTGTAGTTTGTGTGTGCCATTTTTCCTGGAAGAGTCTTGTTTGCAAATCATCCAGAATGATGTGCTTTGAGTGCATTTACAGGTTATACGTAAATAACAAATAAAAAATGGTCTGGGTCATACTAAAAATGTATCCCAAGTTTGCTCCAGCACATTTTTTTTTATGTTGAGATGACTAATCAAATTTTATTGGTCACATGTTTAGCAGATGTTCTCAGGTGTAGCAAAAATGCTTGTGTTTCTAGCTCCAACAGGGCAGTAATATGTAACAAGTAATATCTAACAAATTCACAAAAATATACAAATCTAAGGAATGGAATTAAGAATATATAAATATATGGACGAGCAATGTCAGAGCAGCCTAGACTAAGATACAGTAGAATTTAATTATACTACTAGCCTCTGCTTTAAAACAGACTATTGAGCAATTCAATTGGCACCAAATACCATGTTCAAAGTTGGTCTTACTATAAGTTTAACAGTTTCCATGGTGAACAGTTAACACAAAACCTCTATCCTTCCATTAAGAAAAATTAATTACAGGATTCCCAGGCCTCCCAGAGAGCTAAATCATTTTTCAGAGAGACCACCAACCCAACCATGCTGAAAGTATTCAGTCAGTGGCTGTGAGTGTGACTGGGTGGGAGGTGGTGCAGGGGCTACCAATGCACAGTTAAAAGCTGAAGCCTCCAGGTGGTTTTAAGACGTCAGCATGCTTCAGTTTGGCTGGCGCCTAGCCAAAATTGGCTGGTGTGCTTGTTCGTTCATATTGAGATGCCGTAGCCAGTATACGCTCCCCACAAAAGTTAAAATTAAACTAAAAGTACGCAAGAAAGCTGTCATTAATTAACATTTTTGCAGGGGAGATCTTAGTCTAACAGCACCAACCATCTAAGATGTTTGGTGCAGTATTTTTCAACAAAAAAATGTGCATTGAAAACAAGGTATTTCTCATTGAATGAGACGATTGAAGAATCCCTACTGTTGCCCAATCACCAACGAAGGGGCGTAGACTTCGGCTCCGAAATTCAGCTTGTATTTAGAGAAGTGTGTCCGCGAACAGCCAAAGTCTAAAACGCTGTAATTAATTTATACAAACTCTTCCGAACTGTTTCAGATTGGAAGCATGCGGATGGATGCCTTTAACCTATTGGTTTTATGACACGCTCCCTCAGGGCAAATGATTTCTGACTGTATTTCCTG
The DNA here is from genome assembly GCF_018296145.1 of Oncorhynchus tshawytscha. NCBI lineage: Eukaryota > Metazoa > Chordata > Actinopteri > Salmoniformes > Salmonidae > Oncorhynchus > Oncorhynchus tshawytscha. The sequence continues at coordinate 28,497,635 of NC_056456.1, read as the reverse complement.
AGGCCCTTCCGACAGAACACAAAACTCGCCTTAGGGGCGAGGTGTAGGGGCAACTTCATCCCACTCCTGCGGTAGGACTCAAGTCATGAATGATGTCTCCTTTTCTACCGCTGCACTGAGCCCTGGACAGGTCAATGCAAGCCCTTGTTGTCTTTAGCTGTATTGCCTTCACCTACACTGAGTGTACATTAGGAACACCAGCTCTTTCCCTGATTTAGGCTGACCAGGTGAAAGCTATGATCCCTCACTTGTTAAATCCACTTCAATCAGTGTAGATGAAAGAGAGGACACAGGTTAAAGGGTATGAAAGCCTTGAGACATGGATTGTGTATGTGTGCCATTCAGAGGGTGAATGGACAAGACTTGATTTAAGTGCCTTTGAACGGGGTATGGTAGTAGGTGCCAGGCGCACAGGTTTGAGTGTCAAGAACTGCAGCGCTGCTGGGTTTTTCATACTAAACAGTTTCCCGTGTTTCAAGAATGTTCCACCACCCAAAGGACATCCAGCCAACTTGACACAACTATGGCAAGCATTTGAGTCACCATGGATAGTGTGTCAACATCCCTGTGGAACGCTTTCAACACCTCGTGGTGTCCATGCCCTGACGAATTGAGGCTGTTATGACGGCGGGGGGGGGCGCTCAATTTGAGAAAGTTCCTCTAATGTTTTGTACACCGAGTGTATATGATCATACTATTATTTTAAATCAATGTCTAGGAAGGACCTACTTTACACTAATCTAGTGAGATGCTACCCTGACTAATGTCTTTAAATCTCCTCTAGGCTATCTTGAGATGAATTATCCTTCAGACACTAACACTTAAGCACTACACTGAATCGCAGCTGTGACTGTGCCATGGTTTGAATAAGAGGATGAGGACTGAGAGAAAATGCCACCTAATGAATGGACAGAGGGAAATACCCTCTACTTCTGTCATAACTAGATGATGCTACTGGATGAAAATGGGGCATCTAGAAATACAGATTTGACAAAAGCTGCCTCGCAGGAGCCATACAAAGGTGAGCAGAGTGAATAATACAATCTAATCAGCTGTGGCCAATCTTTAAACACGTTCTGTTCAGAAGAAAGGAACTGTGACACACAAGCAAGGCTTGGGGGCTGGCTAGGCTTCACTTCAGATCGATTTGAGTTGCTGCTTCTTCACCACTACTAGAGGTAGACAGATGGGTGAAGAGGGGGGGGTTGCTTGTTTTCCAGGCACACCAGGCCAGCACAGCCCTCCCGCTAACCTCGGAGGAGAGGAGAGGCAGAGGAGCAAAGGGAGGCCTGGGGGGAAGAGGGGCATGATGACAGAACCATGCAAAGCTTCTTCCACTGACAGGAGCAACAACCGCCACATAACTAAACAAAATAGCAGTGATAATAAGTGGTCAGATGTGATGATCCACACAGACAGTGTCCATAGCATTCATACAAGGACTCAGTTGAGAGTCTTAAAACTGTCTTTATAGAACCATTTAAGTCCTGATTAAGTCAGAGTAGTAGTTTGAACGTGCAACTGAAACCAGTAGGAGTAAAGATGCAGATTTCTGGACAGGGCCGCGCTCAGAGTTTCTTGCCTTGGTAAATCGCGCTGTTAAGATGCCCTTTACAACCATGTACCTGTGAGAGTGGATTCTCAGCCCTCACCAGCATGAAAACTAAATACATGCACATACTGTGTGGAAAATGATTTAAGACAGACTCTCCAATACAAGCCAACATTGCAGAGTTATGTGCATCCTTTCAAGCACAACATTCTCATTAACCTGTGGTGAGTTATTCACAATTTTTGATGAACAAATAAGGTTTTATGTAAGATGCTTAAAGAGCAATGGCAAAACACATTTGAGAGTGCTCTGACCCTGGTGCTAGAGGAGGCACGCAGCTGGAGGTTGAATGTTCGAAGGTGTACAGGACTAGAAAAAGTTTTGGAACCACTGCTCTACACCATAAAAATGGAGAGGGGCGCTGCTAAACAATGCTAACTTTCACAGAAAAAACACCATGGAACTGTTTACAAGGGTCCCCAGTGTTCACTCTGTCAAGAGGGAAACAATGTATCTGTTTCCTCTTGGTTTCCCCTCAACTCTCCATCTTTGCATTTTAAGTTTAGTTTCTCGAGCGTGGCCCCTAGGGATCGACGGTGTATGCTTGTTAGGATCCTGTAGTTGCATCTATTTTTACATTTTAGTAATTTAGCAGACGTTCTTATCCGGAGCGTCTTACAGTAGTTAGTGAGTGCATACATTTTCATACGGGTCCCCTGTGGGAATCGAACCCACAATCCTATGCTCTACCAACTGAGCCACACGGGACATATGGGGCTAAGATCTGAAACTGGGTTTTGAGTCATGTTTCTTTTTTGTTTTAAATACTGACACCACAGATCTTAAAATCTGATCTTGCATACATCTTGCAGTACCACAGTTTCTTTCCAGTCTAAAGATGGATGAACTGGCATAATATCATACAAATATTAGGTAGTAGAGATCACTCCCAAGGTACTGTATGCAATTTTCCTACACTTGTGCTAGGTGGATTCAGAAATTCCATGGTCATAATCCTTCAAGTGATCTTGAACTCTGACAGGGCCTTGGATTTTGTCGTCAAATAAATATATATTTTTGCGAAAACTGTTTAACAGTAGGGCATCAAAGAAAGCTTAACTCAACACTGGTACCATTGCTAAAAACGTTTGTTCAAAAGAACCCCACCACACTTCATACCCGACCACTTCATGAAGTTAACGCAGCTATATAAGCTAGTCGAATAAAGTACCTCAACAACCACAAGAAGGGGCAGGCTATGGTGGAAGCCACAATAGTTAAAAACATCTGTTCCGCCCGACATACCCGGGACCTCTTATCTGTTGGCTGAGTGACCCAACTGACTTTAGAAGCTGCCATCTTAGGTTAGAGACTTCGCGGAAGGTAGTGTAGTATTTCATGCGATGCTCTATTATCTATGAACACGTAGCCTGGTCGTTCAATAAAAGTGTGTTTTTTTTCTATGTGCACTGTTTTTTAGTTTTTTAAATAACAGTTCGTTTTCGTTCTGCTATGAAAGGTTGAAAGTAGTCACGTCTGTAGTCGCTGGCGACCCATTATGCTGGTTGACTGATTACAAAAGAATGGAGAGAAGACCGACGCGTTCGGGGAAATAATGGTCACCTCGCACTTACAAATACAGCCAGGAACTATACAGCGGCAGGTGCTTTTTCATCGAAAATACATGGATGAACCGATGGTAACAAGTGAAGTTATTCCAAGTTCACCCAGATCCAATGTTTATGATAAACAAGCCCCTTTAAAACGTTAAAATGCGGAAACGCACTCAAACTGCAACCATCGCTTGCTGTTGATCAAAGTGGCACCGCAGGAAAATGTTTGTGCAGGTTTTTTTTTCGACGAGCAACAACCGTCATCAGTGTAGTCCACTGGCACAGGATTAGCCTTTGGGCTAGCAGCAAGACAACGAGGGCGATGATACAGTGCTCAAATGTTGGCTACAGGCTCAACTTCTCCACTCAACAATGGGGCCACTTCCAACTAGCTAGCAGCAAGCTAATTAAGGCCATCACACAGCTGACGGAAACGCAGAGCTCGCCGTTATTCCCTACTAAAATATAATAATTCCGAACCATATAAAATGAATATAGTCCATGTACTTTAACAATTATATATAGATATAAAAGGGAGAGAAAAAAAACATGTGGCTAAACAGGGATGACCGTCTGGCCTCAAGCAACCCTCTGTCCATTTTCATCGTCCAATAACACTACAGACAGGCTACTTTTTTATCTCGTCATTAGAAAGTTAAATACCATGTGAATTAACTCAATTTAATAAATGCAAATTAGACTTCTGTCTGGACTATGTATCAAAATCCAGCTGTGTGGTATGCCGTATTTTTTTTTATTTTATTAGTTTTCATAGCTAGTGTGCACCCGGGAATATCCCTTGCAACCTACAGTATTAAATAATTCAGCTCGGCCACCGACTCACCTCTAACTACATTTGAGCCACCTCGTGTCTCACTAGCTGAACACACAATTAGCTAGCTAACCCAAGCTAACGAACACTCACCCTTGTCTATTGTATTATAAATAAATAAACAATTCAAAATGTTTCTAAATTCAACAAGTTGTTCACATGTCTGCTTATCGAGATCCCATCGTGTTGGCTAGATAATATTCTTCACCCAGTGAAAAAAAAAACGATTGTGCTCAGAGCGGAAGGCGAGTTAAACTTGCTAACTGTAGTTAGCGTTTCAGTATGGAAGTTTACGGACCTGCAGTAACTTGTGTTGGGAAATTATTGTATCCCCTTCTCATTTACTTTCCAGAATAAACTGCGTTTACAGTAATTCGCTGGATAGACCAAAAATCCGTTTCCAAACAAACTTGCATGGTAGATTAAAAGTCGATAGTAAGTGGGAAAACCCGTTCTATAACATTACATGGGTTACTTACAGGTAAGAGTAACACACAACTAATTTACCATGTGAACAAATGAGACATAGAGCGACTACGGAATTCAACCATTCAAAAAAAATCATTGCTCGCTTACCCAACAAGCTTGGTCAATTCAGGGTTTCTCAAATTAACTCCCGTTAGTATCTCCAGTACAATCCTTTCTGGTCCGTTAATAAACTACGAAATTCAAGTTATTTTATAATGTTCGGCGTGTCGGTATCCCGTCTTCACCGGCTCGTTTTCTCCTTTGTGTTAATTTCACTCAATTGGAGTTTAATCCGATCGATCCCGGCAGTCGCGTACTCGAGTCGTCTCTTCCAGATACTCTCTCACCTTCTACGGGCAGGGGGCGCGTTCATGGCTCCAATGGATAAACATGCGTGCGCGTGAATGACCCTGCTGGGCTGTGACGAATGTGCGCTTTATTTTTCAGTTCTTGTAACATAGTAGATGCGATTAAAGCTGCACCTTTTCATTTCTTATTTTGGCGTAGGGTTATGGGAGTTATTCATACATGCAGTGTGGACATCAAGTTGCTTTTAAATTGATCCAATTGATTCTCAAATTATAAACTGGAATTTGGCATGGGATAATGACGTCTATAAATTATAAACCTCAAATTATATGGTATTCTAAAAGCTCATACAGGTTCAAAACGAGTTCAAAACATGTTCCCGATTGAAATGGAACTGTATCAACTGAAATGAGTGGATGGTTTTATTTTTTTGGAGCATCAGTTCGTCCCCGATAATGACTTTCATAATAATTCCATGTGAACTGCAGATTAATAATTATGATTATTAGAGATGGACATCATGCAAGTTCACGATTCAAATTGACATAATACTTGCTCTTCTACCGAGCCTGAGAGCCTATTCTACCTGGTCCCTTGGGCACGCACAGCGCCAAACTGAGGATTTCAGAATAGTTCGAGTCCTTGCATTTTGCGAAGTTAAAAGCTAAACATGTGCAACCATTTTCGATAGAAATATATCAAAATGAAGAAATATGTATTCCACACTTGGGTGAAGGTCTCATCCTTGATGAACACTACAGAGGAATCATCGGGCAAGTAACCCGCAAGTCCTTTGCGCGGTCATTCATTTGCTTAGCATAACAACATGCCCCACAGGAGTACTGTATTTAAAGGCGCAAGCATCCACTTTCTGTATGCCCAAATAAATGTCCTCTCAAATCGACTGGATATATTTTTGTGTTTACATGTGTATGTGGTGATGAATATAAGCTTGTAAATATTCCAATGGATCACTTATACATTTTGCAGTATTCAGAACATAATTTAATGGAGCATGTCTTTAAAAATATAAATGTCCTTCGCGTTTGTGGGTTTAATTTGCATGAGAGATGGCTATCGTGAAGGTCACACTACTTGAATTGCATTCACTAAAATCAAACTTACATTTTTGAAACAGTTAATACAATTCATGCAGTAGGCATACTACTACCGTTTCAGAGGCTTCACTAATCTGTTCAACACAAGCTTTTCCGTTTTCACATTTCCTTTCTTTACTGCTTTCAAAAGTAGGTCATGAGAATTGTAAGGATTTGATCATGTGATCTCACCTATAACATCATAAGCTGTTGCTGTGCGTGACTACCATCAAAAAACAATCTCAGGTTACATCCTAATGTTAAGGGATGTAATGGGGATGATGAGTAAAGAATATATCTCATGAACTATATCTGACTGCAATACACCCCCACCCAACATTGATTTTTGATTTGCTGTTGGCCTATTTGACAAACCTTGCACACTGGGCCGGTTTCCCAAAAGCATATTAAGAATAAATTGATTGTTTGAACTATAGGATCATATGGTTCTAAGGATGAACTTAGCCTTAGAATGCTTTTGGGAAACCAGGCCCAGAGCAGTGTTTCTTTTATAATAGACTAAAGCACACAAATAAGGTGAAATAAGGTGCATATCTAGTAGATTATGTGGAATTATTTCATAACGACATAGGAGACCTAGAAATTAAATCACACTTTCAATTGAATATCACCTGAAAAGTATCAAGGCCTACCTGAAACACATGTAACACAGAGCAAAGTGTGTTAAAAAGCCAGTTGAATTGGTACTGGGTGCATATGCCCCTTTAACCTTAGTGTTCATATTTTAATGCGTAAATCATAGTCCACAGACATACAGTAGCTTCGCAGCTCTGCACCATCTGAGGATGCAAAGCCCAAACGTGCTCCTCCCCACAATTCCAAACCAACTCGGCTCCAGTATGCATCCTCTATTCATTTGAATGTGTTGACATTTGGAGAAATTGCTTGAGCCTAGCTGAAATATTCAGAAAGTATGAAAGCCAACAGTCCAATATTCTAGAACACTGCTGTGTGTAGGGGTACCCATTTTGGACTATGATAAATACATGGAAAGGGTGCAGTGATCATTTCAGAACCAAGCCTGTATGAAAGCGTTTCCCAAACTCAGTCCTGGGGACCCCAAGGGGTGCACATTTAGTTTTTTTGCCATAAAACTACACAGCTGATTAAAATGATTAAAGCGTGATTATTAGTTGATTATTTGAATCAGCTGTGTAGTGTGCTATGAGGAAAAAACAAAAGGTGCACCCCTTTGGTTATGAGGATGCTGCATGATCTTACAGGAATTCCAAAACTCCAGGACACACATGCTTCCCTTTATAAATTGATAAATCAAGAGATACAATACAGTATGGATCCATATATAATCACTTCATTCATATACCAACACAGACACTCAGAAAATTACTATAGGGAGATGCAAAATGCAAAACATCAACTCTAAAAAGGAAATTACAAAATGTAAGTTTAAACATTGCACATTTCTTCCACATAAATTTATATTTCATTTTATAATTTTTTATTATTTGTGATAGCATTTTTTTTATTTTTAAGAAAAACCAACACAGCAAACGTCGGGGGGTCACAGACACTCCAGGTTCGGCTTTTCCCGCGCCGCTCTTACAACAGACGCGATGTTCACCATAATATCTACTAACAGAATGCACTGCCAAAGAAAGCAAGGCTTTACACAGCCACTCACACACCTACAGGAAAACGCTGCTCTGCACTGATGCTCCACAGCGGACTGTTTGAAAACAAAATCTTGAAGAGAAAATATGTATGCATGCAGACTTGTATGTATAAATAGACAACTGTGTGTGCGCATGTAGGTACACATGTATGCATTTAGGAATGCATGTACTTTCTTAATATACGTGTATACATACACACATTTAGAGCAGGGGTTCTCAATCCTGGTCCTGGTGATCCAAAGGAGTGTACAGTTCTGTTTTTGCCATAACACTGCAAACCTGAGTCAAATGACCAACTCATCATCAGGCTTCGATAATTAGAGTCAGGTGTGTAGTTCAAAAAGAAAACATGTGCACCCTTTGGGTCCCCAGGACCAGGATTGAGAACCAGTGATTTAGAGAATGTCTGAATGTCTGCAACACTTGTTTGAATGTAAAAAAAAGAAAGAAAGTGCTGTGTATGTGCTGTGCATGTATAAGACTATGCATATGTAGTTAGTGGAATGATTCCTTTGCAACCTGATTATGTTTTTCTATTGTTTTTCTGCTGTCCCAATCTTTTCGTTAAGGCAAACAGCTGAGATCCCTTTCCAGAGTAGAGGTGATCAAATTCTGGGGTTTGTGGTTATTGAACACAGGTAAACAACATTTTGGCATTAAAATAGATAAGATGCAGAATATTGAGCCAAAGTTTCTATACACAGTCATAGCAGATCTAGGGCACAGAGAGATAGCGAGGGGAGGGTGGCAGATGGCAGGACAAACTAAAAGTAAAATCTTAAAATGGTGTCCAAGTAGGTTTTTTAGCAATACTGTTGCAGTTTCAAGCTCTATTCGTAAAGTCTAGATTTTTCCAGGAAATTCAAAGAATTCTAGCTCAGTCATCATACACCAAAGCAAGAAAGGATTACTCTATATATATATATATATACACAGAATGTGAGTGATAAATACAGAATTAAAACAGCCCTGTTTTTCTCCTTTTAGCTTCTTCACTTCAGACATGGCCGCTGCTCCACACAACTCTACGTTTCTTTTTCTCTTTTATTTCAAACTTCTGCGTTAACCACACGTTCCCAAAGCTTTCTTTCTCCCACATGAAACCAATTCAAATACTAATTGATGACCAAGCTTGTAGTGTTCGATACAATTCAGCTTTAAGTCAAAACGTCAAAAAGAAAGACATGATCCACAACTGGCTCACAGATGTACAGATAGATATGAGTCCCTATCCTAAAGCATCCTGCCTGTTTGATGTACAGATATATGAGACCCTTATCCTAAAGTATCCTGCCACAATAGTAACAGTAAACCCTACCATTCTACAACCCAGACAGGATCCAATGCAGGACAAGCATTTTTGCCCCAGGACCGGGGGTACTTTAACGTGTTTTGCTTGGTATATTTTGACTGACAGTCATGGAGTATACAATTAGACTCTCCTGTGGCAAGGCTGTGTAGAGGGAGGGGTTAAGAAAATGTTAGTGAGCCCGACCAGTCCAGAAGAAACGCAAGGGGCAGGATGGGTGGTTGGGGGAGGGGGTATGAGACAGAGGGGCAGGGTGTTCAGCAGCATCCCCCTCCAGCCTGTTGGCCCCCCTGGCTACCGGAGAGTGTGGAGTTGGTGGCAGCGTGCTGGGGCCCAATCTTAATGCCGTTAGCCTGCCGAGACAAAACCAGAACATGCAAACGGTTAGTCTTGAAAATGGAACGTGATGATGGTCATGTGTGGTTTGACGATTTAGAGTTTGAGTGTTTGTGTTTTTCTGGGGTGGATGAAATGGATATAACAAGGAATATCAATGGTGACAAATTCTCTTTGGCTCACAGTCACATGCACACTCTTTTGTAAGCATCTCTCCCACACACACCAGCAAGTGGCACTTTCATCCATTGCCCCACTTTCATCTCTCCAGTCCTTTATTGGCTGAAGAGAACGCAGAGTGGCTAAAAGGCATCACTCCAATGTGAGCCTGTGCTGCTGTGGCTTTAAGCAGTAGTAGCTATTAAGTCAACTTAATCGTTCTAAATCACATTTATAGAGTTCAGGGAAGAGGAGGAGGGTGGAGAAGGGGGGCGGGGGGTTCTCACGACGCCTGCCAGCAAGCGACGGGAATTCTGACCAGGGCTTCCCCCCTCGTCAGTCAGCTGATGCGGTTTGGACCGTGTCCCTGGCCTCACTTTCCCCCACCCCCTCTCCCCCTTATTTTACCCTTTACTACCTCTCAAAGAAAGCATACCCAATGGCTGCTCAGGGGCTCGCCTCCTTCACGCTGGCTGTAACCTTGTGGGATGTGAGGAATTTATGCACTGGCCAGCAGCCAGGGCTAGCGGAGAGAGGGAAGGAGAGAGGGAGGGGAGAAGGGAAAAACAGTGGAAGTTTTGCTCGGCTCTGCAGACTGGAACCTGCTCTGCTTCTTCTTGCCTTTCTTTAGAAGAGAGAGATGGGGTGTGGGCCGCTACAAATAAGCTGATGTGGAGGGGCTGCCTCAAAAATATGAATATAGGTGCAGTGTCTCCTAGGAGCATGTGACTTCGTAACAGCGTAAGCTAACACAATGACTTTCTGGCCTTCAAATGGGCCTTTTTCCCCCAATAGGATTTATCCAACGTCTGCTCTGTCAAGGTTTTATCCTCTTCACTCTGTTTATGAAGTGGGCTTAGGGCACTACGAAGGGAGCAAGGGCATTTGACCACTTGTCCATATCTCAGTTGATGTCAAGAAGATGGTCTTTGTCAAAGCTGCGGTGTACAAAATGAACACCAAATGTGTCTCTCCCATGTCAAATGACCTCATTGTTGATGTCGAAGACACCCTCCTGGATCTTCTCGTAGATCTCCTTCGCTGTGTTGATGAATGCCTGAAAAGAGAGAGTGCCTAGTTAGTATAGGATAAGAGCTGAAATCCACAACATCTAGATGTGACCGTTGTAATATCTGATAAACTCCCCTGCAAGATATCAAGCCTTGGACCAGTCAAACCATATGTGGTTCTCGTTAACTGAATAAGTTCTAAAAGAGTGTGATTTACAGGAGTTTAGCCTCTGGCTTGTTGCCACAGATAATACATCTACGTCACTCCGCTGTACAAACAACACAAGCAGACGTATAAAGAGAGCCTTAGTTTTAGCCAGAATGTACAGCATGTTAGGCCTTATATAATCATTAAGTACACCTCAAAAGCGAGACTAGTCCAGGGTGCCCATCTACAGTAAATACTGCCTGTAATTCAGCGTTTTACCACAGAGGGAGGCCTACTTTAGAATCTGAAAGCAAATGTGCACCTCAGTTTAACTCAGGAGGCTCTGGCCTGATCTGGTCCCCTCTAACCTCCCTGCCTCTTCACACATGAAATTGTTTAACAGCAACAGATGGGTTTCCCTCAGCCTGAGGCAGAGCTCCCCAACCTGACCATGGAGGCCCAGGGCATAACCCAGGGACCCAGCATTATCCTCAACACATTACTCTCCATATAGTGCATACGGTAGTAGCATGGGAGCCTGATTGGCATTCGGCTGTCACTTAGGACAGGAGAGCAGAGGGGATGCTATGAATGTAGGCGATGTACACGTCACTGAGGGAGAGGAGAGGTATCGGAAGGATTCAGGAGACACTAATGAGACAAATTAATCATATCAGGGGTTTCTGCTGGGGGGAGGAGTTACATAAACCAGTCTCCCCCTGCCTTAAATCCTCAGAGAGCCTGGCTACCCAGCACACTGAAGAACAGATGTGTATGTGTGCGTTGGAGTGTTTGAGAGGTGGGTATATTAATAGGCAAACGTGTCAGTTCAAACAAACAAATGCACACACAATTTAGTGTGAGCAGGAGGTACCTCTTCTACATTGGATGCGGTCTTGGCGGAGGTCTCCATGAAGATAAGGCCGTGCTCTCTGGCGAAGGCCTCTCCCTCCTCCTTCTTCACCTCTCTCCTGGACTCCAGGTCACTTTGGGGAAAACGCCATACACATTCAGTATTTCACACACATTACCATAGACCTGTTATGATAGCATGGTCTTGTGTCTCTGTTTTATTGCAAATGTTAATTCATTCTGTTACGTTTTCCAGTTAGGAGATATGTCATTAACTAGAGGAGACACAAGCACACAGGGAGCAGGGCTGTGACCTGGGTGGGTGTATCTCAATTGTCAAAAATGGCTTCCTCACACTTTTTCCTTTCCTTCATTTGAAAGCAAAGAACACAAAGCATCCACCATTTAGACTTGACATAACCCATGCTTTAAGATAAGACAAAATGAAGAAAGGTTGCCATTTCAGACCTTTGAGGCATAGCCTGTTTAGTAGCCATGACAACCATGACTAGGTTGTTTGGTAACCATGAGTGACAGGGAGATGAATCTGACCTCTTGTTCCCAATGAGCATGATGACCATGTTGGAGTTGGAATGTTGGCGAGCGTCCTCTAACCAGGTTGTCAAGTGGTTGAAGGTGTCCCTTCTAAAACAAAAACAGTTGAGCAACACTTAACATAAGAACAATAAAATGTTCCTTTCCTAGTAAACTAATGCATAAACATATCCTTCATTAGGTGAATGTAGGTCCCTTTTGTAACAGTTGACCCACATGAGCAAAATAAGGGCATTGGGGAGGGAGATTAAATTACATCCAAAATGTATTATACAAACAAATCTCAGTGGCTCCAACTATTGTTAAACTGAATGAACTTGATAAGAAAACAACATTTCCTTTCCTCTTAAACAAACATATTATATATATATTTTTTTTTTACATTTGTCAAGAGCAATGGTCATGTCCTAAATCCTAGGGTAGACTTAGTGGCCAAAGTGTTTACATAGATAAGACCTGGGGAGAAAATGGCCACCAGACTGACCTTGTGATGTCATACACGAGCAGGGCGCCAGCTGCCCCTCTGTAGTAAGACCGGGTGATGGAGCGGAAGGACTCTTGGCCGGCCTGACACACACACACACACACACACACACACAATTAGTGCCAAAGACAAACAGACATAGTACACACACACAGACGCTCTGTTAAAGCAAAGACAAAGTTCAGCACAGAAGCATAGTAACCCATAGAAAGGGTACAAACAAGAGCCAGCAGTACTTCAAAGTAGTAGTAGTAAGCTGAACAAAGCAACTACTCTTAAAGGAGTCTTACTTCAAGTGCTCAAGGGTGTGTTAGACAAAATACCAACACAGATGTACTGTGTTACTAGGGTCAGGGGTTCTTCTGAGCCCTGGCCCAGCCCTGGCCCGAGCCATGTTTTACTCATGCATGTCCTGCCTAGTGCCTACTACACTCCTCCAGTCCAGGCTTTCCAGCAGCTTTCTCCTAATCCATATACATTCCCAACACCATAGATATTCTCAACCAGAGAGCCAAGCCTCCTGATTTTCCCTGTGCAGAGGCAGAGCACAGGCAAACCCCTGTCACTGTGTACAAAAGGCTCCTCTCTCTCTGCATCCCATACCTGACTGACTGAGTCCTCATAAACAAGAGGCTCATTGTGTTCCACTATAGCCCACAATACCACATTCTACCTCTCTCCCCACACTCAATGTTGGGTTAAAACAGCAGACAGGCAGGCAAGACCTGTCGATAGATGCCATTGTCAGCAGCTTATAAAATGGCTTCCCTGTTCCCTGGCTAGCAGCCGTTGTACCTTGGCCTACTCTATGCTGTTCTACATCTATTCCAGCCTGGCAGCAGGTGAGTGAGAACCAGGCAGCCCAGCACTGCAGCACATTTGAATTCAATAAGGCCCAGTCAGTGAGTCAGTGGCAACAGTCCCCCTGAGGCAGCTGCTAACGTTGGAGCTAATGGAGGCCATTGTGAATAAATGATGAATGACACCTTTATGCCTGCCATCTGCCGGATCTCAAAGGTTACAGGAAGACCAGAAATGCAGATTTTGGCTATTACATCACTCCCAGGCCAGGCAGTACCTCCCTACTCCTCCTCCTGTGCTCACACACACACGCCGGAACACACACTGATACAGCTATACAGACGGTACCCACGCCCTGTGTTTGATTTGAACTCTGTCTTGACAGGGTGAACATGTAGTGGTCTGGGGATGTAAGCTAAGTCACAGACCATTCTAAGAGAGGGTATATTCATAGTGGTGTTTCGAAATATAAAAGTGAAATTGTCATTTCTCAAAATGGCAGCTAGATTACCAAAGTGCCCAATCAAAGGTTGCCATTCTTATCCCCCTTGGCATCTATTTCTGATGAATTCCAGCCTTACCTTTTCATCAACCAAAATGCACCGGTGTTGCCATGTGGCCTAGTAAGCACACAGCAGCTGGCTTGGTCTGAAGGCCAAAAGGCCTCGACTTGCACCATCCATCAGAATTACTGCTGAGAGATTCAATTCTTATTTATAGAACTGTGTCTCCCCCTAGAGGCCAATAGAAATACTACACTAACACCAAGATCACCATATCCTGTAGTGTTCATATTTCCTCAGCACAGTCAGTAGGGCACTATAAAATCCGGGTTAAGTAGAAAATGGATGAAATCATGGAATCCAAACTTTCAAATGGAATTCAACAATATATTCAACTTGAAATTAATACATTTTCCCAAGTTAATCATATGACATGAACAAACGGCATCAGTGTATTTTCCTGCAACGGCACAGGAATGCCTGTGTGTGTGTGCGTGTATGCCTACACTATGTAACTGTCAGTGATGATGGTAATGATTAGCTTCTTCTAGTAGATATGGAAAGGCTTCCCCAAAAAGATCCTCAATTTAACAAAAAAAATGTACTACAAAAAGTAGCCTATGGCAGATCGATATGATGATAGTTTATCAATCCAGTGCCAATTTGTTTTGCACACCACAAAAAATAAAAACATTTTTCCTAAACCTCAAAAGTCTCATGATGTGGTTTAAGCAGTGTTGTGTACTTAAAGAAATACAAATGGGATGTTCTATATATTTTAAGTATGATTTAGAGAGCAAAATAGATAAATGTAAAGAAACCTAGAAAAACAAAATGGGGGAAAAAAAATGGAATTTGGGTAAATTCTAGAAGAAAAAAAAATAGATAAAATAAAAAAGATAAAATAAAAAATAAAATAAAATTTTAAAAAAAAATCAGGCCAAAAAATGTAAACAGCTTTTAATGGGCCCTAGCAAAGCACAGGGAATCCCACATAATTAACAGTAGGGCACACTGAGAAACCCTAATTAACACTTCAATCTTTACTCCTAATTAGGGATGTTAAATGGTTAACGGCTAATTGGTTAGGCACCCGAAAACACATTTGACTGGTCATGCTTATCAGTCTATAGGTTAATTTGTATAATTTAATGTAATTTAAAATTCCGGTGTGTGTTAGTCGTCATGCACCTTATTTATCACATGCGCACAGCATACAGAGCCTAGTTTGAGGAGCGGAATAGCCTATCAAATCAAACTCCAATTTATTTGTCACATGCTTCATAAACAAGAGGTGCAGACTAGCAGTGAAATTTTTACATATGGAGCCTTCTCAACAACACAGAGAGAAAAGACAATAGAAAAGTAACACATAATAATAAAAGTAAACAATAAGTAACGATAACATATCTTTATACACGGGGTACCATTCCTGAATTGATGTGCAGGGGTACGAGATAATTGAGGTAGGTACAGTGCCTTGCGAAAGTATTTGGCCCCCTTGAACTTTGCGACCTTTTGCCACATTTCAGGCTTCAAACATAAAGATATAAAACTGTATTGTTTGGTGAAGAATCAACAACAAGTGGGACACAATCATGAAGTGGAACGACATTTATTGGATATTTCAAACTTTTTAACAAATCAAAAACTGAAAAATTGGGCGTGCAAAATTATTCAGCCCCTTTACTTTCAGTGCAGCAAACTCTCTCCAGAAGTTCAGTGAGGATCTCTGAATGATCCAATGTTGACCTAAATGACTAATGATGATAAATACAATCCACCTGTGTGTAATCAAGTCTCTGTATAAATGCACCTGCACTGTGAGTCTCAGAGGTCCGTTAAAAGCGCAGAGAGCATCATGAAGAACAAGGAACACACCAGGCAGGTCCGAGATACTGTTGTGAAGAAGTTTAAAGCCGGATTTGGATACAAAAAGATTTCCCAAGCTTTAAACATCCCAAGGAGCACTGTGCAAGCGATAATATTGAAATGGAAGGAGTATCAGACCACTGCAAATCTACCAAGACCTGGCCGTCCCTCTAAACTTTCAGCTCATACAAGGAGAAGACTGATCAGAGATGCAGCCAAGAGGCCCATGATCACTCTGGATGAACTGCAGAGATCTACAGCTGAGGTGGGAGACTCTGTCCATAGGACAACAATCAGTTGTATATTGCACAAATCTGGCCTTTATGGAAGAGTGGCAAGAAGAAAGCCATTTCTTAAAGATATCCATAAAAAGTGTTGTTTAAAGTTTGCCACAAGCCACCTGGGAGACACACCAAACATGTGGAAGAAGGTGCTCTGGTCAGATGAAACCAAAATTGAACTTTTTGGCAACAATGTAAAACGTTATGTTTGGCGTAAAAGCAACACAGCTAATCACCCTGAACACACCATCCCCACTGTCAAACATGGTGGTGGCAGCATCATGGTTTGGGCCTGCTTTTCTTCAGCAGGGACAGGGAAGATGGTTAAAATTGATGGGAAGATGGATGGAGCCAAATACTGGACCATTCTGGAAGAAAACCTGATGGAGTCTGCAAAAGACCTGAGACTGGGACGGAGATTTGTCTTCCAACAAGACAATGATCCAAAACATAAAGCAAAATCTACAATGGAATGGTTCAAAAATAAACATATCCAGGTGTTAGAATGGCCAAGTCAAAGTCCAGACCTGAATCCAATCGAGAATCTGTGGAAAGAACTGAAAACTGCTGTTCACAAATGCTCTCCATCCAACCTCACTGAGCTCGAGCTGTTTTGCAAGGAGGAATGGGAAAATGTCAGTCTCTCGATGTGCAAAACTGAGAGAGACATACCCCAAGCGACTTACAGCTGTAATCGCAGCAAAAGGTGGCGCTACAAAGTATTAACTTAAGGGGGCTGAATAATTTTGCACGCCCAATTTCAGTTTTTGATTTGTTAAAAAAGTTTAAAATATCCAATAAATGTCGTTCCACTTCATGATTGTGTCCCACTTGTTGTTGATTCTTCACAAAAAAAATACAGCTTTATATCTTTATGTTTGAAGCCTGAAATGTGGCAAAAGGTTGCAAAGTTCAAGGGGGCCGAATACTTTCGCAAGGCACTGTATGTACATATAGCTAGGAATAAAGTGACTAGGCAACAGGACAGAAACAGTTGCAGCAGCATATGTGATGAGTCCAAAAGAAGTTAGTGCTAAAAGGGTCAATGCAGATAGTTAAAGAGTTAACCAATAGCCACCTGGACTAACTATTTAACAGCCTATGACTTGGGGGTAGAAGCTGTTCATGGTCCTGTTGGTTCCAGACTTGGTGTATTGGTACCGCTTGCCGTGCGGTAGCAGAGATAATATTCTATGACTTGGGTGTCTGGAGTCTGACAATTTTAAGGCCTTTGTCTATACCAGGCTGTGTCAGAGGTCCTGGAAGGAAGGGAGCTCGGCCCCAATGGGCCGTACTCACTACCCTCTGCAGCGCCTTACGGTCAGATGGCAGTAATTGCCATACCAAGCAGTCATGGAGCCAGTCAAGATACTCTCAAATGGTGCAGCTGTAGAACTGAGTATCTGAGGGTCCATACCAAATCGTTTCAGCTCCTGAGGGGGAAGAGAAATTATTCTACCCTTTTCATGACTGTGTTGGTGTGTGTGGACATTGAGAGATACTAAGTGATGTGGACACAGAGGAACTTGAAGATCTCGACCAGCTCCACTACAGCCCTGTCAATGTGAATGGGGGTGTGCTCGGCCCTCCTTTTTCTGTAGTCCACGATCAGCTCCTTGCTGACATTGAGGGAGAGGCTGTTGTCTCATCGTCGTCGGTGATCAGGCCTACCACCGTTGTGTCATCAGCAAACTTAACGGTGTTGGAGTCGTGCTTGGCAACGCAGTCGTGGTTGAACAGGGAGTACAGGAGGGTACTAAGCACGCACCCCCAAGGGGCCCAAGTTGAGGGCCAGCGTGGCGGCTGTGTTGTTGCCTACCCATACCACCTGGGGACGGTCTGTCAGGAAGTCCAGGATCCAGTTGCAGAGGAAGGTTTTCAGACCCAGGGTCCTTAGCTTAGTGATGAGCTTGGAGGACACTATGGTGTTGAACACTGCACTGTATCACCCATCAGACAGCACTAGAGCTGCTGCTCAAAGAGCTGGTACTGGACTGAAATGTGCTTTTGTAAGCCCAGGCATTTAGCAACATATAACATTTCTAAAATGCAATCACATGTTAAACTGTTTTGACGGCCATGATTAAAAATAGCTACTATCTCAATCTAAACTGGTAATTAAAGCGCGCTTCTCATTTGTTATTCGAGTGCATAGGCTATAGTCAACAGTATGCAGGCTATCAGCGTGTCACCACCACTTTGCAACGTGAGCTTGAGGCAGTGATTGTTTGAAACCTGAACGTTTTACTTTACTTCATATTATGAGTCATGTCTTACCTTGCTTCAAAGTAGCCTAGCTGAAATCCAGCCATAGAAAAGTGGAGGCAGATATTTCAGAAAAAAGACTTCATGACATCAAATCAGCATTTCTCTGTGGTTCTATTGGTTTTACATCAACTTTTGTTGTCCAGAAACCAAAGTCACAATCCTAGTCATATTAGCAACCCATCCTAGTGGTTATTAGATTCCCCCTTTTGCTACAGATATTTTCATTATGGCACCGCTCTCATTATGTGTACTGTTTAAAACAGTAAAATGCATTTTGGTAAATGTTTGAAAAAGACATTTTTTTTTGCTGCTTCATTACAAGAGTTGAATGTTCAATAATAGACTATAGCCTTTTGACTCCAAGATTTTAAAAATCTCCTTATTACTGATAAGATACCGATGTACCGAAGAGTATTCCGAGAATATCATGATTACAGTCGACCCCTGATAAGTGCACTTGAGATAAGCCAAGTATAAACTGTTTAATTGGCAGAATGAACCTGTATCACTTCAACAGTACATTGACTACATTCTTTATGATTGAACTGCATGCAGTAGTTGACAACTTAACTGATGAGAACTGTCCCACACTGCTGCATGTATCAGGAGTCGACTGTATCGTGTGTTCAGGTAAAGAATCATATCTGTTCAATGTGAAACAGGGCAGGTATCTTACCGTGTCCCAGATCTGCAGCTTGATCTGTTTACCATCTATGGTGATCATCCGCGCCCCAAACTCCACACCTGGGAAAGACACACCCACCACAAGGACACAGTCAGTCTACAACTCACTTGCATGAAAACACTAATACCAAGATTCAATGGAAATCATGAATGGTTAGTACTATAAGGGATCCTTGGGATGTCCCTAAACTTAGCCTAAACATTTTTTAAATGTCAACTTCATTGACTCTGGTCAGCGTGTAGCCTGGTCAGGTCATGTGGTATGGTAAAAACCTTGGCGCTAATCATGAGGTGTAATCCTAAACCCCAAACTAAATTAACCACTAGCGCTATTAACCATAACCCACTAACCCTAACCACCAAGACCATGGTTGCCCTAGCACTAGATTGATGATTAGCTGGTTATTTGAATCAGCTGTGTAGTGCTAGGGCAAAAACCAAAATATGCACCCCGGGGGGGTGCAGGTCTGGTTTTTTGGGAAACACTGTTCTAGAACCCCTCCCCTGCCTCCACCACAGAAACACCCTAAAAGCCTATGGTGACTAATGGTTAGAGTTGACACAGTGTAGTAGAGGAGGCAGACAGGCACTGGCCAAACATTAAATGATTAATAGTCAAAAAAACTGAATTCAATTGTTGCCAGTAACACAGTGCAGTCACTAACTTTCTTGATAACATTTTACTCGCCCTAGCAGAGCTGATTTGTGTTAAGAGTGAGGTGTTCTGTTATTTGTGTCTGGAAGTAGCTAGCAAGCTAAAATAAAATCCATCTCCCTCATCGTCAGAGGTTAGACCAGAGGAGTGATAAATCCTTAAGAAATTAATTAAGACAAGGGCAGGGCGTGACATTAACGCTTGTCCGCTTGCCCGGGGCAAATAAAGAAAAGTTGTCCGATATGGAGATCACAACATGGAAACAATTAGGCTGCGCCAATCAGAATTGGAACAAAGCCTTTACACCCAGCAGCTCTCCGAATGGAGGGTTGACAGATCACGTGTTTTATACAGTAGCATATCAGTGCAGTATTTCACTTTGTGGGGGGGTAAGAGCCTTGCTCAAGGCCACAACGGCAGGAGATATAATGCATGGGATCAGAGACCAGCAGCCTTATATTGTCATTACCAGTGAAAATAATGAATGTTATTTTGTGAAGTGGGTCCTTGCATCACCCCATTATTTTTATTTCTACTTTGCACATTCTTCCACTGCAAATCTACCATTCCAGTGTTTTACTTGCTATATTGTATTTACTTTGCCACCATGGCCTTTTTTTGCCTTTACCTCCCTTATCACACCTCATTTGCTCACATCATATATAGACTTGTTTCTACTGTATTATTGACTGTATGTTTGTTTTACTCCATGTGTAACTGTTGTTGTATGTGTCGAACTGCTTTGCTTTATCTTGGCCAGGTCGCAATTGTAAATGAGAACTTGTTCTCAACTTGCCTACCTGGTTAAATAAAAGGTGAAATAAAATTAAAATAAATAATACAACTCAATTTGTCACCTTTTTGGCCCATGCTGTTATACCTTTTTTGGGGGAGGAGGGGCAAGTGACCTGAGCTTTCAGACAAATGGCTAAAAAGGTTCATGCCAAGCCCTGGACGTGGAGATCTGAGCTGAGCACAGATGATTTAATTGAGGTCCCTCCAGTGCAGCTAGGCAGTGCAGAGGCAGGATACATTTCAATCACAGTCGTTGTTAAACGTTATAATGAATATAGAGGAGCCTCACCGATAGTGAGGTCGTGCACCGGCTGAAACCGCTTGTCTGTGAACTGTAATAATAGGCATGATTTCCCCACACCTGTAAAACAAACATGCACAGTTAAACAGAGGCACACACATGAACAAATAGGCACTCTGTCTGCATAACTAACATCATTTAGCCAGTCACACACATGTTGGAAAACCAACAGCACATCTGGTCGCACACACACATTAAAGAAGTTGAATCCCAGTCTTTGATATGATGTGTCAGAGAACAAAAAATTACATAAGGAGGGTAATTTAATGAGATAAAAATGTCAGACTGTATCAGGCCCTACAGCCCTCTGACTACACCCACACACACAATGGTAAAGAAGCTCATAGTCAGTCCTGCTGAAGCCAAGAGGCTTGTCAAACAAGTAGAATTCTGGTTGTCATTTTTTTCTGGAGTAGGTAGAGGATGCATTAAAACACATTCAGGGTGAGATATCGTTTTATTCCCTCAATGGTCCAGGGTGGGATAGTGTTATCCGATCCTGGATCAGTAGTTAAGATGAGCCATTTCCTCCTCAAGCTTGTTTCTTTAGGAGGACCTGTGTTCGAGGAACTGTCAACATGATGATGAATCTCCTGATAGGGATGGACATTTTATCAAAAATGTCAACACACAAATGTCATGAGGTTGTTTGGTGTGATGAAACAAAGATATTCCCAGGTAGCACCGACCATAATGAATGCAATAATTAGCCTAATGATGGGCGGCTAACTCCATTTATTACAAAGTACACCTAAATATAATGTGTGGCGTGCGCCTGTGTGAATAAAATAAAAGTAAACCGTGACAGTGAAACCATATCGTGGAGGGACCTGTGAAAACATGTGTCCTGCACTGTATGGTTATAATGCAAACAGGTGAAACCTTTAGGACACCAGAGAAGGCTATCATTAGTGTTTCTATGGGTTACCACCACCGTTGCTAGGCAGGGGAGTCAGGGTGATAGAAGACATCATGAGGAGGATGTAACAAAACAAAGCTGTCACCCTTTTAACTGTGTACCTGCTAGACAATCAGCCTCTAGCACTGAATAGATAGTCCATCTGGTTCTTTAGTGGTCAGGTCATTATCTTAAAGCAACAGCAATTAGACAGGGGTGCCAAATCAAAGACTAGCCTAATTACACCCCCCCCCCCATATTTCTAATTGAAATACTGCATTTGATTGGGCAGGAAGATGTGCACAACTGGATTTTGATTCAGGTGAAAACTACAGTTTATGGTATGGAGGCTGAGAAATAATGCATCCTTTTGGATAGGGGTTTCTCAACTATCACCTCATCTAGCCAAGTTACCAACCACATAGCATAGACTATATCTAACTGCTTGAACAGCTGGGATAGCCATAACTAAACAGCAAAGTCATGTAGAATGTGAGTGGGTAATGTGAAAACACTAAATGATCAACAGCTTAGGTTGCAGGGGGTCACATGATGGCCCCCAGTGAAGCCAGGGCGATGACAGGTCTGCAGTGTTGCAACTAGAGCTGTGACGATACCAGTATCGCAAAAAAAATCCATGGCAGAAATGAAAACAAAGCAGACCAAACTCTTTGGTCCTTTAAAAACCTACTGTATGTAAAATATTGTGTGCTATAGTTTAGAAAATAAATGTGACTCGATGACAACATGATGTTTGTTTCCACATTAGGGCTGTTTTTCTTGATGTGCAATCCCTTCGTGTTTTCTTTCCTAGCCACAATACTAACGAGTATTGCCTGGGAAAAAAATGCACTGACAGATTTGTACTCCCAAATGCTGACCACTGTTTTGGGTTGGAAATGATGTCTTCAGTTTGAAACAAGCATAATATGATGTGGCAAATAGTCTGGTTCAAGTAAAATTCTGCCCTTTCATCTCAGAGATATGCAGGGGAGCATGCTGCTTAATCTGTTATTGGCCTTCCTGCAAACAGGGTACTCTTCCCTTCACTGATACTTTCAAACAGAATAAACCACAGTAAATTGGTACTTTTAAAAAGGCAGCATGTACCCTTTGAATGTACAAGCCTTATTGATCAATTAATAAACTAAAGTGATGGAAATCTTAGCATCACAACATTCCCCCTGTGGTCTTGAGATGCCAACCAGGTACATGTGTTTATTTCTCAGCATCAAAACACTGTCAATCTGTAGTCAGAGAGATAGGTAATCTCAGTATCCCTCGTTTTCCCTGGGTAATATGCATAGCAAGCGGTGCTGCTATTAGGCTATTTCAACAAGGATCCGGGTTAAGCAATAGATGTATAACAGATCTAATCAAATAAGATGATGCACATAGTTGTACTGTTTTTGATAAACAAGTACATACGTCGCCTGCTTCTAATGCAACCTGCAATAAATGATCTGGACAAAAATGTAGGTTGGCTTTGGCAGCATCCACAATATTTGAGAAACCTACTCAGTCCGCCTCGTCTAAGTAAACAAACGACAGTGAACTTGCTTAACCTCATTAACATAACACCCGTGTAAAAGTACATTTTAACAACACGAGCATAAACGCATAGACAGCTAAACTAGAATGCTGCCGTAGTAGGCAACCGTACAAAAAAGTAGGTAAAACGCCATTTCGAGGGAGGGCGCTTGGTGCTTGTGGCCTAGCAATACAACCGCGCAACAAAAAAAACAGCCCAAAACCTTGGCTTGACTCTGTCCAAGTGACTGACATAGCCAGTGCTGACGCCCATGTTGTAGAGAAGCTGTCAAACTAGTTGTTTATTTTATGTCGCTGTAAACAGCTACTTTGCCAACGTTAACGTTACCTTGCTAGCTAATAGGCTAAGTAGCAAAACTAGCTTAGCACCCCCACCCTCAGTGCACAACCGAAGGACAATAGGCAGTCGGCTTGTTGGATGTGTTGCTAAATTAACACGCTACTAGTTGACCACAACATTATGCGATGTAAAGTGGGAATTTTTTGGGAGGATTATTTCACATTAATGACAAACTATTAACGACGTTTGCAAGCGAGAAATCTGTCAGTCATCCCACCTCCCGCGTCTCCGCTTTTACCACGTCACATTGGACTCTCCAACACTGCGGAAATAAAATATATCTGCTTGCTAACTACCGTTAGCAATATTTGCTGCTATTGACTAGTGCTTACCTGTGTCTCCGATAATGATGTATTTGAAAAGGTATGCATATGCCATGGCCACTGGGTCCTGTGTCAACCTTCCTCTGCCGTTGTTTTGTGTAATTGAAACCGTATGAAAATGGTCTATGTAATCGTTAAATCTTCCCCTTTCTAGCCTCCTTTCGCTCTTCGATGGGAAGGAACAAATAACACCTCCAAGCTTCAGCTGAAAACGTCATACGTTCCGCCCTCGCCACGCAAACTAAAAGCAATTATTCACCCCAGTTGCCACTGGTAGTAGGCTATTAATTTATATTATGTCACTTAGACTCTTTAAAACAAATCTAAACCTGATTAACTAAACAATTTGCAAGACATGTAATTAATGTGCACATGATATAGCATAGCTGTTTAGACCTGCACAATCTGATGTATTCCAAGGAGCACCTGTAAATCCATTTGTTTTCATTCTTTGACAGTTGCTTGCAGATTATTTAACCCCTTATGACATGTCAATATTCATTTTATTGGGGGCAAAGACAGGTCAGTGAAAGACACTCAAAAGGGGTGCATGACATGTCCACCAGAACTGTTGGAGAGCAGAATGACGAGGTAAGTATTTTCTCTTTAACAGGAAATAGTTGATTACCAATGCAATGCATATTCTGCTGTGGTGTACATGACCATGAAGATACACAAATCAGGCTACTATTCTGGAACCCACTCAGGCCTGTGATACCAGAAGTGCCCCATTACTTCAATATTTTTCTTAATTGATTTGCCATTTCTTTTAAAATGCTGAAAACTCCACTTATGTATATGGGAAAACCCATTCTGGGCAAATCGCCTGTGGAACAAGAATAACAATTATTTACATCACAGCTACTTCAGCCATATGTTATATTACTGCAAAATAAAAGCTCTGCTATTGAAATGTATTCATTTAGGAAGGACTGTCCAGAGTTATACCTCAATAGGATAGAGTGCATGGGGCAAGTTTCTGCCTGCCAACCTGGGAGCAATCAAATGGCACAGCCTGCCTGCCAACCTGGGAGCAATCAAATGGCACAGCCATTGGTGCCACGAGGGTGGTGTGTGGGCAAGGGAGCTGGCCAGGCCCCTGGCTTTGAGGCATTGTGATGGTCCTATTAGGGTACATCATTTTAGGGTATCTGCTGCCCCATAGACCAGCTGTAAGTGTTACATATGTTAGCAGGAGATCACCAGAGAGATCAATGACTGGCTGGCACAGTATTGGAGCAATATTCAACTGCTTCACTCCTTCAGTCCTTTGGAAGGACTGCCAGAGTTCCCCAGATACCCATTCGTCCCCAACAGGGGAGGAACTGGAACAAACTTGTTCTGTAAAACACATCAACAGATTTTCAAAATTAGTGACATTCTCCCATTGAAATTCAACAGTCAGCAATTGATTTAAATGTATCTGATTATTTGGAGTGAATACCTCAGCATTGGGCTCACTTTTGTCGACCAACTCCGTATGGCCTGATCCCAGACAATCTGAGGGAGCAATGGGAATCAGGCTACAGAGAAATAGATGAATCCACTGAAGTGTCTGTATAAAGAATATAAATAACAGGTTCTTAATGGAGTTCTCTTTGTCATCAGGCAGATGAACCCCTTTCTTTTTGCCACCAATGACCCAGCTGAGCCAGCCTCCACTGTTTGGTGATTTCTGTACTGCAGGGGTCTCAGGCTAATTGGCTTGGCCTCTGGTTGGTGGTGGTCATCATAGCAGGGTCCACAACATATCTACTTTGGATATCTGTGACAAATGGGAGAAGTCAGGAGACTCCACTCATGTCACTACACAGAACAATCACTACCAGCTAACAGTAAGAGCATCTTGCTCTGATACTCTGTTACAGCCCAAAGTATAACAGCATTACGGCCATATGAATAGCAGCCATTCCTCCAAACTGCAAGCGTACCTGAGCAGAGTGAGGGGATCCTCTCCACAGGTTTCATTCCTCCACCACCACCTCCCATCATCCCCATGGTAGAAAAGGAAATACCCAGATTCTGCACTCAAATCTCATTTTATTTGTCACATACGCCGAATACAACCTTACCGTGAAATGCTTATTTACAGGCCCTTAACCAACAATGCAGTTGAAGAAATAGATTTAAGAAAATATTAACTAAATAAACTGAAGTTAAAAATGTAATAAAAAGTAACACAATAAAACAAAGTCAGTATGCAGGGGTACAGGTTACCCCAGGTCATTTGTACATGTAGGTAGGAGTAGAGTGACTATGCATAGATAATAAACAGTGAGTAGCAGCAGTGTAAAACAAAAAAGGGGAGGGTCAATGTAAATACTCCGGGTGGCCATTTCATTAATTGTTCACTATTCTGGGCGACTTTAACAACACCAGTCTGAGCCATGAGCTGTACAGTTACAAACAACTGTTGAAAGGCCACACAAGAAAACCGAAAACCTTAGATCACAGTTACAACACCATCAAAGGAGCATACCACGCTACCCCCGCTCCCCCCTGGGGAACTCTGACCATGTGATGATCCAACTCATCCCCTTATACAGACAGAAACTGACAACCGCCAAGCATTTTTTTTCAACGGTGAGGAAATGGACTGGTGAGGTCATAGGGAAATTTAAGGACAGCCTGGAATCCAACGATTGGGATATTTTCAAAAATTACAATACCACAATTCAGGATTTTTGACAGGGTCACATCTTATATCGGTATCTGTTAGGAAAACTGCATTCCAACCAGCACATTGTCACATTCAGCAAAGACAAACCCTGGTTCAATGCAGAGCTGAAAGGTCTATGCTCTGCCAAAGGTAAGGCACATAGGAGTGGCATTAGGAGTGGTAATATGGACCATTACAGAGTGGAATAGCAGCAACTGAATTGACAATGGACATTACAAGGAGAGGCTAGAACAACAACTCTCCACCTATGAATAAACAGGTACAAAGTATTTTGGCTTAGGCATATGCTCTGGGGTCCTAGAATCTAATAACATCAAGACTGGACACTATATCATCAATGATTTGTTGTATATCTGTGATGTTTTAGCCTACTATTTCAAAATATTTCTGTGATTTTTTTTTTTCTCCCATTATAGCTCTAACATGGTTGACCTTGACAAAGCCCTTGGCACCATTTTTTTTGCGTGCTGTTGTGTAAATCCAGTGCAGGCCATGTTAGGTTGATTAATACCAGGTGTGATGAGACCTGGGTGCAGCGGCCCAGAGGAAGGAGCGGGTGAGAGGGAATAGGGAATTGGTGTTGGTGATTTGAGATCTAAATTTGACTCCCTTTTTGAAGAATAATTTATAGTTTGAAGCCCAATCCTAAACTGTTACAAGATGTTGTTTTGCTAATTTCCACATTTGCCAGCTCAACATGGATTAATAGAACCTGTGAATAGTGTTAGGCAGAGCTCCCTATGTTCTTGTTTAAACCTGGGGTAGCGTAGTATGTCAGCGTTCCATAGCCTATAGGCCTATTCTTGTCTACTCTGAAAAAGAGATTTGCTAATCTCAATATGATTGAGGTGGCAGGTAGCCTAGTGGTTAGAGCGTTGGGCCAGTAACCGAAAGGTTGCTAGATTAAAATCCCTGAGCTGACAAGGTAAAAATCCTTCGTTCTGCCCTGAACAAGGCTGTCAACCCACTGTTCCTAGGCCGTCATTGTAAAAAAGAATGTGTTCTTAACTGGCTTGCCTAGTTAAATAAAAATGATCTCATTATTTGACAAATAGAACTACAAATAAAGACTGGACACTATTGAGATAGGCTTAAAACAAATAATGTAGGTTGTGATGTTTTACTTCTCATATTAAAATAAAACCTCAGCATGCGCTTTTTACGGCCTGTCCCCTGCCCCGTATCAAGTGCCCCGCCTAGGCAACAAACATGAGCTGGTAGATTCCCATGCTGGAGAGGGGGACATTTGTTTAAAAACGTTTAATTTCCAAGAGAATGTAAGTGTCATGATTCAAATGAGTGGATTCAGCTATTTCAGCCACACCCATTGCTGAGAGGTGTAGAAAGTCGAGCACACCGCCATGCAATCTCCATAGAAAACATTGGCAGTAGAATGACCTTACTGAAAAGCTCAGTGACTTTCAACGTGGCACCGTCATAGGGTGCCACATTTCCAACTAGTCAGTTCATCAAATGTCTGCCCTGCTACAGCTGCCCCGGTCAACTGTAAGTGCTGTTATTGTGAAGTGGAAACGTCTAGGACCAGCAACGGCTCAGCCGCGAAGTGGTAAGCCACACAAGCTCACAGAACGGGACCGTTGAGTGCTGAAAGTGCATAGCGTGTAAAAATCGTCTGTCCTCAGTTGCAACACTCACTACTGAGTTCCAAACTGCCTCTGGAAGCAACGTCAGCACAAGAACTGTTTGTTGGGAGCTTCATGAAATGGGTTTCCATATCTGAGCAGCCGCATGCAAGCCTAAGATCACTTTGCGCCATGCCAAGCGTCGGCTGGAGTGGTGTAAAGGTCGCCACCATTGGACTCTGGAGCAGTGGAAACGGGTTCTCTGGATTGATGAATCATGCTTCACCATCTGGGCAGTCCGTCGGACGAATCTGGGTTTGACATCAGCCGATGTCACAAAGTGCTATACAGAAACCCAGCCTAAAACCCCAAACAGCAAGCAATACATATGTAGAAGCACAGTGGCTAGGAAAAACTCCCTAGAAAGGCAGGAACCTAGGAAGAAACCTAGAGAGGAACCAGGCTAGGAGGGGTGGCCAGTCCTCTTCTGGCTGTGCCGGGTGGAGATTATAACAGTACATGGCCAAGATGTTCAAATGTTCATAGATGACCAGCAGGGTCAAATAATAATAATCACAGTGGTTGTAGAAGGTGCAACAGGTCAGCACCACAGGAGCAAATGTCAGTTGTCTTTTCATAGCCGACTATTCAGAGTTAGAGACAGCAGGTGCGTTAGAGAGAGAGTCAAAAGAGCAGGTCCGGGACAAGGTAGCACGTCCGGTGAACAGGTCATGGTTCCATAGCCACAGGCAGAACAGTTGAAACTGGAGCAGCAGCACAACCAGGTGGACTGGGGACTGCAAGAAGTTATCAGGCCAGGTAGTCCTGGGGCAGGCCTTAGAGAGAAGAGAGAAAAGAGAGAGAGTTAGAGGGAGCATTCTTAATTTCACACAGGACACCGGATAAGACAGGAGAAATACTCCAGATATAACAGACTGATCCTAGCCCCTGAAACATAAACTATTGCAGCATAAATACTTAAGGCTGAGACAGGAGGTGTCGGGAGACACGTTGGCCCCGTCCAACTATACCCCCAGTCAGGGCCAACCAGGCAGGATGTAACCCCACCTACTTTGCCAAAGCACAACCCCCACACCACGAGAGATATCTTGAACCCACCGACTTACTACCCTAAGACAAGGCCGAGTATAGCCCACGAAGATCTCCCCCACTGCACAAACCCGAGGGAGCGCCAACCCGGACAGGAAGATCACGTCAGTGACTCTATCCACTCAAGTGACGCACCCCTCCTAGGGACGGCATGGAAGAGCACCAGTAAGCCAGAGACTCAGCCCCCGTAATAGGGTTAGAGGCAGAGAATCCCAGTGGAGAGAGGGGAACCAGCCAGGCAGATACAGCAAGGGCCGTTCGTGGCTCCAGTGCCTTTCCGTTCACCTTCACACCCCTGGGCCAGACTACACTCAATCATAGAACCTACTGAAGAGATGAGTCTTCAATAAAGACTTAAAGGTTGAGACTGAGTCTGCGTCTCTCATATGGATACGCAGAACATTCCATAAAAATGGAGCTCTGTAGGAGAAAGCATTGCCTCCAGCTGTTTGCTTTAGAAATTCTAGGGACAATAAGGAGGCCTGCGTCTTGTGACGGTATGTACGGCAGGACCAAATTGGAAAGATAGGTAGGAGCAAGCTTATGTAATACTTTGTAGGTTAGCAGTAAAACCTTGAAATCAGACCTAGCCTTAACAGGAAGCTAGTGTAGAGAGGCTAGCACTGGAGTAATATGATCACATTTTTTGTTTCTAGTCAGGATTCTAGCAGCCGTGTTTAGTGTAGCCGATGTGAAATGGCTAGCTAGTTAGCGGTGGTGCGCGCTAGTGGCGTTTCAATCGGTGACGTCACTTGCTCTGAGACCTTGAAATAGTGGTTCCCCTTGCTCTGTGGCATCATCAGTTTGGAGAAGGCCCTTTCCTGTTTCAGCATGAAAATGCCCCTATGCACAAAGCAAGGTCCATTCAGAAATGGTTTGTCGAGATTAGTGTGGAAGAACTTGACTGGCCTGCACAAAGCCCTGACCTCAACCCTATCGAACACCTTTGGGATGAATTGAAACGCCGACTACGAGACAGGCCTAATCGCCCAACACCAGTGCCCGACCTCACTAATGCTCTTGTGGCTGAATGGAAGCAAGTCCCCGCAGCAATGTTCCAACATCTAGTGGAAAGCCTTCCATGAAGAGTGGAGGCTGTTATAGCAGCAAAGGGGGGACCAACTCCATATTAATGCCCATGATTTTGGAATAAGATGTTCGACGAGCAAGTGTCCATGACTTTTGGTCATGTAGTGTACTTATTCTACTCTATTTGAGACTCTTCTGACACTACATTAGAGATGGTACTCTGCATCTCAAACGGCCCCTTCGTGTTGTTCAGCTGCCCCTGCATGTGGTTCATCGACTGCTTTACATTGTTCAGCAGGACCAAAATGTCACCCCTAGAGGAAATCAGGTCAACAGACTGAGATAAAGAGAGAGGCTTCATACCCATTGGACCATCTTTGTTTCTTTCTCACTTAACACCAATCTTATTAGGAAAGCACCATTGTGTAGATGTTAAGTCCTATTTAGAAAAGCCTTACCTTGACAGACGCCTTTGGACTGATGGGATGTCTTGCTCACTGATGGAGAAATGTGATTCAGATAGGACAAAGCTTGAAATTTGAATATTTTTAGTGGCATATCCAGAGACCAAAAACCTGATTGTAAATCAGTATCTTATTCAATAATTTTCTTATACTGTGGCGTATATAGCAACAAATACCAAACTAATAACAAAATGCCAAGTACTCTACCCAATCAACATAATAACATCAAACGCCTGCCTCCTACAAACCAAGTGCCCACCAAGTTTTCAGGATGATCACATCATAATTAAGGATAACCAGGAACGGAAAGGTCGCTGGTTCGAATCCCCGAGCCGACTAGTTGAAAAATCTGTCTGTGCCATTGAGCAAAGCACGGTACACTTTACTTGACACCCAGCGTTATGTCGTGGTTGTAGCCATGTCATAATATGTTCATAAAACTGCCATGACTCATATATTTACACCTGTTGTGTCATATATATTGCACTGTTCTATGACACCTCGTAGTTTTTTTTTGTTGGGGTTATCTGTACTTTACTATTTGTATTTTTGACAACTTTTACTTTTGTAACGATTCTCTTTTGGTGAAGGAGAGTCGGACCAAAATGCGGCGTGTAGATTGCGATCCATGTTTAATCAAACGTAAAACACAAATCAATACAAAAACTACAAAAAAAAACAACGTGGAAACGTAACGAAAACAGCCCTATCTGGTGAAAACACAGAGACAGGAACAATCACCCACAAACACAGTGAAACCCAGGCTACCTAAATATGGTTCCCAATCAGAGACAATGACTAACACCTGGCTCTGATTGAGAACCATATCAGGCCAGACATAGAAATAGACAAACTAGACATGAAACAGAATGCCCACTCAGCTCACACCCTGACCAACCAAAACATAGAAACATACAAAGCAAACTATTGTCAGGGTGTGACAGTACCCCCCCCAAGGTGCGGACTCCGGCCGCAAAACCTGAACCTATAGGGGAGGGTCTGGGTGGGCATCTGTCCGCGGTGGCGGCTCTGGTGCTGGACGTGGCCCCCACTTCACCGTAGTCTTCCTCCACCTTGTCCGCTTCCGTGACCTCCTAGCCACGGCAACCCTACTTAATAACACGGGACAGAGGGGCAGATCGGGACAGAGGGGCAGATCGGGACAGAGGGGCAGATCGGGACAGAGGGGCAGATCGGGACAGAGGGGCAGATCGGGACAGAGGGGCAGATCGGGACAGAGGGGCAGATCGGGACAGAGGGGGCAGCTCGGGACAAAGGGGCTCTTCAGACTCCGACAGCACAGGAGAGGAGGAAGGCTCTGGCAGATCCTGGCTGACTGGCGGATCTGGAAGAGTCTGGCTGACTGGCGGATCTGGAAGAGTCTGGCAGACTGGCGGATCTGGAAGAGTCTGGCAGACTGGCGGATCTGGAAGAGTCTGGCAGACTGGCGGATCTGGAAGAGTCTGGCAGACTGGCGGATCTGGAAGAGTCTGGCAGACTGGCAGATCTAGAAGAGTCTGGCTGACTGGCGGATCCTGGCTGACTGGCAGATCTGGAAGAGTCTGGCTGACTGGCGGATCCTGGCTGACTGGCAGTTCTGGCAGATCCTGGCGGATCCTGGCGGACTGGTGGATCCTGGCTAGCTGGCGGATCTAACTGATCCTGGCAGACTGGGGGCACTTGCGGTGCTGGACAGACTGGCGGCGCTGGGCAGACTGACGGCACTGGCGGCGCTGGGCAGACTGGCGGATCTGGAAGAGTCCGGCTGACTGGCGGATCTGGAAGAGTCCGGCTGACTGGCGGATCTGGAAGAGTCCGGCTGACTGGCGGATCTGGAAGAGTCCGGCTGACTGGCGGATCTGGAAGAGTCCGGCTGACTGGCGGATCATGAAGAGTCTGGCTGACTGGCGGATCATGGCAGACTGACTGATCTGGCTGCTCCATGCTGACTGGCGGCTCTGGCTGCTCCACGCTGACTGGTGGCTCTGGCTGCTCCATATAAGCTGACAGCTCTGGCGGCTTCTTACAGACTGGCAGCTCTAGCGGCTCCGTGCAGACTGGCAGCTCCTTGCAGACTGGCAGCTCCATGCAGGCTGACAGCTCTGGCTGCTCCATGCAGGCTGACAGCTCTGGCTGCTCCATGCAGGCTGACAGCTCTGGCTGCTCCATGCAGGCTGACAGCTCTGGCTGCTCCATGCAGGCTGACAGCTCTGGCTGCTCCATGCAGGCTGACAGCTCTGGCTGCTCCATGCAGGCTGGCAGCTCTGGCTGCTCCATGCAGGCTGGCAGCTCTGGCTGCTCCATGCAGGCTGGCAGCTCTGGCTGCTCCATGCAGGCTGGCAGCTCTGGCTGCTCCATGCAGGCTGGCAGCTCTGGCTGCTCCATGCAGGCTGGCAGCTCTGGCTGCTCCATGCAGGCTGGCAGCGCTGAACAGGCGGGAGACTCCGACAGCGCTGGAGAGGCGAGGCGCACTGTAGACCTGATGCGTGGTGCTGGTACTGGTGGTACTGGACCGAGAACACGCACAGGAAGCCTGGTGCGGGGAGCTGCTACCGGAGGGCTGGGGTGTGGAGGTGGTACTGGATAGACCGGACCGTGCAGGCGCACTGGAGCTCTTGAGCACCGAGCCTGCCCAACCTTACCCGGTTGAATGCTCTCGGTCGCCCTGCCAGTGCGGCGAGGTGGAATAGCCCGCACTGGGCTATGCAGGCGAACCGTGTTCCCTCATATCGCTGGCTCCTCTCTCCGGCTGCCTCTGCTCTCCTCGCTGCCTCCACCTGTTCCCATGGAAGGCGATCCCTTCCCGCCAGGATCTCCTCCCATGTATAGCAACCCTTGCCATCCAATATATCGTCCCATGTCCAATCCTCATTGCGCCGCTGTTGCTGCCTTTGTTGCTTCTCCTGTGGCTCCTGCCTGTTGACACGCCGCTTGGTCCCGTTGCGGTGGGTGATTCTGTAACGATTCTCTTTTGGTGAAGGAGAGTCGGACCAAAATGCGGCGTGTAGATTGCGATCCATGTTTAATCAACAAACGTAAAACACGAATCAATACAAAAACTACAAAAAAACAACAAACGTGGAAACGTAACGAAAACGGAAACAGCCCTATCTGGTGCAAAAACAGAGACAGGAACAAACACACAGTGAAACCCAGGCTACCTAAATATGGTTCCCAATCAGAGACAATGACTAACACCTGCCTCTGATTGAGAACCATATCAGGCCAGACATAGAAATAGACAAACTAGACATGAAACATAGAATGCCCACTCAGCTCACACCCTGACCAACCAAAACATAGAAATATACAAAGTAAACTATGGTCAGGGTGTGACAACTTCACTACTTTTTACTCCATACATTCTCCCTGACACCCAAAAGTACTCATTACATTTTCAATGCTTAGCAGGACAGGAAAATGGTCCAATTCACGCACTTACAGTATCAAGAAAACATCCATGGTCATCCCTATTGCCTCTGATCTGGTTGACTCACTAAACACAAATGCTTAGTTTGTAAATTATGTCTGAGTGTGCCCCTGGCTATCCGTAAAAAAATTAAATAAAATAGTGCCGCCTGGTTTGCTTAATATAAGGAATTTGAAATGATTTATACTTTAGCTTTTGATACTTAAGAATATTTTAGCAATTACATTGACTTTTGATACTTAAGTATATTTAAAACCAAATGCTTTTAAACTTTTACTCAAGTAGTATTTTACTGGGTCACTTTTACTTTTAAGATATATTTACTTTTCTCAAGTATGACAATTATGTATTTTTTCCACCAGTGCATATAAGCCATATAGACCTAGCACGTATAAATCTAGTACATATGTCAGTCATCAGTCAAAAAGAGGGTGTCTTGTCCTGCTCCTGAAATCTGCTTCTGCATTTCATCAGCAACAGAGCATTGGGGTAGGTGCATGTCTGACATCAATGTGTGCACAATTACAATAATCATTTAATATAGTCAATTTTAGAAAATGTTATATAACTTAAGCATATTGTTGACAAGTACGCTATGGTTTAATGGAATGTTTCGCCTTGTGTGGTAGGTTTTGCCTTGTGTGGTAGGCTTTGTTTTG
This sequence comes from Oncorhynchus tshawytscha, assembly GCF_018296145.1. Lineage (NCBI taxonomy): Eukaryota > Metazoa > Chordata > Actinopteri > Salmoniformes > Salmonidae > Oncorhynchus > Oncorhynchus tshawytscha. The sequence goes on along the minus strand of NC_056456.1, from coordinate 28,463,029 downwards.
TGTGGTAGGATTTGTGGGTTTTGACCCTCTTATTTAGGCGTCATAACCAGCCATAAAGTAACGCAATATGTCACAATAGGTCTAAATATATGTCATGACAGTGTTATGACCATATTATGACAAGTTATGTCAGCTGTTATGACATATATTATGACATAGTTATGACCATATCAAAACGTGTTATGATGCTGGATGTCAAGTAAAGTGTTACCCACAGTTAACCCTAATTGCTCCTGTAAGATGCTCTAGATAAGAGCGCTTGCTAAAATGTAAATGGAATCGGTCTTTCCCAACCAAATTTTTATTAGCCTATCCCCAATTATTATTATTTTTTACATTGATTTAATTAGAAGTTTCAGGGGGAACAGAAATCTAGGTTGAAGATACTCTATCCCCGGCATAGAGCAGGATAGAGGCCTCTAGTGGCCAAAAGGCTGTTATAAACTGGGTGGTTTGAGCTCTGAATGCTGATTGACTGACAGGCGTGGTATATCAGACCGTATGCTACGAGTATGACAAAACACTTATTTTTACTGCTCTAATTCTGTTGGTAACCAGTTTATAATAACAATAAGACACCTTTGTGATATATGGCCGATATACCACGGCTATGGGCTGTGTCCAGGCACTCCACGTTGCGTTGTGCCGAAGAACTTAACCGTGGTATATTGTCCATATACCACACCCCCTCAGGCCTTATTGCTTAATTATAGCATTGGCAGCACCATTGTGGGCTTCCATCATTTTAATGTAGTCAACTGGGTGGGACTTCAAACTTTATTGGCTGATTCCTGCTGATGACCCTGTTGGAGGGAGCAGCCAATTGTGAAGAAGAAAATGTACTGCTTCTGAATGGAGATTGCCTTAATGGCGGTGCCGTCAACTCAGACGAAATAATGGGAACTAACCTGAACTAAAATATGAACGCAACATGTAAAGTGTTTGTCCCATGTTTCATGAGTTGAAATAAAAGATACCAGAAATATTCCATACTCACAAAAAGCTTATTTCTCTCAAATTTTGTGCACAAATGTGTTTACATCCATGTTAGTGGGCATTTCTCCTTTACCAAGATAATCCATCCACCAGACAGGTGTAGTATATCAAGAAGCTGATTAAACAGCATGATCATTACGCAGGTGCACCTTGTGCTGGGGACAATAAAAGGCCACTCTAAAATGGGCAGTTTTGTCACACAACACAATGCCACAGATGTCTCAAGTTTTGAGGGAATGTGCAATGGGCATAATGACTGCAGAGCTGTTGCCAGATAATTAAATGTTTCTCTACCATAATGTAACGGCTCTTGTTTGTTGAATAAAGAGTGGACCAAGACGCAGCGTGGAAAGTGTTCATGATTTTGATATTCAAAAACACTCAAACAAAATAACAAACAGAAAACAAGATCCCACAAAACCCAAAAGGAAAATGACAACTTATATATGGGTGGGCATCTACTCTCGGTGGAGGCTCCGGTGCGGGACGCAGACCCCGCTCCGCTTGAGGCTCCCTCCACTTTGGTGGCGCCTCTGGTGCAAGGATCGTTGCCGGGGCCTCCGGACTGGAGACCGTCGCTGGAGGCTTCCTTCCCTGGATCATCACTGGAGGCTCCGTGCCATGGATCATCACTGGAGGCTTCGTGCCATGGATCATCACTGGAGGCTTCCTTCCCTGGATCATCACTCCATTCCGGCCTGGATCTCCTCCCACATCCAGGATCCTTTACCATCTCAGATGTCCTCCCATGTCCAGTCCTCCTGGTCACGCTGCTTGGTCCGTTTTTGGTGGGATCTTCTGTAACTGCTCTCGTTTGTAGCATGAAGAGTGGACCAAAACACAGCATGGAAAGTGATTTTAATATTCAAAAACACTCAAACAAAATAACAAACGTGAAAGCGAACAGTTCTGTCAGGCAAAAACCACTAAACAGTGGCAGCTCCCCGCACCAGGTTTCTAGTACATAGAAAACATACACTTTCCCACCCGAGTCACACCCTGACCTAAGCAAACATAGAGAATAATAAGGATCTCTAAGGTCAGGGCGTGACACATAAGCCGAGTCCAACGTCGTTTTAAAGAATTTGGCCGTTTGTCCAACCGGCATCACAACTGCAGACAACAAGTAACCATGCCACCCCAGGACCTCCACATCCGGCTTCATCTCCTGCGGGATCGTCTGAGACCAGACACCCGGACAGCTGATGAAACTGTGGGTTTTTACAACCGAATAATTTCTGCACAAACTGTCAGAAACCATCTCAGGAAAGCTCATCTGCAGTTTGGCGTCATAACCAACTTCAGTGGGCAAATGCTCACATTCTATGGCCACTGGCACGCTGGACAAGTGTGCTCTTTATGGATGAACCCCCATTTCAACTGTATAGCGTTTTGTGGGCGAGCGGTTTGCTGATGTCAATGTTGTGAACAAAGTGCCCCATGGTGGGGTTATATATAGGCCAGGCATAAGCTACGGACAACGAACACAATTGCATTTTATCAATGGCAATTTGAATGCACAGATATACCGTGACGAGATCCTGAGGCCCATTGTCGTGCCGTTCATCCGCCGCCATCACCTCATGTTTCAGCATGATAATGCACAACGACATGTCGCAAGGATCTGTACACAATTCCTGGTAGCTGAAAATGGTCTAGTTCTTCAATGCCCTGCATACTCACCAGATATGTCACCCATTGAGAATGTTTGGGACGCTCTGGGTAAACATGTATGACAGCGTGTTCCAGTTCCCGCCAATATCCAGCAACTTCGCACAGCCATTGAAGAGGAGTGGGACAACATTCCACAGGCCACAATCAACAGCCTGATCAACTCTATGCAAAGGAGATGTGTCATGCTGCATGAGGCAAATGGTGGTCACACCAGATACTGACTGGTTTTCTGATCCAAGCCCCTACCTTTTTTTAAATGTACAGTAAGTGTCCTGCAATATCCTATATTGTCCACCAGAGAGCGGTGGTGTTATTGACTTTAGATCCAAATTGAAAAAGGTGCCTTGGACAGGAGTTGAGTCGGATCTGGCATACTCTGTTGGCTGGAGAAACTATTTGTTATAAGAAATGCCTACAGCATTATACAAATCTGACAGAATACATTTATTACAGAATACTATATTATAACACTCATAGATTTAGTGAATATATGCAGTACCAGTCAAAAGTTTGGACAGACCTACTCGTTCAAGGGGCTTTTCTTTATTTTTTACTATTTTCTGCATTGTAGAATCATAGTGAAGAAGACATCAAAACTATAAAATAACACGTATGGAATAATGTAGTAACCAAAAAAGTGTTAAGCAAATCAAAATATATTTGAGATTTGAGATATTTCAAAGTAGCCACCCTTTTACATGATGACAGCTTTACACACTCTTGGCATTCTCTCAACCAGATCATGAGGTAGTCACCTGGAATGATTTTCCAACCGTATTGAAGGAGTTCCCACATATGCTGAGCACTTGTTCGCTGCTTTTCCTTCACTCTGCGGTCCAACTCATCCCAAACCATCTCAATTGGGTTGAGGTCAGGTGATTGTGGAGGCCAGGTCATCTGATACAGCACTCCATCATCTGATACAGCACTTGGTCAAATAGGCATAACACAGCCTCGAGGTGTGTTGGGTCATTGTCCTGTTGAAAAACAAATGATAGTCCCACTAAGTGCAAACCAGATGGGATGGCGTATTCCTGCGGAAGGCTGTGGTAGACATGCTGGTTAAGTGTGCCTTGAATTCTAAATAAATTCCTAACAGTATCACCAGCAAAGCATCCCCACATCATCACACCTCCTCCGTGCTTCCCTGTGGGAGACACACATGCAGAGATCATCTCACAAAGACACAATGGTTGGAACCAAAAATCTAAAATTTGGACTCATCAGACCAAAGGACAGATTTCCACCGGACTAATGTCTATTGCTCATGTTTTTTGGCCCAAGCAAGTCTCTTCTTCTAATTGGTGTCCTTTAGTAGTGGTTTCTATGGGGGGTGGGTCTCAATATTAGGAAGATGTTCCTAATGTTTGGTATACTCAGTGTATACAAGGTTGTTATCAAAATGAATCAACAAAGAATATGAGAAAATTAACATAAAACTACAGTATATGAAGATGTCAAGATTAGAAAAGAAAGAAAAGTAGACCAGTTTCCTAAATATATCCAGAATTGATTCGCGTCCGAAGAGGATTATCAGGCTAAAGTTATGCTATTTAAAAACAAATTGTTTTAACCTCATATCTGGTCCTATGGGATCTAAATGACCTCATTATGAAGATTCTGACAGAGAGTGGGATGTGCAATCTATTCCATTTAGGAAATGAGGGTCAAGGTGGTTTCCTAGTACAGAATATTAAGCGATTAATCAATCTTATTCCCTTTGACAAATTCTATTCTTTGGGACAGGCATATGACACAGCGGGATATATCATATCTTGCCAGAACAGTACTGGTCAGTTCTACTCTAAGCTAATCCTCTATGTTTGCATCTATTGACAATGAAATGATTGGTTTACTTTGTGCTGTAAGTAAGGAGCCTTGCACAAGCCTTGTGCGAGCAGGAATGTCTCATCGGAGCTGGAGTCGTATTTCTGTAGCATGAGACAGTTTGATGTACACCACCTCAACAGGACACTAGTCTTACCCCCAATCGCTCTCCTTAATGCTGAGGGCCAAGCAGAGACGCACTGGGTACCAGTTTTTGTCTTTGGTATGACTTGGATCAAACTCCCAACCTTCCAATCTCAAGACAGACACAAGGCAACAAGGCCACTAAGTGCTGAGTTAGTCAACAAAAAGCCTAGCCAGTAAAGGACTTCCACAGGAATGTGCACATGTAATATGTGACACCAATTTTACATAAACCTTCTATTTTTCAAGAATAGTGTTAATCTGTTCTCTTTGCACAAACAGATAGACATTTTTTTTCCGGAAATCTCTGAGGAAACACAATTCTGGACAAACGGATCACATTCTAATATTGAAATGCTGACTGTCAATTTCTTCACCTCAAAAACATCAGGATCATAATATCTATTCCTAACAGTAACCCCTCTGAAAAGCGCTCCACTTCTCTTCCCCGTCTCCCTCTCCCTCTCTTTTTGTTGTTGTTGGTATTGATTCCCATTAGCTGTTGCGAAAGCTGCAGCTACTATTCCTGGGGTCCATACAGAACATGAAATAATGCAGAACATTAATAGACAAGAATAACTCAAGGACAGAACTACATACATTTAAAAATGGCACACAGCCTACATATCCAGGTCAAATAGGGGAGAGGCGTTGTGCCGTGAGGTGTTGCTTTATCTGTTTTTTAAACCAGGTTTCAAAAAACAGCAATTTGAGATGGAAGGGAGTTCAATGAAATAATGGCTCTATATAACACTGTACGCTTTCTTGAATTTGTTCTGGATTTGCGGACTATGAAAAGACTCTTGTTGACATGTCTGGTGGGGTAAGTGTGTGTGTCACACTTACCCCACCAGACACACACACACACACAGATCTTCCTTTCCTTACACCACAGTGAATTGCTGAGCTGTTTAAAAGGTGCTCCACTTTGACAGGGACTTGACTAATCCAATCTCTGTCTGTGTGGGGCGGGGACTCTGTGGGCTGCTAGTGCTGAAAGAGAGTTTTGAAACTTACCTAGAGTGTCTGTTGATGGGAGAGTCTACACTGCAGCCGAGAGAGAGAGAGACTTTCACTCTCTCCTATTAGATGGACTGAGCAGGAAGAAAGAAAACGGATCAAATCAAAAGCCAAAGACTTTGACATCAAATCAAAGCAGGTGTGTTCAGTAAAAAGACTTGTTCCATACTGCCATGGCAGACAGCATGACTGAGGAGTCTGACTACTACCCTGGGAAGGATGATCTGGACTGGGGATATCAGGAAGGTAAGGGCTTTGGAGGTTTTTAGTAAACACTTGTGTACCGAACACTTGTTTCCCTTTCTCTCACAAAACATAACTTTCTTTACCATTTAGGCACTAAACAATGCATGCATTGATATGGAAATTCTTTCTTCTCAGATATAAACAGAAAAAAATAGCCATCTCTTCTCTCTCCCTCTCTCTCGTTCTCTATTCTCTCTCTCCCCCTCTTTCATTCTCTATTCTCTCTCTCTCTCTCTAACATACAGTAGGTAAAGAACCCAAAGAAGGTAGGGTATTTTGATCAATGCACTTCTTATTGGGGTAACTTGATCATGCAAATTATGTATAGAGCTGAACTTGAGATTCTGGAGTCACACCCATGATTAAGTATTCTAAGAGAGTAGTGGTCTAGCTACCATGCTTTTATGGTTCTGGGCTTTTAAGTGCTCTTGTCCAGGGCACCATTGTGTGCATTGTCTCAAAATGCCTCTGGGCTCTTGGAGGGTAATTGTCAAGGTTTCCAGTAGCTGGGAAAAAAAGAGAGCTTTTATAACCAAAATCAAGAGCTAAACTTTTAGTAACTAATGTTGTTATTGGTGTTGACTTGAAATAAAAAAGAATCTGGTTGGTAGGGGATAAAGTCATCCATACACTGAAAGAGAAGAGAGGACTTGTCTGTAGCGCTAACTAACTTAGCCTCACAGTTTCCGCACATTCTTCTTATTCTGTTTTTCACACTGTGTATTCATATATTCACTCAGCTCATTCTAATATATCTACTACTCTACATTGCATTTTGTTACACTGTTTATTCACACGGCATATTTATATACTGGATTCTTGACATAGCTCACTGTCATTTATCTACCTCTGTACATGTCATTCTTACCCACTGGGCACACACTGGTTGAATCAACGTGGTTTCCACATCATTTCAATGAAATTACGTTGAACCAACGTGGTATAGATGGTGAATTGACGTCTGTGCCCAGTGAGTAGTACATATTTTTGGTTTGTATACGCATAGATTGTATTTGGATTACTGATAGTGTTGTTTGGGTTGTTAACTGGATTCGTTGTGACATTTGTGATTTCTTGTTCTAGTTTTTGATTATTATTTGTGTACTTGTTTGACATTTTACTGCATTGTAAGGAACGAGTGACAAATATTTCACACTTACAGCCAAGTGATAAATAACTTTGAAATAATTCAGGGCATGCTATGGAAAGAGCAGAGACCTAAGACCGCTAGCTAACAGAATGTTCTTACAAAGTGTGAAAAGAAGTGACAATGAGAAGGAGAAGATGTGTACTCTTTGTGGAAGATTGAAGGAGGGGGTATGACGAAATGTGAAAAAGAGAGGAAGATGGTGTCAGTGAGGTACAGACAGAGAAGAAGATGGTGTCAGTGAGGTATAGACAGAGAGGAAGATGGTGTCAGTGAGGTATGGACAGAGAGGAAGATGGTGTCAGTGAGGTATAGACAGAGAGGAAGATGGTGTCAGTGAGGTATAGACAGAGAGGAAGATGGTGTCAGTGAGGTATAGACAGAGAGGAAGATGGTGTCAGTGAGGTATAGACAGAGAGGAAGATGGTGTCAGTGAGGTATAGACAGAGAGGAAGATGGTGTCAGTGAGGCATAGACAGAGAGGAAGATGGTGTCAGTGAGGTATAGACAGAGAGGAAGATGGTGTCAGTGAGGTATAGACAGAGAGGAAGATGGTGTCAGTGAGGCATAGACAGAGAGGAAGAGGATGTCAGTGAGGTATAGACAGAGAGGAAGATGGTGTCAGTGAGGTATAGACAGAGAGGAAGATGGTGTCAGTGAGGCATAGACAGAGAGGAAGATGGTGTCAGTAGGGTATAGACAGAGAGGATGATGGTGTCAGTGAGGTATAGACAGAGAGGAAGATGGTGTCAGTGAGGTATAGACAGAGAGGAAGAGGATGTCAGTGAGGTATAGACAGAGAGGAAGAGGATGTCAGTGAGGTATAGACAGAGAGGAAGATGGTGTCAGTGAGGTATAGACAGAGAGGAAGATGGTGTCAGTGAGGCATAGACAGAGAGGAAGAGGATGTCAGTGAGGTATAGACAGAGAGGAAGATGGTGTCAGTGAGGTATAGACAGAGAGGAAGATGGTGTCAGTGAGGTATAGACAGAGAGGAAGAGGATGTCAGTGAGGTATAGACAGAGAGGAAGAGGATGTCAGTGAGGTATAGACAGAGAGGAAGATGGTGTCAGTGAGGTATAGACAGAGAGGAAGATGGTGTCAGTGAGGCATAGACAGAGAGGAAGAGGATGTCAGTGAGGTATAGACAGAGAGGAAGAGGATCCAGTAAAAAGAGAGGAAGTGTGAGCGGTGTTAAGAAAGAAGAGCTAGAACATCCTTGTGTTCCTCTGGTGAGGGTTATTCCTGGTACAGACTCCCCAGGTGCTCAGTTCAGTGACACTCAGCGATTGGCGTACTCTTAGCCCAGTTTAGCTTCAGTGTGTGTGTGTGTGTGTGCGTGCATACACATTTGTGTGTCCTCAGGTATACTTTGTTTATGCTGCTTGTGTATTCAAAGGCTGGATTTACACTCCACCAGACATACTCCGTCACCACTTTGTGACTTCACCGCACACCATAGAGGACTCTGTATGGAGGTCTCAGTCCAAGCCAGAGGTTGTAACGTCACTGAGGTTACTCTAAGGAGAGCATTTGGTGGAGTTTAAGTCTAAGTTGTGTGGGTTTTCAGGTGTAGAGTGGGGTTTGCTGTTCCCTGATGCGAATGGGGAGTACCAGTCCCCGATCAACCTGAACTCCCGGGAGGCCCATTATGACCCCTCTCTCCTGGACGTGGGGCTCACGCCCAATTATGTGGTGTGTCGGGACTGTGAGGTCATCAACGATGGACACACCGCACGCATCATTCTGAGGTCCAAATCAGGTGAAAGTTGATATTACATTCCCACAGTATCATCAAAACAATGAATGGGTTAACTGTACCTGAACACTCCACTAGACTGGGGATCTTGCAAACACCTTTTCAATGAGCTCACATTAACCGTAATAACTGAGCGTTGAGTCAATGACTGTGCTGCGTGTGATACCCACTTAGAGAAATCAGAGTTGCACCAGAATTCAGACCTACATTCAAAACCCCCAGCTAATTTAATATGGTCTTCATTTCTTGTGTCTGCTCTTGACGCTCTGGGTTTCCTGTCTGCAGTGGTAACTGGTGGCCCATTGCCAAGGGACCACGAGTATGAGCTGCATGAGGTGCGCTTCCACTGGGGCAAGGAGAACCAGCGGGGGTCAGAACACACTGTCAACTTTAAGGCCTTCCCCATGGAGGTATGAGTCTCAGCCAAATACACACACACACACACACACACACACACACACACACACACACACACACACACACACACACACACACACACACACACACACACACACACACCAACTTTAAGGCCTTCCCCATGGAGGTATGAGTCTCAGCCAAACACAAACACACACACACACACACACACACACACACACACACACACACACACACACACACACACACCGTCAACTTTAAGGCCTTCCCCATGGAGGTATGAATCTCAGCCAAACACACACACACACACACACACTCACACACACCGTCAACTTTAAGGCCTTCCCCATGGAGGTATGAGTCTCAGCCAAACACACACACACACACACACACACACACCGTCAACTTTAAGGCCTTCCCCATGGAGGTATGAGTCTCAGCCAAACACACACACACACACACACACACAGTCTACTTCAAGGCCATGACCATGGATGTTTGTCTCAGTTAGAGGCCACTGTCACAGTACTCAGATAGAGGGAGTTGGTATGTTATTTTCACATAAAACAAGGTTATTTAAGGTCAGGGCTTTTGTAACGGAGTCCTGTATGGCTCAGTTAGTAGAGCAGGGTTGTAAATCCTGGGGCCACCTATACACAAAAATGTATGCACAAATTACTGTAAATTGCATTGGATAAAGCATCTGCTAAATGGCACATATTATTGTTATTATTATTATACAGTATATTAGCTCGTTACTACGTTTCATGTATTTACAAATCACTGAGACCATTGATGTAAACAAGTGTTTGAAAGGCCCTGAAGAAGCTATGCCGCTGGTGGTTTGGCTTTATAAGCTTCCTTCTCTATCACAGGTGCTTGGTACTCTATTTCAAATTGAAGAGTGCACTTACGTCCCATACACCTGCTCTGTCTCGGCCCTGTCGTCTACAGCCTCATTCTGCCTATGATCTTTCTGTCTGTCTGTCTCTTTCTCTGAGTATCAAATGTGGTTGATCTCTTTTGCGATCAATTTCCCTGTAATATGATACAATATAAATATAATACCATAAGTGTGCTTCCCCCCCAGCTCCATTTGATCCACTGGAACACAACTCTGTTCAACAGTGTGGAAGAAGCCCTGGCGAAGAAGAACGGAGTTCTCATCATCGCTCTGTTTGTGCAGGTATTGATTTGGTTCACTCTGTAGTGATATGAGTCCTCTCTTCTCATGGTCTGTATGGTTTTTAGGGACTTGCCAACTTGGTACTGTAATTTATATCATATGAGCTTTGACACTAAAGTCAACATATATCCATCCACTTGTTTTTCAATTGGACTGAGAAAACCCCCAACATTCAAATAACCATAATAACATTTGATTGACGTGAGCTAGCTTGAGGCTTACTGTTTACCTAAACGTATAAAACCGTCTGTTTTAAGTGAACCCATCACTTTGTCCTTCCTGTTTTTGAAAGCTCCAAGAGTTTCCCCCGCCACCACCACATCCTGGCAGGACTCACGTCAGCAGCCCCATGTTAACACCTGTTAACGTCACAACATAATGCTTATATGGTAGGACAGTGATATTCAAACTCGGTGTCGCAAAAACTGCAGTGGGGTCGCCAAATTATTAATTTTTAATTTGAAAAATATATATATATTTTTTAGGAAGAGTACAGATTATTGTATGGGACGTTTTTGTGAAAGAATTTGAAAAATGTAATTGGTTTATTTGAATTTTGTTAAGAGATGAAAATTTTATGAATTGAAGGTTATTTGTTAAAACTTCTCTAGGGTAGGGGGCAGCATTTGGAATATTGGATGAAAAGCGTGCCCAAATTAAACTGCCTTCTACTCAGGCACAGAAGATAGGATATGCATATAATTGGTAGATTTGGATAGAACTCTAAAGTTTCCAAAACTGTTAAAATAGTGTCTGTGAGTATAACAGAACTAATTTCCATTCAGGAAGTAGGATTTTTGTTGTTGTTGTTGTAGTATTCTATTCAATGCCATTACAGTATCCATTGACTTAGGACTCAAATTGCAGTTCCTATGCCTTCCAATAGATGTCAACAGTCTTTAGAAATGGTTTCAGGCGTGTATTCTGAAAAATGAGGGAGTAAGAGCAGTCTGAATGAGTGGACCCTGCCGTGTCACAGAGCTTTTTCATGCGTGCGACCGAGAGTGCCTTTCTCGTTTACCTTTTATATTGATGACGTTATTGACCGGTTCAAATCAAATCAAATCAAATCAAATCAAATTTTATTTGTCACATACACATGGTTAGCAGATGTTAATGCGAGTGTAGCGAAATGCTTGTGCTTCTAGTTCCGACAATGCAGTAATAACGAGCAAGTAATCTAACTAACAATTCCAAAAAAAACTACTGTCATACACAGTGTAAGGGGATAAAGAATATGTACATAAGGATATATGAATGAGTGATGGTACAGAGCAGCATAGGCAAGATACAGTAGATGATATCGAGTACAGTATATACATATGAGATAAGTATGTAAACCAAGTGGCATAGTTAAAGTGGCTAGTGATACATGTATTACATAAGGATGCAGTCGATGATATAGAGTACAGTATCAACGTATGCATATGAGATGAACAATGTAGGGTAAGTAACATTATATAAGGTAGCATTGTTTAAAGTGGCTAGTTGAAATATTATCGATTATTTAGGCTAAAACAATCTGAGGATTGATTATGAACATAGTTTGAAATGTTTCTACGATCTTTATGGATACTATTTGGATTTTTTTGTCTGCCTGTTGTGACTGCGTTTGAGCCTGTGGATTACTGAAGAAAACGCGCAAACATAATGGAGGTTTTTGGATATATAGCGACTATCAAACAAAAGGAACATTTATTGAATAAATTAATGTCTTCTGAGTGCAACCATATGAAGACCATCAGAGGTAAGTGATTAATTGTATCTCTATTTCTGACTTGTGTAACACTTCTACTTGGCTGGTTACTGTTTGTAATGATTTGTCTACTGGGCTATGTTCTCAAATAATAGTAAGGTATGCTTTCGCCGTAAAGCATTTTTGAAATCTGACACCGTGGTTGGATTAGTCCCTACATACCCTAGAGAAGTTCATGTAAAAATCGAAATGGACAGATTTTTTAAGGTTGTGTCATTATATTTGGGGTGGGGTCTTGAAAAAAATGCTAAAACAAATGGGGTCCCCAGAAATTCTGGCAGAAAAAAAGGGTCCCTGCTGAAAAGGTTTGAATACCACTGTATTAGAACCCTCTTTCCTTAACTCTTTCTGACTCAATGCCCTTGACGTTGTTTCCTTCAGATAGGGAAGGAGCATCTGGGGTTGAAGGCCATAACAGAAGTGCTGCAGGACCTACAATACAAGGTAAGACGTTGCCATCAATTTTGTTGTCCAAGTGATATTGTTATGGCGATGATGTTATGGTTATGAGTTTTCATGGTGATGAGAGGGCAGATGTTATGATAAATTACTGATATGACCTAAGGGTGTAGAAGCCCAATGCTTAACTGAGAGATAGAGGAAGACATAGAGAACATAGACATTCAAATTAGGGTCCGTGCTATCAGGGCTCCTTGGGACGTCCCTACTCCATTGAAGTTGACATTTAAAAGGGTTAAAGTAAGGGTTAAAGTAAGGGTTAAGGTTAGGGTTAAGGTTAGGGTAAGGGTAGGAGTTCAGGTCCCAAGACATCCCTACCCTAAATAGCATTAACCATCAAATTAGGCAGTTAACAAGACAAATCAGCAGCTGCAACGGTTGGAGCATGCAGCAATTTATTAATTTTTCAATGAAACCTGATGCAATTAATGCTCCAGGTTGATTTGAGACCATGTGGAACATGTAAGATTAGACAGGAGAACTGTTGAATGTGAAGGAAGAGGTCCAGTAGTACAGATGACATGGTGGCTAAATGAAGAGTACATTACAAATGAAGCAAAACAACCAATATTCTTTGTTTTGTTTTGACTTATCTTTACAGGGGAAGACCAAAATAATACCGTGCTTCAATCCCAACACACTACTTCCTGGTGAGTCCTTCATCTAATTGTGTATAATTCCTGCTTGCATGTATGGTGTGACACAGTATTAGAGGAAGTTATGGTATGTGTTTGTTGCTCCCTACAGACCCCCTCCTGAGAGACTACTGGATATATGAGGGCTCCCTGACCACACCTCCATGTAGTGAGAACGTCACCTGGATCCTGTACCGCTACCCACTCACTATCTCACAGTTACAAGTAGGCCATCTGACACAATGGCCTGATCAAAGCAATCAAATGTGTTTTATAAATCTATTTGTACATCAGCAGTTGTCACACTTATATCTTTTGTCTTGCCAATTCACCCTCTTAATACACACATAAACAATCAATGTCTCAAAATTTAACCTGTGTCCTCCCCTTCATCTACACTGATTGAAGTGTATTTAACAAGTGACATCAATAAGGGATCATAGATTTGACCTGGATTCACCTGTTTTGTACACTGTGTACTGCCGACGTGATCGCCCGATGTGGTCTCAACAGGCTATTCTGTTACGATGTCGCCGAAGAACCATCTACCAGCCCCAGCCCACTAGCTTTTCTGAATGTTGTGTCCCTTGCTCACTTAGCTTAGTAGTGACAACCGAACGGCACCCTGACTCGCCTACTGCTGCTCTTTTGACCCTATGATCACTCGGCTACACAGCTGATGCCCCCTGGACTGTTTCAATAACATGGTACCTCATTTTATTTACCTGTCGGCCCCAGCCTCGAACTCAGGTCCTATATGTACCTAACTGACCTGCTCTGCCCATTCATCGCCATTTTGTCTTTGTTGTCTTAGCTCTCCTGACCAACACCTGTAATTGCTTTATGCCTCTCTCTAATGTCAATATGCCTTGTCTACTGCTGTCCTGGCTAGTTCTTACTGTTTTATTTCACTGTAGAGCTGTCAGTCCCGCTCAACATGTCTTAGATAGCTCTTTTGTCGCACCCCATACACATGCGGAGACTTCACCTGGCTTAACTGGTGCCTCCAGAGACGAAACCTCTCTCATCGTCACTCAACACCTAGGTTTACCTCCACTGTACTCACATCCTACCATTCCATTGTCTGTACATTATGCCCTGAATCTATTCTACCACGCCCAGAAATCTGCTCCTTTTATTCTCTGTTCCCAACACACTAGATGACCAGTTCTTATAGCCTTTAGCCATACCCTTATCCAACTCATCCTCTGTTCCTCTGGTGATGTAGAGGTTAACCCAGGCCCTGTAGCCCCCAGTTCCACTCCTATTCCCCAGGCGCTCTCATTTGTTGACTTCTGTAATCGTAAAAGCCTTGGTTTCATGCATGTTAACATCAGAAGCCTCCTCCCTAAGTTTGTTTTATTCACTGCTATAGCACACTCCACCAACCCTGATGTCCTAGCCATGTCTGAATCCTGGCTTATGAAGGCCACCAAATATTCTGTAATTTACATCCCCAACTACAACATTTTCTGCCAAGATAGAACTGCCAAAGGGGGTGGAGTTGCAATCTACTGCAGAGATAGTCTGCAGAGTTCTGTCATGCTATCCAGGTCTGTGCCCAAACAGTTCCAGCATCTACTTTAAAAATCCACCTTTCCAGAAATAAGTCTTTCACTGTTGCCGCTTGTTATAGACCCCCCTTAGCCCCTAGCTGTGCCCTGGACACCAGAGTTTGTACTGTTGGTGACCTAAACTGGGATATGCTTAACACCCCGGCCATCCTACAATCTAAGCTAGATGCCCTCAATCTCACACAAACTATCAAGGAACCTACCAGGTACAACCCTAAATCTATAAACACGCACACCCCCATAGATATCATCCTGACCAACCTGCCCTCCAAATAGACCTCTGCTGTCTTCAACCAGGATCTCAGCGATCACTGCCTCATTGCCTGCGTCCGTAATCAGTCCGCGGTCAAACGACCACCCCTCATCAATGTCAAACACTCCCAAAAACACTTCAGCGAGCAGGCCTTTCTAATTGATCTGGCCCAGGTACCCTGGAAGGATATTGACATCATTCCGTCAGTAGAGGATGCCTGGTTATTCTTTGAAAGTGCTTTCCTCACCATCATAAAAAAGCATGCCCCATTAAAAAAATGTAGAACTTAATACAGATATATCCCTTGGTTCACTCCAGACTTGACTGCCCTTGACCAGCACAAAAACATCCTGTGGTGTACTGCATTAGCATCGAATAGCCCCCGCGATATGCAACTTTTCAGGGAAGTTAGGAACCAATATACACAGGCAGCTAGGAAAGCAAAGGCTAGCTTTTTCAAACAGAAATTTGCATCCTGTAGCACAAACTCCAAAACGTTCTGGGACACTAAAGTCCATGGAGAATAAGAGCACATCCTCCCAGCTGGGAAACACCATCACCACCGATAAGTCTACGATAATCGCTAATTTCAATAAGCATTTTTCTATGGCTGGCCATGCTTTCCACCTGGCTACCCCTACCCCGCTCAACAGCTCTGCACCCCCCCATCAACTTGCCCAAGCCTCCCCACTTCTCCTTCACCCAAATTCAGATAGCTGATGTTCTGAAAGAGCTGTGAAATCTGGACCTCTACAAATCAGCTGGGCTAGACAATCTGGACCGTCTCTTTCTAAAATGATCCACCGAAACTGTTGCAATCTCTGTTACGAGCCTGTTCAACCTCTCTTTCGTATCGTCTGAGATCCCTAAAGATTGGAAAGCTGCCATGGTCATCGCCCTCTTCAAAGGGGGAGACACTCTAGACCCAAACTGCTACAGACCTATATCTATCCTACCGTCTTTCTAAAGTCTTCGAAAGCCAAGTTAACAAACAGATCACCGACCATTTCGAATCCCACCGTACCTTCTCTGCTATGCAATCGGGTTTCCGAGCTGGTCCTGGGTGCACCTCAGCGACACTCAAGGTGCTAAACAATATCATAAGCACCATCGATAAAAGACAATACTGTGCAGCCTTCTTCATCGACCTGGCAAAGGCTTTCGACTCTGTCAATCACCACATTCTTATCGGCAGACTCAACAGCTTTGGTTTCTCAAATGACTGCATAGCCTGGTTCACCAACTACTTCTCAGATAGAGTTCAGTATGTCAAATTGGACGGCCTGTGTTCCGGACCTCTGGCAGTCTCTATGGGGGTGCCACAGGGTTCAATCTTCGGGCCGACTCTTTTCTCTGTATACATCAATGATGTTGCTCTTGCTGCTGGTGATTCTCTGATACACCTCTACGCAGACGACACCATTCTGTATACATCTGGCCCTTCTTTGGACACTGTGTTAACAAACCTCCAGACGAGCTTCAATGCCATACAACTCTCCTTCCGTGGACTCCAACTGCTTTTAAATGCTAGTAAAACTAAATGCATGCTCTTCAAACGATCGCTGCACGCACCCGTTCACCCTTCTAGCGTCACTACTCTGGACGTTTCTAACTTAGAATATGTGGACAACTACAAATACCTAGGTGTCTGGCTAGACTGTAAACTCTCCTTCCAGACTAATATAAGCATCTCCAATCCAAAATTAAATCTAGAATCGGCTTTCTATTTCGCAACAAAGCCTCCTTCACTCATCCTGCCAAACATACCCTCGTAAAACTGACTATCCTACCGATCCTTGACTTCGGCGATGTCATTTACAAAATAGCCTCCAACACTCTACTCAGCAAAGTGGATGCAGTCTATCACAGTGCCATCCGTTTTGTCACCAAAGCCCCATATACTACCCACCACTGCGACTTGTATGCTCTCGTTGGCTGGCCCTCGCTTCATATTCGTCACCAAACCCACTTGCTCCAGGTCATCTATAAGTCTTTGCTAGGTAAAGCCCCACCTTATCTCAGCTCACTGGTCACCATAGCAGCACACGCTCCAGCAGGTATATTTCACTGGTCATCCCCAAACCCAACTCCTCATTTGGCCACCTTTCCTTCCAGCTCTCTGCTGCCAATGACAAATTGCAAAAATCACTCAAGCTGGAGTCTTATATATCCCTCACTAACTTTAAGCATCAGCTGTCAGAAGCAGCTTACTGACCATTGCACCTGTTCACAGCCTATCTGTCAATAGCCCACCCAACTGCCTCATCCCCATATTGTTATTTTGCTCCTTTGCACCACAGTATCTCTACTTGCACACTCATCTTCTGCACCTCTATCGCTCGTGTTAATGCTAAATTGTAATTATTTCGCCACTATGGCCTATTTATTGCCTTACCTCCCCAATATTACTACATTTGCACACAGTGTATATAGATTTTTCTATTGTGGTATTGATTGCATGTTTGTTTATCCCATGTGTAACTCTGTGTTGTTGGTGTCACACTGCTATGCTTTATCTTGGCCAGGTCGCAGTTGTAAATGAGAACTTGTTCTCAACTGGCCTACCTGGTTAAATAAAGGTGAAATAAGAAAAAAAACAAGAAAAAAACGTAATAGGGCTCACATGGAAAGAGGAGTCTAAAATAGCCCAGGACAGGCATTCAGTAAAATGCTAATATTTATCCACACCATAATCACTACACAGAACACTTCATTAATCTATCACCACTCATTCCCTTCCATGTAACTTCTCTCTCTTTCTTCCTCCATTTCCCTAATTTCCCTCATCTCATCACTCTCTTTCTCATCCCTCTCTCCCAGATAGAGGAGTTCAGGAGGCTGAGGTCCCATCTAAAAGGTGCTGAGCTTCCTGAGGGAAACGATGGGATGTTGGGAGACAACTTCCGCCCCACTCAGCCCCTTAGTGACAGGACGGTCCGGGCTGCCTTCCAGTGACACCCCCTCCCCCAGTCCATCCTCCATGGGGAATCCCTAGCTACATGTTCCACAGGTAAAGGTCAACAGTCAGACTGTTCTGAGCCCCTCACAACCTCACATACAGTTTCAGGCCCTTAGAAGGTTTCTTTTTAGAAGTTGTGGCCCTCTTTCTTGCGGAGAGGTACTTTTAGCAATACAGCCAATAGTTTAGCAGCGGTCCTGAGTGGCACAGCAGTCTAAGGCTCTGCTTCGCAGTGCTAGAGGCGTCACTACAGACCCGGGTTTGAGCCCATGCTGTATCACAACCAGCTGTGATCGGGAGTCCTATAGGGCAGCGTACAATTGGCCCAGCGTCCGGGTTAGGGGGGTACTTTACAAGTAGGCCGTCATTGTAAATAAGAATTTGTTCTTAACTGACTTGCCTCATTTAAAAGGGTTAAATTAAAAAATAAAATATTGATGCATAGACTATGTTCTTCCATGACCTGGATTGATGGATAATAATGTATACCACAAAGAACCATGTATCAGGGTCACATTGGCTTGCCCTGGTAGTTATACTTTAACAGAAATAGGCCAGGTATTCCCCAGAGGTACAATCATAATGGTACCACTAAACACTGGAGCCGTGGCAGAGCTATAGTAATAATGAGCTAACCCAGTTCTCCCACTAATCTAGGACTAGCTGTGTTGTGTGTGTGTGTGTGTGTGTGTGTGTGTGTGTGGACTGGAGCGATATATCTATTTTAGAGCTAGCATTGGGAACACCTAGGATACTGGCAAATTACTCATTTTGAAAGGAGTGGGTGGATTTGGATGTGCTCAATTGAAGGCACATGGACAAAGTGTGTCTAGACTCACAACTGTATTATGCAAACAGTGAAGAGAAAGAACAGGATTGTATCAAAGAGCCAGATAAGCCCATTGTTTGGTAGTTTGACAGTGTAAGTATAAGCATATCAACGTTTCAACTGGGTGGAAAAGGTTGTATAATAGTTGTGAGCTGCTATGTAGCTACAGAGGGAAATGCCAGAGGGACTGTGGAAGAGATAGTGGAGCATTGTATCTGGTAAGGGATATTTAAGTGGTCATGTGACCTGGCCAGACCTGAGAGGGGCCAGGAAAGGGGGAATAGAGGAAGAAGGAGGAGGGATAGAGGAAGGGGGTTCTGAAGGGACTCCAATTGCATAATTAAGCAATAGCTTAAATTACATTGCCAAACCATTCGTAGTTAATTATAAGGGAATAATGCATGTAATTACATTGTAGCATGTTTGTAAATGCAGGTACTGTAGTTAAATGGGTCTGCCAAATGTTACTTCTGTTTACCATGGAAATACAAAAAGGACGGTGGTCAGTACTGCATAATTGCATGTACTTACTAGATATAATTGTAGCAATCATATAAAGTGCATAAGTGATTTTATAGGTTATTGCACCAGTAGGTACTCTGGAATAAGGATTATGTGACAAAACGTGTGGCCCAAAACATCCCATTTCTAGCTCTGTAACCATCATAGCTCATCCAAAGAAAACAGGATATTAGTTTGTGGATTTTAGAGCGGAAAATATTACATCTTAACATTGCACAATGTCCAACAATTCCAATCCAAAACATGGGACTTATAAAATAACACTTTGCTCTTCTATCTGCCACCTTTGTTTCCAAAGTCTTTAGGGCGACATTATTGCTGGAATGTTCCGACATCTACAAAATATTCAATTTTTTCTTTTCATAGTGAAACAAGAGGAGGAGATAAAGGAGAGGAGAGGGAGGAGAGGAGAGAAACAACCTTGCTGACTTGGCTGGATGGTTGGATGTTATGTTACATTGGATCACTTGGACTGGGAGGGAGCTAACAAAGGCACCATTTTACTCTGTGTTGATGAAGGCAGTGCTGACAGATCAACCGGCTTACTTCACCTGTGACCTGGAAACAATGGCATTAATACGTGTCATATAACAGTTTTCAAACAATGTAAAATATATATATATATTGAGTTAATAAAGTCGCATACAAACATGGTCTCTTTTCTTCTTTGTTGAGTAAGGCAGCTCCAAAATGCAGGTGTTTCAGCCGAGCTCAGTGCTTTCTGTGGAGGGACAGCATGCGGAAAATACAGTGTAGGGATTGGTAATCTTCTCTAGTTGCGCTGTGATTGGCTCAGTCTTGTCACTCACGGAGACACTGCGTCACAGCAAAATCTAGAGGGAGAGCTAGAAAGTTCAAGCCCCTTTGGGTGCTGCCATAGATTTACATTAGAAGTGCCCATCCAAGAAGGCTCAAGGTCATTGGCCACAGATAGCAAGCTAGATAAGCTGTTATCATCATGAATCACGTCGACAATCTACTGCCAAATCCTTTTCAATACTTGTCATATGAAGAGAAATTATAGATAAAAAGTATTGGTGCTCATCGGCCATTGGACATAAACATTACACAACAAGTTGGAAATCGCAAATTCAACAGTGAGGTGGTGGAAGGAATCAGTGGCTAACTGCAAGCGTTGCAAAGCAATCACCATTTTTCATCCCCTGCCTGCTATTCAGTGGAGAAGGTGTGTGGTTCAAGTCTTCGGTTTAAGGGTCTCTTTTCCAAGCTTAAAAGGATAAACGTTAACAAGGTTGGGTAGGTTACGACCAAACGGCTCTCCTGTGAAGTCGTGACTTGCGACATACACGTAGTTTCCTGAATCAGGTCACAAATGACAGTTACAAGCTACCTGTCCAAAATTGTAATCAGTAACGTAATTTTTGGATTACCCAAACTCAGTAACGTAATCTGATTACATTCAGTTACTTTTAGATTACTTTCCCCTTGAGAGGCATTAGAAAAAGACAAACATGTATGTTACCAATTGAAGGACATCAATTGCAGGATAAATCAATGTTAAAGTTTACAGTGAGGGAAAAAAGTATTTGATCCCCGTTTGCAAACTGACAAAGAAATGATCATTGATGTCTATAATTTTAATGGTAGGTTTATTTGAACAGTGAGAGACAGAATAACAACAAGAAAATCCAGAAAAACGCATGTCAAAAATGTTCTAAATTGATTAGCATTTTAATGAGGGAAATAAGTATTTGACCCCTCTCAATCAGAAAGATTTCTGGCTCCCAGGTGTCTTTCATACAGGTAACGAGCTGAGATTAGGAACACACTCTTAAAGGGAGTGCTCCTAATCTCAGTTTGTTACCTGTATAAAAGACACCTGTCCACAGAAGCAATCAATCAATCAGATTCCAAACTCTCCACCATGGCCAAGACCAAAGAGCTCTCCAAGGATGTCAGGGACAAGATTGTAGACATACACAAGGCTGGAATGGGCTACAAGACCATCGCCAAGCAGCTTGGTGAAAAGGTGACAACAGTTGGTGTGATTATTCGCAAATGGAAGAAACACAAAAGATCTGTCAATCTCCCTCAGCCTGGGGCTCCATGCAAGATCTCACCTCGTGGAGTTGCAATGATCATGAGAATGGTGAGGAATCAGCCCAGAACTACACGGGAGGATCTTGTCAATGATCTCAAGGCAGCTGGGACCATAGACACCAAGAAAACAATTGGTAACACACTACACCGTGAAGGACTGAGATCTTGCAGCGCCCGCAAGGTCAAGAAAGCACATTTACATGCCCTTCTGAAGTTTGTCAATGAACATCTGAATGATTCAGAGGACAACTGGGTGAAAGTGTTGTGGTCAGATGAGACCAAAATGGAGCTCTTTGGCATCAACTCAATTCGCCGTGTTTGGAGGTGGAGGAATGCTGCCTATGACCCCAAGAACACCATCCCCACCGTCAAACATGGAGGTGGAAACATTATGCTTTGGGGGTGTTTTTCTGCTAAGGGGACAGGACAACTTCACCGCATCAAAGGGACGATGGACGGGGCCATGTACCGTCAAATCTTGGGTGAGAACCTCCTTCCCTCAGCCAGGGCATTGAAAATGGGTCGTGGATCGGTATTCCAGCATGACAATGATCCAAAACACATGGTTAAGGCAACACAGGAGTGGCTCAAGAAGAAGCACATTAAGGTCCTGGAGTGGCCTAGCCAGTCTACAGACCTTGATCCCATAGAAAATCTGTGGAGGGAGCTGAAGGTTCGAGTTGCCAAACGTCAGCCTCGAAACCTTAATGGCTTGGAGAAGAACTGCAAAGAGGAGTGGGACAAAATCCCTCCTGAGATGTGTGCAAACTTGATGGCAACTACAAGAAACGTCTGACCTCTGTGGTTTTGCCACCAAGTACTAAGTCATGTTTTGCAGAGGGGTCAAATACTTATTTCCCTCATTAAAATGCAAATCAATTTATAACATTTTTGACATGCGTTTTTCTGGATTCTTTTTGTTATTCTGTCTCTCACTGTTCAAATAAACCTACCAGTAAAATGATAGACTGATAATTTCTTTGTCAATGGGCAAACATACAAAATAGGCAGGGGATCAAATACTCTTTTCCCTCACTGTACATAGCTGGCCATATATGGATGTTAAATGTTACTTTATGGGTCGGTTATGTAGGCTTCTTCTAACCCATCGCTTTCTACTACATATAATAATACGATTCAATTAGACATTGATTTAATGTAAATATATATCAGAATTCCAGTCATTCCAATAAATGTTATACCCCTTCATCTTCAAGAATAGGACTTGGAAATATGGAAGTATAGATTAGCCAAATTGTTTTACCTGAGCGTGACCCCAAAACTAAGGACTTCTTAGCCAGCCCTACTCTGTTGTTTATGATTTTGTTGTCATGGAGGACAGATTGGGCTCATTGATTCAAGTTGGAAAAATAAATACTGCACTCATTGAATGGCATGGTTTGAGCACTACCGAAAAGTGCTATTTACATGTGAAAAATGAATGCTATATGCTGCATTTGCTGTAGGCCTATTGCTGACCTTTTTGTTGGTGACACTTTGGTATCTTCATAATATGTAGCTGTTTAAAGGGCAAATCCACAGGTGAAACAATAATAAAACATACACTGGACAGAGGAAGATTGGAAAAAAGTGTTATGGACAAATCTAAGTTTGAGGTGTTCGGATCACAAAGAAGAACATTCGTGAGATGCAGAAAAAAATGAAAAGATGCTGGAGGAGCGCTTGACGCCATCTGTCATGGTGGAGGCAATGTGATGGTCTGGGGGTGCTTTAGTGGTGGTAAAGTGGGAGATTTATACAGGGTTAAAGGTGATCTTGAAGAAGGAAGGCTATCACTCCATTTTGCAACGCCATGCCATACCCTGTGGACGGCGCTTAATTGGAGCCAATTTCCTCCTACAACAGGCCAATGACCCAAAGCACAGCTCCAAACTATGCAATAACTATTTAGGGAAGAAGCAGTCAGCTGGTATACTGTCTATAATGGAGTGGCATGCAGTCACCGGATCTCATCCCTATTGAGCTGTTGTGGGAGCAGCTTGACCGTATGGTACTTAAGAAGTGCATCAAGCCAATCCAACTTGTGGGAGGTGCTTCAGGAAGCATGGGGTGAAATCTCTTCAAATTACCTGTCACGATCGTCATAAGAAGCGGACCAATGCGCAGCGTGGTGTGAATGTATCATTTAATAGATGACGAAAAACACAAAGTAAACTGTACAAAAACAATAAACGACCGTGACGCAATCATAAGAACTGTGCTGACACAAGCAACTAATATAGACAATCACCCACAAACAAACAGTGAAACCCAGGCTACCTAAGTGTGATTCTCAATCAGAGACAACTAATGACACCTGCCTCTGATTGAGAACCATACTAGGCCGAAACATAGAAATCCCAAAATCATAGAAAAACAAACATAGACTGCCCACCCCAGCTCACGCCCTGACCATACTAAATAATGACAAAACAAAGGAAATAAAGGTCAGAATGTGACATTACCTCACCAAATTGACAACTAGAATGCCAAAGGTCTGCAAGGCTATAAATGCTGCAAATGGAAGATTATTTGACGAAAGCAAAGTTTAAAGGACACAATTATTATTTCAATTAAAAATCATTATTTATAACCTTGTCAACGTTTTGACTACATTTCCTATTCATTTTGCAACTAATTTCATGTATGTTTTCATGGAAAATGACCCCAAACTTTTGAACGGTAGTGTACATCAATAAGGGATCATAACTTTCACCTGGATTCACCTGGTCAGTCGATGTCATGGAAAGAGCAGGTGTTCTTAATGTTTTGTATACTCAGTGCACATGGGCAGGTCTGGTTGAATAATGTATAATAATTTCAGGAGACTCATAGGCTAATATTTGTTGAGATATTTCGGTTGGCTTCTAGCTCCTGTCCTTGCGGTATTGAAAGCTGAAGAGTGTTTTGGTGTTTTTAGATATCTGCTTATCTAGTGGTAGGAAGCTTGACAATATACGTTAAGACCACAGGGTGCCCTCTCTTGTAAAAACAAAGGAAACATGCATCAAAGGTAAATTACCTCAAGGGCTACAGACACACAGAATGGCTCAGATTTATAGGTTATGAAAATTAAACAATGAGAGACTTGTTGTGATGTTTTTAGACATTTTACACAGTACTGTGATTCTTGTACTGATAGTCATTTGATGATGATAAAGATGACTATTACTGTAAGTTAACAATAAAAGGTCAAACTGTTCTTAGTAATACATTTGTCACGGGTGTTATGTCAACCATCTAGCCTGTCACATGGACCTACTCAATTTCCCATTACACCACTAAAAAAGTTCACTACCATCCAACTAACTGCCAAAATAAAGGAAACACTTGAGTAAATGAGGGATACATTTGATTTGATTTGATATAAAGTACTGTATATTCAAAGTAGGTGCTTCCACACAGGTGTCGTTCCTGAGTTAATTAAGCATTTAACATCCCTTCATGCTTAGGGTCATGTATAAAAAGGCCCAGTTGCTCATTATTTTGGCTAACATGGCTAGTAGAAGAGATCTCAGTGACTTTAAAAGAAGGGTCGTGCGTGCATGTGTGTCTCTCAGTTACCAAATCTCAACCCAATTGAATACTTATGGGAGATTTTGGAGCGGCCCCTGAGAGAGCGTTTTCCACCACCATCAGCAAAACACCTAATTATGTAATTGCTCGTGGAAGAATAGTGTCTCCTTCCTCCAAGAGTTCCAGAATCACTTCTTGACAGTAATGTACTGTTAAACCAAAGTTTATTTGGAATTTATGGTAACATCCTATACTTTTTTAAAACTGTAGCTTACAGGTAACTAGCTGCCAGTAAATTCCCGTAAAAACAACAGGTTTTTCTTTTACAGTGTACATCCTGGTGTAATCATACCCACCTATCTAACACAACTAATCTGCCCATAGGGTGCTCTCATCTCACAGCGCAACAGTACAACAAAGTTCCACACATAGTATTAGTATAAGCTTAAACACACAGCTAAGCCGTAAACATGCTGTAATACAGTACAGGACAGTGACTGAGGTCCTTCTAGTGCCTTGCGGTTGGAGGCCGAGCAGTTGCAATACCAGGCGGTGATGCAACCATTGCTCTCAATGGTGCAGATGTAAAACTTTTTGAGGATCTGAGGACCCATGCCAAATCTTTTCAGTCTCCTGAGGAGGAAAAGGCGTTGTCGTGTCCTCTTCACGGCTGTCTCTGTGTGTTTGGACCATGACAGTTCGTTGGTGATGTGGACACCAAGGAACTTGATGCGCTCAACCTGCTCCACTACAGCCCCATTGATAAGAATGGGGGCGTGCTCGCCCCACCTTTTCCTGTAGTCCACGATCATCTCACTGCCAGGTCTCTGACCTCCTCCCTATAGGCTGTCTCATCATTGTCAGTGATCAGGCCAACCACTGTTGTGTCATCGGCAAACGTAATGATGGTGTTGGAGTCGTGCTTGGCCATGCAGTCATAGGTGAACAGGGAGTACAGGAGGGGACTGAGCACACACCCCTGAGGGGCCCCGGTGTTGAGGATCAGCGTGGCAGATGTTTTGTTACCTCCCCTTACCGCCTGGGGGGCGGCCCGTCAGGAAGTCCAGGATCCAGTTGCAGAGGGAGGTGTTCAGTCCCAGGGACCTTAGCTGAGTGATGAGCTTTTAGGGCACTATGGTGTTGAACACTGAGCTGTAGTCAATGAATAACATTCTCACATAGGTGTTCCTTTTGTCCAGGTGGGAAAGGGCAGTGTGGGGTGCAATAGAGATTGCGTCATCTGTGGATCTGTTGGGGCGGTATGCAAATTGGAGTGGGTCTAGGGTTTCTGGGATAATGGTGTTGATGTGAGCCATGACCAGCCTTTCAAAGCACTTCATGGCTACAGACTTTAGTGCTACGGGTCGGTAGTCATTTAGGTAGGTTGCCTTTGTGTTCTTGGGCACAGGGACTATGGTGGTCTGCTTGAAACATGTTTGTATTACAGACTCAGTCAGGGACAGGTTGAAAATGTCAGTGAAGACACTTGCCAGTTGGTCAGCGCATGCTCGGAGTACACGTCTTGGTATCTGTTTGAATGTTGATCTGTTAAAAGGGCTTGCACACCTCGGCTACGGAGAGCGTGATCACACAGTCATCCCAGACCTGGTGCTCTCATGCATGCTTCAGTGTTGCTTTTCTCGAAGCGAGCTTGGAAGTAATTTAGCTCATCTGATAGGCTTGTGTCACTGGGCAGTGGCTGTGCTTTCTTCTGTGGCCCGTAATAGTTTGCAAGCCCTGCCACATCTGACAAGCGTCAGAGCCGGTGTAGTACGATTACATATTAGTCCTATATTGACGCTTTGCCTGTTTGATGGTTCGTCGGAGGGCATAGCATGATTTCTTATAACTGTCCGGGTTACAGTCCCACTCCTTAAAAGCGGCAGCTCTACCCTTTAGCTCAGTGCAGATGTTGCCTGTAATCCATGGCTTCTGGTTGGAGTATGCACGTATAGTCACTGTATGGACGACGTCATCGATGCACTTATTGATGAAGCCAGTGACTGATGTGGTGTACTGCTCAATGCCATCGGGAGAATCCAATAACATATTCCAGTCTGTCTTAGCAAAACAGTCCTAAAGCTTAGCATCTGCATATTCTGACCACTTCTGTAATGATCTAGTCACTGGTACTTCCTGCTTTAGTTTTGCTTGTAAGCCGGAATCAGGAGGATAGAGTTATTGTCAAATTTGCCAAATGGAGGGCGAGAGAGATTTTTGTACGCGACTTTGTGTGGAGTAAAGGTAGTCTAGAGTTTTTTTCCCTCTGGTTGCAGATGTAACATGCTGGTAGAAATGAGGTAACATGGATTTAAGGTTCCCTGCATTAAAGTTCCCGGCCACTAGGAGTGCCGCTTCTGGATGATAATTTTCTTGTTTGCTTATGGCCTTATACAGCTCATTAAGTGTGTTCTTAGTGCCAGCATCGGTTTGTGGTGGTAAATGGACAGCTATGAAAAATATAGGCTCTCTTGGTAAATAGTGTGGTCTACAGCTTATCATGTGATACACTACCTCAAGCGAGCAAAACCTAGAGACTTCCTTAGTATTAGATTTTGTGCACCAGTTACTATTTACAAATAGACACAGACCGCCACCCCTTGTCTTTACCGGAGGCAGCTGTTCTATCTTGCAGATGGATAGAAAACCCAGCCAGCTGTATGTTATCCATATCGTTGTTCAGCCACGACTCAGTGAAACATGAGATATGACAGTTTTTAAAACCTCACAAGGTTAGGGGGCACTATTTTCACCTCCGGATGAGGTGAACCTCCGGACTATTTTCACCTCCGCGTGCCCAAAGTAAACTGCCTGCTACTCAGGCCCAGAAGCTAGGATATGCATATAATTAGTAGATTTAGACAGAAAACACTCCAACGTTTTTAAAACTGTTAAAATAATGTCGGAGAGTATAACAGAACTGAAATGGCAGGCGATAACCTGAGACAAATCCATCCTGGAAGTGGGATTTTTTTATGTTTGTCGTTTTCCATTGACTGCCTATACAGATTCCATTGACTTGGGACTCACATTGCACTTCCTATGGATTCCACTAGATGTCAACAATCTTTAGAAATTGTTTCAGGCTTGTATTCTGAAAAATGAGGGAGTAAGAGCAGTCTGAATGAGTGGACACTGCAGTGTCCCAGAGGTTTTTCATGTACGCGACTGAGTGCGCCCTTTTTGTTTTCCTTTTATAATGGTCGAAGCTTTTGTCCGGTTGAAATATTATTGATTATTATGACTAAAAACTACCTGAGGATTGATTATAAACATCGTTTGACATGTTTCTATGAACTTTACGGATACTTTTTGGATTTTTCATCTGCCTGTTGTGACTGCCTTTGAGCCTGTGGTTTACTGAAGAAAACGCGCAAACAAAACGGAGGTTTGTGGATATAAAGAGGGACTTTATCGAACAAAACGAACATTTATTGAATAAATCCATGTCTTCTGAGTGCAACCATATGAAGATCATCAAAGGTAAGTGATTAATTGTATCTCTATTTCTGACTTGGCTGGTAACTCCTCTACTTGGCTGGTAACTGTTTGATATGATTTGTCTGCTGGGCTATGTTCTCAGATAATCGCATGGTATGCTTTCGTCGTA
The DNA here is from genome assembly GCF_018296145.1 of Oncorhynchus tshawytscha. Taxonomy (NCBI): domain Eukaryota; kingdom Metazoa; phylum Chordata; class Actinopteri; order Salmoniformes; family Salmonidae; genus Oncorhynchus; species Oncorhynchus tshawytscha. The sequence continues at coordinate 28,434,478 of NC_056456.1, read as the reverse complement.
AAGCATTTTTGAAATCTAACACCGGAGTTGGATTAACAAGAAGTTAATCTTTAAACCGATGTGTGACACTTGTATGTTTTATTAATTTTTATAATGAGTATTTCTGTTTTTGAATTTGGCACTCTGCAATTTTACTGGATGTTGGCCAGGTGGGGCGCTACCGTCCCACACCCCCTAGAGAGGTTAATGTTCCATTGGTAGGATAGTCTTGATCGGAGGTCATTCAGTTAATTCCAATGATTGCACGTTGGCTAATAGGATTGATGGTAGAGGCAGATTACTCACTTGCTGTCGGATCCTTTCAAGGCACCCCGACCTACGTCCCCATTATCTCCGTCTCTTCTTCATGTGAATGAGGGGATTTGGGCCTTGTCCGGTGTCTGAAGTAAATCCTTAGCTTCCAACTCATTAAAGAAAAAATCTTTGTCCAGTACGAAGCGAGTAATCGCTGTCCTGATATCTAGAAACTCTTTTTGGTTATAAGAGATGGTGGCAGAACCATTATGCACAAAATATATTTTTTAAACATACACAATAGCACAATTGGTTAGGAGCCCGTAAAACAACAGCCATCTCCTCCGGCACCATTCTATCCAGCATGTTTTACTGTTTGTGGCCTTGAAGAGAGCAGAACACTAGATAAAGAGACTGGAATTAGTCAGCGTTGTGACCGGAACTGCAGTGCGGTCGCCAACATTTTTATTTTCCTTTTTAGGAACAAAAATTGACGAGTACAGATTATTGTATGGGTCAGTAAAAGATCATTTGAACATTTTAATTTTATTATGTAAATGTATTTACTGGTTTAATTTCATTTGATAAGAGACAAAAATGTAATTAATGAAAAGTTATTTGTTGACATTTTTTTAAAACTGATTTTAACGTTGCGTCATTACATTTGGGGTGGGATGGGGTCCCCAGAAATTCGAGTGGAACATTTTTGAAAATATTCATACAAATATTGGGTTTATTCATAAAAAGAATAATGCCATTCAAATATTTTCCATCTGTCATAAAATATATACATTATAATTCATTATATGATTGCTACACATTTAAAAGAGCAACTTAATATATAGTGTGATGGATTTCAGCAGGAAACCATATAGAGTGCAGCAGTACTAGTATGACAGTGCCCTCCTCTGTCTGAAAGACTAATGGCAGCATAGAAAACAGAGCCCCTTCAAATGTCAGAGAAAACACACTGCACCTCATTACCATGCCTCCTACACTGATGATGACTAATATACCCCTCACCGGCCAGTTTATTAGGCACACCATCTAGTACCGGGTCGGACCCCCTATGCTTCCAGAACAGCCTGAATTTTTCAGGGCATGAATTCTACAAGTCAGAAACGTTCCACAAGGATGTGGGTTCATGACACCACACAGCTGCTGCAGATTGGACAGTGGTACACCACCACCACCATACTGTACCGTTGACACCAGGCAGGATGGGTCCATGGACTCATGGCGCTTACGCCAAATCTTGACTCTGCCATCAGCATGATGCAACAGGTACCGGGATTCATTTATCTTCCTGTCTGGGTTGGCGACCCCCCCCCTTGGGTTGTGCCATGGCGTAGATCTTTGTGGGCTATACTGGAACTTGTCTCAGGATGGTAAGTTGGTGGTTGAAGATATCCCTCTAGTGGTGTGGGGCTGTGCTTTGGCAAAGTGGGTGGGGTTATATCCTAACTGTTTGGCCCTGTCCGGGGGGTATCGTCGGATGGGGCCACAGTGTCTCCCGACCCCTCCTGTCTCAGCCTCCAGTATTTATGGTGCAATAGTTTATGAGTCGGGGGGCTAGGGTCAGTCTGTTATATCTGGAGTATTTCTCCTGTCTTATCCGGTGTCCTGTGTGAATTTAAGTATGCTCTCTCTAATTCTTTCTTTCTTTCTCTCTCTCGGAGGACCTGAGCCCTAGGACCATGCCTCAGGACTACCTAGCATGATGACTCCTTGCTGTCCCCAGTCCACCTGGCTGTGCTGCTGCTTCAGTTTTAACTGCTCTGCCTGCGGCTATGGAACCCCGAACCCCGAACCCCTTCACCGGACGTGCTAACTGTCCCAGACCTGCTGTTTTCAACTCTCTAGAGACAGCAGGAGCGGTAGAGATACTCTGAATGATCGGCTATGAAAAGCCACTGACGTTATACTCCTGAGGTGCTGACCTGTTGCACCCTCGACAACCACTGTGATTATTATTATTTGACCCTGCTGGTCATCTATGAACATTTGAACATCTTGGCAATGTTCTGTTATAATCTCCACCCAGCACAGCCAAAAGAGGACTGGCCACCCCTCATAGCCTAGTTCCTCTCTAGGTTTCTTCCTAGGTTCTGGCCATTCTAGGGAGTTTTTCCTAACCACTGTGCTTCTACACCTGCATTGCTTGCTGTTTGGGGTTTTAGGCTGGGTTTCTGTACAGCACTATGAGATATCAGCTGATGTAAGAAGGGCTTTATAAATACATTTGATTTGATTGGACCAGGCAATGTTTTTCCATTCCTCAATTGTCTTGTTAGCTGATAGGAGTGGAACCTGGTGTGGTTGTCTTCTGCAATAACTAATAACTAATCCATGATAAGGATCGACTAGTTGTGCATTTCGAGATGCCGGTCTGCACACCACTGTTGTACTGTGCCATTATTTGTCTGTTTGTGGCTTGCCTGTTGGCTTGCACAATTTATTGCCATTCTCCTTTCAACCTCTCTCATCACAAGCTGTTTTCGCTCAAAGGCCACTGACTGGATGTTTTTTGTTTGTTGCACCATTCTCTGAAAACTCTAGACACTGTTGTGCATGAAAAGCCCAGGAGGACGGCTGTTTCTGAGATACTGGATCTGGCACCTGGCACCGACAGTCTTGCCACGCTAAAAGTGATTTAGGTCACTCATGTTGCTTATTCTAACTTTCAATCGAACAGTAACTGAATGCCTCAATGCCTGTCTACCTGCTTTATATAGCAAGCCACGGCCACACAATCAATTTTCGTGAATGGGATGGTGTACCTAATAAACTGTCCGGTGAGTGTATATACAGTTGAAGTCGGAAGTTCATATACACCTTAGCCAAATACATTTCAACTCAGCTTTTCACAATTCCTGACATTTAATCCTTGGAAAAAATCCCTGTTTTAGGTCAGTTAGGATTACCACTTAATTTTAAAATGTGATTTTAATTTTTTTTGTGATGGCCACTCCAATACCTTGACTTTGTTGTCCTTAAGGCATTTCTCCACAACTTTGGAAGTATGCTTGGGGTCATTGTCCATTTGGAAGACCAATTTGTTGACAGATGTCTTGAGATGATGCTTCAATGTATCCACATAACTGTCCTTCCTCATGATGCCATATATTTTGTGAAGTGCACCAGTCCCTCCTGCAGCAAAGCACCCCCACAACATGCTGCTGCCACCCCCGTGCTTCACGGTTGGGATGGTGTTCTTCAGCTTGCAAGCCTCCGACCCTTTTCCTCCAAACATAACGACGGTCATTATGGCCAATCAGTTCTATTTTTGTTTCATCATACCAGAGGACATTTCTCCAAAAAGTATGATCTTTGTCCCCATGTGCAGTTGCAAACCGTAGTCTGGCTTTTTATGGCGGTTTTGGAGCAGTGGCTTCTTCCTTGCTGAGCTGCCTTTCAGGTTATTTCGATATAGGACTAATTTTACTGTGGATATAGATACTTTTGTACCTGTTTCCTCCAGCATCTTCACAAGGTTTATTTGCACTTTTCACACCAAAGTACGTTCATCTCTAGGAGACAGAAAGCATCTCCCTCCTGAGCGGTATGACGGCTGCATGGTCCCATAGTGTTTATAATTGCTTACTATTGTTTGTACAGATGAACATGGTACCTTTAGGCATTTGGAAATTGCTCCCAAGGATGAACCAGACTTGTAGACTTGTGGAGGTCTACAATTTTTTGGGGCTGATTTCTTTTGATTTTCCCATGATGTCAAGCAAAGAGGCACTGCATTTGAAGGTAGGCCTTGAAATACATCCACAGGTACACCTCAAATTGACTCAAATTATGTCAGTTAGCCTGTCAGAAGAAGCTTCTAAAGCCATGACATCATTTTTCTGGAATTTTCCAAGCTGTTTAAAAGCACAGTCAACTTAGTGTATGTAAACTTCTGACCCACTGGAATTGTGATACAGTGAATTATAAGTGAAATAATCTGTCTGTAAACAATCGTTGGAAAAAGGACTTGTGTCATGCACAAAGTAGATGTCCTAACCGACTTGCCAAAACTATAGTTTGTTAACAAGAAATTTGTGGAGTGGTTGAAAAAACAGCCTTCAATCGAACCAAGGTCTGTTGTGACACCTCTAGCACTGAGATGCTAGATGACTAAAATGCTAAATGACTCAAATGAAAGGTCACTGGTAAAGGAGGTCACATGACTGTGGCTAGATGTACTGTAGGCTCATACCCTGACTACACTGCTTGCATCGCGAGCGTTGCAAAATAAATCTTGAAATCTATATTTTTCAATTATTGCACCCACACTGATCGCGCACACCAACCAACGAGTGTCTGCGTTTCCAAGTGCTAAAATAGAAGTCAGTTCTATTTGTGATGCAGATCGCGCAGCAAGTCCTGCCTCTCCCACCTCCTCATTGGTTTATAGAAGCAGGTACCCCTTTCCATCTCCTCATTGGTTATACCCACGTGGGTGACTGAAAGACGAACGAGGTCGGTGGCGGTAATGCACCTAATTTATGAAAGTTGCTAATCGCAATATGAAGTCCAGAGAATAAAAGGCTTGGAAGGAGGAGAAATGAGTAGAAACAGTTCGGTTGACCGTTTTATGTGTGGATTCATTGTCGGAGTAGAGGACCTTGTGCATTTTAGGTAAAATAACAACTCAATGTTTATGTCCCAGGACAAATTAGCTAGCAACAGCAAGCTAGCTAAATAGGACAAATTAGCTTGCAAGTTCAAGCTAGCTAGCTAAATTGCCATAAATGTTTAATGCTTTTCGACCTGTCCCCAAATTAATGTAATTGGTTCAGAGTTTGCTTTGATATTTTAACCTGCGTGTCGTGATCATGTTTGGTGTGGGGGGACAAAATACATTTATGCATGATGGAGCATGATAGCGCACGCATGCAGCCGGTTTGGGTTCTATGTTACAGGCTGACTACACTGCTTGCGTCACTTGCGCGAGCGTTGCAAAATAAATTTAGACATAAATGTAATTCAATTATTGCATCCACACTGCTTGCGTGTGCCAGTGAGCGTCTGCATTGACAAGGGCTAAAATAGAAGTTTGTCAGTTCTATTTCTGACGCCGATCGTGCTGCAAGTCCTGCCTCTCCCATCTCCTCATTGGTTTATAGAAGCAGGTACCCACGTGCCATCTCCTCATTGGTTATACCCACGTGGGTGACTGAAAGACGAACGAGGCCAGTGCCGGTAATGCACCTAATTTATGAACGTTGCCATTCGCAATATAAAGTCAAGAGAAGAAAAAGCCTGGAAGAAGGAGAGATGACTAGAAACGATTCGGTTGACCCTTTTAAGTGTGGATTAATTGGTGGAGTAGAGGACCTTGTGCATTTCAGGTAAAATATCAACTCAATGTTTATATCCCAGTACAAATTAGCTACCAACAGCAAGCTAGCTAAATAGGACAAATTAGCTAGCAAGTGCAGGCTAGCTAGCTAAATTTCCATAAATTTGTAATACTTTTTGATCTGTCCTCAAATTAATATAATTGGTTCAGAGTTTGTTTTGATATTTTAACCTGCGTGTCGTGATCGCTTTTGGTGTGGGGGGACAAAATAAATTTATGCATGATGGGTTCCGTGTAATAGGGTGAGTCTTAGTGCAAAGACATGTATTTGACACACATTTACCATCATTACCTTACCTGTTTGACAATCCTCTGTTTTTGTGACTTAATATTTCTTATCTATTAGTCAGACTATCTTAAGATTCACCATTTAATTCTTTAAAATCATGGAGTTAATTGTGTGCATGCAGGGGAGCCATATGGGGGGGAAAGTTAGGACGATTCTAAGGGCCTGTGATTGCCTGTCACATATACACTCCCTCTCTGGCCTCTAGATCATCAGGCTGCTGATTATCCTCCTTGATTATCTTCTCTATATCTGTCACTCCCCTTGGTTCTTCCCCCAGGTGTTATTGACTCTGTTTTCATGTTGGTGCTTTGTTTGTGTTTCGTGTTTATTGTTTTGTTTATTTATTAAAACACTCCCTGTACTTGCTTCCCGACTCTCAGCGCACTCATTACACTGACAGGGGTCCTAAAAAATTATTAGAACATTTTTTTCAATATTAAATGATTAACCTATCATCATAAATATTATATTTTATTTACAATGTACTAATAAAACTAACGGTTTGTTTTTATTTTCTTGTTTTTGGCAAAAAGTAAACATCAAGAGAGACTCTGTATACTGGCTTCTAAAAACGAAAAGAAAGACAGGGGAGAACATTTCTCACAGAGGAAGGTGGGTGTCGTCCGTGAGATGTGGAAATGAACCTTTTAGCTTAGTCCATAGTGAAAGGCTACTTTTGCTTCCCTAACATTAGTTTTCTTCACAGAAAATTCTGAGTGTTTACATTTCACTCCTATTTTAGATGACATTTAATCAATGCAGGCAAACTTTTAGCAAGCTATTCATTCTAAATCAGTTGTCTCTGCCCCTGCCTGGTGCCAGGCCCAACACATGTAGCTTCAGGCTCAGCAACCCTGTCTCCCCATCCCCATACCCCTTAACCAGCCTTACTCCCGACTGAAGGAGGTGAGCAGCATTGTGTTGAATGACATGTCAGTTGGCAAAATTGCAGGTACTGCAATGCATTGAGAACAGGAATGTGATTCTCCAGTCAGGAAAAATCTCACTTGACACAAAGGCAGCCAATATCAGAGCCTTTAAGGAAGAGATGCAGGCTCTTAAGAGATGGATGGAAGTCTCTCCTGTCTGAGGCAACACTGATTGCTATGCAAATGGATGTTGCACCTCAATTTAGCACGGAACACCGCCAGAGGAAGAGGAAGAGACTCCATGATGAGACCTCAAGAGGAGACAGCTCAGGACAGTGCAGCAACGGTGTTTTGGAACACAGTGTTTTTACTGCTATGGACAACATCATAAGTGACTTGGACACTGGGTTCCACACCACTGCAAAAATTGTAGAATGATTTTCTGCTGTTCTGAAAGTCGGGCAGATTAGTGGGGGTAAAGTCCCTTCTGTGTGCCAACCACTGATCATGAAGTATTGCAGAGATGAGAGATCTTACACCTGAGTTTCCAAATGAAATAAGACACCTGAACACTGTATATGCTGCCACTTTCCCCCCTAACTTGTCCCCTCTTGGTCTCCTGAATGCAATTTGTAAGAGGCAGCTGCATTTTTGGAAAAGTGTGCATTGCTTTACGTATATTTTGCACACTGCCTGTGACTGTTGCTGGTGGCGAGAGCTTTCAGTAAGATAAAACTACTAAACTATTTGAGGTCCACTATGTCCCAGGACAGGCTTTGCAGTCTTGCCATGCTGTCCCATTGAAAGTCAGTTAGCTAGAAAGCTGGACTTCAAAGACTTGATCAGTGACATTGCTAGCAAGAAGGCTCAGCGCTGGGCTCTTGGTGAGTAAGGCTGAGCAAGGGCCAGTGATAACTGTTAAATGGCATGGCTGTGGATATTGGGTCACTACACACATGATGCCCACAGGTTGAGAACAAGACTGAGAACAGACTGAGAACAAGATATATCTCAAAGTAATGGCTGGATTGCCATAAAATTAGTGGTGCACAATCAACACCCCAAGCGGAAGAAATCTATTGATTTGGTGACCTCTTGACCTTTCCTCTAGCGCCACCATCAGGCCTTTTCATTTCCATTTTGTTTTCCATTTCCACTTATTTTCTAGTTCAAAAATCTGCTGCTGATTTTATTATTTTGTGTGTTATATTATTCTATAGATGATCATGTACATTTATTTTAATTTAAGAGGTTAATGTATATTTAAGTTATATTTATTTTAAGTTATTCATTAATGTTGAGAATTTTCCATTCAAGAATTTTCCCATTAAAGTGACATTTAGACTGTAAAAGATGGCCTTTAGCACATTTCTTATAGAGGGCATCAGTCCTGCATCAAATAGTGAATTCCACTGTATGCAGAATGTTGCATGCATGTCTGCACAGTGTTATATTTTCACAGCTCACTGTCAGTAAATATCATACAGTAAATATTGGACTACAAGAGAGTCGCAAGCCTGCAAAGGTAGAGTTATTTAAAGCTTTGAATGGGTCGATTGGGTTCTGGAGGTGTGTGGTTACAGCAATTGCGCTGGGTTGGCGTGGCCTGATATCTTTTCATGGGGCCCAAAATCCCTGGCGCCCCTGTGTGCATGCATCATTCACAGCAATTGCCTCCATAGTTTCCTTACTTTATGTTTCTGAATTGCAGTTCTTCAGTGAAACAGTTGGGGGCACTCTAATCTAATCCTGCGAGAACCTGGTATCAACTACAGCGGTACAGAGACAGAGAGGCATGGAGAGCGGATATGGAGGAGACAGGGGGAATGTTCCGGGCCACAGAGCATCTAACTGTCTTATCAGCTGTGGCTTTTCACACACCGAGAGAGACTATTGGAGATGATGGAACATCTTGTCTGACATTTCTTCTATTATTCAGTTTCTTTCTCTCTCACAGGGAGGGAGGTTAGAAAAAGCTACATTATATGATTATATGATCGAGAGAGAGAGAGAGAGAGATAAAGTGAGAGAGAGGAGAAAAGAGAGAGAATTCAAATTGAGCCTTTCTGTCGTAAAATGTCCCTCTTGCATCCTCAAGAGATTGCAATTGTATAGCACAGTATACCTTCACTTCACTAGATGCTCTCTCACTGAGTCAGGAGAAAAAGGCATCTGGGCACTAGCCTGGTTGCCATCTCTGTTCAGGTATTAAATTCCACTCCTTGCCACTCCTGTCATTTGCCAAAGAGACGGGCCTTTCTGCAATCTTCAAATATGAACATTCTATCATTAATGAGCTCAAGGAGATCAGAAGATTTGGTCGTGGTTCAATAACCCTCAAAACAATCATCCAATCACAATGTGTATGCAAATTAGACTGGTAGGAAAACATTCTAATTCATACATTTTATTGGAAACATTCTAACTTTGGGCATTCTGACTTAGTACATTTAATTGTTAACATAAGCATTGGGCATCAGGAGACAAGAGTATTCATGTTTATTGCATTTTGACCACCACATCATGCCAGATCTGCTCTCACCATTCAAACTTCCACTCCAGTTCATTGAAAACGCTTTAACCTATTTTATATCCACTAAGCAAGAGTAAGGTGCTTATTTCCTCGAATATACAGTGGCCCAGTGGCCCGCAGTGGGAGAAAATGGAGCGAGATGGATTTTGGCCGACATTCTGCACATTTTCTCATCGATTAAACCTTTGATTTCTATACACTTTTCTGTTTCCAAAACTAGATCTGTAACAAACAGAGTGGACTGCGCTTTACCATATGCCAAAGTTTTAAAAAAATTGCCTTGTTTAGAAGGAGTTCAAGTGAGAATTGAGTTATTGCAGACGCGCATTTCACAGAGTAAACGTTCCCAACGGAAATGTGCAAATAAATGCTAGAATGTGCCATTAGGATCTCACTAGCTCATGTCCACCTCTTCTCTGCCATTAGGATCTCACTAGCTCATGTCCACCTCTTCTCTGCCATTAGGATCTCACTAGCTCATGTCCACCTCTTCTCTGCCATTAGGATCTCACTAGCTCATGTCCACCTCTTCTCTGCCATTAGGATCTCACTAGCTCATGTCCACCTCTTCTCTGCCATTAGGATCTCACTAGCTCATGTCCACCTCTTCTCTGCCATTAGGATCTCACTAGCTCATGTCCACCTCTTCTCTGCCATTAGGATCTCACTAGCTCATGTCCACCTCTTCTCTGCCATTAGGATCTCACTAGCTCATGTCCACCTCTTCTCTGCCATTAGGATCTCACTAGCTCATGTCCACCTCTTCTCTGCCATTAGGATCTCACTAGCTCATGTCCACCTCTTCTCTGCCATTAGGATCTCACTAGCTCATGTCCACCTCTTCTCTGCCATTAGGATCTCACTAGCTCATGTCCACCTCTTCTCTGCCATTAGGATCTCACTAGCTCATGTCCACCTCTTCTCTGCCATTAGGATCTCACTAGCTCATGTCCACCTCTTCTCTGCCATTAGGATCTCACTAGCTCATGTCCACCTCTTCTCTGCCATTAGGATCTCACTAGCTCATGTCCACCTCTTCTCTGCCATTAGGATCTCACTAGCTCATGTCCACCTCTTCTCTGCCATTAGGATCTCACTAGCTCATGTCCACCTCTTCTCTGCCATTAGGATCTCACTAGCTCATGTCCACCTCTTCTCTGCCATTAGGATCTCACTAGCTCATGTCCACCTCTTCTCTGCCATTAGGATCTCACTAGCTCATGTCCACCTCTTCTCTGCCATTAGGATCTCACTAGCTCATGTCCACCTCTTCTCTGCCATTAGGATCTCACTAGCTCATGTCCACCTCTTCTCTGCCATTAGGATCTCACTAGCTCATGTCCACCTCTTCTCTGCCATTAGGATCTCACTAGCTCATGTCCACCTCTTCCCATTACCTCTTCTCTGCCATTAGGATCTCACTAGCTCATGTCCACCTCTTCTCTGCCATTAGGATCTCACTAGCTCATGTCCACCTCTTCTCTGCCATTAGGATCTCACTAGCTCATGTCCACCTCTTCTCTGCCATTAGGATCTCACTAGCTCATGTCCACCTCTTTGCTTGTTTTTTGAATGTTTTTATTTAACTAGGCAAGTCAGTTAAGAACAAATTCTTATTTACAAAGACGGCCTACCCAGGCCAAACCCTCCCCTACCACAGACAATGCTGGGCCAGTTGTGCACCGCCCTATGGGACTCCCAATCATGGCAGGTTGTGATACAGCCCAGGATCGAACAAGGGTCTGTAGTGACGCCTCTAGCCCTGAGATGCATTGCCTTAGACTGCTGCGCCACTCAGGAGCCCTCTATGATTCATTTGCTCCCATTGGAAACAACAGGACCTGGTCTATCTTGGGTTAATTATACAAATCTTAGTCCTGTGTTTATTTGTTATTGGAACATACAAACTACCCGCCCGCAGTGAAGCTGCTCAACATTTACATTACATTCAGTCATTTAACAGACTCCCATCCAGAGTGACACACAGGAGCAACCAGGGCCCCAACCAAGGGCACGTCGACAGATCTCCCACCAAGTCAAAAACAGGGACGTGTTACATGTAGTTTTCTAATTGACTAAAACAAGCAGACAACAAGAAAAATAATATTGACTCAGAGTATAGTCCCAGTCGGTATTAGATAGAATGTGCAGCCCACCTGCCTGTGGGGAAAACAACCTATGGTTACCTAGGTTACCCCATTGGATTAGAGCAAAAAATGTGACCTTTTTGAAACGCAATTTTCATGTTGTCTGCTTGCTTTAGTCAATTAAAAAACTACATTTAAGACCATGTTGAAAGATTACTTTTCAACATTGCCACGTGAGTTGAGTGCTAGCTAGCTACCGACCAGAACATTAAGGTATCCAAGACCAACAACACAAACAAACTGACTATGGAGCTACAACTAGTGAGTGGAATTACAAATAAATACTTACCTGTGATGAAATGTTTCCACACACACATAGCTACGTATGGCCTACTCGGACACTGGGTCTCTTAATTTCCCACTCCCCAATGCCAAATAGTCTGAATCCACAGGGCTCTATTTCCCTACATGGGAGCATTGTGAACCGTAGGTTGGGATTTTTGACCTGGTTACATATACATTGAACAATACAGCAGCTTTTCGGCATGTTTTGTTATTTCTTCTATGGGAAAGCATGTTGACTTTCCCCAATTTGTGGGCGTGGTCGAGGGGAATTCCTTCTTATGACATGACTATGGACTCAGAGTATCCTCCAATTTGTCCACCTCAGCATTCTCTCTCTGCGTAATAGATTTATCTCCATAGAGCAGATGATGTTTGACGCAGAGGTACTGACCATAGTCCAGCAATGGGCTCTTCTATTGTTCTGCACCCATTCAGAGGTTTATTGATGTACCTCTTAACGTGACCCTTTTGACTCAAGTTGTTTGGACAATAGAGACAGAAGCCCAAACAGATGGGCAGGTCTCCGCACACAGAAGAGGAGGAGAGACTCTGACCTTGGTAAGCTATAGCTGCCATAACATTACACCAATGTTATTCTGTACCCAGCCATTCACATTACAGCGAACCAAGGGGTGGTAATGAAAGTGTAATGACAGGTAATGATGGCCGATCCTTACTCTGTGAGGTGGGGGAATGAGTGTAGATATCTATAGGTATCTAATAGGTTGGTAATAGCTAGGCCAGGGGTGTCAAACTCTATTACCCTGCATGTCGCATTGGGTCTTCACCGAGGTCCAGGGGGCCGCACATAAAATGTATCATATTTCCTCGCCATCAGGATTTGCTAAAAAAATGATTTTGGAATTTTTGATGGTTCCTGAATGTTGACCAGCTTTCATTTCGATTACTTTTAGCAAGCTGGACAGAGTGAAGAGACTATACATGTACAGTACCAGTCAAAAGTTTGGATACACGTACTCATTCAAGGGTTTATCTTGATTTGTACTATTTTCTACATTATAGAATAATAGTGAAGACATCAAAATTATGAAGTAACACATATGGAATCATGTAGTAAGTGTTAAACAAATCAAAAGATATTTTATATTTGAGATTCTTCAAAGTAGCCACCCTTTGCCTTGATGACATCTTTGCTCACTCTTAGCATTCTCTCAACCAGCTTCATGAGGTAGTCACCTGGAATGCATTTCAATTAACAGGTGTGCCTTGTTAAAAGTTCATTTGTGGAATTTCTTTCCTTCTTAATGCGTTTCAGTTGTATTGTGACAAGGTAGGGGTGGTATACAGACGATAGTGCTATTTGGTAAAAGACCAAGTCCACATTATGGCAAGAACAGCTCAAATAAGCAAAGGGAAACGACAATCCATCATTACTTTAAGACATGAAGGTCAGTCAATCTGGAAAATGTAAAGAACTTTGAAAGTTTATTCAAGCACAGTCGCAAAAACCATCAATCGCTATGATGGAACTGAATCTCATGAGGACCGCCACAGGAAAGGAAGACCCAGAGTTACCTCTGCTGCAGAGGATAAGTTCATTAGAGTTACCAGTCTCATAAATTGCAGCCCAAATAAATGCTTCACAGCATGCTCTTGGCATAGGATCTTAATTTGTGCCAGTGTGCTACAGCAGGAAATTAATCCTGCAGCAACAGGAAATGTAAATCATTCTGTTGATTATAATCCACAATTTTCTTTTAGGGGTTGATACATTTTTTGTCACAGCAAATCTAGTCAGAAATTTTTAAGTGGAAATTTCAAACTTTAGAAGCCTTTTTAAACCTAGAATACAATACACATTTGCATTTCCTGCCTTGCAGGAAAATTCTCAGCAACAAAAGAGAGATAAAATTAAGGTCTTACATCTGTATCTAGTTCCCCCATTTGAAGGTGTCATAAGTATTTGGACAAATTAACTTATATGTGTATTAAAGTACTATTTGGTCCCATATTCCTAGCACACACTGACTACATCAAGCTTGTGACTGTACAGCAGTTTGTTTTGGTTGTGTTTCAGATTACAGTATTCATACCCCTTGATTTATTCTACATTTTGTTGTGTTACAGCCTGAACTCAAAATGAATTCCATTGTATTTTCTTCTCACCCATCTGCACATAATACCCCATCATAACAAAGTGAAAACATGTTCTTAGAAATTTCAGCAAATTTATTGAAAATTAAATGCAAAAATATCTAATTTACATAAGTATTCACACCCCTGAATCAATACATGTTAGAAGCACCTTTGGCAGCGATTACAGCTGTGAGTCTTTCTGGGTAAGTCGCTAAGAGCTTTGCATACCTAGATTGTACAATATTTGTCCATTATTCTTTTCAAAGTTTTTAAGCTCTGTCAAATTTGTTGTTGATCATTGCTGGACAACCATTTTCATTTTTTGCCATGGATTTTCAAGCAGATTTAAGTCAAAACTTTAACTCAGCCACTCAGGAACCTTCACTGTCTTCTTGGTAAGCAACTCCAGTGTAGATTTGGCCTTGTGTTTTGGGTTATTGTCCTGCTGAAACATGAATTCATCTCCCAGTGTCGGGTGGAAAGCAGACTGAATCAGGTTTTCCACTAGGATTTTACCTGTGCTTACACCATTCCATGTATTTTCTATCCTAAAAAACACCCCAGTCCTTAACGATTACAAGCATAGCAATTAAACATGATCAAATCAAATTGTATTAGTCACTTGCACCGAATACAACAGGTGAAATACGTACTTGCGAGCCCTTTCCCAACAATGCAGAGTTAAAAGTACAAAAATTAAAACGAACAAATAAGATATAAAAGGAAATAGTAACACAATAAAATAACAATAACGAGAAAGTTACAGAGACAAACAGATTATACCACAACACATTCTAACCTCTCACCATTACCATTAACAGGGAAGGTTAGCATTTTTGGGGGGGTATGATATTTATGTGCCTGTAACTTTCTCACTCATCATTAGTCATGATTAATTCATGATTATCCGTAACCATGGTAGCATCCATAGTAATGTTGAAGTGTTCAGAAACATATTCTATTCTTATTTAGAATAAAACTGACTCGTAAATGACATAATACATTACTTACCATTCATGTATATTGGGCTAATCTAAAAACTAATCTGAAACACCACCAAAACAAACTGCAAATACATCCAACAAGTTTGTAGAGTCACAAGCGTGATGTAGTCATTGTGTGCTAGGAATATAGGAACAACTACTAAACTTTTGACTAAATCGATTTCAGAATAAGTGAACTTGTCCAAATACTTATGACACCTTCAAATGGGGGACTAGATACACAGAGTGCATTTATTTCTAAACGGCAAAATGTATGTATGAACATTCTGTTGCCTCAAAAGAAAAATTTGATCTCAAACCCAAAATGCTGGAGTATATAGCCAAATTATACGTTTT
This sequence comes from Oncorhynchus tshawytscha, assembly GCF_018296145.1. Lineage (NCBI taxonomy): Eukaryota > Metazoa > Chordata > Actinopteri > Salmoniformes > Salmonidae > Oncorhynchus > Oncorhynchus tshawytscha. Next base: position 28,419,328 of record NC_056456.1, on the reverse strand, counting down.
AGCTTCACTGTCCAAATAAATACATAGGGGAGTGTACGGGCATGTGTTCCTGCATACATGTGCATGTATTACGTGAGTACATACTCCAGGTATCTGTGAGGAGGGTACTGACCCCACCCTGCATTTCGTTGGACATGTGTGTCCTGTACATACAACTTATAAAACGTGAAACTTAAAACTATACTGTATAGCAGGGGTTGACTGCAGCTGAGGCCTGAGTGGAGTGGGCCATTCCTGGAGTGCAGCGGAGCATCGTAGGGACAGATTGGAGCTGATGTGTGATTGTGTGAGGGCAGGGACCCAGAAAATAGCCTGCTATTGAGCCCACTCTCTTTGGAGGGGGCAGCAAAACAATGTCCCTTTCAAACCCTGGGTGTTGCACAAGTATACCCATGGATACTGACGGTAAAACACAAATATGAAATGTACTTCCTGGTTGGTATGACACTGAGCCACCCATGGTATATATTTGAGTTTGGGTGTGAGTGAGGGCACAGAACCAGCTCTGCTCATCTTCAACAGTGTCGTAATCCATTGGTGAAAAGACCTCTCTGATCTGTTGTGGACAGACTACGTAACATAGAGACCTGAGACTTGTGAGAAATTATGTCTATTCATGAGTGTGAAAAGGTACTTTTAGTTTACAACAGCAAGATCGCTGTAAAATAATCATTGGTAAAAGAGGTAGAATTGTGGCAGAGCGGTAATCTTTTTCTGACCAACAACAACTAGGCTAGAGCCTGGGTGCCAGAATGTTTATACTTTAGCCAACTAATTGGCCTTTGTGATGCCTAACTGAGAAAAATGCCATGTCAAACTACTCACCACCACACTGACACGTTGCATGGGTTGTGCTCTGTAAGTTTGATGGACCTAGCCTGTGTTCTATAAGCTAATCTATCACTGCTGCTCTGCATTGCAGTATGTACTGTCAATTATTTTGTGTTCTCTGGAAACTATGCTTGTTCTCAGTTCAATAAGTTTGGCTTGATGTTGCTCATCTGTTATTTCTGATCTCTCATCTCTGTATCATGTAAGTTATTCCTCATTGTTTATAAATTAAACCTATTCTCTACATAACTTCAGCTCGGTGTGTATTATTTTTCATGTCTCTCTACCCCAAAGGGAATGAAGGGATGAGGGGGGAGGGGAGCATGTAAATGCAGCTGCCCCTTATAAAACATTCCTGTCGTTCCCAAACTCAAATGCCACAACGGAGTCATGGAGCCAAGTCAAACAGCATGCACTTTATACCGTTTATTACATGTATACACTGGATGATCGATGGATCCTACTGAAAAAAAGCTCTTCTCTTAGTTCTCTACTCCTTTGTGAGCCATTGGTGGCTTATCATCAATGTATTGATTAGTAATTTGTTATGCTTGGGATTACGGGATATGGTCTGGCCCTAGGTGTCTGATTATGAATTGCAATCAAATTTGCCAAACAAATTTGTCTAAAAGGAGAGAGACAGAGAGCAAGAGAGAGAGAGAGAGAGAGAGAGAGAGAGAGAGAGAGAGAGAGAGAGAGAGAGAGAGAGAAAGAGAGAGAGAGAGAGACAAAGAGAGAGAGAGAGAGACAGGGAGAGAGCGAGAGAGAGACAGCGAGAGAGAGACAGAGACAGAGTGAGAGCAAGAGAGAAAGAGAGAAACACAGAACACAGAGACCCAGATAATGGTAAATTACATCATTACTACTGTGAGACTTTAAAACTCTATAAAACTCGTACCCTCAGAACCAAAAAATAACAGTACAACAGCAAGCAGCTAACACTAATTGAGGAGTCCATAAACACATACAACTTCTGGCAAAATTGGAAAAACCTTTTTAAAAAATTAACTAGAGGAATTAGCAATACAAAATGGTGACATGTTGACACCCATTTTAAAACACTCTACAACACCGTTCAAATTGACGCAGAAGCAGAATAATGTCAAATTCATGAGAAGTTGAATGGATTAGAAAAAGCTATAAAGGACAATCAAATCCATTGGACTCCCCAATTACTGACCAGTAGCCCTATAAAAAACATCAGGCCCTCAAATATTAAAAAAAAACATGCGGACCTGAAGGCATCCTAAATGAGATGCTCATATTCAATAGCGCAAAAATGTCAATTGGCTGGATTAAAACTGTTTAATTTGATCTTGAGTGTAGGTTATTTCCTTGACATCTGAAATCAAGGACTCATAACCCCAATTTTTAAGAACGGAGACAAATTTGACCCTAACAATTACAGAGGCATTTGTGTGAACAGTAACCTGGGGAAGGTTTTCTGGAGTATTATACATGGAAGAGTTCTAAACTTCCTTAATAAGCACAATGTCTTGAGTAAAAGCCCAATTGGATATATACCAAAGCATTGATCATATACCATATACCAAAACAATCGATCATATTTACACCCTACACACCCTGATAGATAAACATGTTCACCAAAAATAATATCAAAATGTACACTTGCTTTTATCGACTTCCAAAAAGCATTGTTTCTATTTGGCATATAGGACTGTTCTACAAAGTTATTGAAAGTGGTGTAGGGGGTAAAACATATGACATATTTAAATCAATGTATACTGGCAATACGTGTAGCATCAAAATTGTCTAGAAAATAACATTATTCTTTAACCAGGAGCGGGGCCTTCGCCAGGGTTGCAATCTGAGCCCTGCACTCTTCAATATTTACATCAATGAATTGACCACTATTCTAGAAAAATCCTCATCCCCTGGTGTTAGACTCCACAATTCAGATGTTAAATGTTTGCTCTTCATGAATGACCTGTGTCTGCTGTCACCCACAGCACATGGCCGAGAAGCAGAACCTGGACCTGCTAGAGCAGTACTGCCAGACCTGGGCCCTGGCAGTAAACCCCAAAAAGACAAAAATAATGGTTTTCAAGAGAATATCCGAACTGAACTGAGAGAGAAAGCACACAGGGCATTCTACACCATTAAAAAACAAATTCAAATGGAAATATCTATAAAAATGTGTCTACAACTAATTGAATGTGTCATTAAACCAATTGCACTTTATGGCAGCGAGGTGTGGGGTCCACTTGCAAAAGAAGATTTCACCAAATTGCACAAACACCCAATTGAAACCCTGCATGCAGAGTTCTGTAAGATTCTCCTACATGTCCAGAGGAAAACTACAAACAATGCATGCAGGGCAGAAATAGGCCAATATCCACTAATAATAAAAACAAAAAAAGTTAGTTTAGTTTGGAAACATCAAAAATATAGTGACCCCCTCTCATTTCATGACCAAGCCCTGCAATGCCAAGAGCTGAGCAAAGAAAAGATTCCCCTCATCCAGCTGGTCCTGGAGTTCACAAACCTGTCCTACTAACACACTGACACCTCAGGACCAGAAGATCCAATCAATCGGAATAAACCAAGTTACAACACAGTCAAAACAAAACTACATTACTTATTTGGGAAACACAAGCACAAATCAAAATGCAGTGCAATCTGGCCCTAAATCGACAGTACACCATGGCTAACTATTTGACCCTGGTTACTGATCTAAACCATAGAAGAACCTTGACAAAGTACAGGCTCGGTGAGCACAGCCTTGCCATTGAGAAGGGTAGATGCAGGAAAACCTGTGAGAGAGAGAGAGAGAGAGAGAGCGAGAGAAAGAGAGAGAGAGAGAGAGAGAGAGAGAGAGAGAGAGAATGAAGCAAACAGCAGAATGCTATTTGTGTGCAGGAGTGTCACGAGTTCCACCGAAGTCGGCCCCTCTCCTTCGGGCAGCGTTCGGCGTTCGGTGCTCGGCGTTCGGCGGTCGACGTCACCGGCTTTCTAGCCATCGCCGATCCATTTTTCTATTATCCATTTGTTTTGTCTTGTTCCATTCACACCTGGTTTGCATTCCCCAATCACCCTACTTGTATTTATTCCTCTGTTCCCCCTCATGTCTTTGTGTGAAATTATTTGTGTGTTACGTGTTGTACGCACTAGGCTAAGTGTTTGTTATTTTCCGTGTGTTTTCACGAAACTTATTTGTATAGTTATACATTTATGTTGTGTGACTATTGTGTGCGCTATACACTTTACCTTGCTGGCTGGAGGAGGTTTTTGACGCAGCTGCGTCCGTCTGTATATCTCTCCTGCCGTAATAAAGTGTGCCTATTCACAATTCTCTGCTCTCCTGCACCTGACTTCACCTCAGGTACGCACACGCCTGACAAGGAGACATGTTCAGAATTTCTGGAACTACAAGATAGTGGTACTCATCAGAGGCAGTGTGAATAGTAGTTTTGTGAAACAACAGTGTGGCACTTTTGTTTTATCCAATAAATGAACTTCCATGGTATAAAATACAGTATTTCCATATTATTGAAAAGAATAACAGGAATTGTCCAAACATGTCTTAATAACCCATTTAGTACAATTGGTCACAAAAGTGAGCATTTTATTTCTCTCTTTAAAGGCTCTAGAGAAGTGAAATTGGATCTTATCAACAAATAAGTAATATATTATCCATTATTAGTGTCTAGTATGATTCAGAGAAGTTTCATATGATTTCTTAAAAGACCACAAGCATAAATCTCCAAGGTGTACTCTTACAGGATGAATTTGGCACCAGAATTCTGTACTCAACAGCATAAAAAACAAATACATTGTTGAAATGTATTTTATTTGCAAATATAATGTTTAAAGGGTCTAATTTACATAGTGTCTTCAGAAAGTATTCACACCCCTTGACTTTTTAAATCTAGATGTGTTTGTCACTTGCATACACACAATACCCCATAATGTCAAAGTGTAATTATGTTTTTTGAAATGTTTACAAATTAATAAAAAACTAAAAGCTGAACTGTCTTGAGTCAATAAGTATTCAACCTGTTTGTTATGGCAAGTCTAAATAAACCAATCAATCAATCAATCAATGAATTAAATGTATTTATAAAGCCCTTCTTACATCAGCTGATGTCTCATAGTGCTGTACAGAAACCCAGCCTAAAACCCCAAACAGAGAGCAATGCAGGTGTAGAAGCACGGTGGCTAGGAAAAACTCCCTAGAAAGGCCAGAACCTAGGAAGAAACCTAGAGAGGAACCAGGCTATGAGGGGTGGCCAGTCCTCTTCTGGCTGTGCCGGGTGGAGATTATAACAGAACATGGCCAAGATGTTCAAATGTTCATAGACGACCAGCATGGTCAAATAATAATAACCACAGTAGTTGTCGAGGGTGCAGCAAGTCAGCGCCTCAGGAGTATAATGTCAGTTGGCTTTTCATAGCCGATCATTAAGAGTATCTCTACCGCTCCTGCTGTCTCTAGAGAGTTGAAAACAGCAGGTCTGGGACAGGTAGCACGTCTGGTGAACAGGTCAGGATTCCATAGCCGCAGGCAGAACAGTTGAAACTGGAGCAGCAGTACGGCCAGGTGGACTGGGGACAGCAAGGAGTTATCAGGCCAGGTAGTCCTGAGGCATGGTCCTAGGACTCAGGTCCTCCGAGAGAGAGAGAGAGAGAGAAAGAAAGAAAGAAAGAAAGAAAGAAAGAAAGAAAGAAAGAAAGTGAGAGAGAGAAAGAAAGAGAGAAAGAAAGAGAGAAAGAAAGAATTAGAGAGAGCATACTTAAATTCACACATGACACCGGATAAGACAGGAGAAATATTCAAGATATAACAAACTGACCCTAGCCCCCGACACATAAACTACTACAGCATAAATATTGGAGGCTGAGACAATTAAATAAATAAGTTCAGAAGTAAAAATGTGCTTAACAAGTCTTATAATAAGTTGCATGGACTCACTCCGTGTGCAATAATAGTTTTAACATGATTTCTGAATGTGTACCTCATCTCTGTACCCCACACATACAATTATTTGAAAGGCCCCTCAGTTGAGCAGTGAATTTCAAACACAGATTCAATCACAAAGACAAGGGAGGTTTTCCAATGGCTCGCAAAGAAAGGCACCTATTGGTAGATGGGAAAAATAAAATAAAAAGCAGACATTGAATATCCCTTTGAGCATGGTGAAGCTACAGTAGACTTGGCTTAGTTTACTAATTGGGTTCAAAGCACAGCTGCAGACTTCATAGATACTGTATGTCAAATGGAGCTGAAGTACAGGTGCAACCCTGGTTTGTATGAATATTGGTGCTGAAGTACACCTTCTTTTTTTTACATTTGGGGCTGACATGTTTCAATAGACATGCTTTAAAAAATAATCTATATTGGGTTAGACGTACCTGGTCTGTAAAAATATTGGGACTACAAGTGTAGACCTGGTTTATATGAATGTTGAGGCTTGGGCACTGTGGCAGACCTGGTTTATATGTATGTTGAGGCTTGGGCACTGTGGCAGACCTGGTTTATATGTATGTTGAGGCTTGGGCACTGTGGCAGACCTGGTTTATATGAGTATGCCCATGGATTTACCTGGTTTATATGAATGTTGAGGCTTGGGCACTGTGGCAGACCTGGTTTATATGTATGTTGAGGCTTGGGCACTGTGGCAGACCTGTTTTATATGAGTATGCCCATGGATTTACCTGGTTTATATGAATGTTGAGGCTTGGGCACTGTGGCAGACCTGGTTTATATGTATGTTGAGGCTTGGGCACTGTGGCAGACCTGTTTTATATGAGTATGCCCATGGATTTACCTGGTTTATATGAATGTTGAGGCTTGGGCACTGTGGCAGACCTGTTTTATATGAGTATGCCCATGGATTTACCTGGTTTATATGAATGTTGAGGCTTGGGCACTGTGGCAGACCTGTTTTATATGAGTATGCCCATGGATTTACCTGGTTTATATGAGTATGCCCATGGATTTACCTGGTTTATATGGTAATGGGTTGTAGGGATACACAAGGCTCATACAGGTAATGGGTTGTAGGGATACACAAGGCTCATACAGGTAATGGGTTGTAGGGATACACAAGGCTCATACAGGTAATGGGTTGTAGGGATACACAAGGCTCATACAGGTAATGGGTTGTAGGGATACACAAGGCTCATACAGGTAATGGGTTGTAGGGATACACAAGGCTCATACAGGTAATGGGTTGTAGGGATACACAAGGCTCATACAGGTAATGGGTTGTAGGGATACACAAAGCTCATACAGGTAATGGGTTGTAGGGATACACAAGGCTCATACAGGTAATGGGTTGTAGGGATACACAAGGCTCATACAGGTAATGGGTTGTAGGGATACACAAAGCTCATACAGGTAATGGGTTGTAGGGATACACAAGGCTCATACAGGTAATAGGTTGTAGGGATACACAAGGCTCATACAGGTAATGGGTTGTAGGGATACACAAGGCTCATACAGGTAATGGGGTGTAGGGATACACAAGGCTCATACAGGTAATGGGTTGTAGGGATACACAAGGCTCATACAGGTAATGGGGTGTAGGGATACACAAGGCTCATACAGGTAATGGGTTGTAGGGATACACAAGGCTCATACAGGTAATGGGGTGTAGGGATACACAAGGCTCATACAGGTAATGGGGTGTAGGGATACACAAAGCTCATACAGGTAATGGGTTGTAGGGATACACAAGGCTCATACAGGTAATGGGTTGTAGGGATACACAAAGCTCATACAGGTAATGGGGTGTAGGGATACACAAGGCTCATACAGGTAATGGGGTGTAGGGATACACAAGGCTCATACAGGTAATGGGTCTGGATGGACTTGTATTGCCCATTTAAATCCTTTCGGCAACAATTTTGTGGTAGGAAAAAAGATAATGTGGCTGTACAATGAGTTTATCTATTAAACTATTAGTGTATACAGGTCAAAGGTCACAGGACTAAGATATGCAAATATCAGGGTTGGGGTTTGCAGCGAATAGCTGGGTATAGGTTACTGTTGGTGACCTGGGGAATACAGGAAAGAGGGTAACAGGGCTGAGATAGGCAAGTAACCGGGATGATGTGTATTGGCAAAGGTACTGGGTTCTCGGAGTAACAAATAGGGCATTCAGGACTAGGGTATGGGTGTATCATTCAGGGCTAGGGTATGGGTGTATCATTCAGGGCTAGGGTATGGGTGTATCATTCAGGACTAGGGTATGGGTGTATCATTCAGGACTAGGGTATGGGTGTATCATTCAGGGCTAGGGTATGGGTGTATCATTCAGGGCTAGGGTATGGGTGTATCATTCAGGACTAGGGTATGGGTGTATCATTCAGGGCTAGGGTATGGGTGTATCATTCAGGGCTAGGGTATGGGTGCATCATTCGGGGCTAGGGTATGGGTGTATCAGTACTTGATTGTATCAATATTAGGGTGTTGGCATGTGGGTTTCAGGGTTAGGGCATGGGGGTAACAGGGCTGAGGTGTGTGGGTTATTGGGTTTGGGTTTAGGTGTGTGGGTAAGTGGGCTGAGGTACATAGATATTGGGGCTGAGGAAATGGGTCTGTTAATGTTATTATAGGCATCGGTCATGTCTGTGACAGAGAATAAAACATATTTTTGTACATACTTTTCAATATAATAATAATAATAATAATATAGCTATGATGGCGTAAGATTAACATGGTCTGGGAAAAATGTGGGAACAAATGAGTTAAACGTGGAAAGTACACATTGACAACAGTGGTGTACTGTAGTAGTGTAACCTATAACCTCAGCTCTCATAGTTACAGTAGTGTGTTTTGTGTATTCTCAGCAGCATTGATAGTAACAGTTTATTATTTCTCATAGCAGCCAATGTTCTGTGCACTACTCCACTGGTTCCAGGCAGTCTGGGCTCTACAGTTAGCCTGTATAGAGGGCTTTTTGTTCAAGTCCCGCTGGACCAGTCTTGTTCTACGTTATATCCTTTTCTGACAGCAAGAGTCTGTAGTACACCACCACAGTACAAACAAAATCAGCTTAACACAATATTATTACAGATGAACAAAATGAAACCAGATGACCCAAAGCAATCTATTTCTCAGAGGTTTATTGCCTCATCATTTTCACCTTTTTTCATTAAATCTTTCATTTTTCCCTCTCCTTTTCCTGCTTTTAAATAAGAGGTGATTTGATATCTCAACATAGAGTCATTTCCCTGTTTATTGACTGTGGCACAGGTACAGAAACACACGCAGTGGAGCGTGGGATACGCTCCATCTGGAGGACTGGAGGACTGAGGCGACAGTAAAGAACACACAAGCTCCGGTTCCCTCAACAGAACACCGATATGAGTTTTCTTGCAAGTTTACAACAGATAACAGTGCACATCTCATCTGCTGCACTTTATGGATTTAGTAACTGATGATTTTGATTGCAAAAGATTGTAGATCTGTGTACAATTTTAGCACAGTTGATAGTGAAAGTACTTCCATTACAGTAATAGCAGTGATTGGCACGGTTGTCTGTACATGGCGGATCTACTGTGGTCAAGTTGTATTGGTATATATGCACATTGCACAAATGTGTGAAACACTACTACTCTGCAACCCATTATCATTGAGCCAGGAGATTCTTTCTGATCCAATGTGGTCGTGTTTAATCTTGCATCCTACTCATTTCAGTACCTACACAGTCTATGTCAAAACCAAAGTCTTTTTAAGTCTATGGTTCTGCCGTATTAACTTCCTGTTGCTTTTCTATCAGCAGCCTGTGTGAGCGAAATAAACCTGATAAACCTGCACGGTGTTACGTTTAAACATCATGGGTGAATTAGGGCCAATTTGACCTGCTTGCAGACAGCCTGTCCTCAGGGTCATTACCCATCAACCTCCCCATCAACCCTAACCCATCCCCTGATTTGTCTCAGAAAAATTCCACTCACGAAAAGAACAAAATGGTGCTTGTGATAGAGATGATGGATAGCGACTATTTGCCATTAATTACAGGAGAGGGTAAAGGAGAATGACGGGTAAAGGAGAAAAAGAAAGATGGTGGCGGATGGTGGTGGGGCCTTGCTAAGAATGTTTTCCAGGGTAATATTAGTGTAAGCTAGGGCCTGAATACTGCCTTTGAGGGATGGGGGAATGGGGAACTCTGTCTCTGGCAAGGGTCCTAGAATCACAGAGGCAGAGCAGAGGCTGGTGAGGTCATGTGGTTGTCCACAGTAATAGCTGGGTTCACAGAGGTATGCAGCCAGGCCACATTTGAGCCTTTTACCTTGAGCTCTATGACAGATGGAAGCAGAGCCATGGCTTGTAGTTTTGCCAATGGACTTTACCCTCAGGATTCCTGGAGTTGGATCTATTGCAAATAAGGAATGATATACCCTGGGGTATGCTTATACAATGAAGCCTATACAGTGCCTTCAGAAAGTATTCACACACCTGAACTTTTTTCACACACCACATTTTGTTGTGTTACTACCTGAATTTAACATGGATTAAATGTAGAATGTTTGTTACTGGCCTACATGCAATACCCCATAATGTCAACGTGGAATTATGTTATTAGAACATTTACACATTTATAAAAAATGGCAAGCTCAACAATTCACATAACAAGTTGCATGGACTCACTCACTGTGCGCAATAATAGTGTTTAACATGGTTTCTGAATGACTACATCATCTCTGTACCTCACACATACAATTATCTGTAAGGTCCCTCAATCGAGCAGCGAATTTCAAAGGTAGATTCAACCACAAAAACAAGGAAGGTTTCCCAATGCCTCACAAAGAAGAGCACCTACTGGTAGATAAATATCACTTTGAGCATGGTGAAGTAATTAATTACACTTTGGAAGGGGTATCAGTACACCCAGTCACAAGAAAGACACAGGTGTCCCTTCTAACTAAGTAGTCAGAGAGGAAGGAAACCACTCAGGGATGCCAATGGTGACTTTCAAAATTAAATCAAGTCACATTTTATTTGTCACATGCGCCGAATACAACAGGTGTAGACCTTACCGTGAAATACTTACTTAGAAGCCCTTAACCAACAATGCAGTTTTAACAAAATGGAGTTAAGAAAATGTTTACCAAAAAATAAAAAATAAATAATAATAATAATAATAAAGAGTCTAGATAGATGTAGGTTAAAAGGCGTTGTCATGCTGTCTTCACGACTGTCCTGATGTGTTTGGACCATGATAGTTTGTTTGTGATGTGGATACCGAGGAACTTGAAATTTACATCCCGCTCCACTACAGCGCCGTCGATGTGAATGGGGGCGTGTTCAGCCCTCCTTTTCTTGTAGTCCACGATCATCTCCTTTGTCTTGCTCACGTTGAGGGAGAGGTTGTTGTTCTGGCACCACACTGCAGGTCTCTGACCTCCTCCGTATAGGCTGTCTCATCGTTGTTGGTGATGAGGACTACCACCGTTGTGTCATTGCGAAGGTAATAATGGTGTTGGACTCGTGCTTGGCCATGCAGTCGTGGGTGAACAGGGAGTACAGGATGGGACTAAGCACGCACCCCTGAGGAGCCCCCGTGTCGACGATCAGCGTGGCAGATGTGTTGTTGCCCACCCTTACCACCTGGGGTCGACCCATCAGGAAGTCCAGGATTCAGTTACAGAGTGAGGTGTTTAGTCCCAGGTTCCTTAGCTTAGTGATGAGCTCTGTGGGCACTATGGTGTTGAACACTGAGCTGAAGTCAATGAACAGTATTTTCACATAGGTTTTCCTTTTGTCCAGGTGGGCAAGGGCAGTGTGGAGTGCGATTGAGATTGTGTCATCTGGGGTTCTGTTGGGGCGGTATGGGTCTAGGGTTCCGGGATGATAGTGTTGATGTGAGCCACGACCAGCCTTTTAATGCACTTCATGGTTACCAAAGTGAGTGCTACGGGGCTTTAGTCATTTATGCATGTTGTCTTTGCTTTCTTGGGCACAGGGACTATGGTGATCTGCTTGAAACATGTAGGTATTACAGACTTGGTCAGGGACAGGTTGAAAATGTCAGTGAAGACACTTGCCAGTTGGTCCGCGCATGCTCTGAGTACACATCCTGGAAATTCGTCTGGCCATGTTTCATGGTATTGACCTGTTTAAAGGTATTGCTCACATCGGCTACAGAGAGCTTGATCACACAGTCGTCTGGAACATCTGGTGCTCTCATGCATGCTTCAGTGTTGCTTGCCTCGAAGCGAGCATAAAATACATTTAGCCCGTCTGGAAGGCTCTCGTTCCTGGGCAGCTTGAGGCTGGGTTTCCCTTTGTAGTCTGTAATAGTTTGCAAGCCCTGTCACATCCGACAAGTGTCAGAGCCGGTGTAGTAGGATTCAATGTTAGTCCTGTATTGACTCTTTGCCTGTTTGATGGTTTGTCTGAGGTCATAGCGGGATTTCTCATAAGCGTCCGGATTAGTGTCCCGCTCCTTAAAAGCAGCAGCTCTAGCCTTTAGCTCGGTGCGGATGTTACCTGTAATCCATGACTTCTGGTTGGGGCATGTACGTACAGTCACTGTGGGGACGATGTCATCGATGCACTTATTGATGAAGCCGGTGACTGAGGTGGTGTACTCCTCAATGCCATTGGATGGATCCCGGAACATATGCTAGCAAAACAGTCCTGTAGCATAGCACCCACGTCATCTGACCACCTCCGTATTGAGACAGCCACTGGTACTTCCTGCTTTAGATTTAGCTTGTAATCAGGAATCAGGAGGATAGAATTATGGTCAGATTTGCCAAATGGAGGGCGAGGGAGAGCTTTGTATGCATCTCTGTGTGTGGAGTAAAGGTGGTCTGGAGTTTTTTTCCTCTGGTTGCACGTGACATGCTGGTAGAATTTAAGTTTGCCTGCATTAAAGTCCCTGGCCACTAGGAGCTGGATGAGCATTTTCTTGTTTGCTTGTGACCTTATACAGCTCTTTGAGTGTGGTCTTAGTGCCAGCGTCGGTTTGTGGTGGTAAATAGATGGCTACGAAAAATATAGATGTAAACTCTCTTGATAGATAGCATGGTCTACAGCTTATCATGAGATGCTACTTCAGGCGTGCAATACCTAAAATTAGACATCGCGCACCAGCTGTTATTGACAAATAGACACACACCCCACCCCTCATCTTACTGGACGTAGCTGTTCTGTCCTGCCGATGCACGGAAAACCCAGCCAACTGTATATTATTTGTGTTGCCGTTCAGCCACGACTCGGTGACACATAAGATATTAGATTTTTTAATATCCCGTTGGTATGATAGTCTTGAATGGCGCTCATCCAGTTTATTCTCCAGTCATTGCACTTTGGCCAAGAAAACGGATGGTAGAGGCTGGTTACCCACTCGTCGACAAATTCACACAAGTTACCCTGATCTGCGCCCCCTGTATTTCCTTATTTTCTTCATGTAAATGACGGGGATTTGGGCCTGGTCCGGGAGCAACATTATATCCTTCGTGTCAGACTCATTAAAGAAAAAATCTTTGTCCAGTTCGCAGTGAGTAATCGCTGTTCTGATACCCAGAAGCTATTTTCGGTCATAAGAGACGGTAGCATCAACATTATATACAAAATAAGTTACAAACAATTGGTTAGGAGCCCAAAAAATGGCAGCCTTCCCCTTCGGCGACATTCTTCTTCTTTAAAACAGTTACAGAGTTAAATGACTGTGATAGGAGAAAACTGAGGATGAATCAACAATTTTGTAGTTATTCCACAATATGAAACGAGTTGACAGAGTGAAGAGAAGGAAGCCTGTACAGAATAGAAATATTACAAAAGAAGGGCTGGGAAGTTTTTCAAGATAAAAAAGAAACGGAATGGAGCTAAGCACAGGTTAAATCCTAGAGGAAGACCTGGTTCAGTCTGCTTTCCACCAGACACTGGGAGATGAATTCAACTTTCAGAAGGAGAGGCTCCTGAGTGGCGCAGCGGTCTAAGGCACAGCATCTCAGTGTAAGAGGCGTCCCTATATTACCTGTTTCGAATCCTGGCTGTATCATATACAGCTTTTATTGTGACTCCCATACTGTGGTTCACAATTGTCCCAGATTTGGCCGGAGTAGGCTGTCATTGTAAATAAGAATTTGTTAACTGACTTGCCTGGTTAAATATAATCATTTAAAGGATGCTAACCTAAAACACAAGGCCAAATCTAAGCTAGAGTTGCTTACCAAGAAGGCAGTGAATGTTCCTGAGTACAGTTACAGTTTTGACTTGAATCTACTTGAAAATCTATGGCAAGATCTGAAATGGTTTTCTAGCAATGATCAGCAACCATTTTGACAGAGCTTGAAGAATTTTGAAAAGAATTGGCAAATGTTGGCAAATGTTGCACAATCCAGGCGTGGAAAGCTCTTAGAAACTTACACAGAAAAACTCACAGCAGTAATTGCTGCCAAAGGTGCTTCTACAATATATTGGCTCTGGGGTGTGAATACTTATGTAAATTAGATATTTAATTTTCAATAAATGTGCAACATAAAAATAAAAATGTAGTTTTCACTTTGTTATTATGGGGTATTGTGTTTAGATGGGTGAGAAAAAATCTATGGAATCAATTTTGAATTCAGGCTGTAACACAACAGCATGTGAAATAGGTTACGGTTTATGAATACTTTTTGAATGTATATGGACGAATGCTACTAGAGAGACAAATGTTAACTTAAGACTTGTGCTTTTTAAACGCAAATCTTTAGTTGACCTCAACCCATTATTTCTTTGAAGCTGCATGCACAAATCTCAAGATAGGATTTGAACTCACTGTACATTTGAATGTTGGAATCTCTGTTGGTTGTTGTCTATATTTACAGCTCTTGAACCATCAAAAGAGGCCGCTGAACCTCTTGAGTATTCAGTTTCGCCGTCATTCTCCAAACCACATTTGAGCCTAGTGTTTGAATTATGGGGAACGCTTTGGGGCCCTCCATAACATCATCATAACACATTCATAATCACATCAACATAACACATTCATAATCAAATCAACATAACACATTCATAATCAAATCAACATAACACATTCATAAGCAACACAGAGGGCATTGACCTTTCATCTTCAACCTTTTTGTCCTTCATTGTGTTACCAAACCGCCATTACATCTGTCAGAGTAGCTTCTTAACGTGTATATACTCTAAGGTTCTCTCAGAGCCCGTCGGACAAAAATGCAAACAGCCACATCTTCTAAAGGCTTGATTAAGCACTCGAGGTCAGAGTTGTACAGTAGTGGAGAATCTCCAAGAAGCCATCTTCGTTTATGGAGTGACGATAACTCATCCTAGAGCCATATTTTACCACCATATAGAGAGTGTAGAGAGGATAGAGAGTTTTTGTGGGTTTTAACCCTTTGAAGCAGGAATCACTATGGGAAAAAGTCAGGCATTCTTATAGTACCAACCCCCCACCACAACACAACCCAATCCATTATTTATCAATGCAGATTCCCCTGCTATCGATGGTCCTTTCTGTTGAAGACTCTCATCACATTGACAGTTGAGCATTAATAAAACATAACTTCTTTGCATGATGTCGTCTATATGCCAAACATCCGCCATCAGCATGCCAGAATATTATTATCTCCTTCTTGTCTGCCATGAGGTGATCTGAAGAAAGAGCGAGAAAGGGAGACACAGGTGGTGATTGTTTTTTACTTCAGAAGACCAGCACAAGCACCTTAAGTCCTGTTTCATCTAAGCACTATACAGATTCTGGTGGTGGAGGTGGGATGGGCCTGTGTTACAATTTGATCAATATACGATATATACAGTTATTGTTTGGTTTTGATCAATAAAAATAACTATTCTTTTTTATTGTTGTTGTTTTTATTATCGCATCACCTTTTAGATCCCGAATGTGGAAACATTTTAATAGAAGCCTATGCCTTGTGGAAGCCTATGCCTTGTGGAAGCCTATGCCTTGTGGAAGCCTATGCCTTGTGGAAACCTATGACTTGTGGAAGCCTATGCCTTGTGGAAGCCTGTGCCTTGTGGAAGCCTATGCCTTGTGGAAGCCTATGCCTTGTGGAAGCCTATGACTTGTGGAAGCCTATGCCTTGTGGAAGCCTATGCCTTGTGGAAGCCTATGCCTTGTGGAAGCCTATGCCTTGTCTTACATCAGTAAAGAAATATCAACAGTGAGGTTATTACAGTGAGACAAGCGTACTTAGCAGAATTATATGTAGAAAAGCTTTCCTTTAGGTCAATGTTCAGACCATCGAAATAGAATAATGGTGTTGAATGTTATATGGTGTTTTCATGGTGTTTAGATGAAACACAGCAACAACACACATTATTGTGAACAGTCGCATGGTGCACACAAAGAATTTCACCGAACCACTCACCATATACAGTATCATAACGGTTGACAGTCTGTTCCATCTAAGATGGAAGAGGTAAAATGATTAAGAATATTGTACTTGGTTGCCATGGCACTGTGGATTTGCTCATCTCGCAGAAGTGTAATCACTACAGTTTCAATGACGGCCAGATAGTGGTGCTTGAGGGATATTTCCATGGCAACAGCAATAGTAATAATCCTATGGTTGATGTTCCATTCTGCTTTTTCCTGTTTTGGCTGTTGCATCTCTCTCTCTCTCTCTCTCTCTCTCTCTCTCTCTCTCTCTCTCTCTCTCTCTCTCTCTTTCTCTCTCTCTCTCTCTCTCTCTCTCTCTCTCTCCCTCTCTTTCTCTCTCTTTCTCCTTTCAGCAAGGCTTCATATAGTTTATTAGTCTGTCAGGCTAGTTTATGAGATGCTGCTGAGAATGCAATAACCTTGTTCCTGCCCATAATGACATGCCACATTCAGTGTTTACACAGTCCCTGAGTATAGAACAATCATCAACAAATTCATCATGCTTCAACACAATCTACTATTGAATCTTGAGTAAACAAACTGATAATTACTGTACCTAGGTTGTATGAAATTAAAGCCACAGGATGTTAAAGCTCATACAGAAATAGTTATCCCATGATGTGTTTTTTGATAATTACGTTGACTTGATATGGAAAATGTAATGGGAATGTTATTTGAGTAGGTACATTGTGTGTGTGTGTGTATGTGTGTATGTATGTACAGTTGAAGTCGGAAGTTTACATACACTTAGGTTGGAGTCATTAAAACTAGTTTTTCAACCACTCCATAAATTTCTTGTTAACCAACTATAGTTTTGGCAAGTCAGTTAGGACATTTTGGCAAGTCAGTTAGGACATCTTTGTGCATCTTTGTGCATGACACAAGTCATTTTTCCAAAAATTGTTTACAGACAAATTATTTCACTTATAATTCACTGTATCACAATTCCAGTGGGTCAGAAGTTTACATACACTAAGTTGACTGTGCCTTTAAACAGCTTGGAAAATGCCAGATAATGATGTCATGGCTTTAGAAGCTTCTGATTGACATCATTTGAGTCAATGACATAATTTGAGTCAATTGGAGGTGTACCTGTGGATGTATTTCAAGGCCTACCTTCAAACTCAGTGCCTTTTTGCTTGATATCATGGGAAAATCAAAAGAAATCAGCCAAGACCTCAGAAAAAATATTGTATACCTCCACAGGTCTGTTTCATCCTTGTGGAGAAATTTCCAAACGCCTGAAGGTACCACGTTCATCTGTACATACAATAGTACGCAAGTATAAACACCATGGGACCAAGCAGCCGTCATACCGCTCAGGAAGGACACACGTTCTGTCTCCTAGAGATGAACGTACTTTGGTGTGAAAAGTGCAAATCAATCTCAGAACAACAGCAAAGGACCTTGTGAAGATGCAGGAGGAAATAGGTACAAAAGTATCTATATCCACAGTAAAACGAGTCCTATATCGACATAACCTGAAAGGCCGCTCAGCAAGGAAGAAGCCACTGCTTCAAAACCGCCATTAAAAAGCCAGACTACGGGTTGCAACTGCACATGGGGACAAAGATCGTACTTTTTGGGGAAATGTTCTCTGGTCTGATGAAACAAAAATAGAACTGTTTTGGCCATAATGACCATCGTTATGTTTGGATGAAAAAGGGGGTGGCTTGCAAGCCGAAGAACACCATCCCAACCGTGAAGCACAGGGGTGGCAGCATCATGTTGTGGAGG
Organism: Oncorhynchus tshawytscha; assembly: GCF_018296145.1. Classification (NCBI taxonomy): domain Eukaryota; kingdom Metazoa; phylum Chordata; class Actinopteri; order Salmoniformes; family Salmonidae; genus Oncorhynchus; species Oncorhynchus tshawytscha. The sequence continues at coordinate 28,401,431 of NC_056456.1, read as the reverse complement.
TGCTTTGCTGCAGGAGGGACTGGTGCACTTCACAAAATAGGTGGCATCATGAGGATGGATAATTATGTAGATATATTGAAGCAGCATCTCAAGACATCAGTCAGGAAGTTAAAGCTTGGTCGCAAATGGGTCTTCCAAATGGACAATGACCCCATGCATACTTCCAAAGTTGTGGCAAAATGGCTTAAGGACAACAAAGTCAAGGTATTGGAGTGTCCATCACAAAGCCCGGACCTCAATCCTATAGAAAATGTGTTGGCAGAACTGAAAAAGCGTGTGCAAGCAAGGAGGCCTACAAACCTGATTCAGTTACCACAGCTCTGTCAGGAGGAATGGGCCAAAATTCACCCAACTTATTGTGGGAAGCTTGTGGAAGGCTACCCAAAACGTTTGACCCAAGTAAAACAATTTAAAGGCAATGCTACCAAATACTAATTCAGTGTATATAAACTTTTGACCCACTGGGAATGTGATGAAAGAAATAAAAGCTGAAATAAATCATTCTCTCTACTATTACTCTGACATTTCACAGAAAAAGTGGTGATCCTAACCAACCTAAGACGGGGAATTTTTACTAGGATTAAATGTCTTTGGCTAAGGTAAATGTAAACTTCCGACTTCAACTGTATGTGTGTGTGTGTGTGTGTGTGTGTGTGTGTGTGTGTGTGTGTGTGTGTGTGTGTGTGTGTGTGTGGACACCCTGAGCATGGTTCTTTAGTGTAAGCTCAATAGAACAATGTCTCACCATACTGGTTCAATCCACTGCTATGAGGTTGGTAATGACTCTACTCTGTAGTGAGCCACACAAGTAAACCACCATTCACCTCAAAACAGTTAATCTAATAAGCAGTGGATAGATCACTGGACTTAGATAATGTTATTGCACTGGGGAACCTATTTAGTAAAGTAGTGTTCTTTAGCTGTTTGCTGGGCGTCTCATTTATTTTTATCCACTAAACTTCAGTTATTCAACTAAATTCAGTTATTCGACTATATTCAGTTATTCGACTATATTCAGTTATTCCACTATATTCAGTTATTCCACAATACTCAGCGGACCACAGTTATTATGTTCTGTCTAAATGTTGTGTTTTTCAAATCCACACTGAACCAAGAGGTTATCAACCTCATTCAGCTACTGGTATTCCACTCTCCCCTTGGTACTGTACAGTATTCTCTGAGACAGGTATTCTGACCACGCGTTGTCATGCTAAACCTTGCATCTGCCCAAACAAGACCGTACCCTACTACCAGATCCAAACCATGAGATTGTTATTGCTTTCAGGGTATTCAGTTATCATAATGCATCATAAATATCAATATCAAGACTTACCTATCAACACAGATGTCCATTTTTACATGACAACACAGTGCTACTTGAGCAATATGAGAAAACAAAACACATTTAACCCTTTATAGTACTTCAGCTGAAACGAGGAGATGATGTAAGGAGGAGAATATAAGCGTATAAGCTGCAGGGTTGTTGGACTTGGGCTGATGAGAAGAGGAGGGAGGGTGGAGAAATCTCTCCAGCATGAACCCATGTGACATTATTCAATCTGATGGTGATGTGCCCCATTTAAGAGACTGAATCAATCTCACTGTTTCATTGTGTTAAGAGCATTCAGACGTGTGTGCGTGTGCGTGTGTGTGGAATAAAGAAACATTTCTATCCGGGATCCTTGGAATGTCCCTACCCCATTGAAGTTGACATTAAAAATGGTTAAGGTAAGATTTTATTTAACTAGGCAAGTCAGTCAATAACAAATGATTATTTTCAATGACAGCCTAAGTACACTGGGTTAACTGCCTTGTTCAGGAGCAGGACGACAGATTTTTACCTTGTCAGCTCAGGGATTCAAACTTGCAACCTTTCAGTTACTAGTCCAACGCTCTAACCACTAGGCTATCTGGCGCCCCAGTTAGCCTAGATAAGGTAAGGTAAGGGTTAAGGTTAAGGTTAGGTAAGGGTTATGGTTAGGGTTATGGTTAGGTTATGGTTATGGTTACGGTTAAGGTTAGGGCAAGTGTAGGAGTTAAAGTTAAGGTTAGGATGTAGGGTAGGAACATCCCAAGTATACCAGATAGCACTAACCCTCAACAGTACCATCAGAGTTACAAATCCATCTATATTGATACAGTTCCACACATTACCACCAAGCCCATATTATCTCATGTATATAGCTAGTGTTTTGCAGACTGTCACTCCACATAAAGAACAATATCACATTAGTTCTAATCAAGCCAAGCATGATTTGTCTCACAATTTAGAAATGTTGACATATTAATCACATTAAAATTGTGACATATTAATCAGTGAGGTAGATAAGGAGATAATAGTGGGGGAGACGGATGAACCTTCAGACAACTCTAATATAAACTAATGAGCCAGTCACAATTACTGTCTCCTCTGGACAGACAGACAGGCTCACATCATAGGAAAGACTTGTCAGTAGCCTTGCTTCACTGTGGCAGGTTATAGATTGCAGGGATGGTCTAGCACAGGCTAGTGTAGAGAAGACAGGCTACTGACAAGCCATTCAATGGTAACTGGAGGATACTTGTGCGCAATTCAAGAATATAAAGTTGGGCAAAAAGGTTCACGTGTATGAGAGTACAAGGAGTATAAGGTGTTACGGAAGATGCATTTGTGTGTTTGTGTGTGTATGTACTGTATGTCTGTCTGTCTGCTCTGTTTATCTGTCTGTCTCTCTGTCTGTCTGTCTGCTCTGTTTATCTGTCTGTATCTCTGTCTGTCTGCTCTGTTTATCTGTCTGTCTCTCTGTCTGTCTGCTCTGTTTATCTGTCTGTCTCTCTGTCTGTCTGCTCTGTTTATCTGGCTGTCTCTCGGTCTGTCTGCTCTGTCTCTGTCTGTCTGCTCTGTATATCTGCCTGTCTCTCTGTCTCTCTGCTCTGTTTATCTGGCTGTCTCTCTGTCTGTCTGCTCTGTTTATCTGCCTGTCTCTCTGTCTCTCTGCTCTGTTTATCTGGCTGTCTCTCTGTCTGTCTGCTCTGTTTATCAGGCTGTCTCTCTGTCTGTATTTTTGACTGTGAGAGGCAGACGCCCTGTCAGATTGTGTAGTCTGAAGACAGAGTGCGACAAATGTCTGTTCCGTTTTGACAGGCTGTCCACTTCACATTGGAGAATCACAAAACAAATTGGATTTGATCAGATGGACCTCCTTGGAAGACCTGGTTGTCAAGGTGACCGGAGGGAACCTAAACTGAGCTATCAGATCGAGCTGATAGGTTTGATCAATGGAGGACACTAAATGGGTCACTCTGCATGCACAGGAACAAACAATAACAGATACCGTAAAGACAATAACAACAACATCATTATCATCACCACATCATCATCAACAACATCTTCAACAACAAAAAACAAAAACTGCATCATCAACAACAACATTACCATGTTCATTATAGTGTAATTACTGTGGTGTAATACCTTGTGTGCTGGCGTGTTGTAATACAAGGTATAATGCATACAGAGTCATTTAATATTATACCATATTATGACTCACAATCACAGTGAAATGTGCACAATACAATGCACCTCAAGAGGCGTTCTATCAAATGCTGCTCACCTATGCCGTGTGTTCACATAGCTGTAGCTTATTACATATGTAGGGCCTGAATACTTATGTAAACACGCTATTTCTGTTTTTTATTTTTAACACATTTGCATTATGGGGTATTTTGGGGTATTGTCATTATGGGGTGCTGTCTGTAGATTGATGAGGATTATTTAAAATGTTGTTATCCATTTTAGAATAAGGCTGTAATGTAACAAAATGTGGAAAAAGTCAAAGGGTCTGAATACTTTCCGAATGCAATGTATAGCTTATTACAAATGTATAACATAAAGTTAAATTGGTACGAGACATAACTAGCTGTACATCAATGATAGAGCATCCCCTCAGCCACCGTTAGTGACAGCCTGACACAGTATGTCAGAGCAGCACTATATCCCACTGTAAGTATTCCAGTATGGATCAATGTGACGTAAATGTGCCTCCCTTCTCTTCGCAGCGCAGTTCTGTAATAAATAGCCTGGCATGAAATAATGATGAGATATGTGATAAAAAAATAAAAAAATCACCAGAAAAATAGTGTTGAATGATGCATGGGCCTCTGGCTGAAAATGTGCAAATGAATTCTATGTACTTGACAATCATCTATGAGGAGATTGTCAGATCACAGGAATTGTGTGTGAGTGTGTGCGCGTGTGTGTATGTGTGTGCATGCTTGCGTGCGTGCGCGCGTGTGTTTGTGTGTCAGAGAGCGAGGGAGAGAGAGAGACAAAAGACAGAGAGAGAGAGAGAGAGAGGAGACAAAGAAAGAAAGAAAGAAAGAAAGAAAGAAAGAAAGAAAGAAAGAAAGAAAGAAAGAAAGAAAGAAAGAAAGAAAGAAAGAAAGAAAGAAAGAAAGAAAGAAAGAAAGAAAGAAAGAAAGAAGACCGTGAGTGATAGAGGGTGAAAGTGTGAGGGTCAAAGCAGTACAGTGCCTTCAGAAAGTATTCGTACCACTTGATGTATTCCACATTTTGCTGTGTTACAGCCTGAATTAAAAATGGACTTAAAATAAATCCATCACCCATCTACACACAATACCCAATAATGATGAAGTGAAAAGTATTCACACCACTGAGTCAATTACATGATAGAATCACCTTTGGCAGCGGTTACAGCTGTGAGTCTTTCTGGGGAAGTCTCTATAAGCTTTGCACACCTGGATTGTACAATACTTGCCAATTATTCTTGAACAAATTCTTCAGGCTCTGTAAAATTGGTTGTTGATTATTGCTAGACAACCATTTTCAGGTCTTATCACATTTTTACACCTATTCAGGCTTCCCATAACAAACGGATTGGATACTTATTGACTCAAGACATTTCAGCTTTTCATTTCTTATTCACTTGTAAAATAAAATCTAAAAACATCATTCCACTTTGACATTATGGGCTATTGTGTGTAGGCCAGTGACAAGAAAAATCAATATTTTATCCATTTTAAATTCAGGCTGTAAAAAGTCAAGGGGTGTGAATACTTTATGAAGGCACTGTACATAATGAACATATTATATTTTCTCCATGTTTGCTTGGGGTGTATTGCACTGCATGAAACAAAGGAAAGATATATTAGGATTGGTAGCCAATTACCTATTGTGCTCCAGACTCCACACTGTATTGATTTAAAGGCTAATACCCTATCTCTTAATATAATTGTCTGTCTCATCTTACAATAAATTAGTGAAGTTGTGGAGTGGTTGAAATGATTTGATCCTTCTTATTTCAAATCCACATCTTAAGAGTGGACATTTGGGGCATGTAAAAAGTAGGCATTTGTGGAAAGCCATCTAGTGATTCACATGAGTGATTTATATTATGTTGATGTATATTCTTATCAGGGACATGTTGTGTTGCATTGTAATACGTGGAAACTATTTGCTCTGGGGTAGTTGTAATGACATCATACATGATGAGTTAGTGCTAAGTAGAATATACATGAGGAGACCATGCTCTCTAGGCTAGTTGGTAGAATTCCATGCTAATGAGGAAAGGAAAAGTATTGCATTCCATGAAATGTTTCTCAGGATAAACCAGTTTCCACTCAGTATCTGTCTCTCTGCACAAGGGCTGTGCATTTCTAATGCAAAGTCAGTGCTATGACACAAACCATTCAAAATCAAATCAGGAATTTCATGAAAAACTGCAGCATGCCTGTTTTCTTTGTGTGTGTGTGTTTGTGTATGTGTGTGTGTGTGAGAGAGAGAGAGGGTTTATGGAGAGAATATGAGGTTTTGTGGTGTGTGGAGGAGCAGTATGCTGGTGTGCATTAATGCTATTTTTGAGGGGTGGGTTGTGTGCGGGGGGATGGGCCAATGTAAGACTACTTATGTATGCTAAGTGTATGTTGGATGATGGTGTGTGTGTGCGTGTCTGCGTGTGTGCGTGCGTGTGTGTGCGTGTGTGTGTGTGTGCGTGCGTACGTGTGTGTGTGTGTGCGTGTGTGTGTGCGTGCGTGTGTGTTCGTGTGTGTGTGTTTGCGCAGGTGTTTGTGTGCGTGCGTGTGTGCGTTCTTCTGAGTGTGAATGTGTGTATCTGTGTGCAGGGATTAACGTTAAAGTCTGAAAAGCACTTGCCCATTTGGCAAGTCGGGGGTATTTCTTGGGTTGCCAGAAGATTATGATCACTTGCCAGAAAATCTAAACGAGCTGTTCTTTGCATTTTGGTTGTTATCAGAAAAAAAAAATCTCAGCGCATGCTCAACATGCACGACTGCTAAATTGACTTGGCCCAGGCATAAGGGCAACATATAGTCTCAATCTCTGGTGTGTGTGTGTGTGTGAAACCAGTCCCCTTGATCCGCAGACATTTTAAATAAACTGATTAATGGATGTATGGAATAATGAGGATCCTATAGAATGTGTCTGGACAACTACCTGTGTGTGTTAATGCGTAGTGTGTGTGCATGCGCATTTACTTGTGCGTGTCGGCCTACCTAAGTAGGTGTGTGTGTGTGTGTGTGGGCGCCCACGTAAGTGTGTGTGTGTGTGTGTGTGTGTGTGTGTGTGTGTGTGTGTGTGTGTAACTCTAAACCCCGTAATATTAGTCTGCAGCCTCCTGCTTTGAATGCCAGTTCATATTCTAAAAGGTTAATGGAACAGAGAACTCATTGTGCGTTTTGTTCACTGGATGTGGGCATTGTATTGTTCCTTAACCAAATGTCAGGGTTTCTCCAAATGTTAATGATTTCAACTGTTTCTCATGCTTTGCTTGTGTGCAGGGTATTTGGCCAGTCAGTAGTTCATAGGACTCAATGCAGTGGTGTGAATGACTAAGTTTCTTATTTAAAGAGCTGTGATGACTCTTATTATTAAATATAACCAAGAGTAAATCCTCTCTGTTGTTGACTTAATTGCTGATGGATGTAACTAGAAGTAGCCTATAATCATCAATGTCTATAAACTGTTCCTGTACAGTAGTTTATATTTCTTGTTTGTGTTTTAACAAACTCAGAACGAATGAGTAATTCATTTAGAAATCATCTGTCATAACCAATATACTCGATCAATTTATCAAGATAGTGGACCCTAAAGTAAAATAAAGTGTAACCAATGCTTTTCAGTGTACCAGCCTTGATCAGGGTGCTAAACAGGGGAGCGAGACTTCCCACCCAAAAATGTGATGAAGCCAAAGCGTTTTGGAGGCTTGCTTTGTCACATTGTATTGAGATTAACAGTCATTGACTGAAAAGGTGCTGACAAGACATGAATCGGACAGCTGCTTTGAGCTGGCATTCCACATTGCCTCCACCACAGCAGCCACATCTAAATGCACAGAGGGCATTCACACTATACAGTACAGTGCCTCCACCACAGCAGCCACATCTGAATGCACAGAGGGCATTCACACTATACAGTACAGTGCCTCCACCACAGCAGCCACATCTAAATGCACAGAGGGCATTCACACTATACAGTACAGTGCCTCCACCACAGCACAGAGGGCATTCACACTATACAGTACAGTGCCTCCACCACAGCAGCCACATCCGAATGCACAGAGGGCATTCACACTATACAGTGCCTCCACCACAGCAGCCACATCTACAGTGCCTCCACCACAGCAGCCACATCCGAATGCACAGAGGGCATTCACACTATACAGTACAGTGCCTCCACCACAGCAGCCACATCCGAATGCACAGAGGGCATTCACACTATACAGTACAGTGCCTCCACCACAGCAGCCACATCCGAATGCACAGAGGGCATTCACACTATACAGTACAGTGCCTCCACCACAGCAGCCACATCCGAATGCACAGAGGGCATTCACACTATACAGTACAGTGCCTCCACCACAGCAGCCACATCTAAATGCACAGAGGGCATTCACACTATACAGTACAGTGCCTCCACCACAGCAGCCACATCTAAATGCACAGAGGGCATTCACACTATACAGTACAGTGCCTCCACCACAGAAGCCACATCTAAATGCACAGAGGGCATTCACACTATACAGTACAGTGCCTCCACTACAGCAGCCACATCTACAGCAGCCACATCTAAATGCACAGAGGGCATTCACACTATACAGTACAGTGCCTCCACCACAGCAGCCACATCTAAATGCACAGAGGGCATTCACACTATACAGTACAGTGCCTCCACCACAGCAGCCACATCCGAATGCACAGAGGGCATTCACACTGTACAGTACAGTGCCTCCACCACAGCAGCCACATCTAAATGCACAGAGGGCATTCACACTATACAGTACAGTGCCTCCACCACAGCAGCCACATCCGAATGCACAGAGGGCATTCACACTCTACAGTACAGTGCCTCCACCACAGCAGCCACATCCGAATGCACAGAGGGCATTCACACTCTAAATGCACAGTTCACAGTGCCTCCACCACAGCAGCCACATCTAAATGCACAGAGGGCATTCACACTATACAGTACAGTGCCTCCACGACAGCAGCCACATCCGAATGCACAGAGGGCATTCACACTCTACAGTACAGTGCCTCCACCACAGCAGCCTCATCCGAATGCACAGAGGGCATTCACACTATACAGTACAGTGCCTTCGGAATGTATTCAGACGCCTTATTCTAAAATGGGCCTTATTCTAAAAAAAAAGGCCTTATTCTAAAATGGATTAAATAGTTTAGAGCAGGTTTTCATAAAGAACTCTCTGTACTTTGCTCCGTTCATCTTTGCCTCGATCCTGACTAGTCTCCCAGTCCCTGCCGCTGAAAATCACCCCCACAGCATGATGCTGCCACCACCGTGCTTCACCGTAGGGACTGTGCCAGGTTTCCTCCAGACGTGATGCTTGGCATTCCAGCCAAAGGGTTTGGTTTCATCAGACCAGAGAATCTTTTTTCTCATGGTCTGAGAGCTTTTGGGTGCCTTTCGGCAAACTCCAAGCGGGCTGTCATGTGCCTTTTACTGAGGAGTGGCTTCGGTCTGGCCACTTTACCATAAAGGCCTGATTGGTGGAGTGCTGCAGAGATGGTTGTCCTTTTGGAGGTTCTCCACAGAACTCTAGAGCGCTGTCAGAGTGACCATCGGGTTCTTGGTCACCTCCCTGACCAAGGCCCCTCTCCCCCGATTGCTAAGTTTGGCCGGGCGACCAGCTCTAGGAAGAGTCTTGGTGGTTCCAAACTTCTTCCATTTAAGAATGATGGAGGCCACTATGTTCTTGGGGACCTTCAATGCTGCAGAAATGTTTTGGTACCCTTCCCCAGATCTGTGCCTCGACACAATCCAGTCTCGGAGCTCTACAGACAATTCCTTCGACCTCATGGCTTGTTTTTTGCTCTGACATGTGCTGTCAACTGTGGGACCTTACACAGACAGGTGTGTGCCTTTCCAAATCATGTCCAATCAATTGAATTTACCATAGGTGGACTCCAATCAAGTTGTAGAAACATCTCAAGGATTCAATGGAAACAGGATGCATTTGACCTCAATTTCAAGTCTCATAATAAAGGGTCTGAATTCTTATGTAAATAAGGCATTTCTGTTTTTTATTTTTTTTATTTTTATAAATTAGCATAAAATATGCTTTGTCATTATAGGGTGTTGTGTGTAGATTGATGAGTATTTTTTACTTTTAGAATAAAGCTGTAATGTAACGAAATGTGAATAGTAAAAGTCAATACTTTGAAGTGAATACTTTCCGAGGGCACTGTATATACATGCGTTACCACAGATACAGGAGCCTGACATCTGATTCCAGTCATATTTATGTCCTTTTTATCACTATGATGTCACTAAAATTCAACTCCTGTTTTTTTTATCGCTTTAGTGCATTTTTCACAGGTATGTGGTACATTTTCACAGGTATGTGGTACATTTTCACAGGTATGTGGTACATTTTCACAGGTATGTGGTACATTTTCACAGATATGTGGTACATTTTCACAGGTATGTGGTACATTTTCACAGGTATGTGGTACATTTTCACAGGTATGTGGTACATTTTCACAGGTATGTGGTACATTTTCACAACTCTTAGTACAAAACTCAAAATAGATAATAAAAAAAAGCAGTTGTTTCCAAACTCGATACACGTTTTCATTTAACTAAGTACAACACACAAAATCATACAGTCCCTCAATTTTAATCTGTGTTTCATGTAGAAATACATGTTCCACATTGCAATACATGTTCATATAAAGTAATTGCCTTTCACAATGCAATACTCACATTACTTTAGATATTATTCTCTTTCTTTTGTTAAAATACATTTGACGATTGCTTACTCTGACTGCTGTTAATTGATGATCATGTAAACGTTTGGTAAACCTATAGATTTAACATGTCAACTGGTTTGTCTACTACAGGTTTTGACCTATGTAATGATGTCTGTAGAGCAGAAACATAAAACGTGTGATACTGTATGTGGTCGATGCACTACTATGATGACTATCGAATATTGACAAGATGAGAGATGTACTGTATGTAACACATCAAATTGGGTGCGTACACAGATTAGCAGATGTTACCATTGGTGGAAAAAGTAACCATGACAGATTAGCAGATGTTACCATTGGTGGAAAAAGTAACCATGACAGATTAGCAGATGTTACCATTGGTGGAAAAAGTAACCATGACAGATTAGCAGATGTTACCATTGGTGGAAAAAGTAACCATGACAGATTAGCAGATGTTACCATTGGTGGAAAAAGTAACCATGACAGATTAGCAGATGTTACCATTGGTGGAAAAAGTAACCATGACAGATTAGCAGATGTTACCATTGGTGGAAAAAGTAACCATGACTCAAGTAAAACTGAAAATCACAGAGTAAAGTACTACTTGAGTAAAAGTCAAAAAATATTTGGTTTTAAAAATACTTAAGTATCAAAAGTAAATGGAATTGCTCAAATGTACTCAACGGTAAAAGTAAAACTTCCTTATATTAAGCAAACCAGACTTGTCTTTTTAAAAATGTTATTGACAGATAGCCAGGGGCACACTCCAACACTCAGACAGTAATTTGGTTAGCAGATGTTGGTTAGCAGATGTTAATGTGAGGTAGCGAAAAGCTTGTGCTTCTAGTTCCGACAATGCAGTAATAACCAATGCAGTAATAACCAATATCAATACAATACCAATACGCAAATAATCCATAAAGTCCACAACAAGAAAAATGCATCCCCTATACAGTAAACATGTATCCAAAATGAAGTTGCTGGGGTCTTATTGATGGCAGGAGGGTATTACAATACTGTAATATCGTAATAGATGCCATTACGCAGCAGACACCTTTATGTGACGACAGTCCACACCTCTTGGTATGTGTCCCCAGTGGGAATCAAAGCAACACCTTTGGTATTGCTAGTGCCATGCTCTTATGAACCGAGCCAAGTACAGGACTACTACAATACATAAGTACAATACAATACGGTAAAATACAATACACTATTACAATAAAGGTGAAAGATGTATTATTCCCATCCCTGTGAGCGTACCATCCTCCTTCAAGCCATGCAATGATTTAAATTCAGACCTATGCCAGGTTTGGATTCGCCATGCCAACAGCCTTTCTCCCCAGGTGCATGAACAATGGGAATATTTACTGTGATTTTGATGAGAACCGATAGCCAAATGCTCAAGACAGGCTTGATGCAAACTAGTGCCTGCTAAACATGATGTTTCATTAAAAAAAATTGTAGTACTGCGTAGCTCAGTTGGTAGAGCATGGCACTTGCAACACCGGGGTAGTGGGTTTGATTCCCACGGGGGACCAGTATGAAAAATGTATACCCTCACTACTGAAAGTTGCTCTGGATAAGAGCGTTTGCTAAAATATAGGATTATTACATTGTGAAAGATGTCTTCAATGATCACACATGGCATACTGTAGATATCATGGACATTTTATGTTCAGTCAATTTTAATGGCCTAATGTGAAAACAGTGTGCAATGTACAGTAATTTACAGTACTGTAGCATACTACATTCAAAGGCCAATGTTGAAACACGTATTTAAACAATTTTGCGATTGGATTAACTGGTTGTTAAAATAACTAAATTCAGGAAGATATTACAGTATGTTGTGTTTTGGGGATTAAACCAATATTCTCATCCTATTTCACAGTAAACTCATGTTTTGGATCAATGGTTATGTGGTGAAAGATGTCTACTAACAAAATGAATGCACAGTGAAAGGTCTTGAATGTAAAACTGGCTGTATTACAAGTGGTACCAGTTTGGAGTTTTGTAAAATTCACCACATACTTGTGAAAATAATACCAAAGTGATGATTTAAAAAAAAATGTATGTCAGTCCTGTGTTGTGTAGTAATGCTGTTGGAAATGTTAGAAGATCCTATCTGACAGTCATTGACCAATATCATAATCTTTATCTATCTACTCATATGTCACTCAGTGGTCCCTCTGCCTCGACTACTACCTAAGTGTTTTATATAGTATGAATTTGTATCTTCAGATGAGTATAATGACCTAAATGACCTAAATGGGGCAATTACACAACACAATATATAAACCAATGCATTATGGGTAAGATCTAAGAGGAAGTCTACACTAAGGAGTTAAGCTGGTGCTTACTGTACAAAGGTCATATTGACCTCTCTGCCTCTTTATATAATCTTTACAATGAGCAGAAGACAGATCTATCTTATTACTTTTCTCTCTCTCTCACACACAATTCAATTTCTCTTTCTCACACAATTTCTCTCTCTCTGTCTCTCTCTCTCTCGCTCTGTCTCTCGCTCTTTTTGTGTTTCTTTAAAGCCTGTATATACACTGAGTATACCAAACATCAGGAACACCTTCCTAATACTGAGTTACACCCCCTTTGCCCTTAGAACAGCCTCAATTCGTCTGGGCATGGACTCTACAAGGTGTCAAAAGCGTTCCACAGGGATGCTGGCCCATGTTGACTCCAACGCTTCCCACAGTTGTTTCAAGTTGGCTGGATGTCCTTTGTCAACCTGACTCAAGAATCTACATCCTGTCTTAGGACAACATGTTTCTGGCTTATTAAAATGGACCACAACAGAGGTCTTATCTTTGGAACATCCCACCAAGGGAGAGCAAGAGGAGAGAAGAAGAGCATTTTGGATTTTACAGTAGAATGTCGACTTGACAGCTGAATGACAATGAACCACCCTGGTCAGGTCTCGCCTCTGACACCGCCTGGTATAGAGGTCCTGTTTGGCATGGAGCTCGGCCCCAGGGATGTGCTGGGCCGTACACATTACCCTCTGTAGCGTCTTGCAGTCAGATGCCAAGCTGTTGCCATACCAAGCAGTGTTGCAGCCAATGGTGCAGCTGTAGAACTTTTGAGGATCTGAGGACCCATGACAAATCTTTTCAATCTCCTGCGGGGGAAGAGGTGTTGTCATCCATTTTCACGACTTTGTTAGTGTGTTTGGTACATTATAAGTCCTTAGTGATGTGGACACAGAGGAACTTGAAGCTCTCGACCCGCTCCTGTACAGCCTGATCGATGTGAATGGAGGCGTGCTCAGCCCTCCGTTTCCTGTAGTCCATGATCAGCTCCAACACTTAATGAGGGTGTTGGAGGTGTGCGTGGCCACGCAGTTGTAGGTGAACTGGGAGTACAGGGGGGAACTTTAGTGATTTGGGACATCAGTGACTTTGCTACAAGTCATTTTAGCTCTGTAAGTCATGCAAGTCAGCTACAGTAGGTTTTGTATGAGTGAGAAAGATAACAGGCCTATTCATGTTTTTTTGTGCAAGTTTTTTTAAACAAAAAAGACATAAAAAATAAACAATATTGGAGCCTCCCGATTGGCGCAGCGGTCTACGGCACTGCATCGCAGTGTTTGAGGCATCACTACAGACCCGGGTTTGATCCCAGGCTGTGTCGCAGCCAACCGCGACTGGGAAACTCATGGGGCGGCACACAATTGGCCCAGTGTCGTCTGGGTTAGGGGAGAGTTTGGCCTTGTCCCTTCGTGCACTTGCGACTCCTTGTGGCGGGCTGGGCGCATGCACGCTGACTTCGGTCGCCAGTTGTATGGTGTTTCCTCCGGCTCATTGGTGTGGCTGGCTTCCGGGTTAAGTGAGAAGTGTGTCAAGAAGCAGTGCGGCCTGGCAGGGTTGTGCTTCAGAGGTCGCATGGCTCTCGACCTTCGCCTCTCCCGAGTCAGTACCGGAGTTGCAGTGATGGAACACGACTGTAACAACCAATTGGATATCACGAAAAAGGGGTAAAAAGTAAACAAGATCACATTTTTTTTATGTAATTGAAGGTTTTTCTGTAAACACCATGTTCAGCTGACTGCACTTTTAAGACGCTCCCTTGGCAGCAGCCACATACTATTCTCCCCTTGAAACCAACTGAAAGTCACTTTTTGAAAACAGAATGGGAAAAAAGGCACACAAAAAGCTGTACCTTGCTCTCTATCGTCATCTGTTTTTAGATATATCACCCTCATCATGATAGGACCTTCCGTCGAAGAGATATTGAGGAGCAAACCAATAGCCTATCCAAACTGAAAACAAATTTACTGCGGCATGCAACCGACGCAGGCGCTGCATTCCCCATTGCGCCCCCTAGGTGGAGCACGTCGCCATAGCCGCACTCTTGCCCCTGCCCCGTCTGTAAAGTCCTTTGTATGAATCACAAGTGAACAGGCAATCCTACCATGCCCCATTCGCTTGCAGATGACGGTAGCCGCTGGATAGAAACAACTACTGTCGCTGCAAATGCATCTGTCAGAAAGAGAAAGACGCGCAATAACTTCTTCAACAATAGAGTGATAGCTTACATATTTTGAAAGTTACAACATTTTAACTGCGTTTACCCGTTTACCAAGTCCGTCGTTCATAGTGCGTTGATAATATAAGTTTTTCTTTCTCCTGAAAAACCGCGAACGCATGTGAGAGCATAACAGTTTGCCATTTTTAGATTCAAACCCTACACTTTTTCCGACTTCGTCCATCAGTCTTTATAGAGCCTTCAACTTTTGAGGAATCGAAAGTAGAAGCCTGAGTGGAAAAGCTTGTGTGGAGATTGATGTTTTACTGAAATGGACGTGAGAGTATATCCACCTCCACCACAGTCTTTATCAGCAACAGATTCTTCCCGATTGGGACCCTTGCAGTATACCGATTCCCCGTACTGCAATAAGGTGAGTCGCATCTGGACAAGGTTATAGAAACCTAGGTTATTTCTTTCATTGTTCACAATGTTACTGAGATGCGTAAAAACGCTGTTCAGAGAGTGAACACTGTTTATAGCCGTTACGTATTGCCCTGAAATAAAACGACTTTCTGTCCATTCATTTGAAAGCAGTGATAACAGTAACAAACACTCGTGCACAACATGTATAGTTATTTAATGTCATATATTATAGAAAAAAATGATTGCTTGTTTTATCCTTTGTCAGTACGTATAAACAAACTGGTGATGAACGCAGCGCATCACTGTCAGTGAAGTTGCTTTCAAAGTGCTCAACTTAGTTTTTATCTCAGTTGATGACAACATGGGCTGTTGTTTCTATGTGATTGCCTCACTTACAGGGTTTAGGATATAATAACCATTACAAAAATGCCTTATGTTCAATGCAATCCTATACCTCTGGTTATGTGAAGTAGCTGTGCCTCTATTACGCACTGTAACTGAACCCTTGTCTTGTTTATACACATCATCTCACTATAATAAAACCTTTGTTATTTACAGTCTGCTTTCAAACACACAGTTTAAATTGACTTTCACATTAAGATTGTCTGAAGAAGGCCTGTCCTGCATAATAATACTATTCTGTGTGTGTGTGTGTGTGTATATGTGTGTGTGTGTGTATATGTGTGTATGTGTGTGTGTGTGTGTGTGTGTGTGTGTGTGTGTGTGTGTGTGTGTGTGTGCATGTGTGTGTGTGTGTGTGTGTATGTGTGTGTGTGTGTTTATGTGTGTGTGTGTGTATATGTGTGTGTGTGTATGTGTGTGTGTGTGTGTGCGTGCGTGCGTGTGTGTGCATGTGTGTGTGTGTGTGCGCGCGTGTGTGTGTGTATGCGTGCGTGTGTGCGTGTGTGTGTGTGCGCGCGTGTGTGTGTGCGCGCGCGTGTGTGTGCGTGTGTGTGTGTGAGGGAGAGAGAGCGAAAGAGAGAGAGACCGTATGGGGGTAGGGATGTTGAAGGGAGGGAGGGAGGGTTAGAGCAGAGTGGGGGTTGTACTATTTCTCCTATGCCTTTTGATTCACTGCTCTGTCTTTTTTATAGAAGATCTCATAAGTATCTGCAATGAAAATGTAAGAGAGGGAGATGAAGAGAGAAAGAGAGATGGAGGAAGTCCTATAGATATAATCCGAAATATTGAATTGTACTGGTGGAGAAAGTCCATGTAGTGTAAACACTATCCAAGATTTTCCATTTTAGCATTCAGAGTAATGAAATGGGGGGTAGGGAGGTTCATAGAGGTAGAGAGAGAGAGAGAGAGAGAGCGAGAGAGAGAGAGAGAGGGAGGGAGGGAGAGAGAGAGAGAGAGAGAGAGAGGAAAGTGAGAGAATCAGAGGGAATGAGAGAGAGGGTGTGGTAGAGAGAGGGAGAGAGTGAGGGTGTAGAGCAAGAGAAATACAGACAGAGGGAATGAAAGAGAGTGAGATATAAATCTGTGTGGTAGAGAGAGAGAGAGAGAGAGAGAGAGAGAGGAGGGGGGGTGAAAGAGAGATGTGATTGTGAGAGGGGAGTGAGGTATGTCCAGTGCAAACAGACAGAGATGGCCTGTGTGCTGCTGTTTGAGGTATCTGTATGTGTGAATACCCAGAGATAGAGGCAGTCCTATACTGACTGCACTGTTATCTGCAACAATTCATCTAATACTTAAAATATTTTTGTCCGGGGATCACTGTTGTGACTGCTGCTATGTCTAAGCAGAGGTTTTATTCACCTCTAGTTTAATTCAGAATTTTGGTTTGATTCAGGCCCATTTCTCTTGACAGTAGATTGGCTGTTTGATTAGCTATTCTGTCCGACTCCCTCGTCTAAAATATTATTCATGAACATCAGTTCACGATCACTTGCCATTTAGTTGATGCAAAGTAATTGAGGAAAGAGAGAGTGGTCCATAATTTGATGTCTTGTTATGATTATGATACTGTAATGTAATAACATCATCTAATCGGAGTTGCTATGGGAGATGGGGTTGTTTGCTCTTATTTTCTAGAATTGCAGAAAGACTGAATGACTTTATGACTGAGCTTTTATTGATGACTGGGTAACTTTTGTTTTTGTGACAGTTTTCATTGATTCTGAGATGGTTGAAGAAATATGGCTTCATGTAACACTCTACAACATGCCCTGGTTGCAGCCATTTTGCTTCCTGGTTCTCATCTAAGATGATAAATCTGATATGTCAGTTCTGCATTCTTGTCATGGACTTTACTCAGTTGTACTGACACTGTGGTGTCTTTGTCTGTCTGTGTGTTTGTGTGCATGTGTGTGTCATCGTTCTGTATGAGTGTGAGTGTTTGTATCATTGCTCTGTGTGTGTGCATGTGTGTCATCTCTCTACGTGTGTGTCTGTGCGTTTGTCTTAGCCTCAGGCATTTTAAATTAAGTCCAAATTACTGAGCTCTTTGGTGGTCCTGGAACTCTGAGGGGCTCTGGGAAGTCGACCCCGACATTAATACTCTGTCCTTTGTGTTTACTAACCAAGCACACACAGCGCCACAGACCTGGGTTCAAATACTATTTGATATCTTTGAGCGTTTACTCTAGCTTTCTAGGAGTGCCAGAAGAGCAGTGTTTACAGTTTTGGGACTATTCTATTGGTCCATTAAGCCAGGCAAGTTCAGTCGAGCAGCAGATAAAGTATTTGATATGATTTCAAATTGTATTTTAACCCAGGTCTGCACAGCACAGGCCTAGAACAGGCAGGGAGCACAAAAGCACGGCAGTTAGGCTCATTGTCAGCCTCATCCACAGAGAGCTGGCTCACGTTTTGAATATTATCTGCATCTATATTTACATTTCTGGTCCATTTATGGCATTGACATTTCTCATCCTACCTACAGAGAGAATGTTGAGCTCCTAGTAGCTGTCAAGCATAGTAATCTTTGTAAGGCAACTTACTGATTGATGTAGGACAATAGTTCCAGACCTCCTTGTTTAACTTGCTATGAAAAAGTATTTCTACTTGTTTTGTTTTGCATATTTTTGACAATGATCCAAAACACACAATCAAGTCTACATGAAAATGGTTAAAAAGCAACACATTTAAAGTTTTAGAATGACCGAGTCAAAGTCCAGACCTAATCCCAATTGAGATGTTGTGGCAGGACTTGAAACGAACAGTTCATGCTTGAAAACCCACAAATGTTGCTGAGTTAAAGCAGTTCTGCATGGAGGAGTGGGCCAAAAGTCCTCCACAGCGACATGAGAGACTGATCAACAACTACAGGAAGCATTTGGTTGCAGTCATTGTAGCTGAAGGTGCCACAACAACCAGTTATTGAGTGTAATGGGGCAATTACTTTTTCACACGGGGGAACTGGTTGTTGCATAACTTTGTTAATTAAATAAATAAAATAAGTATCAATTTTTTTGTTATTTGTAAACTCAGGTATGTAATATTAGGTTTTGGTTGAAGATCTTCAGTAACAAAAATATCAGAAAGGGGATATTTTCTTTCACGGCAATGTACATCGCTGTGGCAGCAGTAGTCTCTGATTCAATGAAGTTATACTACAGTAACATTCCAGGGTTTGTCCTGACTCAAAAAATGGCTTAGGTGGTGCCTCAGTTTCCTATGCAGGAGAAACCTTACATTCCATTTACACTTACCTGGAGGCTATGCCTAAGTTGTGTGTAATGCACTGTTCTAAATGTGTTGAGAGGAAGATGAATGTAAACCCGACTACATACCTCGATATCAATCTGGTTTGTTCTTTTCACTACTTCAAAGCAATGCTGTAAATCTGCCAATCACAGAATCCAGATCCCAACTAAGATATATTTACTGTACAACATGGACACATTCATAAGATAACCCTGTCGTCTTTTGTGAACAGTAAATTGCTGTATGAATGTTACTTTGTGATTCATAAGCATGTTATAAAGCTTCAGAAGCCTATTATAAACCTTTTTTAAGGCTTCATAAGCTGTGACCTTACACTGAGGGATATCTACCTGGTTATGGCTAGAGTCAACAGCTTCTGTCAACAACAAACTCAAGTTTGTGGATCAACATACTATATAGACAGATTCTAATCCACACATTGTGGAAATGTGCCTTTGTCTTTAGGCAATGACATTGACAGAGATTAGAAACATCAACAACATTTCATACGTTAGAATGCTTGACTACTGACTCCAACCTGTAGATGTAGACCAATGATCTTCACCAACCCGTAAACTAAAAACTGCCCAGGGATGCACAGTGGTTTTAAAGGAGGCATTGTAGGCACACATGTAAAGTAAGACAGCAGTTGTCTTTGAGGGAATCCTCCTCAGTCCCAGGGCCAGATTCACGAAGCATATCAGGGTAGAAGTGCTGATCTAGGATCAGTGTTGCATTTTAGATCATAATGAATAAGATTATATGGACTGGTGGAACCTGATCCTAGATCAGCACTCTTACTTTGAGACGCCTCATGAACACGGGTCATGGAGTAGCCTATCCCTCTCGGTTGATACATTCTCCTTCCAGAGAGACATCAGGGACTGTGACATACTCTGTTTCACGGTATCATGGCTCTCTCCGGAAATACTGTCCCTGTCCATACAGCAAGCTGGGTTCTCAGTACATTGCGCAAACAGGAATAAAGAACTCTCCGGGAAGAAGAAAGGCGGGGTGTATGTTTCATGATTAACTACTCATGGTGTGAGATAACGTACAGAAACTCAAGTCCTTTTGTTCACCCAACCTAGAATATCTCACAATCAAATGCCGACCGTATTACCTCCCAAGATAATTCTCTTCGGTTATAGTCACAGCCGTGTATATTCCTCCTCAAGCCGATAACCTCAAGGAGCTACACTGGACTTTGTGCAAACTGGAAACCACATATCCTGAGGCCGCATTTATTATAGCTGGGGATTTTAACAAAGCAAATTTGAGGAAAACGCCACCGAAGTTCTATCAACACATTGACTGTAGTACTCACACTGCTAAAACACTTGATCACTGCTACTCCCCCTTCCGGGATGCCTACAAGGCTCTCCACAGCCCTCCCTCAGGGCAAATCAGTTCACGACTCCATTTTGCTCCTCCCTTCCTGTAGGTAGAAACTCAAACAGGAAGTACTCGTGCTAAGGTCTATGCAACACTGGTCTGACCAATCGGAATCCATGCTTCAAGATTGTTTTGATGTATACACGGACACGGTGACTGAGTTCATCAGGAAATGCATAAGCGATGTTGTTCCCACTGTGACTATTAAAACCTACCCAAACCAGAAACCTTGGCTAGACGGCAGCATTCGCTGTGAACCCCCGTATTTAACCATGGCAAGGTGACTGGGAATATGATCGAATACAAACAGTGTAGTTATCAAACAGGCATAACGTCAGTACAGAGATAAAGTGGAGTTGCAATTCAACGGCTCAGACACGAGACGTATGTGGCAGGGTCTACAGACTATCACGGATTACAAAGGGGAAACCAGCAACGTCGAGGACACAACGATCTTGCTCCTGGAGAAGCTAAACACCTTCTTTGCCCGCTCCCAAGGACTGTGGGCCCCCTTTCTCCGTGACCGACGTGTGTAAGACATTTAAGCGTGTTAACCCTCACAAGGCTGCCAGCCCAGACGGGATCCCTAGCCGTGTCCTCAGAGCATGTGCAGACCAGCTGGCTGGAGTGTTTACGGACATATTAAATCTTTCCCTATCCCAGTCTGCTGTCCCCACTTGCTTCACGATGTCCACCATTGTTCCTGTAACGAAGAAAGCAAAGGTAACTGACCTCAATGACTATCGCCCCGTAGCACTCACTTCTGTCATCATGAAGTGCTTTGAGAGGCTAGTTAAGGATCATATCACCTCCACCTTAACTGACTCCCTCGACCCACTTCAGTTTGCATACCACCCCAACAGATCCACAGACGATGCAATCGCCATCACACTGCACACTGCTCTATCCTATTTGAACAAAGATGAATACCTATGTAAGAATGCTGTTCATTGACTATAGCTCAGCCTTCAAAATAGTACCCTCCAAGCTCATCATTAAGCTTGGGGCCCTGGGTCTAAACCCCGGCCTGTGCATCTGGGTCCTGGACTTCCTGACGGGACGCCCCTCAGGTGGTGAAGGTAGGAAACAACACCTCCACTTCACTGATCCACAAGGATGCGTGCTCAGCCCCCTCCTGTACTGCCTGTTCACCCATGACTGTGTGGCCACGCACGCCTCCAACTCAATCATCACGTTTGCAGATGACACAACAGTAGTAGACAGCCTACAGGGAGGAGGTGATGGCCCAGCCAGAATGGTGCCAGGAAAATAACCTCTTCCTCAACATCAACAAAACAAAGGAGCTGATCGTGGACTTCAGAAAACAGCAGAGGGAGCACGCCCCTATCCACATCGACAGGACTGCAGTGAAAAACAGCTTCTATCTCAAGGTCATCAGGCTGTTAAATAGCCATCACTAGCCGGCTACCACCCGGTTACTCAAACCTGCACCTTGGAGGCTTCTGCCCTATATACATAGACATTGAATCACTGGCCACTTTAATGATGGAACACTCGTCACTTTAATAATGTTCACATACTGCTTTACTCATCTCAGATGCAAAGTTGAAGTCGGAAGTTTACGTACACTTAGGTTGGAGTCATTAAAACTAGTTTTTCAACCACTCCACAAATTTCTTGCTAACAAACTATAGTTTTGGCAAGTTGGTTAGGACATATATTTTGTGCATGACACAAGTCATTTTTCCAACAATTGTTTACAGACAGATTATTTCACTTATAATTCACTGTATCACAATTCCAGTGGGTCAGAAGTTTACATACACTAAGTTGCCTGTGCCTTTAAACAGCTTGGAAAATTACAGAAAATTATGTCATGGCTTTAGAAGCTTCTGATAGGCTAACTGACATAATTTGAGTCAATTGGAGGTGTACCTGTGGATGTATTTCAAGGCCTACCTTCAAACTCAGTGCCTCCTTGCTTGACATCATGGGATAATCAAAAGAAATCAGCCAAGACCTCAGAAAAATATTGTAGACCTCCACAAGTCTGGTTCATCCTTGGGAGCAATTTCCAAATGCCTGAAGGTACCACATTCATCTGTACTAACAATAGTACGCAAGTATGAACACCATGGGACCACGCAGCGGTCATACCGCTCAGGAAGGACACGCGTTCTGTCTCCTAGAGATGAACGTACTTTGGTGTGAAAAGTGCAAGTCAATTCCAGAACAACAGCAAAGGACCTTGTGAAGATGCTGGAGGAAACAGGTACAAAAGTATCTATATCCACAGTAAAACGAGTCCTACATCGACATAACCTGAAAGGCCGCTCAGCAAGGAAGAAGCCACTGCTCCAAAACCGCCATAAAAAAGCCAGACTACGGTTTGCAACTGCACATGGGGACAAAGATTGTACTTTTTGGGGAATTGACCTCTGGTCTGATGAAACAAAAATAGAACTGTTTTGGCCATAATGACCATCGTTATGTTTAGAGGAAAAGGGAAGCATGGGGGTGGCAGCATCATGTTGTGGGGGTGCTTAGCTGCAGGAGGGACAGGTGCACTTCCCAAAATAGGTGGCATCATGAGGATGGAAAATCATGTGGATATATTGAAGCAACATCCCAAGACATCAGTCAGGAATTTAAAGCTTGGTTGCAAATGAGTCTTCCAAATGGACAATGACCCCAAGCATACTTCCAAAGCAGGGGCAAAATGGCGTAAGGACAACAAAGTCAAGCTATTGGAGTGGCCATCACAAAGTCTTGACCTCAATCCTAACTGAAAAAACTGAACTGAAAAAGCGTGTGCGAGCAAGGAGGCCTACAAACCTAACTCAGTTACACCAGCTCTGTCAGGAGGAATGGGCCAAAATTCACCCAACTTATTGTGGGAAGCTTGTGGAAGGCTACCCAAAACGTTTGACCCAAGTAAAACAATTTAAAGGCAATGCTACCAAATACTAATTGAGTGTATGTAAACTTTTGACCCACTGGGAATGTGATGAAAGAAATAAAAGCTGAAATAAATCATTTTCTCTACTATTATTCTGACATTTCAAATTCTTAAAATAAAGTGGTGATCCTAACTGACCTAAAACGGGGAATTTCTACTAGAATTAAACATCAGGAATTGAAAAACTGAGTTTAAATGTATTTGGCTGAGGTGTATGTAAACTTCTGTCTTCAACTGTACTGTATATACTGTATTCTATTCTACTGTGTTTTAATCAATGCCACTCTGACATTGCTCATCCTAATTTTGATACATTTCTTTAATTCCAATTTTACTTTAGATTTGTGTGTTGTTAGATACTACTACACTGTTGGAGCTAGGAACAAAATACATTTGTATACACCCACAATAACATCTGCTAAATATATGTATGTGACCAATTTGCTTTGATTTGATATGTGCAGGGTTTATGCAAGTAACATGTGTTGTATGTTAAAGTCTTCAGTCACACCCTCTAAATCAAACCTGGGTTGTATAGCTTCACGTACGTAATCAACATGCATGTTGTGTTGGTTGCTAAGCACTGTAAGTGTAAGTGCAATGCTCTCACTTAACCTACACTGGGTGCTATGCATACTATTCACACTTAAGCAATGGTACAGAATCCACACATGACAAGTAGCCCACTATGGCTGCTCCTTCTGCTTAGATGCTTTTCCTGTCTACTAACATCATGAGTAATGCTTGGTATCAGGTCAACTCTGACACATAATTACTTCACGTTACTTTCCTGAATGTAGTATGCTTCGAAAGTGTTTATTTATGTATTACCATTCAATCCATAGGATATACTAGAATAGAATATAAAATGAGCCTGGTTACATAAGTCTTGTGCCTGGTTATATAGTATTATATAGTCTTCTTCTCTCTTGCAATTCAATTTCAATTTAAGGGCTTTATTGGCATTGGAAACATATGTTTACATTTCCAAAGCAAGTGAAATAGATAATAACCAAAAGTCAAATAAACAATCAGAAATTAACAGTAAACATTACACTCACAAGTTAAAAAATATTA
Organism: Oncorhynchus tshawytscha; assembly: GCF_018296145.1. Taxonomy (NCBI): domain Eukaryota; kingdom Metazoa; phylum Chordata; class Actinopteri; order Salmoniformes; family Salmonidae; genus Oncorhynchus; species Oncorhynchus tshawytscha. The sequence continues at coordinate 28,377,238 of NC_056456.1, read as the reverse complement.
GAGACATTTCTCTCTCTGTCTCGGTCTTCTTCCGTCTCTTTGTGTGTTTGTTTCTCTCTCTAAGTCTGTCTGTCTCTCTATCTCTCTCTCTCTCTGTCTCATTGTGTATTTGTCTGTCTGTCTGTCTGTTTGTCTGTCTGTCTGTCGGTCTCTCTCTCTCTCTCTCTCTGTCTCATTGTGTATTTGTCTGTCTGTCTGTCGGTCTGTCGGTCTCTCTCTCTCTCTCTCTTTCACTCTTTCTCAACAAGCTACCACAGAGCAGAGCACGAGGCTCACTATGCTGAGGGCTTCCTAAAAAGCCGGGCCTAATTGCGTTGAATTCGTGCTTGCTGGTAACAATAGCAGGGACGCTGTGTGTCCCTGTGCTGCGGCCAGCGGTCCATGGTTCACTGGGCGCTGTCGAAAGGCTTGGGCCCTCTGATTGACAGTTTCAGCCCAACAGCAATGAAGGATTTAATTGCGCATCGTGTGCCTATCGACAGATAGAGAAACTCAGAGGGCTAGCTATGATGGTACTGTGGTGCTACTGTAAACACACACACGCACACACACACACACACACACACACACACACACACACACACACACACACACACACACACACACACACACACACACACACACACACACACACACACACACACACAGGTTGCTATCAGAAGTTTATCTGATTCTGATTAGTCATTAAGATTAAAAAGGACATGATTCATATCAGAGGTTATTGGGTTGTTGATCCATGTCCGTTGGTGGCTTGACGTATTGCTGAGTTTTTCCACTAAGCATTACAATAGGAAGACAGCCTGTTTCTGATTGTTGTTTGACTCATGGAACAACATGACATAGAATGGAACTGAGCTGAATCATCACCTGATGATGTTATGTCAGGTTAGGTGCGGATTTGGGATGTTATGAATTTCTCATGTTTTGAAGCTAGAATCCTTAGTTGCTACATCCATTTTTGATTCTTGAAGAATATAACATATGAATGCAACATCAGTGGTTACATTTCTCCAGGCTCATTCCTCCGATTTTTACTAAAAGAGAGGCGGTGTGACTGCCGTAGCACTCAATTCTGTAATCATGAAGTGGTTTGAGAGGCTAGTTAAGGATCATATCACCTCCACCTTACCTGACACCCTAGACCCACTTCAATTTGCCTAACGCCCAATAGATCTACAGACAATACTATCGCAATCGCAGTGCACACTTCCCTATCGCATCTGGACAAGAGGAATACCTACGTCAGAATGCAGTTCATTGACTATTGTTTAGCCATTCCTGTAACTGAGTCAGGTTTGTAGGCCTCCTTGCTTGCACATGTTTTTTTCAGTTCTGCCCACAAATGTTCTATGGGATTGAGGTCAAGCTTTTGTGATGGCCACTCCAATACCTGGACTTTGTTGTCCTTAAGGCATTTTGCCCCTACTTTGGAAGTATGCTTGGGGTCATTGTCCATTTGGAAGACCCATTTGCGACCAAGATTTAACTTCCTGACTGATGTCTTGAGATGTTGCTTCAATATATTCACATAATGTTCCCTCCTCATGATGCCACCTATTTTGTGAAGTGCACCAGTCCCTCCTGCAGCAAAGCACCCCTAAAACATGATGCTGCCACCCCCGGATTTCACGGTTGGGATGGTGTTCTTGTGCTTGTCAGCCTCCCCCTTTTTCCTCCAAACATAACAATGGTCATTATGGCCAAAACAATTCTATTTTTGTTTCATCAGACCAGAGCATAAAAAGTACAATCTTTGTCCCCATGTGCAGTTGCAAACCGTAGTCTGTTTTTTTTATGGAGGTTTTGGAGCAGTGGCTTCTTCCTTGCTGAGCAGCCTTTCAGGTTATGTCGATATAGGACTTGTTTTACTGTGGATATAGATACTTTTGTACCTATTTCCTCCAGCATCTTCACAAGGTATATTGCTGTTGTTCTGGGATTGATTTGCACTTTTCGCACCAAAGTACGTTCATCTCTAGGAGACAGAACGCGTGTCCTTCCTGAGCGCTATGACAACTGAGTGGTCCCATGGTGTTTATACTTGAGCACTATTGTTTGTACAGATGAACGTGGTACCTTCAGGCGTTTGGAAGTTGCTCCCAGGGATGAACCAGACTTGTGGATGTCAGCAATTCTTTTCTGAGGTCTTGGCTGATTTCTTTTGATTTTCCCATGATGTCAAGCAAAGAGGCACTAAGTTTGAAGATAGGCCATGAAATACATCCACAGGTACACAAATTGACTCAAATGATGTCAATTAGCCTATCAGCAGCTTCTAAAGTCATGACATAATTTTCTGTAATTTTCCAAGCTGTTTAAAGGCACAGTCAACTTAGTGTATGTAAACTTCTGACCCACTGAAATTGTGATACAGTGAATTATAAGTGAAATAATCTGTCTGTAAACAATTGTTGGAAAAATGACTTGTGTCATGCACAAAATATATGTCCTAACCAACTTGCTAAAACTATAGTTTGTTAGCAAGAAATTTGTGGAGTGGTTGAAAAACTAGTTTTAATGACTCCAACCTAAGTGTACGTAAACTTCCGACTTCAACTTTGCATCTGAGATGAGTAAAGCAGTATGTGAACATTATTAAAGTGACGAGTGTTCCATCATTAAAGTGGCCAGTGATTCAATGTCTATGTATATAGGGCAGAAGCCTCCAAGGTGCAGGTTTGAGTAACCGGGTGGTAGCCGGCTAGTGATGGCTATTTAACAGCCTGATGACCTTGAGATAGAAGCTGTTTTTCACTGCAGTCCTGTCGATGTGGATAGGGGGGTGCTCCCTCTGCTGTTTTCTGAAGTCCACGATCAGCTCCTTTGTTTTGTTGATGTTGAGGAAGAGGTTATTTTCCCGGCACCATTCTGGCTGGGCCATCACCAATGATGTCAATTAGCCTATCAGCAGCTTCTAAAGTCATGACATAATTTTCTGTAATTTTCCAAGCTGTTTAAAGGCACAGTCAATTTAGTGTATGTCAACTTCTGACCCACTGGAATTGTGATTTATAAGTGAAATATTCTGTCTGTAAACAATTGTTGGAAAAATTCCTTGTGTCATGCATTAAAATAGATGTCCTAACCGGCTTGCCAAAACTATTGTTTTTTTAATAAGAAGTTTGTGGAGTGGTTGAAAAACGAGTTTTAATGACTCCAACCTAAGTGTACGTAAACTTCCGACTTCAGCTGTATATACTGTATTCTATTCTACTGTATTATTTGTCAATGCCATTTTGATTTGATTTGCTTTGTTATTGTTTCAATTAAGGATTCTAGCTTTAGGTACTACAAATGAAACTGGAACTGACTTTTTGAATGGTCAAAGGGATTTCCTTTTGGCTGAGGTAACTGTGGAATAGTTTTTTTTACTGTGTCTGTGATCTTGAGCACGTTAGCAGAGATCGAGTTAGATCGTTCTGTCAACGAGTGTCAGAACATTTGGAAAATGACAGTGAATGGATGATATGGCACAGTGTGACATTCATAAATTCAGCATCCCTGCATTGAAAAGTCAGCGGTCAAAATCACCTGTGTGTGTTTAACATCTTTGTGACTGTGTTCACTTTGTCAACAATGATTCTAATATGGTTTTCTCAACCATTCAGGTGTCAGATCTTAATTTGATCCAGTCTCCTACAGCGGGAAAATAAACCTGCAGCAATGGAAAATGTGAATTATTATGTAAATTATAATTATGGACATTTTTCTAGTGGTTGATACATTTTTCGGAAGGGCAAATCAAGTTTGGAAATGACAAACTTTTGAAGTCTTTTTAAACCTACAAATAGAATATAAGTTCTCCAGCAACAGGGTGATCAGATTCAGATCTTATGACGCTAACACAAAGGCAACTTCCAACTTCTGCAAGATGTGATACAAAACACACTGCCTCAATCCTATATAATTAGCTACTTCTCCCTGGCATTGTGGTGGATGTAGTGTTGCATAGACAAAGCCAAAGGATCAGCTAATTAAGTCGCTGAACATAATGATCATAAAATCTGGACGTCTGTTGGTTCCAGTTTGGCGCCGTTATCCGTGTTTCACCCTGTCCGTATCGCACACTTCTCTGGCACTGAATGGTGATTGGGATCCGTCCGACAAAGGCGGATGCACCCGCACACGCGCGGGAACGCACGCACACACACAGAGCGATGACACACACTCACACACACACTTCCCTGGCTTGAGTGTGCCCAAAGATATGAAAGAGTGATTAGGCTCCTGGTTTGAGAATACAATCCAAACAGATGGGGCGTGAATAACGGATCCAGAATAGCCTAATTGTTTGGTTTAATCTCCAAGCAAAACATATTGCCATCATTTTCACATGAAGATAATTCTTCCCTCTGTTTATTTAGTGTTTGGATTAAGTGACTTTTGTGGTGGCTGGAGTTTTTGGAGAGATTTTAAGAATAGCTTTATTATAGTATTAACATGATTGACTACTGTGGTTAACATGATTGACTACTGTGGTTAACATGGTTGACTACTGTGGTTAACATGGTTGACTACTGTGGTTAACATGGTTGACTACTGTGGTTAACATGATTGACTACTGTGGATAACATGGTTGACTACTGTGGTTAACATGATTGACTACTGTGGTTAACATGATTGACTACTGTGGTTAACATGGTTGACTACTGTGGTTAACATGGTTGACCACTGTGGATAACATGATTGCCTACTGTGGTTAACATGGTTGACTACTGTGGTTAACATGGTTGACTACTGTGGTTAACATGATTGACTACTGTGGTTAACATGATTGACTACTGTGGTTAACATGGTTGACTACTGTGGTTAACATAGTTGACTACTGTGGATAACATGGTTGACTACATTAATATGTGTTGTGTGTTTAGACTGTCTTTACCATAACCGTGATTTATATATTGCATTTCTTCTTAGATATTGTCTTAGCTGGTGTTTCTGTCAAATGACTACCTTGGTATGTGTTCTTTGTGGGTGTGTGTGTGTGTGTCTGCTGTGTGTGTATATATGTTGTGTGCGTTTGTGTGTGTGTGCGTGCGTGCACCTGCCAATCGTTATCATACTATAGTACTATCTACTACTCTCATACTACGTATTATGCTCTCTGTCATATAGTCCTATAGCAACAACACCCAGTTACAGTACATCTTCAGGCTGTGCTCTGTCCATGACAGACTGACCAGGTGAATCCAGGTGAAAGCTATGATCCCTTATTGATGTCACTTGTTAAATACACTTCAGTCAGTGTAGATGAAGGGAGACAGGTTAAAGAAGGATTTTTAAGCCTTGAGACAATTAAGACATGGATTGTGTATGTGTGCCATTCAGAGGGTGAATGGGCAAGGCAAAATATTTAAGTGCCTTTGAACGGGGTATGGTAGTAGGTGCCAGGCTCACCCGTTCGTGTCAAGAACTGCAAAGCTGCTGGGTTTTTCACGCTGAACAGTTTCCCATGTGTATCAAGAACGGTCCACCACTCAAAGGACATCCAGCCAACTTGACACAACTGTGGCAAGCATTGGAGTCAACATGGATCTCCCAACATGGGCCAGTCCATGCCCCGACTAGTTGAGGCTGGGGGGGAGATTGCAGCTCAATATTAGGAAGTAGTTCTTAATGTTTTGTACGCTCAGTGTATTGGCTACTGTTACAGAGTATACTGCAGAGCAGAGCCGTTCTCTTTTTACTCCATTGTTTGTAAACAAACACTGTAAAGCCACAAAACATGGCTAAAACTATACATTTGATCTCATGGATGGTCAGTACTTGCGTCTATGTCTATGAATTTGAGAGAGGTTATATTTCCACCTGTGCCAACCCTCAGTCATTGACCAAATTCAGTGGCGGGGTGACCGCTTTGTTATTGTTTGAAGTCCAGATCTTTATTGAAAGATCTATCCATACTTACACATTATATAGGTCAGAAGATGAGTTGGGCCTCTATCCATACTTACACATTATATAGGTCAGAAGATGAGTTGGGCCTCTATCCATACTTACACATTATATAGGTCAGAAGATGAGTTGGGCCTCTATCCATACTTACACATTATATAGGTCAGAAGATGAGTTGGGCCTCTATCCATACTTACACATTATATAGGTCAGATGATGAGTTGGGCCTCTATCCATACTTACACATTATATAGGTCAGAAGATGAGTTGTGCCTCTATCCATACTTACACATTATATAGGTCAGAAGATGAGTTGTGCCTCTATCCATACTTACACATTATATAGGTCAGAAGATGAGTTGGGCCTCTATCCATACTTACACATTATATAGGTCAGAAGATGAGTTGGGCCTCTATCCATATATCTGTTTCCCTATCCTCCTTCATTCTGAACAGTTATCCATATATCTGTTTCCCTATCCTCCTTCATTCTGAACAGTTATCCATATATCTGTTTCCCTATCCTCCTTCATTCTGAACAGTTATCCATATATCTGTTTCCCTATCCTCCTTCATTCTGAACAGTTATCCATATATCTATCCTCCTTCATTCTGAACAGTTATCCTTATATCTGTTTCCCTATCCTCCTTCATTCTGAACAGTTATCCATATATCTGTTTCCCTATCCTCCTTCATTCTGAACAGTTATTCATATATCTGTTTCCCTATCCTCCTTCATTCTGAACAGTTATCCATATATCTGTTTCCCTATCCTCCTTCATTCTGAACAGTTATCCATATATCTGTTTCCCTATCCTCCTTCATTCTGAACAGTTATCCTTATATCTGTTTCCCTATCCTCCTTCATTCTGAACAGTTATCCATATATCTGTTTCCCTATCCTCCTTCATTCTGAACAGTTATCCATATATCTGTTTCCCTATCCTCCTTCATTCTGAACAGTTATTCTTATATCTGTTTCCCTATCCTCCTTCATTCTGAACAGTTATTCATATATCTGTTTCCCTATCCTCCTTCATTCTGAACAGTTATCCATATATCTGTTTCCCTATCCTCCTTCATTCTGAACAGTTATTCTTCTATCTGTTTCCCTATCCTCCTTCATTCTGAACAGTTATCCATATATCTGTTTCCCTATCCTCCTTCATTCTGAACAGTTATTCTTATATCTGTTTCCCTATCCTCCTTCATTCTGAACAGTTGTAATTCTCTGAAGTGTGCTGTCGTTCTGTGTTTTTAGTCTACTATATACAGTATGTGGCCTTTGAACAGCTGTATTTGAACTTAACATAGAGCCAGAATAAGAGTCGTTGAGAGAGTAATTGCATGTTTGACTTTGAGGGAAACTGCAGTAATTCAGAGCTCATGGTGGAGTTCACTGCTCCGAAGCGTCAGGCACCCATGCACTTTCATTTCAAAAGCCAGAGGATCAGTCAATAGGTTTTTTCTTGATATATTGGTAGATATTTATGAATTTACTACAGTACTGTGGCACCACCGTATAACTGGTTGTTTCCGTATTATATACAATAGTTACCTGATAACAACGTATGGTAGTCCTTTTACTGGGGTGCCATGTTGTTCTCTATGCATTATGTAAACGGAATCATCGATATCAATTTACAACCATAATCAGATAAGCAATGATTTATATGCTGTGACTATGCAATATAGAAAAGGATAGGATTTGATAATAATGTGTGCTATAATAATAATATAATATATAATAATGTTCTATATTATCATGAGAAGAACTGGAAAGGAGAGGAAAACAGGAGGAAACAGAGAGAGAGGACTAACATATAGGGCATTTCACTAGGAAACCAGCTGAGAGTCATATCCAATTTAGTTTTGCATTAGTCAGAGGCTCTCAGTGGTTTAGTATGGAGGGCGAGAGCCGAGCCTGAAAAAGGCTCCCTAACCAGGCTGCTTTAAAAAGGAACCTTGTGGCTTAACCTACACAAGATAATCTTCCACAGGAAAGATACTTATCCAAGCATAAGTATAGGGCTCTTGCTCGCTGTTTATGAAATAGCTTTTACTTTTTATACAGGATTGCTTTTAGGATTTTTGGACATTTTAAATGTAGCTAAATGTTGAGGGGAAATTATATTTTGGGGTTTAAAGAGAATCACATTTTCTGGTGAAATTTCCCCTGCCTGACCTGAAATGACATGTACCCAGCCATGTCTGTGGCCTGCCCATATCTACTCTTTAGGTTATAACGAGTGCCTGGAGTTTTTCCTGAAGAGACATCTATCTACACTGACTATACCAGACATTAGGAACACCTTCCTAATATTGAGTTGCACCCCCATTTGCCCTCAGAACATCCTCAGTTTGTCGGGGCATGGACTCTACGAGGTGTCAAAAGCATTCCACAGGGATGGTGGCCCATGTTGACTCCAAAGCTTCCCACAGTTGTGTCTAGTTGGCTGGATGTCTTTTGGGTGGTGGACCATTCTTGATACACACGGGAAACTGTTGAACGTGAAAAATCCAGCAGTGTGTCCGTTCTTGACACAAACCAGTGCAGCACCTACTACTATAACCCATTGGGGTGGCAGGGTAGCCTAGTGGTTAGAGCATTGGACTAGTAACCAGAAGGTTGCAAGTTCAAACCCCTGAGCTGACAAGGTACAAATCTGTCGTTCTGCCCCTGAACAAGGCAGTTAACCCACTGTTCCTAGACCATCCTTGAAAATAAGAATTTGTTCTTAGCTGACTTTCCTCGTTAAGTAAAAAAATTCAAAGGCACTTAAATATTTTGTCTTGCACATTCAACCCCTCAATGGCACACATACACAATCCATGTCTCAAGGCTTTAAAATCCTTCTTTAACCTGTCTCCTCTCCTTCATCTACACTGACTGAAGTGGATTTAACAGGTGACATCAATAAGGGATCATAACTTTCACCTGGATTCACCTGGTCAGTCTATGTCATGGAAAGAGCAGGAGTTCTTAATGTTTTGTATACTCAGTGTATATGGCTGTGGTCAGGGAAAACTCCTGGCCCTATGGTCTCTGGGCTATCTGATGACAACATCTGCCTTTCATCCTTATAACACTGTCCATAACAACAATGCCTGTACCCTGCTCATGTCTGTTCTGTCCCACACTGACACACATCGGTCTGAAGTTGCAGTTCGGCAATGACCTAGTATCAGCTCATCTTCCCCAAATCCTTAAATCAGTGTCTCGGAACAAGAGGGGCTATTTCTCCGTACTCCCACCAAAACCCTTTTTTTAAAGGAACTCAATCCAGCTTTAAACGTACTCTTAAAAGTTGTAGTAGTAGAATGCACAAGGTGGAATTTCGATATTTGGTAGCGCATCATCAGTTCCTATTGTCATGTTAGTCATTGTCTACCTTAGAGAGCTATTTATAGCTTGTCAGAAATGTCCAGATCAACTAGACCATGTCAGCTAACATTTTTTAACGTAGGTTTTTGAGCCCCTTAGATTTCTTGTAATTTTTTTGTCACTCAAATATCACATGAATACACATTAGACATGGCACAATCTATAGAATTGCATTTTCTGCTAAATCTGCTAAATTCTCCCCACCAACAAGAGGGGTGTGAACAGTACTTGTGTCCATAGAAATAGATGTTGTGTGTGTGTTCCCTAATGCTGGGAGGGGGTGAAAAACTTTTGGAACCCCTGCAGTAGTCTACTGTACAGTAGCCATGGTAACGGGGACTATGGCTGTAGTGGGTAATGGGTTCTGTCCTGTACTCTGTTCTGTATAAACAGCAGGCGCCATGGAGGCAGGGTGACATGACAGATATATTACCTCTTTGTGTAAACCAGCAACAGCTGCACTATTGTAATTAAACACAGGTTAAGAAGAGAGAACCCCGTACAAACAAAGGAGTCTGGTTACTATACTGTAGTGGCAGATCCTGAGGTGTAGGGAGAGATTAGGTCTATTGAAGCTCACGAGTGAATTGACAGGATGTAGTTTCCCAAATAAGACACTGAGCTAAAGTCAGTTTTGCATTATTCAGTTCCTCCAGCATTCCATGATACCACATATTTTTTCTAAATCAACAATTCTCTGCATATTGCACGGGGACTTGCAAATTTGATCAATCACCGCACTATTTCTGCATAAAACTGTCAAATAATAGCAATATTATCATATAAAACTGACCCATCACAGCAGTACAAAAAGAGGGCTCGCTATTTCAACCAATCACCGCACATTTACTGCATAATATGGTTCAATCAAGCCACACGTCAGCAAACCTTTTACCTCATCAGTGTATTTTTGCAACAAATTGGACAAAATCATCGCAAATTGCCATGCAAAATGTCAGAATTTCCGGGGCAAAATGCTTGATTTGCAAATATTACAAAAAATCTCTGAGAACTCCTGGAGTGACTGATTAGTGCCCCTAATGGTTAAGATTAGGCATGAGTAAGATAAAGCTGATTCTAGATCTGTGGCTATGGTGTTCTGTATGCTTTTTCCCTTTTCCTAGTTCTCTTTGTTTAAAGGGATTGGGATCTAAAAAAGACTCAGATTCAGTTTAGACTAAGTAGTTTGACTGCTATACATCAAAGCAACTTTGGTTTTAGAAGTGTGGGGGACAGCCTACCCGACTGCTCGGAGGCATTCGCATGGTCCTAAAGCACACCGTTGCCTCATTTTGTATCACATTCCAATGATGAAACTGGGGGGGGGACAAAAATGCAATTTCAGAATTTGTGGGGGGACATGTCCCTCCTGTCCCCAGTGAAAGTTGCGCCCCTGCATTGTCTAGTTATCTTGCTGTAGCCCAGCTCTGTGATTGTAGCCTTGGCTATCCCAGATGCATATGACTCTCTCTGGGTTGTTTTCCTCACAGTCTCACACCCCTACTGAGTCGTATCACATCTATGTGCGTTCCTGTTTATATTACACCTATCTATATGTTAATCTACATCTACATGTTAATCTATATGTAAATGTAAGCATGAAACACTAGGTGTGATGGAATTCGTATAGCGATAGGGACTAAAGGCACCCGCATACTAGGTTCGGTTTTCTCCCAGCAAATGTCTATGCCTCGCATACTCCCTTAAAAGTTCTTTGCTTGAAAAATGAGAAAGAAGTGGCAATATTAACGTTTGTCCCTCTTGAGACGCCATAGCAACAACATAGCCAGTGTTCCTCAGAATAGATAGAATGAATCTAAGATTAATGAAGAAATCTGTAATTAATTAACTAAGATGTTTGGTGCAGTATTTCTCAAGTAAAAAAAATTGCATGAAAACTAGTCATCGCTTATTGAATGATAACATGTCTAGCTTCATTGAAGAATCCTGTCCATAGCTCCCAATCCTACCAGGAGTAGTACTGTTGACCAATCACAGACGAAGAGGCATAGACTTCAGCTATCTAACTTTGACTTGCCTCAAACAAAGAAAATTGAGTGTGCGAACAGCCTAAAAAAAACTTGCCAAAAACCAAAAGGAACAAAACGTCATAACTCTACCGGTGTTCATCGTCTCGTTCTAACCAGGGACTTATTCAGACCGTGGACACCAGGTGAGTACAATTAACTTCTATGTAGAAACAAAAAACAGAAGTGTTTCAGCCTTCCAAGACCGGAATTGAGCAGTATTCACATGTGAAAATCAGATTTGTCGTTTCACATGTGAAAATCTCTTGGGTGAATGAAGCATCTTGCCATAGAGATCCGGCATTTACATAATGACACTGATTGGCCCAAGGGGGGGGGAGTTATAATAATGAACTGTACATACGTTAATCACAAGCAATATCTCAGACACAACTGGCCCGATTTTTAAGAAACTGTTGAATGATGCATCTTGCCATATGCTGATTGGCCCAAGGGGGGCGCTACATCATTTGTGTGGGACTACATGTTTACTGTTGCCTTTATTTAATCATGGTTAGCAGTCATACAAACGTTTTTCACATGTGAAAATCTCATTTGTAGTTTCACATGTAAGAAAACTCCACATTTACTCCAGTGTTTGTAAACAAAGTAAGCACTGTATAGCCTAAAAATATCTCAGTCAGCACTGGCCTGATTTTGACAAAACTTGGGTGAATAATGCGTCTTGCCATAGAGACCAGGCATTTACAAAATTACACTGATAGGCCCAAGGGAGGTGCTATAGTAATGAATTGAAATTCCAAACTTTGAACAAGCAAATTTCCTGTCCTGTTTGAGCTTGAATTGTTGTCACTAATTGTGTCTGCATAATTTGTGGGGAACAACATGTTTACTGTTGCCTTGTTAATCTTTCAATGAAGGATTCAAGCATTCCAGTAATAGTGTTATTATATGATGCAATCCTTTAGTAAGTGACTTACTTTTGTGCCGTTAATATCAAGGAAAATGCCTGAAATTGAGAACAAAAATTATTATTATTACAAACAAAAATAATGATATTATTGAAAGCAAAACATAAACCCAAAAGTATTGATAGTAAAAACAACATTTTGCAAGGTAATATTTTTTAAATGCGAGTGCAAATGAATTGTAAATAAATGGTAAAAATAGTTTTTTTTATGATTGCGCAATTAAATAAAACTCCTCCCTCTTTCCTGCAATGTTCCCTGTCTTTGGTTATGTTACCCTGGCCTTTGCTTTCTCTGCCTTTTTTCCAGTGGCATGTTTTGGCACATTCATTCGAGCAGCATTCCACCCTGCATCCCACTGCTGGTTTACCTCTGAAGCTAAGCAGGGTTGGTCCTGGATGGGAGACCAGGTGTAGCTGACAGTGGTGAAAAATAAACATGTTATTTAAAAAAAAAATTGAACAATTTGCATGAGGGAAAATCCCATGTAAAAAAAGGGAGATGTGAAACTATGGTGGTACTAGCGAGCTAAGGCTTCATTGTAGCTATTGTATTACATTTGAGTTCTAGTCATTTAGCTATACCGATGGACTTAAGTCAATTCAACTAAAGTAAGTGAGGCTGAACCACATATGAAGATCATCCCAAGTTAAATCGGATTCAAGAATAGCTTTTAGCAGTAACATCAATGATGAGGTCTCATATCCTTCTGGAACGGATCCTTTTGGAATGATGTCACTTCTTGTTAGTAGAGACCCCTTGTTCATTCTAGTATTACAAAGATGTAATACTAGAATGAACAAGGGGTCTCTACTAACAAGAAGTCTTTGTTGAAGTGGCACATATGAGTAGTTAATAATGTACATGTTACAGAACACTCTCCATGTTACACAGGTTCCCTATGAGACTATCCCAATTCTCCTTCATTTATGATGGTTCCAACAGACAGATAGTTGATTGTACATATCAGTACCCGTGGCTCGTGTAGCAGTCTAAGTTCCCGACTCCAGACCACATCAAATCAAATCAAATCACATTTTATTGGTCACATACACATGGTTAGCAGATGTTAATGCGAGTATTGCGAAATGCTTGTGCTTCTATTTCCGACAGTGCAGTAATATCTAACAAGTAATCTAACAATTCCCCAACAACTCCCTAATGCACACAAATCTAAAGGGGTGAATGAGAATATGCACATATAAGTATATGGATGAGCGATGTCCGAGCGACATAGGCAAGGTGCAATAGATGGTATAAAATACAGTATATACATGTGATATGAGTAATGTAAACATTATTAAAGTGGCATTATTTAAAGTGGCATTGTTTAAAGTGACTAGTGATCCATTTATTAAAGTGTCCAGTGATTGGGTCTCAATGTAGGCAGCAGCCTCTGAGTTAGTGATTGCTGTTTAGCAGTCTGATGGCCTTGAGATAGAAGCTGTTTTTCAGTCTCTCAGTCCCAGCTTTGATTCACCTGTACTGACCCTGCCTTCTGGATGGTAGCGGTGTGAACAGGCAGTAGCTCGGGTGGTTGTTGTCTTTGATGATCTTTTTGGCCTTCCTGTGACATCGGGTGCTGTAGATGTCATGGAGGGCAGGTAGTTTGCCCCCCGGTGATGCATTGTTCAGACTGCACCACCCTCTGGAGAGCCTTGCGGTTGAGGGCGGTGCAGTTGCCGTACCAGGCTGTGATAAAGAGTTTGTCAGGGTTTTGGGTGACAAGCCAAATTTCTTCAGCCTCCTGAGGTTGAAGAGGCGCTGTTGTGCCTTCTTCACCACACTGTCTGTGTGGTTGGATCATTTCAGTTTGTCTGTGATGTGTACCCCCAGGAACTTAAAACTTCCCCCTTTCTCCATGGCTGTCCCTTCGATGTGGATAGGGAGGTGCTCCCTATGATCCTTGACTAGCCTCTCAAAGCACTTCATGATGACAGAAGTGAGTGCTACGGGACGATAGTCATTTAGTTCAGTTATCTTTGCCTCCTTGGGTACAGGAACAATGGTAGCCATCTTGAATCATGTGGGGACAACAGACTGAGATAGGGAATGGTTGAATATGTCCTTAAACACACCAGCCAGCTGGTCTGCGCTTGCTCTGAGGACCCGGCTAGGGATGCCGTCTGGGCCAGCAGCCTTGCGAGGGTAAAACACATTTAAATGTTTACCTCATGTCGGCCTCGGAAAAGGAGGGCGCAGTCCTTGTTAGCGAGCCACATCGTTGGCACTGTATTACCCTCAAAGCGGGCAAAGAAGGTGTTTAGTTTGTCTGGAAGCGTGACGCCGGTGTCCGTGACATATACCCCCTGCCAAACCTTTGTCTATGCCCCTACTATCTGTCTCCCGCTGTACTGGAAAATATAATCATAAAGATTATACATATCAGCAACTCTCTGTCAGTATGGTCTCAGGTTAAATGACGTATCAGTTGCTTGATTCTGGTGGAGATGCGTTTATAATTGTCCCATGGTGATTTCCTGATTAAAAGCTTAATGACTGAACAAGACTCCCGAAGTCAGTTTTGATCTTCATAACAGATGGTGGAATTATTTTCTATTCAGAATTCAGATTCTGTAAATCAGACTTGAGAAGATGGAAATGTGGGGTCTGTCAGTTTGTTGCATTGGGGACGAAAAAATTGCTTGTTAATGATCTAATAAGCATTTTACCTGTTGCGTTAAGCAGGTGTCACAAGAGGTGAAGAGAGAGAGAGATGTGGAGAGAAAGAGAGGGCATCTAAATTGAAAGGGATGCTGATTCATATTTTAATGAGGCACTGTGCAAGGCGTTTTGCTTAGAGAATGATTCACCCAACATCTGAATTAATTGGGCTGGAAGTTAGATTTTAGATTAATTTAATGGGACATTGACAAAGGGTTATGCTGAGGAAACATAATGGCTGAAATGAGAACTTAGTTACCAGCCTGTTATCATGTCCCTGGGTTGGTATTTGTTCATTGTACCAAGTATTGATTGTGTGTTTGCGCAGTGTGGTTGGTCATAGTTGGTATTCTGTATAAATAGTTTTGTAATATCTTGTGTGTGTCATCATACTGTAAGTGATTACATGTAATTGTTGAGTTATTTCTGATTGTGTGTCTGTGTGTTTGTGTTGTCATGGTATCTCTGGCAGCCCCTACAGATGTTTAACTTGTAGTGGATTTGCATTTTAAAAGGTCTTCTGAAGTTTGTAATTTCCACTTGATTTTCCCTTACATAAAATGTATCAACCCCTACAAAAATGTCCATGATTATAATCCACTTAATAATTCACATGACCTGTTGCTGCAAACTGGCTCAGATGAAGATCTGCCATATAGTATGCAGGTTATCTTTGAGCACAAGGTATACGGTCATATTGCTCCACATCGTGCCTTGGGATAAATCAGCACAGAAACCACCCCCACCACTTCAAAGAAGCATAACAAAAAAGTGCTAGAAATCAACTGATCTAACTTTCAGCTGTAGCATCCTGAGATAAACTGATCAACTTTACCTTGGTCTAAACACCCTGCACAGTGTGGTTCCTCACACTACAGCAGGTAACAATCACAAAATAGGAAATACACGTACTGTACTTACAAGATCAAACAAGCAAATCAAAAATGTATCTTAGATTATGCAGGGTCTGAGAAACGTTCATGAAATTGAAAGGTGATATCAAACCTAATTTTCTTCACAGATTAAAAGGAAAGTGTCAAATCCTGACTGAGGGCATAACTCAAACACGGGTGTTAAATCATCATAATGTTTTGATTATATGAAACATCGCTATCGTTTTTGCCATTAAAACCCCCTTATCCTCTGTCGTTATAAACTCACATTTTTACCACTATGAATTACAGCTCCTTACAGCACTCACTCCTGTCTTTACGAGGCAGTGCCAGAGAGAGTGAAATGCTACCAGGCTATGATTTATATAGGCCTGAATCCCTACTCCCTCTCTCACCTACTCTCTCCCTCTACCCAGTGATATGAGTCACAGCAGGGCTTGATAAGTAGTCATGAAAGTGTCCTGGCTGTTATAGTCAGATAGTTAGTCATGAAAGTGCCTATTATAGTCAGATAGGTAGTCATGAAAGTGGCCTGGTTGTTATAGTTAGATAGGTAGTCATGAAAGTGGCCTGGTTGTTACAGTTAGATAGGTAGTCATGAAAGTGTCCTGGCTGTTATAGTCAGATAGGTAGTCATGAAAGTGGCCTGGTTGTTATAGTTAGATAGGTAGTCATGAAAGTGTCCTGGCTGTTATAGTCAGATAGGTAGTCATGAAAGTGTCCTGGCTGTTATAGTCAGATAGGTAGTCATGAAAGTGTCCTGGCTGTTATAGTCAGATAAGTAGGCATGAAAGTGTCCTGGCTGTTATAGTTAGATAGGTAGTCATGAAAATGTCCTGGCTGTTATAGTTAGATAGGTAGTCATGAAAGTGGCCTGGCTGTTATAGTCAGATAGGTAGTCATGAAAGTGTCCTGGCTGTTATAGTCAGATAGGTAGTCATGAAAGTGTCCTGGCTGTTATAGTCAGATAGGTAGTCATGAAAGTGGCCTGGCTGTTATAGTCAGATAGGTAGTCTCTGGCTGTTATAGTCATCAATTACAGTGCTGGGACATAGAAGAAGACACACTCAGCCTTACTCTAGACCCTCACCAAATTGGCATTTGGGAAAAAGGGAGGGAGGGAGAGGAGAGAGAGAGAGAGAGAGAGAGAGAATCACTTGGAGATGTAATGTGCCACAGACAGAGGTTGTTCATCAAGGCTATGATTTGGAGTCCAAGATTAATGCCACACTTGATATTGAATACTGGGGGAGCAGAAACTGAGAGCCACACTCCTCCCCCTTCCCCCTCTCTCCCATCCCTCTCTCTTTTTCATCCCCCCTTTTGCTCTTTCTCCCCTTTGTTCGCTCACTCTAGCCCATTCCTTCCTCTCTCTTGTTTCTCCCCCTTGTTCACTCACTCTACCCCATTCCTTCCTCTCTCTTGTTTCTCCCCTTTGTTTGCTCACTCTAGCCCATTCCTTCCTCTCTCTTGTTTCTCCCCCTTGTTCGCTCACTCTACCCCATTCCTTCCTCTCTCTTGTTTCTCCCCTTTGTTCGCTCACTCTAGCCCATTCCTTCCTCTCTCTTGTTTCTCCCCTTTGTTCGCTCACTCTAGCCCATTCCTTCCTCTCTCTTGTTTCTCCCCTTTGTTCACTCACTCTAGCCCATTCCTTCCTCTCTCTTGTTTCTCCCCTTTGTTCACTCACTCTACCCCATTCCTTCCTCTCTCTTGTTTCTCCCCTTTGTTCGCTCACTCTAGCCCATTCCTTCCTCTCTCTTGTTTCTCCCCTTTGTTCGCTCACTCTAGCCCATTCCTTCCTCTCTCTTGTTTCTCCCCTTTGTTCACTCACTCTACCCCATTCCTTCCTCTCTCTTGTTTCTCCCCTTTGTTCACTCACTCTAGCCCATTCCTTCCTCTCTCTTGTTTCTCCCCTTTGTTCACTCACTCTAGCCCATTCCTTCCTCTCTCTTGTTTCTCCCCTTTGTTCACTCACTCTAGCCCATTCCTTCCTCTCTCTTGTTTCTCCCCTTTGTTCGCTCACTCTAGCCCATTCCTTCCTCTCTCTTGTTTCTCCCCTTTGTTCACTCACTCTAGCCCATTCCTTCCTCTCTCGTTTCTCCCCTCTCTTCCCTTTCCTCTTTTATTTCTCCCTCTACCATTATTCCTCTCTATTCCCCCATCCTCAACTCTATTCCCACTCCCTCAACTCTATTCCCCCTCCCTCATCTCTATTCCCCCTCCCTCATCTCTATTCCCCCCTCCCTCATCTCTATTCCCCCTCCCTCAACTCTATTCCCCCCTCCCTCATCTCTATTCCCCCCTCCCTCAACTCTATTCCCCCCTCTCCCTCCCTTCCCCCTCTCTCTTCCCTTCCCCCACTCCCCTCCTCTCTCTCTTTCTCCTCTTCCCCTCCTCTAGCTCCCCTCCTCTCTCTCCCCTTTCCCCCTCACTCCCCATTCCTCTCTCTCTCTCCTCTTCCCCCACTCCCCCATTCTCTCTCTTGTCTCCTCTTCCCCCACTCCCCCATTCTTCTCTCTCTTGTTTCTCCCCTTTGTTCCTCCCATTCCCCTCCTCTCTTTCTCCTCTTCCCCCACTCCCTTCCTCTCTCTCTTTCTCCTCTTCCCCCCCCATTCCTTCCCTCTCTCTTTCTCCCCTTCCCTTCCCCCATTCCTTCCTCTCTCTCTTTCTCCTTGTTCCCCCACTCCCCATCCTCCTCTCTCTCCTCTTCTCTTCCCCCCATTCCCCTTCTCTTCTCTTCCCTTCCCCCCCACTCCCCTCCTCTCTCTCTCTCCTTTCCCCCACTCCCACTCCCCTTCTCTCTCTCTCTTTCTCCTCTAACCCCCACTCCCCTTCTCTCTCTCTCTCCCCTTTGTTCTCTCTCCCATTCCTTCCCCCTTGTTTCTCCCCTTTGTCTCTCTCTCTCTCTCCCATCCTTCCCCCACTCCCCTTCTCTCTCTCTTGTTCCTCTTCCCCCCCATTCCCCTCCTCTCTCTCTCTTTCTCCTCTTCCCCCACTCCCCTCCTTCCTCTCTCTCTCCCTTCCCTTCCCCCACTCCCCTCCTCTCTCCCTTTCCCCCCCACTCCCCTCCTCTCTCTCTCTCCTCTTCCCCCCTAGCCCACTCCTTCTCTCTCTCTCTTTCTCCCTAACATCCACTCCCCTCCTCTCTCTCTCTTTCTCCCCTCTTCCCCCACTCCCCATTCTCTCTCTCTCTCCTCTTCCCCCTCACTCCCCTTCTCTCTCTCTCTCTCTTTCCCTCTTCCCCCATTCCCTCTCCTTGTTCTCTCTCTCTCTCTCTCTCCACTTCCCCCACTCCCCTTCTCTCTCTCTCTCTCTCTTCCCCCTTTTTATTTCACTCCCCTTCCTCTCTCTCTCTCCTCTTCCCCCCCACTCCCCTTCTCTCTCTCTCTCTTCCTCTTCCCCACTCTACCCCTTCTCTCTCTCTCTTTCTCCTCTTCCCCCCTCCTCAACTCTATCCCCCTCTCTCTCTCTTTCTCCTCTTCCCCATCTCTATTCCCCCTTCTCTCTCTCTCTTTCTCCTCTTCCCCCCCCCCACTCCCCTTCTCTCTCTCTCTCCCCCTTCCCCCCCCCCACTCCCCTCCTCTCTCTCTCTCCTCTTCCCCCCCCCCTCTCCCCTCCCCTTCTCTCTCTCTCTTTCTCCTCTAACCCCCACTCCCCTCCTCTCTCTCTCTCCTCTCCCCCCCCACTCCCCTTCTCTCTCTCTCTCTCTTCCCCTTCCCCCCTCTCCCCTTCTCTCTCTCTCTCTCTCCTCTTCCCCCCCACTCCCCCCTCTCTCTCTCTCTTCTCTCTCTCCTCTTCCCCCCCACTCCCCTTCTCTCTCTCTCTCTCCTCTTCCCCCACTCCCCTTCTCTCTCTCTCTCTCCTCTTCCCCCACTCCCCTTCTCTCTCTCTCTTTCTCCTCTTCCCCCACTCCCCTTCTCTCTCTCTCTTTCTCCTCTTCCCCCCCACTCCCCTCTCTCTCTCTCTCCTCTTCCCCCACTACCCTTCTCTCTCTCTCTTTCTCCTCTTCCCCCACTCCCCTTCTCTCTCTCTCTTTCTCCTCTTCCCCCACTCACTCCCTTCTCTCTCTCTCTTTCTCCTCTTCCCCCACTCCCCTTCTCTCTCTCTCTCTTCCCTTCCCCCACTCCCCTCCTCTCTCCACTCCTCTTCCTCCCTTCCCCCACTCCCACTCCCCTTCTCTCTCTCTCTTTCTCCTCTAACCCCCACTCCCCTCCTCTCTCTCTCTCTCCTCTTCCCCCACTCCCCTTCTCTCTCTCTCTCTCTCCTCTTCCCCCACTCCCCTTCTCTCTCTCTCTCTCTCCTCTTCCCCCACTCCCCTCCTCTCTCTCTCTCTCTCTCTCCTCTTCCCCCACTCCCCTTCTCTCTCTCTCTCTCCTCTTCCCCCCCCCACTCCCCTTCTCTCTCTCTCTCTCTCTCCTCTTCCCCCACTCCCCTTCTCTCTCTCTCTTTCTCCTCTTCCCCCACTCCCCTTCTCTCTCTCTCTTTCTCCTCTTCCCCCACTCCCCTCCTCTCTCTCTCCTCTTCCCCCCCCCACTCCCCTCCTCTCTCTCTCTCTCTCTCTCCTCTTCCCCCCTCCCCTCTCTCTCTCTCTCTTTCTCCTCTTCCCCCACTCCCCTTCTCTTTCTCTCTCTCCTCTTCCCCCACTCCCCTTCTCTCTCTCTCTTTCTCCTCTTCCCCCACTCCCTCCTCTCTCTCTCTCTCTCTTTCCCCCACTCCCCTCCTCTCTCTCTCTCTCTCCTCTTCCCCCACTCCCCTTCTCTCTCTCTCTCTCTCCTCTTCCCCACTCCCCTTCTCTCTCTCTCTTTCTCCTCTTCCCCCATTCCCCTTCTCTCTCTCTCTTTCTCCTCTTCCCCCACTCCCCTCCTCTCTCTCTCCTCTTCCCCCACTCCCCTTCTCTCTCTCTCTCCTCTTCCCCCACTCCCCTTCTCTCTCTCTCTTTCTCCTCTTCCCCCACTCCCCTTCTCTCTCTCTCTTTCTCCTCTTCCCCCACTCCCCTCTCTCTCTCTCTCTCCTCTTCCCCCACTCCCCTTCTCTCTCTCTCTTTCTCCTCTTCCCCCACTCCCCTTCTCTCTCTCTCTTTCTCCTCTTCCCCCCCACTCCCCTTCTCTCTCTCTCCCTCCTCTTCCCCCACTCCCCTTCTCTCTCTCTCTCTCTCTCCTCTTCCCCCACTCCCCTTCTCTCTCTCTCTTTCTCCTCTTCCCCCACTCCCCTTCTCTCTCTCTCTCTCTCTTCTCTTCCCCCACCCCCTCCCCTCCTCTCTCTCTCTCCTCTTCCCCCTCCCCTTCTCCCCTTCTCTCTCTCTCTCTCTTTCTCTTCCCCCCCCCACTCCCCTTCTCTCTCTCTATTTCTCCTCTTCCCCCACTCCCCTTCTCTCTCTCTCTCTCTCTCTTCCCCCACTCCCCTTCTCTCTCTCTCTTTCTCCTCTTCCCCCCACTCCCCTCTTCTCTCTCTCTCTCTCTCTCTCCTCTTCCCCCCCCACTCCCCTTCTCTCTCTCTTTCTCCTCTTCCCCCCCACTCCCCTTCTCTCTCTCTTTCTCCTCTTCCCCCCACTCCCCTTCTCTCTCTCTTTCTCCTCTTCTCCCCTCCTCTCTCTCTCTCTCTCTCTTCCCCCCCACTCCCCTCCTCTCTCTCTCTCCTCTTCCCCCCCCACTCCCCTTCTCTCTCTCTTTCTCCTCTTCCCCCCACTCCCTCCCCTTCTCTCTCTCTTTCTCCTCTTCTTCCCTCCTCTCTCTCTCTCTCTCTCCATGGCGACCCTGACCCACTTAGCTAGCTGCTTGTTATTCAGACTAGGGTTTATACACGGAGAGAGTGTGTGTAATTTGGTTTGACAACAAACCCAGTCATGCTCCTCACAGGGTAGGGCTGCCTGATATCAACAGCCCTCCCCACACAGCCACATGTGATGCTGGAAATGAAACACTATCAGATCAGACCCACTGTGATGTTAGAGTGATAGAGAGAAAGACCACAGAGATGTGCAGTGTTGTAGATAGAGAATGAATGGACGGTAATGGTGATGGATAGGATCTTGACGTAGCACTGCACATGGTGTTGGGGGGCGCTGACATGCTGCAATAGTATGTGAAGACACTAATACCTTATTTATTTTATTTTGCCGTTATTTTAAAAGGAAAGTTGACTGAGCACACATTCTCATTTACAGCAACGACCTGGGAAATAGTTACAGGGGAGAGGGGGGGATGAATGAGCCAATTGTAAACTGGGGATGATTAGGTGACCGTGATGGTATGAGGGCCAGATTAGGAATTTAACCAGGACACCGGGGTTAACACCTCTACTCTTATGACAAGTGACATGGGATCTTTAGTGACCACAGAGAGTCAGGACACCCATTTAACGTCCCATCCAAAAGACAGCCCAATCAGTCTCCCCAATCACTGCCCTGAGGCATTGGGGTATTTTATTTAGGCCTGAGGAAAGAGTGCCTCCTAATTTCACTCCAACACCACTTCCAGCAGTATCTGGTCTCCCATCCAGGGACCGACTAGGACCAATCCTGCTTAGCTTCGGAAGCAAGCCAGCAGTGGGATGCAGAGTGGTATGCTGCTGGTATATATGCAGTGGGATGCAGGGTGGTATGCTGCTGGTATATATGTAGTGGGATGCAGGGTGGTATGCTGCTGGTATATGTGTAGTGGGATGCAGGGTGGTATGCTGCTGGTATATATGTAGTGGGATGCAGGGTGGTATGCTGCTGGTATATATGCAGTGGGATGCAGGGTGGTATGCTGCTGGTATATATGTAGTGGGATGCAGGGTGGTATGCTGCTGGTATATATGCAGTGGGATGCAGGGTGGTATGCTGCTGGTATATATGTAGTGGGATGCAGGGCGGTATGCTGCTGGTATATGTGTAGTGGGATGCAGGGTGGTATGCTGCTGGTATATATGTAGTGGGATGCAGGGCGGTATGCTGCTGGTATATATGCAGTGGGATGCAGGGTGGTATGCTGCTGGTATATATGTAGTGGGATGCAGGGTGGTATGCTGCTGGTATATATGTAGTGGGATGCAGGGTGGTATGCTGCTAGTATATATGTAGTGGGATGCAGGGCGGTATGCTGCTGGTATATATGCAGTGGGATGCAGGGTGGTATGCTGCTGATATATGCAGTGGGATGCAGGGTGGTATGCTGCTGGTATATATGTAGTGGGATGCAGGGTGGTATGCTGCTAGTATATATGTAGTGGGATGCAGGGTGGTATGCTGCTAGTATATATGTAGTGGGATGCAGGGTGGTATGGTGCTAGTATATATGTAGTGGGATGCAGGGTGGTATG
Source organism: Oncorhynchus tshawytscha (assembly GCF_018296145.1). Lineage (NCBI taxonomy): Eukaryota > Metazoa > Chordata > Actinopteri > Salmoniformes > Salmonidae > Oncorhynchus > Oncorhynchus tshawytscha. Next base: position 28,354,142 of record NC_056456.1, on the reverse strand, counting down.
CTGCTAGTATATATGCAGTGGGATGCAGGGTGGTATGCTGCTAGTATATATGTAGTGGGATGCAGGGTGGTATGCTGCTGGTATATATGTAGTGGGATGCAGGGTGGTATGCTGCTGGTATATATGTAGTGGGATGCAGGGTGGTATGCTGCTGGTATATGTGTAGTGGGATGCAGGGTGGTATGCTGCTGGTATATATGTAGTGGGATGCAGGGTGGTATGCTGCTGGTATATATGCAGTGGGATGCAGGGTGGTATGCTGCTGGTATATATGTAGTGGGATGCAGGGTGGTATGCTGCTGGTATATATGTAGTGGGATGCAGGGTGGTATGCTGCTGGTATATATGTAGTGGGATGCAGGGTGGTATGCTGCTGGTATATGTGTAGTGGGATGCAGGGTGGTATGCTGCTGGTATATATGTAGTGGGATGCAGGGTGGTATGCTGCTGGTATATATGCAGTGGGATGCAGGGTGGTATGCTGCTGGTATATATGCAGTGGGATGCAGGGTGGTATGCTGCTGGTATATATGTAGTGGGATGCAGGGTGGTATGCTGCTAGTATATATGCAGTGGGATGCAGGGTGGTATGCTGCTGGTATATATAGTGGGATGCAGCGTGGTATGCTGCTGGTTATATGTAGTGGGATGCAGGGCGGTATGCTGCTGGTATATATGCAGTGGGATGCAGGGTGGTATGCTGCTGGTATATATGCAGTGGGATGCAGGGTGGTATGCTGCTGGTATATATGCAGTGGGATGCAGAGTGGTATGCTGCTGGTATATATGTAGTGGGATGATACATTTGAGATATGTTCCTAGGCCGTCATTGAAAATAAGAATTTGTTCTTAAGTGACTTGCCTAGTTAAATAAAGGTTAAAAAAAAAAATATTAAAAAATATGTGTGCATACAGTGCATACATTGTTATCAAGCAATGTATTAGTGTTTTAGATGTAGTAGTGTTTTAGATGTAGTAGTGTTTTAGATGTAGTAGTGTTTTAGATGTAGTAGTGTTTTAGATGTAGTAGTGTTTTAGATCTTAAAGCCAACCAACAGGCTAGTAAGGACACACTATCTGACCAGTCCACACAAAGTAACCTGTAGTATTATTTGGGCCTCATTTTTATTTTGGGTTTGTGTAATGTGCAATGTTACCCACTGCATATAGAGACATACTTTATTAAGATAAGCCTTTGGTTGCAACATAAAAAGCTCCCAGGATATAGGAGCCTCTTATGTTCCTCTTCTCCGGCCTCTCAGAGAAAAACCGATGAAGAGTGAAATAGGTTCCGCCGTCTGATTCACATCAGAACGCGTAAGATGGAAAGAAAATGACAAAAATCATCACAATTTCCACTTCTTTTTTTGGACTCTGTCAGACTGATATTCTAGACAGGTATGTCCTCTGCGTCGGTCTGTTTGCAGACACTGAAGAGACTGCACTGAAAAATAGCGTTAGCAAGCTAGCATAGCTTCCATGGTACGACACTGTGTGTATGTCACAACATTTAATCATCCTCTACACCTCTATGACCAAAAAGACTATAACAATGAAGGAGATTACGGCATGCCCATCTGCGTCATAGGAGCCTATCGAGTACAACCAGGCAATAAAGGAAAGAGCACAGGTGCAGAGGCAGAAAATAGAACTCACTCTATTTCATTACAGTATGTATCAGCGAGCAGGAGATCTGTCAGTTCGGCACATATCATCCCGCGCCAGGAAAAGCAAATGGATAAAGCCAATTTGACAAAGGGGTCAATATACACCATCCAATAAAAAATGGAATCTACAAGACCTGTCAGGGGCTATAAACATCACGGTAATGACCCAACTGTTCAACAGAAATACATTCAGATCAAATGGGTTCTCTCTCATTGGTCTAGTCTACGCTGCTTGGGTTATTCTCTAGTTTTGCCTTTTACAATGTTTACTGTATATTTGATGAGGAAGATGCCACACCCACAGCGCAACAGTGTTTAGTATATTGAAAAAAGGCAGCGGGAGAAACTGTTGTCACAACGACCACTTTGACTGACTGACTATTACTGTTGGGAGGAAGTCCTGAACAGATCAATGGGATGCTGTCTCGTGCACTGACACTCTTTATAGTTGACAGCAAAGAGCATCTATTGGTTCATTTGAGTGAATGGGCGGGGTCAGATGACTCCAATCAGTATAGGGGTCAGAGTTTCTATATGCCCTACTTATTACATGTTATAGCTGTTAGCCTTTCTTTATCAAAAGCAGGACACATTTGGGGTTTATCTAACAGTAGCATAAGTCACTGAGGCTAACAAAAGCAGAACACATTTGGGGTTTATCTAACAGTAGCATAAGTCACTGAGGCTAACAAAAGCAGAACACATTTGGGGTTTATCTAACAGTAGCATAAGTCACTGAGGCTAACAAAAGCAGAACACATTTGGGGTTTATCTAACAGTAGCATAAGTCACTGAGGCTAACAAAAGCAGAACACATTTGGGGTTTATCTAACAGTAGCATAAGTCACTGAGGCTAACAAAAGCAGAACACATTTGGGGTTTATCTAACAGTAGCATAAGTCACTAAGGCTAACAAAAGCAGAACACATTTGGGGTTTATCTAACAGTAGCATAAGTCACTGAGGCTAACAAAAGCAGAACACATTTGGGGTTTATCTAACAGTAGCATACGTCACTGAGGCTAACAAAAGCAGAACACATTTGGGGTTTATCTAACAGTAGCATAAGTCACTAAGGCTAACAAAAGCAGAACACATGTGGGGTTTATCTAACAGTAGCATAAGTCACTGAGGCTAACAAAAGCAGAACACATTTGGGGTTTATCTAACAGTAGCATACGTCACTGAGGCTAACAAAAGTAACACTCCCCCATGTGTTTGTTTTTTCTCACAGCATGTCAATGTATTGGTTTATTAGCTTGGGTGTTTATGTTGGCTTTGCTCTACAGTTTACAGTTTACTCCCATCCTTATGTAACTTTATGGAAGAAGAGGGGGGATTGAGTGAGAGAGAGAAATGGTTTGATGAAGAATGATCAAATACAAATCCTCCAACCCAAAAAGTCCTGTGGTTTCATAGTATCCTAAGTGAAATTATAAAATATACTGACCACAAATTACAATTGGCTATACTTCAACTCTTTAACATCATCCACAGCTCTGGCATCTTCCCCAATATTTGGAACCAAGGACTGATCACCCCAATCCACAAAAGTAGAGACAAATTTGACCCCAATAACTACCGTGGGATGTGTGTCAACAGCAACCTCTCGAAAATACTCTGCATTATTGTTAACAGCAGTCTCGTACATTTCCTCAGTGTAAACAATATACTTAGCAAATGTCAAGTTGTCTTTTTACCAAACTATTGTATGACAGGTGTTGGGGGAAAAACATTATAAAATCCATGTACACAAACAACAAGTGTGCTGTTACAATTGGCAAACAACACACACATTTCTTTCCACAGGGCCGTGGGGTGAGACAGGGATGCAGTTTGAGCCCCACCCTCTTCAACATATAAACAAATTTGTAAGGGCACTAGAACAGTCTGCAGCACCCGGTCTCACCCGACTAGAATCTGAAGTCAAATGTCCTACTGTTTGCTGATGATCTGGTGCTTCTATCCCCAGCCAAGGAGGTCCTACAGCAGCACCTAGATCTTCTGCACAGATTCTGTCAGACCTGGGCCTTGACAGTAAATCTCAGTAAGACAAAATGAATGGTGTTCCAAAACAGGTCCAGTTGCCAGGACCACATACATATTCCATCTAGACACCGTCGCCCTAGAGCTCACAAAAAACTGTACATACCTCGGCCTAAACATCAGTGTCACAGGTAACTTCCCCAAAGCTGTGAACGATCTGAGAGACAAGCCAAGAAGGGCCTTTTACCCCATCAAAGGGAACATACAATTTGGCATACCAATTAGGATCTGGCTAAAATACTTGAATCAGTTATAGAACCCATTGTCCTTTATGTTTGTGAGGGCTGGGGTCTGCTCACCAACCCAAAAAATACTAAATGGGACAAACACCGAATTGAGACTCTGCATGCAGAATTCTGCAAAAATATCCTCTGTGTACAGCGTAAAACACCAAATAATGCATGCAGAGCAGAATTAGGCCAATACCCGCTAATTATCAAAATCCAAAAAGAGCTGTTAAATTCTACAACCACCTAAAAAGAAGAGATTCCCAAACTTTCCATATCAAAGCCATCACCAACAGAGAGATGAACCTGGAGAAGAGTCCCCTAAGCAAGCTGGTCCTGGGGCTCTGCTCACAAAAACAAACAGACCCCACAGAGGCCCAGAACAGCAACACAATTAGACCAACCAAATCATGAGAAAACAAAAAAAGAATTACTTGACACATTGGAAAGAATTAACAAAAAACAGAGAGTACTTCTGCCACTGTGACTGACCCAATATTAAGCTTTGACTATGTACAGACCTGGCTCTCAAGAGAAGGCAGGCTATGTTCACACTGCCCACAAAATGAGGTGGAAACTGAGCTGCACTTCCTAACCTCCCGCCAAATGTATTACCATATTAGAGACACATATTTCCCTCAAATTACACAGACCCACAAAGAATTTGAAAACAAACCCAATTTTGATAAACTCCCATATCTACTGGGTGAAATACCACAGTGTGCAATCGCAGCAGCAAGATTTGTGACCTGTTGCCACAAGAAAAGGTCAACCAGTGAAGAACAAACACCATTGTAAATTAAACCCATATTTATGCTTATTTATTTTCGCTTTCATACTTTAACTATTTGCACATTGTTATAACACTGTATATATACATATGACATTTGAAATGTCTATTTCTTTGGAACTTTTATGAGTGTAATGTTTACTGTTCATTTTTTATTGTTTATTTCACTTTTGTCTATTATTTATTTAACTTACTTTGGCAATGTCAACATATGTTTCCCATGCCAATAAAGCCCTTTGAATTGAATTGAGAGAGAGAGAGAGAGAAACACTGTTGAGACCACATGTTACACTGTACAAGAGAGTCAGGTCTCATAGAACTTGTATAGATTGTTTGTCCAGTGCTGCTGTTGCGAGTCTGTTCCATGTTCCACGGACACATGCAGCTGTTCCATGTTCCACGGACACATGCAGCTGTTCCATGTTCCACGGACACATGCAGCTGTTCCATGTTCCACGGACACATGCAGCTGTTCCATGTTCCACGGACACATGCAGCTGTTCCATGTTCCACGGACACATGCAGCTGTTCCATGTTCCACGGACACATGCAGCTGTTCCATGTTCCACGGACACATGCAGCTGTTCCATGTTCCACGGACACATGCAGCTGTTCCATGTTCCACGGACACATGCAGCTGTTCCATGTAATCATTAATAATGCAGAGGTGTCGGTTCATTTGGAGGAATGAGTGTCTGTGTTTACAACCCTACAGCCTCCCCTTTCCTTGGACTGCAAGGCAGATGCTCCATTCCAAACTCTGTGTGTAGAGAGAGAGAGGGGGGGGGGGATCGTCTTACAAGAGGTCAGCCATGACACCCTGTTTTGGCTTTTTGTTGATTTAGTCATCCGATCGCTCATTTGCATTGGTGTGACAGCTGGCGAATTGTGAGCAGTCGTTTGTCCAGTGTCTACCTGTGTGGATGGGCTTAGCTTTTTCACCTGGCATGTCCCTTGTAGGACAGGACAGGTGCATGGGATGGTTAGAACACGATGCTACTGCTGAGGTTGAGACAGAGCTCTTTGTCCAATCAGCTCATACTAAAACTGCCGTAGCACCAATCACAACCTTGTATCTTGTATCCAATGCAGATATGAACAAATCCCTTATGATGATATTTGTTACATTACCCTATGGAAATGTCAGTCTGTTGGAAGCCATTTGTGGTCAGGCTCAGTTTAGTTCCACTCTCACCCTGAGTGAGTGAGGTTATAGCAAGACTGGTGCCATACAGCTGCTTTTGGACAACTCCTTTACCATTGACTCATCTAAAACACACTTTAAAGAAAGGGAGAGAATTCTTTGAACATTCCACAAGTTGGGCTGGGGATTCAAAACAGTTCCCTACTACAGACCCATTTCACTAATACATACTGGCATCAAAAGAAAAGTAGCTTATTTGTTTTGAGACTTATAATGTGTTAGAAGTGGAGCAAGCCACCCTGAACTAAGAGATCACAGATGTTAAGAGGGTAGAGGGGGAAATGGCAATGCATTACGTACATTTAAACTGGAACACTGCCAAAACCATGGGGCTCAGTGTTTATTCTAGAACAATTGGCTGAATGAAATCATACGGGACATATGCACTGAATCACAAGAAATGTTGACTTTGAATGTATTGTACTTTGAATCAATTGTACTCAAGTGTTTTATCACAGTTCACTTGGTCTTATTCTAATGTCCCCTTACAACCTGATATAAGGGCTAAGTGTAGTCTGTGTGTAGTCTGTGTAGTGTATGTGTAGTGTGTGTGTAGTCTGTGTGTAGTCTGTGTAGTGTATGTGTAGTGTCTGTGTAGTGTCTGTGTAGTGTCTGTGTAGTGTCTGTGTAGTGTATGTGTAGTGTCTGTGTGTAGTCTGTGTAGTGTATGTGTGGTGTCTGTGTAGTGTCTGTGTAGTGTATGTGTAGTGTCTGTGTGTAGTCTGTGTAGTGTATGTGTAGTGTCTGTGTAGTGTCTGTGTAGTGTCTGTGTAGTGTCTGTGTAGTGTCTGTGTAGTGTATGTGTAGTGTATGTGTATGTGTAGTGTCTGTGTAGTGTCTGTGTAGTGTCTGTGTAGTGTATGTGTAGTGTCTGTGTAGTGTATGTGTAGTGTCTGTGTAGTGTATGTGTAGTGTATGTGTAGTGTATGTGTAGTGTCTGTGTAGTCTGTGTAGTGTCTGTGTAGTGTATGTGTAGTGTCTGTGTAGTGTATGTGTAGTCTGTGTGTAGTCTGTGTAGTGTATGTGTAGTGTCTGTGTAGTGTCTGTGTGGTGTCTGTGTAGTGTCTGTGTAGTGTCTGTGTAGTGGCTGTGTGGTGTCTGTGTAGTGTCTGTGTAGTGTATGTGTAGTGGCTGTGTAGTGTCTGTGTAGTCTGTGTAGTGTATGTGTAGTGTCTGTGTAGTGTCTGTGTAGTGTATGTGTAGTGTCTGTGTAGTGTATGTGTAGTCTGTGTGGTGTCTGTGTAGTGTCTGTGTAGTGTCTGTGTAGTGTATGTGTAGTGTCTGTGTAGTGTCTGTGTAGTGTATGTGTAGTGGCTGTGTAGTGTCTGTGTAGTGTCTGTAGTGTATGTGTAGTGGCTGTGTAGTGTATGTGTAGTGTATGTGTAGTGTCTGTGTAGTGTATGTGTAGTCTGTGTGTAGTCTGTGTAGTGTATGTGTAGTGTCTGTGTAGTGTATGTGTAGTGTATGTGTAGTGTCTGTGTAGTGTATGTGTAGTGTCTGTGTAGTGTATGTGTAGTGTCTGTGTAGTGTCTGTGTAGTGTCTGTGTAGTGTCTGTGTAGTGTATGTGTAGTGTCTGTGTAGTGTCTGTGTAGTGCATGTGTAGTGTATGTGTAGTGTCTGTGTAGTGTATGTGTAGTATCTGTGTAGTGTATGTGTAGTGTCTGTGTAGTGTATGTGTAGTGTCTGTGTAGTGTATGTGTAGTGTGTGTGTAGTGTCTGTGTAGTGTATGTGTAGTGTCTGTGTAGTGTATGTGTAGTGTCTGTGTAGTGTCTGTGTAGTGTATGTGTAGTGTCTGTGTAGTGTATGTGTAGTGTCTGTGTAGTGTATGTGTAGTGTCTGTGTAGTGTGTGTAGTGTGTGTGTAGTGTCTGTGTATGTGTAGTGTCTGTGTAGTGTATGTGTAGTGTATGTGTAGTGTGTGTGTAGTGTCTGTGTAGTGTCTGTGTAGTGTATGTGTAGTGTCTGTGTAGTGTCTGTGTAGTGCATGTGTAGTGTATGTGTAGTGTCTGTGTAGTGTATGTGTAGTATCTGTGTAGTGTCTGTGTAGTGTATGTGTAGTGTCTGTGTAGTGTCTGTGTAGTGTCTGTGTAGTGTATGTGTATCTATTAATGTCAGATGCCTCACTCTATGGAATGTATATTGACCGGCTATATAGCATCCTTCACATACAGTCCATTTTCATGTTAAGATTGAATGTGCATTTTAGCTATACTAGTAAATCTCCATTTCCGTTGCTTCCAAAGTGTGTGTGTGCGTGTGTGTGTGAGGTGAATCACTATAGGCCTAACTCAAAGCAGTAAAGTGTAAGTGGGGGTGCAGCATGGGCAGACAGACAGACAGACAGACAGACAGACAGACAGACAGACAGACAGACAGACAGACAGACAGAGACAGACAGACAGACAGACAGACAGACAGACAGACAGACAGACAGACAGACAGACAGACAGACAGACAGACAGGCAGACAGGCAGACAGGCAGATAGACAGGCAGGTAGGCAGACAGACAGACAGAGACAGACAGACAGACAGACAGAGACAGACAGACAGACAGACAGACAGACAGACAGACAGACAGACAGACAGACAGACAGACAGACAGACAGACAGACAGACAGACAGACAGACAGACAGACAGACAGACAGACAGACAGACAGACAGACAGACAGACAGACAGACAGACAGACAGACAGACAGACAGACAGACAGACAGACAGACAGACAGACAGACAGACAGACAGACAGACAGACAGACAGACAGACAGACAGACAGAGACAGACAGACAGACAGACAGACAGACAGACAGACAGACAGACAGACAGACAGACAGACAGACAGACAGACAGACAGACAGACAGACAGACAGACAGACAGACAGACAGACAGACAGACAGACAGACAGACAGACAGACAGACAGACAGACAGACAGACAGACAGACAGACAGACAGACAGACAGACAGACAGACAGACAGACAGACAGACAGACAGACAGACAGACAGACAGACAGAGACAGACAGACAGACAGACAGACAGACAGACAGACAGACAGACAGACAGACAGACAGACAGACAGACAGACAGACAGACAGACAGACAGACAGACAGACAGACAGACAGACAGACAGACAGACAGACAGACAGACAGACAGACAGACAGACAGACAGACAGACAGACAGACAGACAGACAGACAGACAGAGACAGACAGACAGACAGACAGACAGACAGACAGACAGACAGACAGACAGACAGACAGACAGACAGACAGACAGACAGACAGACAGACAGACAGACAGACAGACACAGACAGACAGACAGACAGACAGACAGACAGACAGACAGACAGACAGACAGACAGACAGACAGACAGACAGACAGACAGACAGACAGACAGACAGACAGACAGACAGACAGACAGACAGACAGACAGACAGACAGACAGACAGACAGACAGAGACAGACAGACAGACAGACAGAGACAGACAGACAGACAGACAGACAGACAGACAGACAGACAGACAGACAGACAGACAGACAGACAGACAGACAGACAGACAGACAGACAGACAGACAGACAGACAGACAGACAGAGACAGACAGACAGACAGACAGACAGACAGACACAGACAGACAGACAGACAGACAGACAGACAGACAGAGGGGCTTTTCTGTTTTATAACAGATTGCACATGAAAGGATTGTGTTCAAGCCTTTCCTTTGTGGCTTGTAATTACTAGTGTGCTAATTGCTTTAAATTGCTGACATCTCGAGTCGATAAGGATGAGAACAAGGCCTTCAAAGGGAAGTTGTCCGAAAAGGGAAAGACAAGAACCCTGAACAAAGACAACAACAAAAGGAAAACATCAGTTGACTAATATAATAGTCTCTCTCTCCCTCTCTCTTTTCTAATGTTCTTCTTTCTTTTCTCTCAATTCAATTCAAAGGAGCTGTATTGGCAATGTATGTTTACATCGCCTAAATAAGTGAAATAAACAAAACTGAGAAGAAACTCATTTAACAACATCAACAAAAACTATTAGAAATGAACAGTAAACATTGCACTCACCTCTATATATCTCTATCTCTATCTCCCTCTCCCTCTCTCTCCCCTCTCTGTCTTCCCCCTCTATCTCTGCTCCCTTTCTCTCCCCTCTCCCCTCTCTGTCTTCCCCCTATATCTCTGTCTTCCCCCTCTATCTCTGTCTCCCACTCTCTCTCCTCTCTGTCTTCCCCCTCTAACAGTCTCTCTCTCTCTCTCTCCCCTCTCTGTCTTCTCCCTCTATCTCTGTCTCCCTCTCTCTCTCCCTCTCTGTCTTCCCCCTCTATCTCTGTCTCCCTCTCTCTCTCTCCCTCTCTGTCTTCCCCCTCTATCTCGGTCTCCCTCTCTCTCTCCTCGCTGTCTTCTCCCTCTATCTCTGTCTCCCTCTCTCTCTCCTCGCTGTCTTCTCCCTCTATCTCTGTCTCCCTCTCTCTCTCCTCTCTGTCTTCCCCCTCTATCTCTGTCTCCCTCTCTCTCCCCTCTCCCCTCTCTGTCTTCCCCCTCTGTCTCTCTCTCTCTCCTCTCTGTCTTCCCCCTCTATCTCTGTCTCCCTCTCTCTCTCCTCTCTGTCTTCCCCCTCTATCTCTGTCTCCCTCTCTATCCCCTCTCTGTCTTCCCCCTCTCTATCTCTCTCTCTCTCTCTCTCTCTCTCTCTCTCTCTCTCTGTCTTCCCCCTCTATCTCTGTCTCCCTCTCTCTCCCTCTCTGTCTTCCCCCTCTATTTCTGTCTGCCTCTCTCTCTCCTCTCTGTCTGCCTCTCTCTCTCTCTCTGTCTTCCCCTCTATCTCTGTCTCCCTCTCTCTCCTCTCTGTCTTCCCCCTCTATGTCTGTCTGCCTCTCTCTCTCCTCTCTGTCTTCCCCCTCTATCTCTGTCTCCCTCTCTCCTCTCTGTCTTCCCCCTCTATGTCTGTCTGCCTCTCTCTCCCCTCTCTGTCTTCCCCCTCTATCTCTGTCTCCCTCTCTCTCTCTTCTGTCTTCCCCCTCTATCTCTGTCTCCCTCTCTCTCCCCTCTCTGTCTTCCCCCTCTATCTCTGTCTCCCTCTCTCTCCCCTCTCCCCTCTCTGTCTTCCCCCTCTCTCTCTCTCTCTCTCTCTCTCTCTCTCTCTCTCCTCTCTGTCTTCCCCCTCTATCTCTGTCTCCCTCTCTCTCCCTTCTCTGTCTTCCCCCTCTATCTCTGTCTGCCTCTCTCTCCTCTCTGTCTTCCCCCTCTCTCTCTCTCTCTCTCTCTCTCTCTCTCTCTCTCTCTCTCTCCTCTGTCTTCCCCCTCTATCTCTGTCTCCCTCTCTCTCCCCTCTCTGTCTTCCCCCTCTATCTCTGTCTGCCTCTCTCTCCTCTCTGTCTTCCCCCTCTATCTCTGTCTGCCTCTCTCTCCTCTCTGTCTTCCCCCTCTATCTCTGTCTCCCTCTCTCTCCTCTCTGTCTTCCCCCTCTCTCTCTGTCTGCCTCTCTCTCCCCTCTCTGTCTTCCCCCTCTATCTCTGTCTCCCTCTCTCCCCTCTGTCTCCCCCTCTATCTCTGTCTGCCTCTCTCTCCCCTCTCTGTCTTCCCCCTCTATCTCTGTCTGCCTCTCTCTCTCCTCTCTGTCTTCCCCCTCTATCTCTGTCTCCCTCTCTCTCCTCTCTGTCTTCCCCCTCTCTCTCTGTCTGCCTCTCTCTCCCCTCTCTGTCTTCCCCCCCTATCTCTGTCTGCCTCTCTCTCCCCTCTCTGTCTTCCCCCTCTATCTCTGTCTCATTTTCTTAAGTAAAGTGACCACCATTCTAACTGTGCTCCTGTTGTGTTCTTGTTGTGTTTGCAGTACGACAGTGAGGCCATGTTCCTGGGCATGCCAGAGGCTGGCCTGGACTTTGTGCCAACCAACCAGGTGGGTTAATTACTCTTCCCTGTGCTTTTAGCTTGAAATCCTAATTAGACACATTTAAGATGACTAAATTAGCGCCCACTATCAGTCGCCACCATAATCAGGGACTATTATGACATGTAAACAGTGCATTTAAACCTCGTTGCAGCCTAATCAAATAAAGCCACTAACTGCACAGTTGTTTTGTTGTTAGAGAGATTTTATTTTATTTCCAGTTCAACTTACAGTTCTACCTAGCTACAGCCAAGCTGTGCCTGTTTGAGAGCTTGCCTGGCTTAATGAGCCAATAGAATAGTCCCAAAACTGTAAACGATCAAATAGTACCTGAACCCAGGTCAAGTAGAGTACACAGCTGCTTAAAGATGGAATCCACATTAGGGGAACCAGCGCCACTGTTCTCCCCAGTCCCTTTGTTATTGTTATACGAAACAGAGTTGAGGAGCGTCCAAACGGAGGTGAGCAGGGGGTAAAAACATTCTGCTGTTTTATCGCGTGTGCAATGATGTCCGAGGGGGAAAAAACAGTGTTCATTATTTCCGGTTTCTTGAGGTTGTTTTAATATCCCAAACGGACATGGCAGATTCACCATTAGGGATTCCAGCTTCAAAAAGCCTATAAATGAACATTTATCACTAAAAAGAGGTGCATTTAGCTTTCATGTGTACATTTGTTGCAGGGCTGTTTCTCCATGTATTCTAGTGGGAGTGTTAACTATAATACATCTCCAGAAGTATGTGGACACCCCTTCAGATTAGTGGATTTGGCTGTTTCAGTCATACTTGTTGCTGACAGGTGTATAAAATTGAGCACACAACCATGCAATCTCCATAGACAAATATTGGCAGTAGAATGGCCTTACTGAAGAGCTCAGTGACTTTCAACGTGGCACCGTCATACAACGCCACCATTCCAACAAGTCAGTTTCTCAAATTTCTGCCCTGCTAGAGCTGCCCCGGTCAACTGTAAGTGCTGTTATTGTGAAGTGGAAATGTCTAGCAGCAACATCGACTCAGCCACGAAGTGGTAGGCAGTGGTGTAAAGTACTTAAGTACAAATACTTTAAATTACTACTTAAGTAGTTTTTTAGGGTATCTGTACTTTATTATTTATATTTTTGACTACTTTTTAAACTTTTATTTCTTAAGAAAATATTTTACATATTACTCTGTACATTTTCCTTGACACCCAAAAGTACTTGTTACATTTTGAATGCTTAGCAGGACAGGAAAATAGTCAAATTCACGCACTTATCAACCGAAAGTCCCTGGTCATCCCTACTGCCTCTGATCTGACGGACTCACTAAACACACGTTTGTTTGTAAATGATCTCATCCAATATAAGGAATTTGAAAGTATTTATACTTTTACGTTTGATACTTAAAACCAGTTAAGCATTAGGTGGCGCTATTAAACATTTTGGATGAAAAACGTTCCCATTTTAAACAAGATATTTTGTCATGAAAAGATGCTCGACTATGCATATAATTGACAGCTTTGGATAGAAAACACTCTGACGTTTCCAAAACTGCAAAGATATTGTCTGTGAGTGCCACAGAACTGATGTTACAGGCGAAACCCAGATAAAAATCCAACCAGGAAGTGACGCATTTTTTGAAACCGCCTCATGCCAATGATTCCTTATATGTCTGTGAATGAGCTAAGAATGAGCTTACATTTTCCACGTATTCCCCAAGGTTTCTACAGCATTGTGACGTCTTTTTACGCGTTTCCATTGAAGAATAGCCGTAAGGGACCATATATAGCAAGTGGTCACATGGTGTCTCCCGCAGAAAATCTTGCGTAAAATACTGAGGTAGCCATTTTTCCAATCGCTTCTTATGAGAAACCAATTGCCTCGACGGATATATTATTGAATATATATGTTAAAAACACCTTGAGGATGGATCCTAAACAACGTTTGCCGTGTTTCTGTCGATATTATGGAGCTAATTTTGAAAAAAGTTTGGCGTTGTAATGGTAGCATTTTCCGGCCGATTTCTCAGCCAAGCATGATGAACAAACGGGAGCTATTTCGCCTACAAAAATAATATTTTTGGAAAAAAAGGAACATTTGCTATCTAACTGGCAGTCTCCTGAGTGAAAGCATCAGAAGTTCTTCAAAGGTAAATGATTTAATTTGGTTGCTTTTCTTATTTTCGTGAAAATGTTGCCTGCTGCCAGCAGAGCCTAGCATAGCATTATGCCATGATAAACTTACACAAATGCTTGTCTAGCGTTGGCTGTAACGCATATTTTGAAAATCTGAGATAACAGTGTTGTTAACAAAAGGCTAAGCTTGTGTTTGAATATATTTATTTCATTTCATTTGCGATTTTCATGAATAGGAAAAGTTACTAGGGGTAACTGCTAATTCGTTTGAGGCTATGATTACGATCCCGGATCCAGGATTTTAAGTATATTTGAAACAAAATACTTTTTAGAATTTTACTCGTACTACAAGTATAATTTTACTGGGTGACTTTTACTTGAGTCATTTTCTATTAAGGTATCTTTACTTTTACTCAATGATGACAGTTGGGTACTTTTTCCACCACTGCCACACAAGCTCACAGAACGGGACCGGCAAGTCCTGAAGCGTGTAGCGTGTAAAACTCATCTGTCCTCGGTTGCAACACTCACTACTGAGTTACAAACTGCCTCTGGAAGCAACGTCAGCAGAAGAACTGTTCTTCGGGAGCTTCATGAGCCTAAGATCACCATGCGCAATTCCAAGCGGCTGGAGTGGTGTAAAGCTCGCCGCCATTGGACTCTGGAGGAGTGGAAATGCGTTCTCTGGAGTGATGAATCACGCTTCACCATCTGGCATTCCGATGGACGAATCTGGGTTTTGTTGATGCCAGGTGAAAGCTACCTGCCCCAATGCATAGTGCCAACTGTATAGTTTGGAGGAGGAGGAGTAATGGTCTGGGGCTGTTTCTCATGGTTCGAGCCCCTTAGTTCTAGTGAAGGGAAAACTTTACTCTACAGTATACAATGGCATTCTAGACAAACTTTGTGGCAACAGTTTGGGGAAGGCCCTTTCCTGTTTCAGCATGACAATGCCCTCGTGCACAAAGCGAGGTCCATACAGAAATGGTTTATCAAGATCGGTGTGGAAGAACTTGACTGGCCTGCACAGAGCCCTGACCACAACCCCATCTAACATCTTTGGGATGAATTGGAATGCCAACTGCGACCCAGGCCTAATCGCCCAAAATCAGTGCCCAACCTCACTAATGCTTTTGTGGCTGAGCAAGAATGTTTCAACATCTAGTGGAAAGCCTTCCCAAAAGAGTGAAGGATGTTATAGCAGCAAAGGGGGACCAACTCCATATTAATGCCTATGATTTTGGAATGAGATGTTTGACGAGCAGGTGTCCACATACTTTTGGTCATGTAGTGTGTCTGCCCTAGGAGGATGGTAGATTATTTCAGGATACTGGTGCTGTGTCTCTGTTATTGTTGGGGTGAATCACATTTTGAGCAGGGAGCGTGTAACAGTGGGCCGTGTGATAACTGTAAATACCACTTAGATATGGCCCAGTGCACAAGTTAATGGTTAGCAAAGGGATTGGAAGTGTGTGTGTGTGTGTCAAATAAAATCAAATGTTATTTGTCACATGCTTTGTAGACAGCAGGTGTAGACTAACTGTGTTTGTGTGTGCGTGTGCTTGTGCATTTGTGCATGAGCATGCGTGTGCACGTGTGTGTGCACGTGTGTGTGTGTGAGGGGGGTTAGTGCTAAGCCCTTAAAGCTAGAATCCTTAGTTGCTACATCAATTTTTGGACTTATAAATGAATTATATAATATAGTATACCCACAGATTCTTGAAGAATATAACTTAAATGGGAAATCAGCAGTTGCTACATTCATTTTTGGACTTCTAAATTAATGTTATGTACCCATTGATTCTTGAAGAATATAACTTAACTTGCCTCTTGAGATTAGTTCAACTGTCGTACTCCATCAGAACCCAAAATATACGCTTCTTTACTCCAATGTTTGTAAACGATGTAAATGTAAACAAACACTGTATTGCCTCAAAATATGGTTAAAGCTATCATGTTGATATCAAGGATGGCCAGTCCTTACATCCATTGCTCTGTCTATTAATCTGAGATGGTGACATTTCTCCAGGTCCATCCATCAGCTTTTTATTTTAGATATTTTTTTGTAATTTTGAATGAAAATTTTTTTTGCGGGTTAATTAGCTTTAATAATGCAGATAGATTGTGGCTTCCATCAATGTAATTGTCTGCATCATTTCTAATCACCTATATATTTTTTACATTTTTTAAAACTATTTTCTACATTGTAGAATAATAGTGAAGATATCAATACTATGAAATAAAACATTTGTAATCATGTAATAACCAAAAAAGTGTTTAAACAAATCAAAATATATTTAACATTTGAGGTCCTTCAAAGTAGCCACCCTTTGCCTTGATGACAGCTTTGCACACTCTTGGTATTCTCTCAACCAGCTTCATGCGGTAGTCACCTGGAATGCATTTCAAATAACAGGTGTACCTTGTTAAAAGTTGTGACAAGGTAGGATTGGTATACAGAAGATAGCCCTATTTGGTAAAAGACCAAGTCCATATTGTGGCAAGAACAGCTCAAATGAGCAAAAAGAAATGACAGTCCATCATTACTTTAAGACATGAAGGTCAGTCAATCTGGAAAATTTCAAGAACTTTGAAAGTTTTGTCATAACTCTCCTGTGAAGATCTGAAGGATCAGGATACAGTGGTTCTGCTCTACAGCGCCCTCTCTCTCCCGCAGAGGTGGAGGGGGCCGCTTTATGGCGGTTGTAAAATACTCTGCTTCTGGGCTCTGTAGTATCGAGATTAGAAGGTGACTGTGGAACACAGAGAGACACTTCACATCAAAAGGTTGAATAATTGAACAGTATTTCTGTATTACAAGCAGTTGGAGTGGTCCGTGGACACTTAAGGAACAGTCATGTCGAGTTTGTTTCATTTGGTGACCTCATGGAGAACAGGAGAAACACATTACTGTTTCTTTGTTTGTATACAATTCTCAATAATGGGGTTTGCATCTGAATGTTGTATAAAATAAATGATTAAGCATAAGAATACTTTTGGAAAGATAACAATGTAATCTTAGTCTTCTAAATGAGAGTTGTTTTTCATAGTAACTTATGATCGGTCAGTGGCCACGCCCCTGTGAGCACAGACACTATACCCAAAGGTCATAGAACGCCCCTTTCCACAGAGTTAATAAAAGGACTCATGACAAAATTTACAAAGAGTAAAAAACGCAGGGACGGGAGTTCCCACGTCGAAATGGCTAAGAAATCTACAAACTAAAGACAAATTATTCAGGCTGCAGCTGTTTAAGTGCTTTACTCAAGGCAAAGAGTGGCTACTTTGAAGAATCTCAACTCTAAAATATATTTGGATTCGTTTAACACTTTTTTGGTTACTACATGATTCCATATGTGTTATTTCATAGTTTTGATATCTTCACTATTATTCTACAATGTAGAAAATAGTAAAAATAAAGAAACACTCTTGAATGAGTAGGTGTGTCCAAACGTTTGACTGATACTGTATATAAAATCTCTTTTCCTTTATTATTTTCCCGTAATCATACCATCCCTCCCCTAATTGGAGTAAACTAATGGACAACAATACTTAGGTTTCTACATCCAGCTTATGCATACTATATACATTTTATGGACACAGTATATTTTACAATAGTTGTCTTTTGTTTGTTTTTAGTCCCATCCTTCAGCTCCACTCAACCTCTCCCATCTATCTCTGAACACCATCCAGTCCCATCCTTCAGCTCCACTCAACCCCTCCCATCTATCTCTGAACACCATCCAGTACCATCCTTCTGCTCCACTCAACCCCTCCCATCTATCTCTGAACACCATCCAGTCCAATCCTTCAGCTCCACTCAACCCCTCCCATCTATCTCTGAACACCATCCAGTCCCATCATTCAGCTCCACTCACCCCCTCCCATCCATCTCTGAACACCATCCAGTCCCATCCTTCAGCTCCACTCAACCCTTCCCATCTATCTCTGAACAGCATCCAGTCCCATCCTTCAGCTCCACTCAACCCCTCCCATCCATCTCTGAACACCATCCAGTCCCATCCTTCAGCTCCACTCAACCCCTCCCATCTATCTCTGAACACCATCCAGTCCCATACTTCAGCTCCACTCAACCCCTCCCATCTATCTCTGAACACCATCCAGTCCCATCCTTCAGCTCCACTCAACCTCTCCCATCTATCTCTGAACACCATCCAGTCCCATCCTTCAGCTCCACTCAACCCCTCCCATCTATCTCTGAACACCATCCAGTACCATCCTTCAGCTCCACTCAACCCCTCCCATCTATCTCTGAACACCATCCAGTCCCATCATTCAGCTCCACTCACCCCCTCCCATCCATCTCTGAACACCATCCAGTCCCATCCTTCAGCTCCACTCAACCCTTCCCATCTATCTCTGAACAGCATCCAGTCCCATCCTTCAGCTCCACTCAACCCCTCCCATCCATCTCTGAACACCATCCAGTCCCATCCTTCAGCTCCACTCAACCCCTCCCATCTATCTCTGAACACCATCCAGTCCCATACTTCAGCTCCACTCAACCCCTCCCATCTATCTCTGAACACCATCCAGTCCCATCCTTCAGCTCCACTCAACCCCTCCCATCTATCTCTGAACAGCATCCAGTCCCATACTTCAGCTCCACTCAACCCCTTCCATCTATCTCTGAACACCATCCAGTCCCATCCTTCAACTCCACTCAACCCCTCCCATCTATCTCTGAACACCATCCAGTCCCATCCTTCAGCTCCACTCAACCCCTCCCATCTATCTCTGAACAGCATCCAGTCCCATCCTTCAACTCCACTCAACCCCTCCCATCTATCTCTGAACACCATCCAGTCCCATCCTTCAGCTCCACTCAACCCCTCCCATCCATCTCTGAACAGCATCCAGTCCCATCTTTCAACTCCACTCAACCCCTCCCATCTATCTCTGAACACCATCCAGTCCCATACTTCAGCTCCACTCAACCCCTCCCATCTATCTCTGAACAGCATCCAGTCCCATCCTTCAGCTCCACTCAACCCCTCCATCTATCTCTGAACACCATCCAGTCCCATCCTTCAACTCCACTCAACCCCTCCCATCTATCTCTGAACACCATCCAGTCCCATCCTTCAACTCCACTCAACCCCTCCCATCTATCTCTGAACACCATCCAGTCCCATCCTTCAACTCCACGCAACCCCTCCCATCTATCTCTGAACACCATCCAGTCCCATCCTTCAACTCCACACAACCCCTTCCATCTATCTCTGAACACCATCCAGTCCCATCCTTCAACTCCACTCAACCCCTCCCATCTATCTCTGAACACCATCCAGTCCCATCCTTCAACTCCACTCAACCCCTCCCATCTATCTCTGAACACCATCCAGTCCCATCCTTCAACTCCACTCAACCCCTCCCATCTATCTCTGAACACCATCCAGTCCCATCCTTCAACTCCCAACCCCTCCCATCTATCTCTGAACACCATCCAGTCCCATCCTTCAACTCCACACAACCCCTTCCATCTATCTCTGAACACCATCCAGTCCCATCCTTCAACTCCCAACCCCTCCCATCTATCTCTGAACACCATCCAGTCCCATCCTTCAACTCCACTCAACCCCTCCCATCTATCTCTGAACACCATCCAGTCCCATCCTTCAACTCCACTCAACCCCTCCCATCTATCTCTGAACACCATCCAGTCCCATCCTTCAACTCCACTCAACCCCTCCCATCTATCTCTGAACACCATCCAGTCCCATCCTTCAACTCCACGCAACCCCTCCCATCTATCTCTGAACACCATCCAGTCCCATCCTTCAACTCCACTCAACCCCTTCCATCTATCTCTGAACACCATCCAGTCCCATCCTTCAGCTCCACTCAACCCCTCCCATCTATCTCTGAACACCATCCAGTACCATCCTTCAGCTCCACTCAACCCCTCCCATCTATCTCTGAACACCATCCAGTCCCATCATTCAGCTCCACTCACCCCTCCCATCCATCTCTGAACACCATCCAGTCCCATCCTTCAGCTCCACTCAACCCTTCCCATCTATCTCTGAACAGCATCCAGTCCCATCCTTCAGCTCCACTCAACCCCTCCCATCCATCTCTGAACACCATCCAGTCCCATCCTTCAGCTCCACTCAACCCCTCCCATCTATCTCTGAACACCATCCAGTCCCATACTTCAGCTCCACTCAACCCCTCCCATCTATCTCTGAACACCATCCAGTCCCATCCTTCAGCTCCACTCAACCCCTCCCATCTATCTCTGAACAGCATCCAGTCCCATACTTCAGCTCCACTCAACCCCTTCCATCTATCTCTGAACACCATCCAGTCCCATCCTTCAACTCCACTCAACCCCTCCCATCTATCTCTGAACACCATCCAGTCCCATCCTTCAGCTCCACTCAACCCCTCCCATCTATCTCTGAACAGCATCCAGTCCCATCCTTCAACTCCACTCAACCCCTCCCATCTATCTCTGAACACCATCCAGTCCCATCCTTCAGCTCCACTCAACCCCTCCCATCCATCTCTGAACAGCATCCAGTCCCATCTTTCAACTCCACTCAACCCCTCCCATCTATCTCTGAACACCATCCAGTCCCATACTTCAGCTCCACTCAACCCCTCCCATCTATCTCTGAACAGCATCCAGTCCCATCCTTCAGCTCCACTCAACCCCTCCCATCTATCTCTGAACACCATCCAGTCCCATCCTTCAACTCCACTCAACCCCTCCCATCTATCTCTGAACACCATCCAGTCCCATCCTTCAACTCCACTCAACCCCTCCCATCTATCTCTGAACACCATCCAGTCCCATCCTTCAACTCCACGCAACCCCTCCCATCTATCTCTGAACACCATCCAGTCCCATCCTTCAACTCCACACAACCCCTTCCATCTATCTCTGAACACCATCCAGTCCCATCCTTCAACTCCACTCAACCCCTCCCATCTATCTCTGAACACCATCCAGTCCCATCCTTCAACTCCACTCAACCCCTCCCATCTATCTCTGAACACCATCCAGTCCCATCCTTCAACTCCACTCAACCCCTCCCATCTATCTCTGAACACCATCCAGTCCCATCCTTCAACTCCACGCAACCCCTCCCATCTATCTCTGAACACCATCCAGTCCCATCCTTCAACTCCACACAACCCCTTCCATCTATCTCTGAACACCATCCAGTCCCATCCTTCAACTCCACTCAACCCCTCCCATCTATCTCTGAACACCATCCAGTCCCATCCTTCAACTCCACTCAACCCCTCCCATCTATCTCTGAACACCATCCAGTCCCATCCTTCAACTCCACTCAACCCCTCCCATCTATCTCTGAACACCATCCAGTCCCATCCTTCAACTCCACTCAACCCCTCCCATCTATCTCTGAACACCATCCAGTCCCATCCTTCAACTCCACGCAACCCCTCCCATCTATCTCTGAACACCATCCAGTCCCATCCTTCAACTCCACTCAACCCCTTCCATCTATCTCTGAACACCATCCAGTCCCATCCTTCAACTCCACTCAACCCCTCCCATCTATCTCTGAACACCATCCAGTCCCATCCTTCAACTCCACTCAACCCCTCCCATCTATCTCTGAACACCATCCAGTCCCATCCTTCAACTCCACTCAACCCCTCCCATCTATCTCTGAACACCATCCAGTCCCATCCTTCAACTCCACTCAACCCCTCCCATCTATCTCTGAACAGCATCCAGTCCCATACTTCAGCTCCACTCAACCCCTCCCATCTATCTCTGAACACCATCCAGTCCCATCCTTCAGCTCCACTCAACCCCTCCCATCTATCTCTGAACACCATCCAGTCCCATCCTTCAACTCCACTCAACCCCTCCCATCTATCTCTGAACACCATCCAGTTTATTTGCCATATATTTTTCAACAGTGCTGTGATGTTTCACAAATGATCTGAACCTTTATATTCTCATAGATTCTACATATTGTAAATTAAAGATAACATTTTTGCTAATAGTATTATTATATTATTTATCGATTGACAATTACTTTTTAAATCACCCAGCAGGGCTATTTGCTGCAGGCAAATGTTGCAATTTTTCAGACATTCATGATCCTGCAACCAAAAACAAGCTACATGTGGACAGTACCAAAATAATGATCTAATGATTCTGTCTCTTATTAGCAAAGCTGGGATGGTTGTATCCCCCATATATAACATTCTATTGGTTGCAAGAATTTATTATAAAAATGTTAATTGGGAAACCCTTAGTTTTGAATCCAGCTTTGTTTTGTGTCTCAGTTCATAAACCATGTGCCATGGAAGCGGTACATCAAAAATCTCTTCCCAACTATTTTGCAATCTATATGGCACAGCTGTCAATGTTTTGGTCCTTAAATGAAACTGGTATACTTTTTTATTTTTCACAATGTTCTTTAGCAAATTTTGGTCTTTAATGCAGAGCCAACAGTCAAGTTCCTTACTTTCTCCCCGTTCTACTTGCCTCTTCCATTTTTGCGGTAATGCTGCAATTAGTTGGTTGTAATTTTGAGTAGAGCAGACATGTCCATATATTTCTGTCAGCTGCATGTGTGACATAACTCCACCAGTCCTATGTATGATATCATCATTATACCTTTTGTAAACCTTTTGTCCAAAAATATATATATTTTTTTATCAATAGTATATTTGAGTTTAACCATAATATTTGTTATAATATTTGTTATTGTCTTTTCTGGTGGATTAAACTCAAATTGCAACCAACTTTCTATGTCATGTTTTAAAAATAGCTATATTTGATTTCATTTTCAAATAACCAAAAGTGAGAGGTTGTAATCTGAATAAAGGGGAAAATGCCATTTTTTAACATGAGGTGAGACATTTTTACTAATCTGCTGGAGAACCCATCCGGATTCAAGTGTAACTTTTGTATGAAGGAAGCCTTTAATCTAATGGTCTAATGCTTTAATATTTAATCATTTATGACCTCCGAATTCATATTCATTATATTAATAGGCCCATTTAATTTAGTCTGGCTTGCCGTTCCAAATAAAATTGAATTTTTTCTTTTGCTCATATAATTTAAAAAACATGTTGCTAGGTGTAGGCAAGGACATAAGCAAATAGGTGAACTGGGATATGACTAATCATGGTGATTTTTTTTGCACAAATAGACAGGTATTTTCCTTTCCACGGTAGCAAGATCGTATCTATTTTTGCCAACTTTCTATTAAAATGTATTGTATTGAGATAATTTATTTCTTTCGGGATATGAATACTGAGTATGTCCACTTCACCATCAGATCCTTTTATTGGTAAACTACACGGTAATGTAAAAGTTAAAAAAAAATTGTGATCCAATACGTAATGTAGTACACTTGGATTTCTAGAACCTTGATATAATTGTTGGATCTGATTTTTAAAGTTAACATTTTGATGGTCATAATAAATAGATATGCCGATAGTGGACAACCTTGTTTTACTCCTCTTGACAGTCTAATACTTTCTGAGCAGTAGCCATTATTTACTATTTTACACCTAGGGTTACTATACATAACTTTTATTCATTGTAAAAGAGATTCTTCAAAATGGAAATATTCCAGGCATTTATATATAAATTCCAGTTGTACTTCATCAAAAGCCTTTTCAAAGTCAGCTATGAATAACAGGCATGGTTTCCCAGATTTTTCATAGTGTTCTATTGTTTCCAGTACCTTTCTTAAATGATCTCCAATGTATCATTCATGTAAAAAAACCTGTCTGATTAGGATTAATAATATCCAACAATACCTTTTTAATTCTATGCGCTATGCACCTTGCTAGAATTTTTGCATCACAACACTGAAGTTTAAGGGGATTCCAATTTTTTGTCACTTGGGTCCTGTTTCAGTAATAATGAACTCAGACCACCTTGTTGAGTATCTGATAATCTACCATTTTTATAGCAGTGGTTAACGCATGCTTATAAAGCTCCCCTGAGTACATCAAAAAAGGTGCGCTATACCTCAACTGGTATGCCATCCAGCCCAGGAGTTTTCCTAGACTTAAAGGCTTTAACTGCACCAAGAAGTTCCTCCTCTGTAATTTGGCCTTCACGTGAGCCTTTCTGTACAGCTGTTCATTTTACATTATTAATAGGGAAAAATCCTTACAGTTGACTTCGGTTAGTGGAGATGGAGGAGACCTAAATGAAAACATATGCTTAAAGTTCTTTGCTTCCTCTTTCAAAATATAGTTTGGTGAATCATGGTTTACTCTGTCATTTTTAACAAGTTTTAGTCAATTATTTTTGGTAGCATTTCTATGTTGAAGATTAAAAAAAACTTCCCCATATTCCATCCAGTTCACTTTATTTTTTAGAATATATTACACTTGAGTGACTGGCAGACCACTCTAGTCCACTTATATCCTATGGCCTTTGAGAGATTGGGACCCATTCTTTATAAAGGGCACACAGTGCCACCCACAGAGCAGAAGCAGATTAACTGACAAAAGCATTTCCAACGCCCTCACCTCCATTGTAATGTATACACTTATTTAAAAATATATATCTTTCTTTATTTCCACAATTAAATAATAATATGTGTAATAATGTTGGCAGTTGATACAAAGGATACAAATGATTGATACAAATTATTGTGATGATTGTGATTCAACCTGTATTGTCCCTAACATCCTTACCCCATATCAACAGATGTGGGACACACACACACACACACACTCACACACACACACACACACACACACACACACGCACACACACACACACACACACACACACACACACGCACCCACCTTTCCCCCACAAACAACCACAAGCTCAGATGTTCAACAGCTGTTCCATCCCCGAGCTCAACTCAAGGGAATACTTTTGTAGCTGTTTGAGAAGGCATGGAATATTGAGCAAGATTGGTTAATCAAATCTCCCCAATGTCAAGTCATAGCTGATGGCGCTCAGATACCCCCTGAAACACACACTGGTCCCCTGTTATGACCATTTTCCCAAGCATCTCTGTGCAGTCAGACCTTTTTATTATTTTGTGCCACCAGGGCCGATTGTCCGAGTCTGATTGTCTGGGTGTGACCCCTTCCTCATGGGGTCCTGCAGCTAGTTCCATCAGCTTTTTACCAAAACAGAAGCAGGGAGATGCTCTGTTAGTGTTTTTATTTATTTGACCTTTATTTAACTAGGCAAGTCAGCTAAGAACAAATTCTTATTTTCAATGACAGCCTAGGAACAGTGGGTTAACTGCCTGTTCAGGGGCAGAATGACAGATAAGTACCTTGTCAGCTTGGAGGTTTGAACTTGCAACCTTCCGGTCCTTGTCCAACGCTCTAACAACTAGGCTACCCTGCCGCCCCAGTTACTGACTCTAGCTTTAAGGGACATAACACAATCAAATATTAATAAAGAATTGTATGTTCCTGAGGCAGCCATCGTGGCCAGATTAAAATATTATTTCATGTTGTTTTAATTTCACCTTTATTGTGTTTTAGTTCAAACACAGTGTTCCTGTCTGTAGGAAATGAATAATTAACTTACTTTATTAATTAACTAAAGGCTTTGTGTTAATTAGCTGTAGCCTCCCTCCCTTCCCTTAGTCTAGGGGCTGTAGGGCGATGGAGATAACGAATTGGAGACTGTGGTATCACAAATAGCTCTTAATAGGATACTGTACCCATGCGTTTTCAAGGGAGGATTGTGCAGTCTAATAACAAGTTGCGCTATGCTATATCACTCAATATGAATGTTATTCAAGAACATTATACCAATCATTTATTTACAACAATGACAAATTGTTCCATTAAAGCTCAACTTCTTCAATCCCATCTCACTGAAAGGAATGGTAATTTAGCTAATAAGCATCATATGTAGCAACACATATTCTATTGCTTACATTGCAGTTAACCCTTTTTCACTCTGTTTCATTTCTTGTCATTACGAAGTAGAAGTGTCATGAATTAGTTAAACAAGGGAAAATTACATTTATCCAAAAAATAAAAATTTCAGTCAGGTTCCTAAAATATTGGGCTGGGGAACGATTGTTTTTGGTTTCTGTTCTGACTCATATAAATGTGTGAAAGTGTCGTTTCAGAGCAATTCACACCCTTTGCACACATATATGAAACTGTCTTCACCTTTGCTATAGTCAGAAACACATTTACTGAGGTGTGCACAGCATCCCTGGTACTTAAAAAAAATAATTCTGTTTTTCATAGTCATGTAATCAGAGTAATATGCTGAAGTCAATCACCACAATATCTTACAAAACTATCTCAGTCAATGTGAATAATTCATGAAAATGAATGATGGATGTATACATCAGTTATGACCCACCATTGCTATGCCATTCTACATCAGCAATTTGCATAATTTCTATCAATTGTGATTGGACATCATTTACTCTACTGCATGCCACTCACACAGTCTCCCATATCCATGACAACGGTTTTATTTTATTTACTGAAAATATTGATACTGGTTTACTTAGAATCTTTTAATTAGGACTGTGGTAAAACTTAGAGGAAAACCCGCTTCATTCAGTCTTCTGAAAACCTAATTATATAATAGTTTTATTTTTCAGCGGGACAATTACACAAACTTGAATGCTAAAAACACCCCAGAATGGCTTTCCAAGAGGTGTTGAGTGTTCCTGAGTGGTCCAGTCGCAGTCCTGACTTAACTTTGCTTGAAAATCAGAGACAATGTTTGAATATTGCTACCCATCTATGATTCCCAACCAAATTTACTGAGTTTGAGGAATTTTGACAAAAACAATGGATATATGTTGCCCTAAGAGTTGTACAAAGTTGGTAGAATCTTTTTTTAAATAATCACAGCTGTAATGGCTGCCAAAGGTGCTTCGCCCATATATTTACCTCTGGGGTGTGAAGACATACAGATGTAGAAACTTAATTTGATTACCCTTTTGGTGGAGAACTTTCCTGTAAAGCAAATGTAAAATGTTTAGCGGATTTGAGGTTTAAAAAGGCTTCTGAAGTTTGTAATTTCCACTTTGAAATTTCAGACCTGATTTTCCCTTTTAAAAATGTATCAACCCATACAAAAATGTCCATGAATTATAAACGCACACAGTAATTCACATTCCCTGTTGTATGTCTTTTTCATGGGGTGCACGTCATAAAAACTCAATTCAAAAGTTTGCTTTATTAAATTAGGAATTTCAAATGTCCTTGTGTGTAGCAATGTCATCTAGATAATGTCATTTGATTTAAAAAGCCTTTTCATTCTTAAAATAGGCCTATAATTGTATTTTTATTTAAGACTCTCGCAAGTGATCGTGTAAGTCGCTCTGGATAAGAGCATTGCTAAATGACTAAAATGTAATAATGATCAAATAGTAATGTCCATTCGGATACTTGAATATTCGATTAATCATGCCCATCATCCCTAATTTCTGCAATAGTAAATGTCTTACCATTCATGTTTCTTGAAAAATATCTCAATGAGGCTAACCTGTATATATGATGGTTAGGTAAAGCATCCTGACTGTCCAGAGAACATGTTTGTCATTGTTCTCTAGAAGCTAATCTAAGGTTAGTTTTACATTCCCACCCAGATGGTTAATGGCCTAGTTTAAGGATGCTGAGCTGATCCAAGATCTGTGCCTAAGGGTTCTTCCTTCCATCCTTCTATGACTCTGTCGTGACCCTTGAACTTTCTGTTCCCTCTGGTAGTTCCGTGTGCCTCCCAACCCCCACCAGACGCATCTCAGCGCCAAACAGACTGGACCCCTGTGGAAACGAGATGGCCCTGCTCACTCCGATGGATCCCGGCTACCCTGGGTAAATACACAACAACAAATTCACCACCAGTGGGTTTCCGGGCTCAGACACAAGGCAGGCACTTGTCAGTTGATGAAAGTTTAAATCCTCACTCATATAAAAAGAAAGACTACACACTTCGATCTAATCTCTCCAAAGTGTGTTTGTTATGACAACGTTTCGACCCAGGCCTGCATCACACTGCAAATCAGAATCCCTTATTACTTGACTTTGGCATATTGATGAAGTTTAAGAATGATTCATTATGAAAGATACTGTAGTTCACACACACACACACACACACACACACACACACACACACAGTACCTTTGCACAATGCTTTTTTTCTATACCCACTCTCTTTCCCCCAATACTCCCCCTTCTCCCAGTCTGTCCATCCATATATCCTGACTTTCTCATCTCTCTTTCCTTTACACCCAGACTCCCATCAGACACATACTGTTTACACGCACGCACGACATACTGTTTACACACACACACACACACACACAGACATACTGTTTACACGCACACACACACGCACGCACACACACACATACTGTTTACACGCACACACACACACACACACACACCTCATCCACACCTTTGGGATCAGGTAATTCGTTTTATTGGCAGCAACAGTTCTGTTCACCTTGAACATCTCGGCAGCAGACAGGGTTAAGCAACAGCACAGCGCTGCTCTCAAACAGGCGAGGCAGAAAAACAACACAGAATAGAGTATAAAGCCATAACATCTATCCGAGTCTAAAATCAAAGGTGTTATAGAGTTATGACTCAAACACATTTCAATGTAGAATCCAAAATGTTTGAATCCCTGTCCCAGCAATAGGTACAGTATGTTTGGTTCTGCATGTCCCCTTCATTGGTTCAGTCGGTGTTAGGTGGATTTCTTATTATTGTGAAACCTGAACTCGTCTCACATATTTTAGGTCTGTGCTCGGTAGTATTTGGTGAGAGTATTATAGAAGGAAAAATAGAGAGGCAAAAATAAGTTGTTTCATTATTAATTGCGTTGGCAACATTGCAGCTCGCAGATTGTCATGCCAATAAATCATATTTGAATGTGAATTGAAAGCGAGGGGGACTGCTTTATATGGAAGCCTTTTATGCTGTTGAGGCAAAATTATCTCATTTTGTTAAAACAATAAATATTGAGTCTATTTAATTTGTATTTATTTGTTGCTTTTTAGTCCATGTTGATTATTTTACTCAGGCTTATCTTAGACAAATCTAAAATAGCTATTTTCATTCGTTTTTTTTGTATTTTTCTCAACTTTTATCTCAAACAATGAAACAGTTGATCCCTGATAAAAATATATTCCTGTAATAAGAGAGTACCTTTCCAGATTGGGCCAATGGTTTATGGGTAGGTCAAGTGCTGAGTGGAACATTTTTAGGCAAAATAAAACAAGAATTATTCATCATAAAAACTGTATGTGTAGGCGGTGTGGGGGCCTTAACTTGGTTGGAGGGAATTCCCCATCCCCACCACCCCTCTACCACACACTACATCTTACAGCATTATTGATGTGTTGACTAGATATGAGTGAAATGAAAGGAGAGAAATATCTCAATATGATCAAATTATTTTGAAGATGGCTGGTCTGCACTGCACCCATCAGTTGTTACATATTTTCAAATAGAAAACCATTTCATGATTTGATGTTGGTTGAAGTTGACTTATAAGTCGTTAGTCTTTTTTTTTCAACTATGGTGAAGGCTCTGCAACTGTTGCTAATCATTGTCATTCTAGAGGCTAATGTTAGGAGAACATTTATTTGAATGGTGCATTTGTAATAAGAATACAATATATTTGAATGGGGCTAATCAAAATAGGCCCACTAGCAGGCATTTGCATAGTTCTGAGCAGAAAGGGACTTACCATTGTTCTCAACTGAAAGGGACAATGGACGATTGAAGAGAATGACAGAAAGAAGAACATCTAATTTATTCAGGACAAGGCTTGATATTAGAAAATATGCTCACGAGGCAATGGGCTTTTTGTTTCTAAAGGACAAATGAATGGCAGCATGAAAAATAACTACTTTGTAAGAAGACCTTCAGATAATGTTAGTTTAAAAAGTTTTTTACTTTAGGGTGCTAATTATCACAAGTAGGGTTGCAAAGGGTCAGAAACTTTCTGGTAAATTTTCAGAATGTTTCCGGATATTTTCCATGTGAAGTTAAGCCCAGGAATTTGGAGAATTTTGCTTAAATTCATCAAAAAATTAGCTTATAACAGTGAACCTTTTTTGTGGGATACACATAAGGCAATTGTAACGGTTTTCTAGTGGTGATGAAGGAGAGTCGGACCAAACTGCAGCGTGTCGATTGAGATTCATGTTTAATCAAACAAAGAAACACGAACAATACACAAAACAATAAACGTAATCGAAACAGCCTATCTAGTGCAAACTAACCGAGAGTACACATAGGACACTAAGGACAATCACCCACGACAAACTCAAAGAATATGGCTGCCTAAATATGGTTCCCAATCAGAGACAACGATAAGCATCTGCCTCTGATTGAGAACCACTCCAGACAGCCATAGACTTTGCTAGACAACCCACTAAGCTACAATCCCAATACCACCACCAAAACCCCAAGACAAACACACCATAATTACAAAAACCCCATGCCACACCCTGGCCTGACCAAATACATAAAGATAAACACAAAATACTTTGACCAGGGCGTGACAGAACCCCCCCCTTAAGGTGCGGACTCCCGAACGCACCTCAAAACAATAGGGAGGGTCCGGGTGGGCGTCTGTCCATGGTGGCGGCTCCGGCGCGGGACGTGGACCCCACTCGGTTAATGTCTTAGTCCCCTCTCCCTTCGTCCCTGGATAGACCACCCTCGCCGCCGACCATGGCCTAGTAGTCCTCACCCAGAACCCCACTGGACTGAGGAGCAGATCGGGACTGAAGGACAGCTCGGGACTGAGAGGAAGCTCGGGAGTGAGAGGAAGCTCAGGCAGGTTGATGGATCTACCAGATCCTGGCTGGCTGGCGGTTCCGGCAGATCCTGGCTGACTGGCACTTCCGGCAGATCCTGGCTGACTGGCACTTCTGGCAGATCCTGGCGGATCCGGCAGATCCTGGCTGACTGGCGGATCTGGCAGATCTGGCTGACTGGCGGATCTGGAAGAGTCTGGCTGACTGGCGGATCTGGAAGAGTCTGGCTGGAATCTGGATCTGGCTGACTGGCGGATCGGAAGAGTCTGGCGGATCCGGAAGAGTCTGGTTGACTGGCGGATCCGGAAGAGTCTGGTTCCGACTGGATGACTGGATCCGGAAGAGTCTGGTTGACTGGCGGATCCGGAAGAGTCTGGTTGACTGGCGGATCCGGAAGAGTCTGGTTGACTGGCGGATCCGGAAGAGTCTGGTTGACTGGCGGATCCGGAAGAGTCTGGTTGACTGGCGGATCCGGAAGAGTCTGGTTGACTCTGGCGGATCCGGAAGAGTCTGGTTGACTTCCGACTGGCGGATCCGGAAGAGTCTGGTTGACTGGCGGATCCGGAAGAGTCTGGTTGACTGGCGGATCCGGAAGAGTCTGGTTGACTGGCGGATCCGGAAGAGTCTGGTTGACTGGCGGATCCGGAAGAGTCTGGTTGACTGGCGGATCCGGAAGAGTCTGGTTGACTGGCGGATCCGGAAGAGTCTGGTTGACTGGCGGATCCGGAAGAGTCTGGTTGACTGGCGGATCCGGAAGAGTCTGGTTGACTGGCGGATCCGGAAGAGTCTGGTTGACTGGCAGATCCGGAAGAGTCTGGTTGACTGGCAGATCCGGAAGAGTCTGGTTGACTGGCAGATCCGGAAGAGTCTGGTTGACTGGCTGGCAGATCTGGAAGAGTCTGGTTGACTGGCAGATCTGGAAGAGTCTGGTTGACTGGCAGATCTGGTAGAGTCTGGTTGACTGGCAGATCTGGTAGAGTCTGGTTGACTGGCAGATCTGGTAGAGTCTGGTTGACTGGCAGATCTGGTAGAGTCTGGTTGACTGGCAGATCTGGTAGAGTCTGGTTGACTGGCAGATCTGGTAGAGTCTGGTTGACTGGCAGATCTGGTAGAGTCTGGTTGACTGGCAGATCTGGAAGAGTCTGGCTGACTGGCAGATCTGGAAGAGTCTGGCTGACTGGCAGATCTGGAAGAGTCTGGCAGATCTGGCGGCGCTGGGCAGCCTGGCGGCGCTGGGCAGCCTGGCGGCGCTGGGCAGACTGGCGGCGCTGGGCAGACTGGCGGCGCTAGGCAGGCTGGCGATGCTGGGCAGACTGACGACGCTGGGCAGACTGACGACGCTGGGCAGACTGACGACGCTGGGCAGACTGGCGACGCTGGACAGACTGGCGTTGCTGGACAGACTGGCGATGCTGGACAGACTGGCGATGCTGGACAGACTGGGGGCACTGGCGGCGCTGGGCAGACTGGCGGCACTAGCTGCTCCATATAGGCTGACAGCTCTGGCGGCTTCTTACAGACTGACAGCTCTGGCGGCTCCGTGCTGACTGGCAGCTCCTTGCAGACTGACAGCTCCTTGCAAACTGACAGCTCCTTGCAAACTGACAGCTCCTTGCAAACTGACAGCTCCTTGCAAACTGACAGCTCCATGCAGACTGACAGCTCCATGCAGACTGACAGCTCCATGCAGACTGACAGCTCCATGCAGACTGGCAGCTCCATGCAGACTGGCAGCTCCTTGCAGACTGGCAGCTCCTTGCAGACTGGCTGCTCCATGCAGACTGGCTGCTCTATGCAGACTGACAGCTCTGGCTGCTTCATGCAGACTGACAGCTCTGGCTGCTCCATGCTGACTGGCGGCTCTAGCTGTTCCACGCTGACTGGCGGCTCTGGCTGCTCCATGTAGGCTGACAGCTCTGGCGGCTTCTTACAGACTGGCAGCTCTGGCGGCTCCGTGCAGACTGGCAGCTCCTTACAGACTGGCAGCTCCTTGCAGACTGGCAGCTCCGTGCAGACTGGCAGCTCCGTGCAGACTGGCAGCTCCGTGCAGACTGGCAGCTCCGTGCAGACTGGCAGCTCCGTGCAGACTAGCAGCTCCGTGCAGACTAGCAGCTCCGTGCAGACTGACAGCTCCTTGCAGACTAGCGGCTCCGTGCAGACTGGCAGCTCCTTGTAGACTGGCTGCGCTGAACAGGCGGGAGACTCCGGCCGCGCAGGAGAGGAGAAAGGCTCTGGCTGCGCTGAACAGGCGGGAGACTCCAGCAGCGCTGTAGAGGAGAAAGGCTCCGGCAGCGCTGAACAGGTGGGACGCACTGTAGGCCTGATGCGTGGTGTTGGCACTGGTATGCCGTGCATGCTATGCCAAGCCCACAGCTTTCTTTCTACTCTGTCCAATACATCCTCCACACTCTCAGACTCAGCTTCGCCGACAGCTCCAATTCCATCCATGGCTCTGCCCAGGGTCCTTGTCCGTCAAGGATCTCCTCCCAAGTCCATTTATCCAAAGAGTGCAGCCTCCCCCAATGCTGCTGCTGCTGCCTCTGTTGCTTCTCCTGCTGCTGCCTTTGCTGCTGCTGCTGTTGCTCCTGCTGCACCTGTCGCTTCTCCTGCTGCTGCTGTTGCTGCTGCCTCTGTTGCTTCTCCTGCTGCTGCTGTTGCTGCTGCCTCTGTTTACCACGCCGCTTGGTCCTTGGTTGGTGGGTGATTCTGTAACGGTTTTCTAGTGGTGATGATGGAGAGTCGGACCAAACTGCAGCGTGTCGATTGAGATTCATGTTTAATCAAACAAAGAAACACGAACACTACACAAAACAATAAACGAAACCGAAACAGCCTATCTAGTGCAAACTAACCGAGAGTACACATAGGACACTAAGGACAATCACCCACAATAAACTCAAAGAATATGGCTGCCTAAATATGGTTCCCAATCAGAGACAACGATAAGCACCTGGCTCTGATTGAGAACCACTCCAGACAGCCATAGACTTTGCTAGACAACCCACTAAGCTACAATCCCAATACCACCACCAAAACCCCAAGACAAACACACCATAATTACAAAAACCCCATGCCACACCCTGGCCTGACCAAATACATAAAGATAAACACAAAATACTTTGACCAGGGCGTGACAGCAATTCTAGGTCTTGTGGCATATTTTGGTTAAACTATCCCCAATTCAATGGAATTGCAACCCTCTGCATGCACAGTGCATTCTTCCATCACCTGTGCAGTGTACTCTTCTATCGCATGTACAGCTGATTCTCAAGATCTTGCACACTAATGAGATGCTAATGAACCCACACTACTACACTGTCTGAGACAAGGACTACATGCTTTCTGGTAAGTTTTGATTACAGTACTGGGTGGGGTGAATATATTTTATATGACATACATCATTTTTTGTTAACTAGTAAATAGTAGCCTACAGAAAAGTTTTTTAAAATAACTTATAACTTGTGAAAACAGTTTCTGCTAGTTAGTTTTTGCTACCATGTGGGTTTTAGCTTGCTTGAACCTGCTAACTGAGGAGTGTTAATTCACCTGTTTCCATACATGTTTCATTTTAAAACATGTATCTTACACAGGATTTGTTTAATCTAACTGCTTAACTATTTATCTGTACATGGAATTGTATTTGTTGTTTTTTTAACATCTTTTTTTCTCAATCTTTACAGGAAAATGCCACGGGCACTATCTAATGTGTGGAGACATTTCACTGCAGCTAATGTTATATGTGAATGATATGTGAAGAATGCAACAAAGATGCAGAATCATCTGGCCAAGTGCATAAAGTTCCCTCAGCTCTCACAACAAGCAACCTTTGACAAAAATCCCTCTACTTCTATTTGAGGTGAACATTATGAATCCGACACCTTATTGATAGCAACAGCTCATGGTCCTCCTGGAATCAGAAGTTCTTTTGGCTCAATGGAGGAACGTAGTCAGAGAAATGCTGATGAATGTTTTGTTCGAGCTATGTATACAACTGGTTCGCATCTGATGCTCACAGGCAATGTGTATTGGACGAGATTTTTGAATGTACTTCACTCAGCATACACCCCTCCAACCAGACATGCTTTATCTACTAATTTGCTGGATGCAGAGTTCAACAGAGTTCAAGTGAAGGTCAAGCAAATGATAGAGAAAGCAGACTGTATTGCAATCATCTCTGATGGGTGGTCGAATGTTCGTGGGCAAGGAATAATTAACTACATCATCTCCACCCCTCAACCAGTATTCTACAAGAGCACAGACACAAGGGACAACAGACACACCGGTCTCTACATTGCAGATGAGCTGAAGGCAGTCATCAATGACCTTGGACCACAGAAGGGATTTGCACTGGTGACAGACCATGCTGCGAACATGAAGGCTGCTTGGTCTAAAGTGGAGGAGTCCTACCCTCCAATCAAATCCATTGTCTGTGCTGCTCATGTATTGAATCTGCTGCCCAAGGACATCATGGCACTGAAACAATGGTTACACTCTACAAGAAAGCCAAGGAAATGGTTAGGTATGTAATGGGTCATCAAGTTACAGCAGCAATCTACCTCACCAAGCAAAGTGAAAAGAATAAGAGCACCACATTGAAGCTGCCCAGCAACACCGATTTGGGTGGTGTTGTCATAATTTTGGTCTTCTGGAGGGGAAGGAGTTGCTCCAAGAAATGGCTATATCACAGTCTGCCGAAGGAGACAGTGTCATCCTGTCTGATGTTCAGACTTTGCTTGCAGGTGTAAGAGAAGAAATCCGTACTGCCCTGCCCACTTCACTGTTGCTCCAAGCAAACTTCAGTTCTGAAATACATCAAAAGCGTGAAGACTTCTGCCTGAATCCCATACACGCCGCAGCGTACATGTTGGACCCCAAGTATGCTGGCAAGAGCATCCTGTCTGGTGCAGAGATCAACAAGGCCTATGGTGTCATCATTACCGTGTCTCGCCACCTTGGCCTGGATGAGGGCAAGGTTCTTGGCAGTCTGGTGAAGTACACTTCCAAGCAAGGACTTTGGGATGGAGATGCAATATGGCAGCCGTGCCAACATATCTCATCAGCCACCTGGTGGAAGGGACTTTGTCGATCTGAGGCTCTTTACCCTGTTGCCTCTATCATCCTCCAGATCCCACCAACATCAGCCGCCTCAGAGCACAACTGGTCCCTGTTTGGGAACACACACACCAAAGCACGCAACAGGCTGACCAATACAAGGGTTCAAAAATTGGTGGACGTCCGGACAAATTTGAGGCTTTTTGAGCCTGACTACGAGCCATCCTCAACAAGGTTGGAAAGTGACAGTGAAGATGAGGCCTCAAGGTCTGATGTTTAAGAGGTGGACATTGAGGAGGTCCAGGGAGAAGACATGGAAGCCTGAGAGGAAAACAACCAGAGCTTTAGTTTCTAGACTCATCATTTTACAGATGCGATGGATCATTGGGGATCATTCAATATTCCCTTTATTGTGTTGTTCAGTGTAATCATCCCATGTGAAGAGTCAACTCGTTTAATTAAAGTTAAATTCGTAACTCAATTTTTTTTAAACATTTCTATTAGAAGGATTTAATCGTTTGCCATTATGTCTACTTATGTCACGCCCTGATCTGTTTCACCTGTCCTCCACCCGCCTCCAGGTGTCGCCCTTCTTCCCAATTATCCCCTGTGTATTTATACCTGTGTTCTCTGTCTGTTTGTTTCCAGTTCGTCTTGTTTGTTCAAGCTTGCCAGCATTTTCCTGTCAGCTCCTATCTTTTCCCAGGCTCTCTTTTCTCGTCCTCCTGGTTTTTGACCTTTGCCTGTCCTGACCCTGTACCCACCCTTCTGACCTCTCTGCCTGTCCCTGACCCTGAGTCTGCCTGCCATCCTGTACCTCTGCCTTACCCTGGATTATCAACCCCTGCCTGCCTTGACCTGTCTTTGCCTGCCCCTGTTTCTACAATAAACATTGTAACTTCAACAGTCTGCATCTGGGTCTTACCTTGATTCCTGATATAATAAGGTTAAAGGTTTGTGTTTCTGTCTCCATATGATATGGTAAATATATCCAATGCAAAAAACATCTACATTTAAATGGTATTAATATTCATTAGCATATATTTCCATTAATTCCCATATATTCCCGTTAATTCCCATATATTCCCGTTAATTCACACGGAAAGTTTCCACCTCTGAATGTTCCCCAAAATGTGCACCCCTAATCACAAGGCTACTGCTGTGTGCGCATATTGTATCTTTATTGTAGGGTTCTTAACTTAATTAACACCTTCTTGACCACAAAAAATTCGAAGAGCCTTTTTTGCCGCTTTTGTAACATGTCAAGGTCCAATATGTTACTTATCTTTCTATTTTTATTCACTGCAGATGGTGTAGATGTGTTAGAAAGTGAGGACAACATGAAACAACACATTGTATTTGTCTTCATCATAGTCTCCGAGATCAAACAGACTGAACAGTAACAGGTGTCGCTGTATTGACATCTTACCCCCTGATGCTGTGACCCTGGACATCCAATTCCTCACCTTTATTACAGATGATGAAGTCACTAATAGACAGGATGATTTATAACAGGGATGAGCAACTGGTGGCTCGGGCCTCACTTTTGTAGACCCGCCATTTCATTTCCAAATAAAACATTTTAAAATGTTGGAACTCAGTTGGGGTTTCAACTTACTGTTGAGAGTTAGAATAGTAATTTGGTTGGGGGGTGGGCCTCCAACGAAATCTCACTTAGGGCCCCCAAAAGGCTAGGGTCGGCTCTGACCTGATGTGTGGGTATGGATGTGGGTAAAGAGTTCCGATTCTTTGTGGCCCCCACACCCATCAAAGTTGCCCATCCCTGATTTACAGGTTTACAATACAGTACATATTTTTCTCTCTGTCTCTGTCTATCCATTGATGGTTTGTCTCTCTTCTCTCCTCTTGATCACTTGGTAACCATCACTCTCATGTTACACATGTAACATTGCTGTCTGTCTGGCCTCGACTCAAGTTCTCCCATGACTCTCTTCAGTGTGAATATTAGAAAACCAGAGTAGATGGGTGCATACTGTATACTGAGTGTTTTTCTTCAACAACTACATTAGAACTCTGCACAGGAAGTTAGTTATGTAACTGTCATGTTTGTTGTTATGTAATTATCAATGTTTTATGTCCATACTTTGAAACACCTTTGCCACAACATTGACTTGGCCTTTTATTAAGTCCCAATGTAAGGTCTGTCTGTAGGCCTATGTATAGAGAAATGATAAGCAAAACAAAATCATTTGTCAAATTTGAAGCAATATCAATATCATCAAGTAACCCCCAGGCAACAACCATTATGACAATCTTTTTGTTTTTATGACAGTAAAATCATTTTGCGTTCCTGAAAACCTTACTGTATGAATTGTGCCAACATATTTCCTACCAACCAACCAACTTCGACATCTGTGAGAGGAAACACAATCAAATATGCAAATGAATGCAAAATGTTGGCTTTTAGCAGAGAGAGAGAGAGAGAGAGAGAGAGAGAGAGAGAGAGAGAGAAGCTGAAGGAAGCTCATTAAAACGATTATTACCGTCTTTTAAAAGAACAGTTGGGCTGGTATTTCAGTAGAGATGGGTTTTGGAACTGATTCTCTGCCTAATTGCCTGGAGTTGGCTGTCTGTCAGCTCCATTTTGTTTTCAGCAAATAAAAGCTGTAAATTAGTGGTAATGAAAATCTTGGAGGGAATCAACGAGGAGGTAGTAGAGGCAGAGTGTAACTCCTGAGCCCTCTGATGAAACTGGGAAAAAGACACTTCTGGGGTAGAGAGAAAAATAAAACATTTTACTTGTATCAGAAGTGTGATTTGTTGTGCTGTCGTCTTTTGGAAAGCTTCACCGAGTAAAACTAAATTGTGTGGGTCTAATTGATCAAGAGCAAGTTGATGTGTTGAATAGTTATTTCTCTCTTCATGGAAATGGTTCCTATTTCAGAGCTGTATAGACCAGAGGAGGTTGGTGGGAGGAGCTATAGGAGGACAGGCTCATTTTAATGGCTGGAATGAAATGAATGGAACGGTATCTAACACATCAAACATATGGAAACCATGTTTTACTCTGTTCCATTTACTCCATTCCAGCCATTACAATGAACCCATCCTCTTATAGCTCCTCCCACTATCCTCCACTGGTACAGATACCTTAACACACATTTCCTGTTGATTCGAGGTGAGTGCAGTTTTTTGCAGTGTTTACAGAATCATTTATGGTTTGCTTCAGATTTTTACTGCCTTTCATCTACCTTGTCTGCTATACATTTTTTGAGCTAAAAAGGGGTCCAAAGAGATTGAGAGGGAGACAGATCATCCTGCACAGCCAAGTGGAACTCACTGTGGAGACACATAAAATAAGCCTTTTAATTAGACGTTAATGAGGGACTTTTTTACATACATTTACCTACCCTCAAACCCCCTTTTATTTAGCCGGAATCATTAAAAAACATACCCAATGCATTTACACACATTTGGTTACATGTGAAATGAACTTATATGTTTCCTATGTGTAGTTGATCATGTATGCATGAATTAAGTCAAGTAATCGTGATTGCATTAACGATGAGGATTAATCCTCATTGTTGGTATTGTTGATCATAAGAATCGTTCAAGGCAGTGTACATCATTAATCCTCATTGCCTTCTAATAATAGAACTAATTTAGGAGGTATTTACAGAAGTCCCGCTGCAGTCTTAATAAAGACTCATGGAACTATAGTAGTCTATTAATGACTACTATAATTATCTGAAGCCATCTGCATGTTCTGCATCGCAGTGCTGTAGTTGAGCTGTAATATAATACTGTAGTAATAATGAATTGAATTGATTTTCAGACGCTCAAAGAGCTTTACGTTGTACAAGGGAAACTCACCTCATCCACTAGTATCAATGTATAGCATCCACCTCTACTGTGCTCTTAGCCTAATGTGTTTGAGTGCTCAGTTTGGTTGGACTTGCATCCACTAAAACATTTCTCCTAAATGCTAATATTGTTATGTTATTATTCTCTAACATATTCTGTTTATCCCACTCCTCTTCTTTTACAGTCCTACCCAGTGCCCAGTTTGGGGGATGAAGACTTCAACATTCCCCCCATCACACCTCCCACCATCCCAGAACACATGCTGCACCCCCACCTACCAGAGTCGGAGTCTGGCTCCTACCACCCACTGGCTCCCGTTCACTCCCAGAGTGGCCTACACCCCTTCCACCTTCAGGGAATGGACATGATGGGCCAGGATGGAGGGCTCTTGAGCCAAAATGGCAGCCTGATGTCCAGCACCCTGTCTGTGGTGAGTCTAGCCTGATGCCACTAGCAAGCAGTGTGCGATT
The DNA here is from genome assembly GCF_018296145.1 of Oncorhynchus tshawytscha. Taxonomy (NCBI): domain Eukaryota; kingdom Metazoa; phylum Chordata; class Actinopteri; order Salmoniformes; family Salmonidae; genus Oncorhynchus; species Oncorhynchus tshawytscha. Next base: position 28,314,094 of record NC_056456.1, on the reverse strand, counting down.
TTCTGCTCTGGAGGGCAGCTGTGGGTGCAGGCATATGTTCCATACCAGCAACAACACACCTGATCCAAGTAATCGAGGGCTTGACGAGCGGTTGGTTGGTTCAATCAGGTGTGTTGGTGCAGGGATAGAACAAAATCCTGGACACCCCATTGGGTCTCCACTGTACTAATGGATGACCCATTCGTTTTTAGATGGTTGATGGGGAGTTTTCCCCTGATATTTATTCACTAGAAATCGAAAACAATCTGGTGGGGTGACATTCAGAAGAAATACACTCAATGCAAGTCTTGACTTTTGAAAAAGGGATGAAACGAAACTTTAAGTTTTAGATTTGTCTTTCCATGCAGAAACCTCACAATGTGATAGGTGACATGACTAACCGTGGTTAACTACTCTGCATAGGTATTGGAGATCATCTCCCATTCTCGTCAAAGTGAAACTTCTCACCTCCCGCTCTCAGACATTATTCTTTCTGCCTTTGGCCATGTTCACCATATTCAATATTATGTGTCATCAGCACCTCCACCACTGAGGAGCTACATGGTTTCACCGTGTGCGGTCTACATGGTCTTTATGATTTTCCCTAGTGCATATTTATTTCCATTAATCAGACCTGTGTAGCTGTGTGTGTTTAGCTCCCGGGTCCTACTAGCCAGGGATATGGAACCTCATAGCCTCATTCTTAAACCATATAACCCAATTTCCCTTTTCAATGTGGAACTTAATGATTTCCAAGGTTGGACATATCAGTTTATTTTCCACTTTAGGCCAAACATCTTGTCTATGACCATATTATGTTTCACATTCACTAAGTAGCTAAAACATCTTGTCTACGACCATATTATGTTTTACATTCACTAAGTAGTTAACATCTTGGCTACGACCATATTATGTTTCACATTCACTAAGTAGCTAAAACATCTTGTCTACGACCATATTATGTTTCACATTCACTAAGTAGTTAACATCTTGGCTACGACCATATTATGTTTCACATTCACTAAGTAGCTAAAACATCTTGGCTACGACCATATTATGTTTTACATTCACTAAGTAGCTAAAACATCTTGTCTACGACCATATTATGTTTCACATTCACTAAGTAGTTAACATCTTGGCTACGACCATATTATGTTTCACATTCACTAAGTAGCTAAAACATCTTGGCTACGACCATATTATGTTTCACATTCACTAAGTAGTTAACATCTTGGCTACGACCATATTATGTTTCACATTCACTAAGTAGCTAAAACATCTTGGCTACGACCATATTATGTTTTACATTCACTAAGTAGCTAAAACATCTTGTCTACGACCATATTATGTTTCACATTCACTAAGTAGCTAAAACATCTTGTCTACGACCATATTATGTTTCACATTCACTAAGTAGTTAACATCTTGTCTACGACCATATTATGTTTCACATTCACTAAGTAGTTAACATCTTGGCTACGACCATATTATGTTTCACATTCACTAAGTAGCTAAAACATCTTGGCTCGAATCCCTGAGCTGACAAGGTAAAAATCTACCGTTCTGCCCCTGAACAAGGCAGTTAACCCATTAGGCCGTCATTGAAAATAAGAATTTGTTCTTAACTGACTTGCCTAGTTAAATAAAGGTCAAATATATATATATTTTTAAATATTATATTTCACATTCACTAAGTAACTTAAACATTAGTGTTTTCTATTGCCCAACATTCGTAAATTGTTGTTGTTGTTTTTTGCAAGAAGGGAAAAGGAGCAGGGGTGGATGACCTGCTGGCTGAAAGACTCCCCAGATTGACAAAGGGTATTTTGTTCCCATTCACCTTAATGTTCTCACCGAACATCCATTTAGAGTGGCTATGAATTATGGTTGCCAGGCAACGAGGCTGAGAGCTTGTTGCCGCGGCAAGGAATGAAAGAGGCTGGACTGATGGAACCATGTCTTCTATACGTTTAGCCTTCATTCTCTCAGTCTCTGGCCATATTGTTACTAACCACCGTTAGGGGATTATAATGAACTCCATTTGAGTAAGTGTTCGATTAATAGAGAAATTCAGTTCTGGGATGTGATTTTTTTCACAGAACCCGGGGATAAAAGCAGTGTATCTTTACACCTTTTTATTTGAGAAGATATTCAAAAGAATGATGTAGGTCTAGAGATAAGTAGTTTACTTTTTCCTTCATTTAAAATGTACTAAGCAGAGGGGGGAGATGGTGGGATATTGGAAAAAGAATAATTCCTGATATGTCACTTAGCCAGTCATGAGCCAAACTACCCCAATCACTTTTATATAAAAAAAGAATTAGCATCTAGCTTTTTACCAGCATTCCACTACCGCCAGTTTCCTGTTTGTAATGCACTAGTTTGCATTCCCCCCCCCCAATGAAATCCACCCACGTTATTGATACCATAAGGTGGGGTTGTTAGTCAGACAAAGATAAAAGAATCTTTGGTATCCATTCATATTAGTGTCATAATGATGACCTGGCTTGTGACTCACCTCTCCGATACTTCGGAAAGTTCCCTCACGTCACCATGGGGATTAGGTTGTTTTCCACGGTAACCGACAGTTGCTAAACTTTTACGATGATGTGATCTATCTGGCGGTACCAACAGTTACACATCTGTATAAGGAGAGGAGGTGCTCAGTGGTTGGGCACAGGAAGTAGCCTGGAGGAAAAAGAGTGTGTTTTTCACCTATTCTTCAAAAAGAGGAGAGAAGAGGCAGAAGAGGTCATGGGGTCGTTGGTGATATAAGGGGTGAAGGTGTTAGTTGGCTGGAGGTGATGGAGCTAATCTCTGTAGATTACAGAGTTAACAGGAGTCACCTGTCCTAGTGTTGAGGTGAGCCTCTCCTCCCAAGCCTCACCTGTCCTGGTGTTGAGGTGAGCCTCTCCTCCCAAGCCTCACCTGTCCTGGTGTTGAGGTGAGCCTCTCTGCCCAAGCCTCACCTGTCGGGGACATTGTGTATGACATGGTGTCAGGGACAATGTGTATGACATGGTGTCGGGGACAATGTGTATGACATGGTGTCAGGGACATTGTGTATGACATGGTGTCAGGGACATTGTGTATAACATGGTGTCGGGGACAATAGCAGGTGTGAGGCGTCGCCCAGGTCACCTGTCGGTCCCTGTGGTATCAGGTGACCTGGCCACACTCTGGGGTGGGGTGGGGGCAGGGGGCCACACTGAAGAGGCTATTCAATCACAACCTACAACCGTGTTTCCTGTGGAAAGACAAAAATTACATTGTTCTTGTGCTGAAGAATGTTATTTAGGATTTTTATTTTATTTTATTTCACCTTTATTTAACCAGGTAGGCTAGTTGAGAACAAGTTCTCATTTGCAACTGCGACCTGGCCAAGATAAAGCATAGCAGTGTGAGCAGACAACACAGAGTTACACATGGAATAAACAATTAACAAGTCAATAACACAGTAGAAAACAAAGGGGGAGTCTATATAGAATGTGTGCAAAAGGCATGAGGAGGTAGACGAATAGTTACAATTTTGCAGATTAACACTGGAGTGATAAATGATCAGATGGTCATGTACAGGTAGAGATAATGGTGTGCAAAAGAGCAGAAAAGTAAATAAATAAAAACAGTATGGGGATGAGGTAGGTGAAAATGGGTGGGCTATTTACCAATAGACTATGTACAGCTGCAGCGATCGGTTAGCTGCTCAGATAGCTGATGTTTGAAGTTGGTGAGGGAGATAAAAGTCTCCAACTTCAGCGATTTTTGCAATTCGTTCCAGTCACAGGCAGCAGAGTACTGGAACGAAAGGCGTCCAAATGAGGTGTTGGCTTTAGGGATGATCAGTGAGATACACCTGCTGGAGCGCGTGCTACGGATGGGTGTTGCCATCGTGACCAGTGAACTGAGATAAGGCGGAGCTTTACCTAGCATGGACTTGTAGATGACCTGGAGCCAGTGGGTCTGGCGACGAATATGTAGCGAGGGCCAGCCGACCAGAGCATACAAGTCGCAGTGGTGGGTGGTATAAGGTGCTTTAGTGACAAAACGGATGGCACTGTGATAGACTGCATCCAGTTTGCTGAGTAGAGTGTTGGAAGCCATTTTGTAGATGACATCGCCGAAGTCGAGGATCGGTAGGATAGTCAGTTTTACTAGGGTAAGCTTGGCGGCGTGAGTGAAGGAGGCTTTGTTGCGGAATAGAAAGCCGACTCTTGATTTGATTTTCGATTGGAGATGTTTGATATGAGTCTGGAAGGAGAGTTTGCAGTCTAGCCAGACACCTAGGTACTTATAGATGTCCACATATTCAAGGTCGGAACCATCCAGGGTGGTGATGCTAGTCGGGCATGCGGGTGCAGGCAGCGATCGGTTGAAAAGCATGCATTTGGTTTTACTAGCGTTTAAGAGCAGTTGGAGGCCACGGAAGGAGTGTTGTATGGCATTGAAGCTTGTTTGGAGGTTAGATAGCACAGTGTCCAAGGAAGGGCCAGAAGTATACAGAATGGTGTCGTCTGCGTAGAGGTGGATCAGGGAATCGCCCGCAGCAAGAGCAACATCATTGATATATACAGAGAAAAGAGTCGGCCCGAGAATTGAACCCTGTGGCACCCCCATAGAGACTGCCAGAGGACCGGACAGCATGCCCTCCGATTTGACACACTGAACTCTGTCTGCAAAGTAATTGGTGAACCAGGCAAGGCAGTCATCCAAAAACCGAGGCTACTGAGTCTGCCGATAAGAATATGGTGATTGACAGAGTCGAAAGCCTTGGCAAGGTCGATGAAGACGGCTGCACAGTACTGTCTTTTATCGATGGCGGTTATGATATCATTTAGTACCTTGAGCGTGGCTGAGGTGCACCCGTGACCGGCTCGGAAACCAGATTGCACAGCGGAGAAGGTACGGTGGGATTCGAGATGGTCAGTGACCTGTTTGTTGACTTGGCTTTCGAAGACCTTAGATAGGCAGGGCAGGATGGATATAGGTCTGTAACAGTTTGGGTCCAGGGTGTCTCCCCCTTTGAAGAGGGGGATGACTGCGGCAGCTTTCAATCCTTGGGGATCTCAGACGATATGAAAGAGAGGTTGAACAGGCTGGTAATAGGGGTTGCGACAATGGCGGCGGATAGTTTCAGAAATAGGGGGTCCAGATTGTCAAGCCCAGCTGATTTGTACGGGTCCAGGTTTTGCAGCTCTTTCAGAACATCTGCTATCTGGATTTGGGTAAAGGAGAACCTGGAGAGGCTTGGGCGAGGAGCTGCCGGGGGGGCGGAGCTGTTGGCCGAGGTTGGAGTAGCCAGGCGGAAGGCATGGCCAGGCGGAAGGCATGGCCAGCCGTTGAGAAATGCTTATTGAAGTTTTCGATAATCATGGATTTATCGGTGGTGACCGTGTTACCTAGCCTCAGTGCAGTGGGCAGCTGGGAGGAGGTGCTCTTGTTCTCCATGGACTTCATGGACTTGTCCCAGAACTTTTTGGAGTTGGAGCTACAGGATGCAAACTTCTGCCTGAAGAAGCTGGCCTTAGCTTTCCTGACTGACTGCGTGTATTGGTTCCGGACTTCCCTGAACAGTTGCATATCACGGGGACTATTCGATGCTATTGCAGTCCGCCACAGGATGTTTTTGTGCTGGTCGAGGGCAGTCAGGTCTGGAGTGAACCAAGGGCTGTATCTGTTCTTAGTTCTGCATTTTTTGAACGGAGCATGCTTATCTAAAATGGTGAGGAAGTTACTTTTAAAGAATGACCAGGCATCCTCAACTGACGGGATGAGGTCAATGTCCTTCCAGGATACCCGGGCCAGGTTGATTAGAAAGGCCTGCTCACAGAAGTGTTTTAGGGAGCGTTTGACAGTGATGAGGGGTGGTCGTTTGACTGCGGCTCCGTAGCAGATACAGGCAATGAGGCAGTGATCGCTGAGATCCTGGTTGAAGACAGCGGAGGTGTATTTGGAGGGCCAGTTGGTCAGGATGACGTCTATGAGGGTGCCCTTGTTTACAGAGTTAGGGTTGTACCTGGTGGGTTCCTTGATGATTTGTGTGAGATTGAGGGCATCTAGCTTAGATTGTAGGACTGGCGGGGTGTTAAGCATATCCCAGTTTAGGTCACCTAACAGAACAAACTCTGGGGCTAGATGGGGGGGCGATCAATTCACAAATGGTGTCCAGGGCACAGCTGGGAGCTGAGGGGGGGTCGGTAGCAGGCGGCAACAGTGAGAGACTTATTTCTGGAGAGAGTAATTTTCAAAATTAGTAGTTCGAACTGTTTGGGTATGGACCTGGAAAGTATGACATTACTTTGCAGGCTCTCTCTGCAGTAGACTGCAACTCCTCCCCCTTTGGCAGTTCTATCTTGACGGAAGATGTTATAGTTGGGTATGGAAATCTCTGAATTTTTGGTGGCCTTCCTGAGCCAGGATTCAGACACAGCAAGGACATCAGGGTTAGCAGAGTGTGCTAGAGCAGTGAGTAAAACAAACTTAGGGAGGAGGCTTCTGATGTTGACATGCATGAAACCAAGGCTTTTTCGATCACAGAAGTCAACAAATGAGGGTGCCTGGGGACATGCAGGGCCTGGGTTTACCTCCACATCACCCGCGGAACAGAGAAGGAGTAGTATGAGGGTGCGGCTAAAGGCTATCAAAACTGGTCGCCTAGAGCGTTGGGGACAGAGAATAAGAGGAGCAGGTTTCTGGGCATGGTAGAATATATTCAGGGCATAATGCGCAGACAGGGGTATGGTGGGGTGCGGGTACAGCGGAGGTAAGCCCAGGCACTGGGTGATGATGAGAGAGGTTGTATCTCTGGACATGCTGGTTGTAATGGGTGAGGTCACCGCATGTGTGGGAGGTGGGACAAAGGAGTTATCAGGGGTATGAAGAGTAGAACTAGGGGCTCCATTGTGAACTAAAACAATGATAACTAACCTGAACAACAGTATACAAGGCATATTGACATTTGAGAGAGACATACAGCGAGGCATACAGTAATCACAGGTGTTGAATTGGGAAAGCTAGCTAAAACAGTAGGTGAGACAACAGCTAATCAGCTAGCACAACAACAGCAGGTAGAATGGCATTGACTAGGCAACGGGGCCGACAGATAAAACATTTCAGTCATGGTTGAAACAAAGATGTGTGTGAAGAACCATTAGTGAGTGTATATGTGAGTGAGTGTGACTGAGCAGAGCTGTTTCAAGAGCGTTTCTAGGAGTGGGTTAAAGAGAGTTAAAAGTAGCATTATTGCATGCTATTTTAATGCCATTTAAAAACAACGCTACATTTTTTTCCCCCAGATGCAACAAATGGTCAACTCCGATTCCCGGTACAGCAGCCATCAGCCAATGGAAGCACTCAGATCCAGGAGCCAATCAGGCATGGGACATCAGAGTCAACTTACCACCATCAACCAATCACAACTCAACACCCAGTTGGGAATGAGCGGAAACAACGTTACCCATAATTCCCCATCTCCCCCTGGGAGCAAGTCGGCCACACCCTCTCCTTCTAGCTCTGTTCATGAGGATGACAATGAAGAGTCAATAAAGGTGAGAAGAGTGATTGGCACACACACTGATGTTGACGCCCTCACACACACACTGATGTCGACGCCTCTCTCACACACACACTGATGTTGACGCCTCTTTCACACACACACACACACACACACACTGATGTCGACACCTCTCTCACACACACTGATGTTGACGCCCTCACACACACACACACTGATGTCGACGCCTATCACACACATACACACACACACGCACACACACACACACTGATGTCGACGACCTCACACACACACACACTGATGTCGACACCTCTCTCACACACACACACACACACACACACTGATGTCGACGACCTCACACACACACACTGATGTTGATGCCTCTCTCTCTCTCACACACACACACACACACACACACACACACACACACACACACACACACACACACTGATGTCGACGTCCTCACATACACACACTGATGTCAACGCCTCACACACACACACTGATGTCGACGCCTCTCTCTCTCACACACACACACAATGATGTCGACGTCCTCACACACACACATTGATGTCGATGCCTACACACACACACTGATGTTGACGCCTCTCTCTCTCACACACACACACAATGATGTCGACGAACTCACACACACACAATGATGTCGATGCCTCACACACACACACACTGATGTCGACGCCACACACACATACACTGATGTCGACGCCTCACACACACACACTGATGTCGATGCCTCACACACACACACACTGATGTCGATGCCTCACACACACACACTGATGTTGACGCCTCTCTCTCACACACACACAATGATGTCGACGACCTCACACACACACATGATGTCGACGCCTCTCTCTCACACACACACACAATGATGTCGACGTCCTCACACACACACATTGATGTCGATGCCTCACACACACACACTTGATGTTGACGCCTCTCTCTCTCACACACACACACAATGATGTCGACGAACTCACACACACACAATGATGTCGACGCCCTCACACACACACACACTGATGTCGATGCCTCACACACTCACACTGATGTTGACGCCTCTCTCTCTCACACACACACACAATGATGTCGACGACCTCACACACACACAATGATGTCGACGCCCTCACACACACACACACTGATGTCGAAGCCTTTCTCACACACACACACACTGATGTCGAAGCCTTTCTCACACACACACACACTGATGTCGACGACCCTCTCACACACACACATACACACACACACTGATGTCGACGCCCTCACACACACACACACTGATGTCGACGACTCTCTCACACACACACATACACACACACACTTATGTTGTCGCACTCGTACACATACACAAGCACACACTGATGTCGACGCCCTCACACACAAACACCTAAGTTGACGCCCTCACACACAAACACCTATGTGACGCCCTCACACATGTCGACGCCCACACACACACACCGATGTTGACGCCCTCATACACAAATATGCACACATACACAAGCGCCAACATTTTTTTACTTCTTTATAATACAGACACCCACACATACCCAGGGCTGTTACGGTGACCGTATTACCACCACACCAGCATGACCGCAGTCAAATTCCATGTGACCGTTTAGTCACGGTAACTAGGCTCCTTCAAAACTGCGCTCTGATGCTCATTAGTAGCTTACCAAACTTGCTGACGGCCAGTCACTAATGTACTCTATTGTTCCTCCGTCAGATCCTAATGGTCTGGTACTCAGCACTGTATTGTCCCTCAAACTACTCTGACATCAATGCAAATGCAATCGTAAATCAAATCAAACACTTCATGAGAGCCCTGGCATTCATTCAGGTTTAAAACATTTTTTTACCTTTATTTAACTAGGCAAGTCAGTTAAGAACAAATTTTTATTTTCAATGACGGCCTAGTGGGTTAACTGCCTGTTCAGGGGCAGAAAGACAGATTTGTACCTACAACCTTCCGGGTTTGAACGTACAACCTTCTGGTTACTAGTCCAACGCTCTAACCACTAGGCTGCCCTGCCGCCTGCCGTGTGTTTGAGTGGAATAGGATCACCTGTTGGGCAGTGAGAGCCAGCTCCTCATACCTGGTTGATGCATGGAATGAAATAAGTGTTATAGGCTATGCCAGTGGTTCCCAACCTTTTTCGGTTACTGTACCACCAACTGAATTTTGCTCTGCCCGGAGTTCCCCTAAAGTAACTCCTCATGTGTATTTTACCAGTAAGCCTATGATCTCATGAGTCTTCTCAAGTACCCCTGTGGATGGGCAGAGTACCCCCAGGGTTAGTACTCCTGGTTGGGAACCACTGGGCTATGGTATACAATTGCGTGAGAAAATAAGAGTTTTAGTGGCCTCTATTAAAAAGAGGAGGATCCAATCAGCTTTCAATAAGCTAGGCCTACTATATTTATTTCTCACCTTTCCTAATATTAAACACATTGCTTTTGCTTTCCAACCAGAGTAGCCTACCTGGCTGGCATGAAAAGGAACCGTGGGAAAATCCTCCATTCTCTTTTTTAAATTTTGTAGATTTTGTAATTTTTTTTTTACCTTGCTCCTGTTCTGACAGGTGCATGATAATGGCCTATTCTAAGTCAAAACTAATTTCACATATATTATTTAGTTTATGTAAAGACAAGATGAAGTTGAGAGAATAGTATCAATTGTGAATGAAGCCCAACATGTGCAGTCTAAGGCAAGAAACATTGCTTGCATTTTTTTGTTACTTTTTCAAATCATAGTTTCTTGCATCATGTAGCTTGGCCCATAGGCCTTTATGTTTTGATAAGGTTTGTATCACAACTAAAGTGGCCAAATATCTCTAAGCCTAGCCTATAGGCCTAGGAGCCCTGGAACACGGTTGGAGAGCCCATAGCGTACAGTCCCTAGTGAAACGTGTTCTTATAAGGCCAGTCATTGCGCAATCACGTGTGAAAACAGAGTTTTGACTGGCCACTATTTAAAAGAGGATCCCATCTTTCTCGTCTGCTATATTTATGGCTCAATTCATAAAATGAAGCACTTTAATCCGCTTTACCACCTGGCGTATTAAAAACCTCACCGCGGGAAGCGCTTCCTCCATTTGCGATTAGAGTGCAGGCTACGGATGACGTTTTTTTTGTGGGCCATTCTAAATAGAAAATAATTCCACACATATATTAGTAGGCTATATGTAAAGACCAGATTAAATTGAAAATAGTCTGAGAATATTTTCAAGTGCTTGTCAAATTGTGAATTAGAGACTGATGAAGTGTGTGCAGCCTGCGCAAGAAACAGAGCAGAGTGTCATCATGCCTGTCATCATTAGAGTCATTCATGCAGTCTTAGGCTATATTATTTAATTTCTAATACTTTCTAAGGTTTGTATCCCAACTAAAGTTGCATAAATAACTCTAAACTAAGCATATAGTAGGACCTGTTTCAAACTATCTCTTTGTTAAACGTTCAACACAGAATAGCCGCAGGTGCACACACCCTTTGAAATCTTCTTACTATAAAATAATATTAAATAATGCCACGGGAATTATTAGCAAATCTTGTCCGCTAAATGGACTAATGTAGCCCATAGCCATACGGCCTAGCCAGATCAAGGCCTTAACATAAGGACGACTCAGAATATTCAACATTTTCTTCATATCATGTTTCTTTAGACCTGCCTAAAATAAATAATGGATTTATTGTGATGGCGTAGGCTATATTAAATGGATTTATTCTACTTTTTAAAAAGTAGATGTCCGCATCAGTGGCTTGTAGGCTATGCGTGGAAGTCGGAGATGCTAAACGTGTTTATGTTAATTAAAGGTCAATTAATGTGAGACCAACAGTTATTTGGATGACAGTTATCGGCTGACAGAATTTCATGACTGCCACAGCCCTACACACACACACTATTCTATACAAACGCACGCACGCACACACACACACACACATTTGTATAAGGGTGAGTCATCTGTAACCTTTGCGCCATTGCATTTGTTTACCCTTTTCCCTGGAGAAAAACGTCACCGTGGAGAGATGCTATCTTAATGCTTATGTGATTGCTAATATAATGGTGCCATTTTCCATGTGTATGCAATACTATGTAAATCATTCCAAAGGGTACTTTTCCCAAACACCGTTGCCATATTTTCACCGTATGTTTTAACTGCAAATAACAATCTTTTAGAAAATGAAACAATCTGGAAAAATGATCATGTTTAATTTAGTGGAATATAAAATCGAATGCAGTCAACATTTCAGAAATGTGCAGAGCGCTATTCAGCTGGAGGGCTATTTTTGTGTTATCAGTATAAAACAAACATATTCAACACAGTGATGGAAAGGAACGTCTGGCATAATTGAAACTACCGGTACGACCATCTGTCAAGGTCCTTTCATACAGACACTGTTTTCTTTATCTGTTTACAAACTCTCACTCTCAGGTTCATGTTCACTATCTCACAATAAAAGCAAATTGTTTCAAACGGTACATTCCTATTGACCAAGATCATGTAAATTGAGAGAAATGTTTCAGAATGTTCAGCAATATTTTTGGTATATACACAGTAAAACCATGAAATATGTCACACGTTTATAACCAAAACATCAGTGTTTAAACATAAGGCATTTAGACTTGCCATTAAGTCTTCTCATCTTAAGCACAGGCGTTTAGAATCCAAGATTAAACATGATAGTCAACTTTTTCCAGTCAGTTTCCAACCAGGAAAACACCTGTATCTCCTAAGTGTTCAGATTTGAAACACTAGTGTTGACCTTCCCATGGTCCTGTTTAGAGTGCATTTAGTCATTTGAAATTGATGTGACTTTACATGCCTTTTAATCAGATCAGTGTTGTCTGTCACGTTACCTAAATTTCAGCTGAACAGGAAAAATATATATATTTTCAATCGCAGGTCTCTACGCTGACCTTTTTTTACAAGGAGCACATGTGCGCAGACAAAGAAATTTAGGAGCACAATGAAAAATATTTGAGATATTAAAGCTAGAATCCTTAATTCTTTTACAATCTAAACACTGTGCCCCTTTTTGTTGAAGTACTAAATGCCTTGCCGCGTTTAAAAATGGTTCCAGAAAAGTGTCTAGTTATGTGTTCAGATCCAAAACACTTGGTTTTACAGTGTACGTTTGGAGCCATACAGTATGTGTTTTATATTTCCCTGCTCAGCTCCTATTGTCAGGAAAAGTCTGGGCCCTACAGTATGTTTAGCATATTCACCCTTCATTTCCATCCTGTTCCATCATCTAATCAATCAATTACACCGATTCCACACTAATTACTCTCTCTCCAGAAACCCATTTAGTCTGACCATTTCTATCTCTCCTCCCAGCAGGCAGAGAAGCGACCGGCAGCGGTCGAGACGCCCAAAAAGCCCAAGACCCCCAAGAAGAAGAAGAAGAAGGACCCCAACGAACCCTCGAAGCCAGTCTCTGCCTACGCTCTGTTCTTCAGAGACACCCAGGCAGCCATCAAGGGATCCAACCCCAATGCTACTTTTGGAGAGGTATCCAAGATAGTGGCCTCCATGTGGGACGGCCTTGGAGAGGAACAGAAACAGGTATAACACCTATAGTTAGGGTGACCACATTTAAAATACCTAAATGTAGAGCAAAAGGAGGATTTAGTGGGACATTTGCAGGACAGTGTAGCCTACATGAATAAAAACATTTAAAACAGGCTTGATTGAAGTAGCAGAAAATGTTGAATGAGCAACTAATGAGCACGGAGATCCTCACAAATTTGACAAAATGACCATCTATCTTTCAGTGTAATACAGCTATTTAATTTTGTAGCTCTTCATCAAAAGCACACTTTTTTAAAGTAGGTGGCCCATTGTTCTAGCTGGAATTTAGCCTGGAAGGATTTGAGAAATATGATTGGTTGACCATAGGCCTATGACATTGGCCTACATCTCGTCTTGGCTGTGCAAAATATCAAATCTCAGCAACTATTGGAGAAGTGTTTACATCACCAGTAGGCTACTACATCCTTATGACATACAGGGCCTTCACAAAGTATTCATACCTCTTGACTTATTCCACATTTTGTTGTGTTACAGCCTGAATTATAAAAGGATTAAATTGATTGTTTTTCTCACCCATCTACACACAATACCGCATATTGACAAAGTGATTACAGTGGAGTGTTTCTGGGTGAGTCTCTAAGAGCTTTCCACACCTGGATTATGCAACATTTGCCCATTATTCTTTAAAAAATTCTTCAAGCTCTGTCAAATTGGTTGTTGATGATTACAAGACAACCATTTTCAGGTCTTGCAATAGATTTTCAAGTAGACGAGTCAAAACAGGAACATTCAATGTCTTCTTGGTAATTAACTCCAGTGTAGATTTGGCCTTGTGTTTTAGGTTAATGTCCTGCTGAAAGGTGAATTCATCTCCCAGTGTCTGGTGGAAAGCAGACTGAACCAGGTTTTCCTCTAGGATTTTGCCTGTACTTAGCACTATTCCATTTATTTGAGTTACTAAAAAACTCTGCAGTCCTTAATGATTACAAGCATAAACTGATGCAGCCACCACGATGCTTGAATATATGGAGAGTGCTACTCCGTAAAGAGTTTAATTGGATTTGCCCCAAACATAACACTGTATTCAGAACTAAAAGTGAATTGCTATGCCACATTTTTTGCAGAATAACTTCAGTGCCTTGTTGTACAGGCTTCCTTCTTTTCACTCTGTCTGTCACGACTTCCGCTGAAGTCGGCTCCTCTCCTTGTTCGGGCGGCGTTCTCCTCTCCTTGTTCCATTTCTCATATGTCCATTTGTTTTGTCTTGTTCCCATACACACCTGGTTTTCATTCCATAACCACACTGCATGTATTTAGTCCTCTGTCCCCCTCCATGTCTTTGTGTGTCATTGTTTATTGTTATGTGGATATTGTCAGGCGCCATACTTTTGTTATGTTCCGTGTTTTTGGCACATTTATGTTTTTATGTGCTGTCGTTTTTGGACGGGAATTAAAGTGTGCCTGTTTACTGCACTCTGCTCTCCTGCACCTGACTTTGCCTCCCGTACACACCCCTAACACTGTCAATGATGTTAGTAGTGTGGAGTAAGCACAATGTTGCTGATCCATCCTCAGTTTTCTCCTATCACAGCCATTAAACTCTGTAACTGTTTTAAAGTCACCGTTGGCCCCATGGTGAAATCCCTGAGTGGTTTCCTTCCTCTCTGGCAACTGAGTTAGGAGGGACGACTGTATCTTTGTAGTGACTGCTCAAAGGGATGTTCAATGTCTGATTTTTTTACCCATCTAACAATAGGTGCCCTTCTTTGCGAGGCATTGGAAAACCTCCCTGGTCTTTGTGGTTGAATCTGTGTTTGAAATTCACTGCTCGACTGAGAGACCTTACAGATAATTGTATGTGTGGGGTACAGACATGAGGTAGTCATTCAAAAATCATGTTAAACACTTATTGCACACAGTCAGTGCAATTTATTATGTGACCTGTTGTGTTTCCTCCTGAACTTATGTAGGCTTTCTATAAAAGGGATGGAATACTTGTTGACTCAAGACATTTCAGCCCTTCATTTTTTAAGAATTTGAAAAATGTCGAAAAAAATCATTCCACTTTGACATTATGGTGTATTGGGTGTAGGCCAGTGACACAACATCTCAATTGAATCCATTTTAAATTCAGGCTGTAACACAACAAAACGTGAGAATGTCGTGTTTGTAAATACTTTCTGAAGGCACTGTATATCTTTTCATTAGCCCAACGTGACTGGTTGTAATGTCTGACTGAAATGCAGGACAAATCAACCCTTTTTTCTAAATTAGTGGGGTTTGAAGTTGTTGGTAAAGTGCAGGACTTGATTGTTTGGTTGCAGAACAAAGGGCCAAAGTGCGCGACTGTACTGTACACTTCCTTGTTCGACTTCATTAAACAGGAACAGCCCCACTGATGCTATAGAATAGATTAGAATATATTAATTAGATTAGAAAAAAATGTTACTGTACACACACATACACAGAAACACATTCTTATGCAAACACGCACACACCTCCAGAGGGTGTGTGAGGGTGGAGGAATGAGGGTGGAGGAATGAGGGTGGATGTCTGCCTGAGGACAGGACAATGTACTTCCTGGAGAGAGACCAGATTTATTATCAGTACATAATGACACCCAGACAGACAGGCAAAGACAGACGGATGGATGGATAGTGAAGAGGAACAATCTAGTCCTGTATAAATTGGAAATCTTTTGAGTATTATCCAGATGCCCCAACTACAGCTATTATGCTTTATGAAGCATTATAACACATTCATATGACAAAAACACTAACCCCATTAAAAAAAGAGAAAGAATTGGCAACCAAAGTGCAAATGTTTACTGTTCTTTCTTGGTGTTTTTATAGGTGTACAAAAAGAAGACAGAGACGGCCAAGAAGGAGTACCTGAAACAGCTGGCTGCGTACAGGGCGAGCCTGCTCTCACAGGTAGGGACCCACACATAAACATGTCTTCATGAGAGCTGTGGTCAATTGATTCTCTATGACTGTATGACTCTGATAAGGTAACACTGTTACACTCTTTACCCTCTTCCATCTCTGTCTTTCCTGTTCTCTCTCCCCTCCTTCAGAGTTACATTGATCCAGGTGAAGTCAAGGTGTCCCAGGCCACCTCTATGCTGGGGCCCAAGCCCCCCGTGTTCCCCGGATCAGGCCAGCAGCACCCCCACCCCCATCACTCCCACCCCAGCCTCTACATGAGCCACCCCTACCACCACCAGAGCCACCACCCCCACCCCCACCACCAGCAACAGCAGTCCCAGCAGCACCAGGCCGGCCTCAGCCCCCACCTGTCCCCCTCCAGGGTCTCTCCAGGGGGTGGCCCCCGGGCCAGTGGACCCCATCCAGGAGGAGTGTCTCTGGGCAGCATGGCGGCGGCGACAACCCCTCCCCTCCAGATCAGCCCGCCCCTCCACTCCCACTCTCACCTAGGAATGCACCACCAGCAACAGCTCAGCGGACACCCGCTGTCTCTGCACTCGCCCTCCATGGCCCAGGTGAGTTCAACACACAAACACACACTCATGGCCCAGGTGAGTTCAACACACAAACACACACTCATGGCCCAGGTGAGTTCCACACTGTACATATTATGCATATTGTGGTAATACGCTTAAACATGGTCACCTACAATGTACAGCTACACACACTCACATAAACATGCATACGTGATGCAACCACATCAAATGGAGAGTGTAAGGTGTGTGTGTGTGTGTGTGTGAAGGTTATGAAGGTTATTTTATTTTCATGATGGTCTTTAACCATAACCGTAGGTTATATGGTAATCGTGCCATCCCTAACACACACACACACACACAATCCCCCATGTTCCATTTTCTCCCAGTAATAAACAAATGCATTAGGCTGATGATGTGATATAAGGATGCCAACAGCAGCACATTGAGATTGATGAATGCATCAGTGGTGGAGACAAAACACCAGGCAGGCAGGGCTATCTGATGAAGCCAGTCTAGCAGACAGGACAGGACACACACACAGGAAATGAGATGAGTTCTCTGTAGAGGCTAGTCAACAACACAGATTGGAAGAGCATCTCTCTCTCATATATATAGAGAATACATACAAGAATACAAAATGGAGCTCAATGGGCTAATTCCCTCACTAATGCAACAGAGAAGTTGTGCATTGTCCTGGAAATAAAATACAAACGCACCAACAAACAAAGAAAATAATGAATAAACCAATCTACCACAGAACAGTGGTGTTAGAGAGAGGACTGTGGGAGGGACACATCTAACATGCCCCACTGTCTATACTTTCCAGGTCCATACCCAAACAGTTCAAACTACTAATTTTAAAAATTACTCTCTCCAGAAATAAGTCTCTCACTGTTGCCGCCTGCTACCGACCCCCCTCAGCTCCCAGCTGTGCCCTGGACACCATTTGTGAATTGATCGCCCCCCATCTAGCTTCAGAGTTTGTTCTGTTAGGTGACCTAAACTGGGATATGCTTAACACCCCGGCAGTCCTACAATCTAAGCTAGATGCCCTCAATCTCACACAAATCATCAAGGAACCCACCAGGTAAATCTGTAAACAAGGGCACCCTCATAGACGTTATCCTGACCAACTGGCCCTCCAAATACACCTCCGCTGTCTTCAATCAGGATCTCAGCGATCACTGCCTCATTGCCTGTATCCGCTACGGGTCTGCAGTCAAACGACCTCCCCTCATCACTGTCAAACGCTCCCTAAAACACTTCTGCGAGCAGGCCTTTCTAATCGACCTGGCCCGGGTATCCTGGAAGGATATTGACCTCATCCCGTCAGTTGAGGATGCCTGGTCATTCTTTAAAAGTAACTACCTCACCATCTTAGATAAGCATGCTCCGTTCAAAAAATGCAGAACTAAGAACAGATATAGCCCTTGGTTCACTCCAGACCTGACTGCTCTCAACCAGCACAAAAACATCCTGTGGCGGACTGCAATAGCATCGAATAGTCCCCGCGATATGCAACTGTTCAGGGAAGTCAGGAACGAATACACGCAGTCAGTCAGGAAAGAAAAGGCTAGCTTTTTCAAGCAGAAATTTGCATCCTGTAGCTCTAACTCCAAAAAGTTCTGGGACACTGTAAAGTCCATGGAGAACAAGAGCACCTCCTCCCAGCTGCCCACTGCACTGAGGCTAGGTAAAACGGTCACCACTGATAAATCCATGATAAACGAAAACTTCAACAAGCATTTCTCAATGGCTGGCCATGCTTTCCTCCTGGCAACTCCAACCTCGGCCAACAGCTCTGCCGCAGTCATCCCCCTCTTCAAAGGGGGAGACACCCTGGACCCAAACTGTTACAGACCTATATCCATCCTGCCCTGCCTATCTAAGGTCTTCGAAAGCCTAGTCAACAAACAGATCACTGACCATCTCGAATCCCACCGTACCTTCTCCGCTGTGCAATCTGGTTTCCGAGCCGGTCACGGGTGCACCGCAGCCACGCTCAAGGTACTAAACGATATCATAACCGCCATCGATAAAAGACAGTACTGTGCAGCCGTCTTCATCGACCTGGCCAAGGCTTTCGACTCTGTCAATCACCATATTCTTATCGGCAGACTCAGTAGCCTCGGTTTTTCTAATGACTGCCTTGCCTGGTTCACCAACTACTTTGCAGACAGAGTTCAGTGTGTCAAATCGGAGGGCATGTTGTCCGGTCCTCTGGCAGTCTCTATGGGGGTGCCACAGGGTTCAATTCTCGAGCCGACTCTTTTCTCTGTATATATCAATGATGTTGCTCTTGCTGCGGGCGATTCCCTGATCCACCTCTACGCAGACGACACCATTCTGTATACTTCTGGCCCTTCCTTGGACACTGTGCTATCTAACCTCCAAACGAGCTTCAATGCCATACAACACTCCTTCTGTGGCCTCCAACTGCTCTTAAACGCTAGTAAAACCAAATGCATGCTTTTCAACCGTTCGCTGCCTGCACCCGCACGCCCGACTAGCATCACCACTGGAACGAATTGCAAAAATTGCTAAGACTTTTATCTCCCTCACCAACTTTAAACATCTGCTATCTGAGCAGCTAACCGATCGCTGCAGCTGTACATAGTCCATCGGTAAATAGCCCACCCAATTTACCTACCTCATCCCCATACTGTTTTTATTTATTTACTTTTCTGCTCTTTTGCACACCAGTATCTCTACCTGCACATGACCATCTGATAATTTATCACTCCAGTGTTAATCTGCTAAATTGTAATTATTCGCCTACCTCCTCATGCCTTTTGCACACAATGTATATAAACTCTTTAAAAAAAAATTATACTGTGTTATTGACTTGTTTATTGTTTATTGTTTACTCCATGTGTAACTCTGTGTTGTTGTCTGTTCACACTGCTATGCTTTATCTTGGCCAGGTCGCAGTTGTAAATGAGAACTTGTTCTCAACTAGCCTACCTGGTTAAATAAAGATGAAATAAAATAAAAAATAAAAATTCCCTATAGTGTACTACTTTTGGCCAGAGTTCCATAGGTTGGTGTTATTTGAGACGGACATTAGTTTGATAAGGGGACCAGGTCGTTATGGAAACAGCTATGCAGGGGAACAGGTGACAGACCTCTTCAGTGAGAAAGAAACATACCTTCTGATTTCGTGTCCGTGTTACCTAGAATGAACAACAAAACAACATTTACGTTTGAGTTATTTAGCAGACGCTCTTATCCAGAGCAACTTTCAGTAGTGAGCGCAGACCTTTTCATACTTGTCCCCCGTGGGAATCAAACCCAAAACCCTGCCGTTGCAAGCGCCGTGCTCAACTGAGGAACACAGGACCCGTGGGAGGGTTTGTGGGAGATTCTAGGTAAAGGCGATGTGGTGAATTATCATTTTTTACTGTGATGTGGCTTTCAAGCCTAACTCTCTATGCCACTCACGTCCTAGATGAGTTATATCAATATAGAAAAGGCTACTCAACCTATCCTAGTAGTTTGACTGTGTCTAATCTCGGTTAACCCAGAACTAAAAGCTCACGGAATTTGGTTATGTTTACGTAGTCTGTCCAGTGCCCACGAGAGATTAGACTGTGTCCTACCACTCTCACCTGTCCAATGTGTTAGATGACTTAACCTTCTCAGAAGAACATAATGGAAAGATAGTGTCTTTATGCTGTAGCTTTGAGATTGTAGACTCTAGGTATTCAGTAAGCATTGTGGGAATCGTTGTTGTTTTCTTTAAAGAGAGGAACTGCCATTTGTCTCTTTATCTCTGCTCAGCAGGCAAATGAACTGTTGCTGTGGCTGATCGAACATTTATTTGAGGAGAGGGGGAGGAGGTTGTGGAGGGGTGCCTAAGTCTTCATACGGATTAGAATATGAATTTGTCTGAAGTCCAATTTGAGATGAGCTGCCTGTATGGGGCTGCCTGTATGGGGCTGCCTGTATGGCTGTGTCAGTCCGTGGAGAAAATAGGGGAAGAATGGTTAAACGGAGGTTTGGGTTTGGTTGCCACTAAGCCCCCAGCCCTCAGATCCCTCTTTTATTGGGGACTTTTAAATCCCGCGGGGAGTAATAATCCTTCCTCGCTCAATTTTGCATATTTTGTTAGAGAGAGAGCGCAAACAAAAAAAACATCAGGGCTCAAACTTTTCCCCTGAGCTAAGCGAGTAGGGGAAGGGGGAGTATGAGGAGGTGGGGGAAAGGGGGAGAGGGAGGGAAAGAGAGAGATACAAAAGGGGCAGATGGGGCCTTTGTGATGGAGTGAAGGAGAAGAATTTGTGGAACAATGCCTGAATAGGTGAGAGTCTGAGGAGGGGGAAGAGAACTCAGCCACCTGCTGTCCCCTCTCTGTCCCCTCTCTTTTAGAGAAGGGTTTGTAGCGTAGCGCCCAGATTAACTTCCCTTTCATATGCTCTGTCTCTCTCTCTCTCTCTCCTCTATCTGTCCCACTCCCCCCCCCAAAAAAAGAAAAACTCTTCAAGAAACCCCAACATTAAAATGTCTGCTCCCATAATTAAAATAACTACTCCTTTCTTACTTCCCACCTTCTGTCTCTCCCCCTACCCCAGCTAGCTAGGGTCCACCTCCTCAGAGTACACTCACTTCTACCATGGATTCTCTACAGGGCAGCTCCGTCCAAAAACCAACTCATACATTGAGGATACTACAATACTTGCTTTATTTGCATGGATATTCTTATTTTTTTGCAGTCGCAGTATCCAACCTGACACACACAGGCTGGGTGCAGCGCAGGGACTACAGCAGAACAGCACCCCAGGAGCACTTAGGATGCACTCATGTCTATCAGAGCCTATTTGTGTCATACTGTAACATGGGTGGTGATTATATAATTCACAGATTCTTATATAGTGTATCTGTGTACAGTACTGCTATAGAGAATTCTACAATACTTTCCCATCCATAGTATCCACTGATCAGTTATCCAAGTTATATCAATCAATGAAATGTATTTATAAAGCCCTTCTTACATCAGCTGATATCTCAATGTGCTGTACAGAAACCCAGCCTAAAACCCCAAACAGCAAGCAATGCAGGTGTAGAAGCACGGTGGCTAGGAGAAACTTCCTAGAAAGGCCAGAACCTAGGAAGAAACCTAGAGAGGAACCAGGCTATGATGGGTGGTCAGTCCTCTTCTGGCTGTGCCGGGTGGAGATTATAACAGAACATGGCCAAGATGTTCAAATGTTCATAGATGACCAGCAGGGTCGAATAATAATAATCGCAGTGGTTGTCGAGGGTGCAACAGGTCAGCACCTCAGGAGTATAATGTCAGATGGCTTTGCATAGCCAATCATTCAGAGTATCTCTACCGCTCCTGCTGTCTCTAGAGAGTTGAAAACAGCAGGTCTGGGACAGGTAGCACGTCTGGTGAACAGGTCAGGGTTCCATAGCCGCAGGCAGAACAGTTGAAACTGGAGCAGCAGCACGGCCAGGTGGACTGGGGACAGCAAGGAGTCATCAGGCCAAGTAGTCCTGAGGCATGGTCTTAGGGCTCAGGTCCTCCGAGAGAGAAAGAGAGAGAGAGAGAAAGAGAAAAAGAGAGAAAGAGAGAAAGAAAGAGAGAAAGAAAGAAAGAGCATACTTAAATTCACACAGGACACTGGATAAGACAGGAGAAATACTCAAAATATAACAGACTGACCCTAGCCCCGACACAAACTACTGCAGCATAAATACTGGAGGCTGAGACAGGAGGGGTCAGGAGATACCGTGGCCCCATCTGACGATACACCCGGACAGGGCCAAACAGGCAGGATATAACTTCACCCACTTTGCTAAAGCACAGCCCCCACACCACTAGAGGGATATCTTCAACCACCAATTTACCATCCTGAGATGGTCTGATGTTCTTACACATTCCTACACGTGACTTGATTTGGCTGTTATAGGTTTTGTAAGAGACATCAGTGTCATGGGAATTGCGTGCTGTGGACTCGGACTCCATAACAACTTGTGAGATTCTAACCATCTGTATGTACAGTGAATTCAGAAAAGTATTTACACTTTCCGGATGGTGTTGACCCCATTACTTTTTCCACATTTTGTTACGTTACAGCCTCATTATAAAATGGATGAAATACATTTTTTTCCTCATCAATCTACACACAATACCCCATAATGACAAAGCAAAAACATTATTATATATATTTTTTTAAGTATTAAAAATAAAAACCAAGATGATGGAGGTCACTGTGTTCTTGGGGACCTACAATGCTGCAGACATGTTTTGGTACCCTTCCCCAGATCTGTGCCTCGACACAATCCTGCCTTGGTGCTCTATGGACAATTCCTTCAACCTCATGGCTTGGTTTTTGCTCTGACATGCAGTGTCAACTGTGGGTCCTTATATAGAGAGTTGTGCCTTTCCAAATCATGTCCAATCAATTGAATTTACCACAGGTGGACTCCAATCAAGTTGTAGAAACATCTCAAGGATGATCATTGGAAACAGGATGCACCTACCTGAGCTCAATTTCGAGTCTCATAGCAAAGGGTCAGAATACTTGTGTAAATGTGATATTTCCAGGGTTTTTTATTTATAAATTTGCAACAAAAAAAAATACTGTTTTTGCTTTGTCATTATGGGGTATTGTGTGTAGATTGATGAGGTGAAAAAGCGATTTAATATGTTTTAGAATAAGGCTGTAATGTAACAAAATGTGGAAAAAGTCAAGGGGTCTGAATACTTTCTGAATGCACTGTAAATGCATGGCGCTCATCTTCTTCTGAGGGATAAGTGTTTAACTAGGTCTGGCTTATTTCACATGATATGTGCACATACAGTAAGTATACAGTCGTGGCCAAAAGTTTTGAGAATGACACAAATATTAATTTTCAAAGTCTGCTGCCTCAGTTTGTATGATGGCAATTTGCATATACTCCAGAATGTTATGAAGAGTGATCAGATGAATTGCAATTAATTGCAAAGTCCCTCGTTGTCATGCAAATGAACTGAATCCCCCCCAAAAATTCCACTGCATTTCAGCCCTGTCACAAAAGGAGCAGCTGGCATCATGCAGTGATTCTCTCGTTAACACAGGTGTGAGTGTTGACGAGGACTAGGCTGGAGATCACTCTGTCATGCTGATTGAGTTCGAATAACAGACTGGAAGCTTCAAAACGAAGGTGGTGCTTGGAATCATTGTTCTTCCTCTGTCAACCATGGTTACCTGCAAGGAAACACGTGTTGTCATCATTGCTTTGCACAAAAAGGGCTTCACAGGCAAGGATATTGCTGCCAGTAAGATTGCACCTAAATTAACCATTTATCGGATCATCAACAACTTCAAGGAGAGCGGTTCAATTGTTGTGAAGAAGGCTTCAGGGCACGCAAAAAAGTCCAGCAAGCGCCAGGACCATCTCCTAAAGTTGATTCAGCTGCGGGATCGGGGCACCACCAGTACAGAGCTTGCTCAGGAATGGCAGCAGGCAGGTGTGAGAGCATCTGTACACACAGTGAGGCGAAGACTTTTGGAGGATGGCCTGGTGTCAAGAAGGGCAGCAAAGAAGCCACTTCTCTCCAGGAAAAACATCAGGGACAGACTGATATTCTGCAAAAGATACAGTGATTGGACTGCTGAGGACTGGAGTTAAGTCATTTTCTCTGATGAATCCCCTTTCCGATTGTTTGGGGCATCCGGAAAAAGCTTGTCCGGAGAAGAAGGTGAGCGCTACCATCAGTCCTGTGTCATGCCAACAGTAAATCATCCTGAGACCATTCATGTATGGGGTTGCTTCTCAGCCAAGGGAGTGGGCTCACTCACAATTTTTCCTTAAGAACACAGCCATGAATAAAGAATGGTACCAACACATCCTCCGAGAGTAACTTCTCCCAACCATCCAGGAACAGTTTGGTGGCGAACAATGCCTTTTCCAGCATGATGAAGCACCTTGCCATAAGGCAAAAGTGTTAACTAAGTGGCTCGGGGAACAAAACATCGATATTTTGAGTCCATGGCCAGGAAACTCCCCAGACCTTAATCCCATTGATAACTTGTGTTCAATCCTCAAGAGGCGGGTGGAAAACAAAAACCAACAAATTCTGACAACCTCCAAGCATTGATTATGCAAGAATGGGCTGCCATCAGTCAGGATGTGGCCCAGAAGTTAATTGACAGCATGCCAGGGCGGATTGCAGAGGTCTTGAAAAAGAAGGGTCAACACTGCAAATATTGACTCTTTGCATCAACTGCATGTAATTGTCAATAAAAGCCTTTGACCTAGGCCACCTTTGACACTTATCAAATTATTAAGGGTCGATGTGAAGCAGGTGGGACGGAGTCAGGCGCAGGACACAGAGGATGAGTAATAATGGACTTTACTCAATACGACAACAAAATCATTTCCACGCAGGGAAAACAATCCAGGTCACAAAATGTAGCGACACCACAGAACAAACACAAAACCATGCGGGGAACCAGAGGTTTAAATAAGGAACATAGTTATGGGAATGGAAACCTGGTGTGTACAATGAAGACAAAACAAATGGAAAATGAAAAGTGGATCGGTGGCGGCTAGAAAACCGGTGACGTCGACCGCCGAATGCCGCCCGAACAAGGAGAGGGACCAACTTCGGTGGAAGTCGTGATAGAAATGCTTGTAATTATACTTCAGTATTCCATAGTAACATCTGACAAAAATATCAAAAGACACTGAAGCAGCAAACCTTGTGGAAATTAATATTTGTGTCATTCTCAAAACTTTTGGCCACGACTGTACACTGAGTGTACAAAACACCTTCCTAATATTGAGTTGCACCCCTTTTTGCCCTCAGAACAGCCTCAATTCGTCGGCGCATGGACTCTGCAAGGTGTCGAAAGCGTTCCACAGGGAAGCTGGCCATGTTGACTCCAATGCATTCTTGATACACACAGGAAACTGTTGAGCGTGAAAAATGCATCAGCGTTGCAGTTCTTGACACACTCAAACTGGGGCGCCTGGCACCTACTACCATACACCCCATTCAAAGTCACGTAAATCTTTTGTCTTGTCCATTCACCCTCTAAATGACACACATACACAATGCATGTCTCAGTTGTCTCAAGTCTTAAAAATCCTTCTTTAACCTGTCTCCTCCCCTTCATTTACACTGATTGAAGTGGATTTAACAAGTAACATCAATAAGGGATCATAGCTTTCACCTTGATTCACCTGGTCAGTTAATGTCATGGAAAGACCATATGTACTGTACATGCTACTAAAATGCACTTTGGCACTGCAATACATGCTCCTAAGTTTGGATGCAACTCCTGTGCCTCTTCTGCCATTCATTCTAATTAGAGTGAATTGAAATGTATCCATGAACAAGATGGCTGCCATTATCGGCACATTCTAGAATCTATGACCTAGGCCACATTCTAGAATCTATGACCTAGGCCACATTCTAGAATCTATGACCTAGGCCACATTCTAGAATCTATGACCTAGGCCACATTCTAGAATCTATGACCTAGGCCACATTCTAGAATCTATGACCTAGGCCACATTCTAGAATCTATGACCTAGGCCACTCTAGTAATTTAATGTATCTCCGAGTAGATTAACACGGATAACACTGGAAAACATGGACTCTAATGCTAGACTTCTCTTTTCCAGGGATTCCCTCTCCAGTCAGAATTCCAGAACATGCTCAACTCGTCCGGTGGGCAGGGACTGTCCCCATCCATGGACTACAGACAGGTGTGTCGGAATGGGCCCAGCCAGCACGTCGACTGGACCAGCGAATACTGTGGCAACGGGTAGGAATTCACTCTCACTCCCTCGGGCAGTTATTTGCTTGACAGTTACTGGCTGACAACATTTCATGACCACCACAGCTCTACAGCTCTACATACACCCATTATTTTATTCACACACTCAGAACACTCATCATTATTATATAGTATGACAATAGAGAAACACAGCAGATAGAGTGTGAACAGAGTTTATACTCTGAATGACCTTTAGGGCAGGTTTCCCAGAAATAGATGAGGTCCAATTATGAACTAAGAAGGACTTTGAATGGAGATTCTCCATTGAGCTTTGTATTCCAGGAGTAGGTGATTCTGTTTCACTCTTCCAGTCTGAACCCAAGTTGCAATCAATCAATCAAACTCTATTTTAATTATATTTCAAGGGTCAAGGGTCTTGGGTCTCAACACATGTTAAGAGACATTGATTATTATTGATTGATTGATTATTATGTGATTATTATTCCTCATTGTTCCTCCATCTCGTCTTCTTTCAGAGCTCTTCAGAGAGACAAGCCTCTGTTCCTGACCTGATCTGACCTCTAACCTCCACAAAACCAGCCCCGGAACAGACTGCAACCCGACCCGGTCCACATTCGGTCCCACTCTGCGTTCACTGGACCAAGGCATTGCCCTCAACCCCAGAAGAAACTCCTTGACCACCACCCCCCACTCTGGCTAAACCATCTGACCGTCACTCAAACAAGAAAGGCAGAAGCACATTTTCCAAAACATCCATATTTTGATATGTTTGGATTCTTTGTGATCTACTTTGAAAATAATCATACTGATGTCATGAGTGGGTTTTGGATTCTTTGTGACCCACACTCTACCCTCACCTGATATTAGATACAAATGTCAAGTTAATGTTTTTGGACTTTGCAATGTATGCCCATAAAGGCAGAAATAAATGTGTTCAGAGATGTGAAAGAATAGGCAGTACTGTCCTCTCTACTGACGTGTCATTGGATCGTTACTGGTATGTCACTGGGTTGTGTTTTGAGGAAGACAAGCTGATGACGTAGAAGCGTTATGGTAGACCAGTGTTCAAATCCCAGAAGTTCATTTAGCACTTAGGGGCTCTTAGGTCTTTTTTTCCACACATCGCAAGATGTAAACCAAAACCCCAAATTGACTTTTATTTTGAAAGGAAAAACAAGATCATCTTTATCATTTGAAAAAATAAATAAAGAACCTATTATATTTCTATACCTCTTTATCTCTCGCTCTCTCTCTCTCTGCTACTGGACTGCCTTAGAGACTGTTGTGTGTCTTTGAGCAGTGTTGTGTTGCTCTTTCTAAACTGATGCTGATCATGTTCATAGGATCCTCTGTGGACTATGCCGAGGCTGATTAGTATAGACATCACCTCAAGCTGTACATAGAATTTTGTGTTACTCTTGCTCCTAGGGTATAACAACAAAAGCTTTTTTCAAGTGCAGTGTGATTGTGAATTGGATCACACTGGTTTTAATTTAACTATCAAAGAAGGGAAATTGATTAAACGGCTGTTATAGTTGTTTGGATTTTATTGGGGCGTAAACATTTTCAATATCATGATATTTGTAAGATAAAACTTGCTAAATCAGTAGTTTCCATTCTCTGAAATAAAGTCGTAAACTTTGGCTGCCCTTTACCTGGAAAACATCACAAAATATGAGTTTTGTGAAATTAGACAAATAAAAAGTTATATTTGGTACAAGGAAAACATCTTTTTTGGTACGACTTCTGGGCATATTGATTATATGGATTCTCATCCCACTCCTGTGTCTGAGGTTGTTTCTCTTTATCAGTAGAAAGCGTCAGAATGCGAGTGGTAGAGACAGATTGGTAGAGTGGCAATATATATAACCCTGACATCTGGCTCGTCGTCACTCTTCCGATCACTCCCATCTCTCTTTCTCCAAGTCTGTTCATCATGCTGCGCCTATTTATGAAACAATAACTGTAGGTGTTTTTTAAAAGTCCTTATGTTTAATAGCGTTGATGATGGCGGTCTTCTCTGTTCCATCTGGGTTCCTTTCTCTTTGGCAGAAAAACGTCTCCAGGCAACAACAATGTGAAAAATTGTGTTCTTATTTTTAGTTTCTAATGTGTTTGAAAAAAATAAAGTCAAACCTGCATTTTTGTGCAGTAATCACTCACTTTTGGATTCCCTGTGTTTTTATTTCAACCTAAATTGCCGGATGGATTGGGAGAACAGATAACTGAGTCCTAATTCTGTAAGAAGTCCTTGAGAATGTGTTGACTGCAAGTAACAATTTCAGCTTTAAGAAAAATACTTTTAAATTCAGTGTCTCTACCAGTGGAGGCACCTCAGAGGAGGAAGGAGAGGACCATCCTCCTCAGTGAATTTCATAAAAATAAAAATAGTGAAACATTAAAAAGTTATCATTTTTTGATTAAACTATACTACATTTTTTCAAATGTCACCAAATAATTAAAACAATGTTTTGCAAAGAAGTTCTACAGTAGCCTCAACAGTGCTCTCTGGGGTAGCACCATGGTGTAGCCAGAGGACAGCTAGCTTCCGTCCTCCTCTGGGTACATTGATTTCAATACAATACCTTGGAGGCTCAGGGTTCTCATCCACTTCCATAGACTTACACAGTTATTATGACAACTTCCGAAGGATGTCCTCCAACCAATCAGAGCTCTTTGCAGCATGAACTGACATGTTGTCCACCCAATCAAAGAATCAGAGAATTGATCTGGTAGTGAAAGCATAAGCTACAGTTAGCTAGCACTGCAGTGCATAAAATGTGTTGAGTAATTGTGAAGGGAAAATATGAGAGGAGGAGAGCGTGTAAATGCGAGAAGAAATTATACAACGAGCAAAGTGATCATGCTGTTTGTATGTGGCTGCTATGAACGTGAACTGTGTTTGCAAGTGATCAGGGGTGTCCCTTGCTGCGTCCTCAGAGCATGCGCAAAGCAGCTGGATGGTACGTTTACAGACATATTCAATCACTCCCTATCCCAGTCTGATGTTCCCACATGCTTCAAGACGGCCACCATTGTTCTTGTACCCAAGAAGGCAAAGGTAACTGAACTAAATGACTATCGCCACGTGGCACTCACTTCTGTCATCATGAAGTGCTTTGAGTGACAAGTCATGGATCATATCACCTCCACCCCATACCGCCCCAACAGGTTGACAGATGATGCAATCGCCATCACACTGCCCTATCCCATCTGGACAAGAGGAATACCTATGTAAGAATGCTGTTCAGACGACAGCTCAGCATTCAACACCATAGTACCCTCCAAGCTCATCATTAAGCTGGAGGTCCTGGGTCTCAACCCCGGCCTGTGCAATTGGGTCCTGGACTTTCTGACGGGCCGCCCCCAGGTGGTGAAGAAGGTAGGAAACAACATCTCCACTTCGCTGACCCTTAACACTGGGGCCCCACAAGCGTGCGTGCTCAGCCCCCTCCTGTACTCCCTGTTCACCCATGACTGCGTGGTCATGCACGCCTCCAACTCAATCATCAAGTTTGCAGACGACACAACAGTAGTGGGCTTGATCACCAACAACGACGAGACAGCCTACAGGGAGGTGGTGAGGGCACTCGGAGTGTGGTGTCAGGAAAACAACCTCTCACTCAACATCAACAAAACAAAGGAGATGATCATGGACTTCAGGAAACAGCAGTGTTCACCTCCCTATCCACATCAAAGGGACAGCAGTGGAGAAGGTGGAAAGTTAAGTTCCTGAGCGTACACATCACAGACAAACTAAAATGGTCCACCCACACAGACAGTGTGGTGAGGAAGGCACAAGAGCGCCTCTTCAACCTCAGGAGGCTATAGAAATTTGGCTTGTCACCCAAAACCCTGACAAACCTTTGCAGATGCACAATTGAGAACATCGGGCTGTATCACCACCTGGTATGGCAACAACACCACCCTCAACCGCAAGGCTCTCCAAAGGGTGGTGCGGTCTGCACAACGCATCACCGGGGGCACACTGCCTGCCTTCCAGGACACCTACAGCACCCGATTTCACAGGAAGGCCATAAAGATCATCAAGGACAACAACCACTCGAGCCACTGCCTGTTCACCTTGCTATCATCCAGAAGGCAAGGTCAGTACAGGTACCTCAAAGCTGGGGCCGAGAGACTGAAAAACAGCTTCTATCTCAAGGCCATCAGACTGCTGAACAGCAATCACGAACTCAGAGAGGCTGCTGCCTACATAAAGACTCAAATCATTGGCCACTTTAGTAATTGGATCACTAGTCACTTTAAACAATGCCACTTTAATAATGTTTACATATCTTACATTACTCATATGTATATACTGTATCTTATACCATCTTGCCTAAGCTGCTCGGCCATCGCTCATCCATATATCTATGCACATATTCTTATTCCATCCCTTTAGATGTGTGTATTAGGTAGTTGGGGAAATGTTAGATATTATTGCATTGTCGGAAGCATTTCGCTACACTCGCATTAACATCTGCTAATCATGTGTATGTGACCAATAAATTTTGATTTGATTTGTATTCATTCTGCCGATTCTGTTGAAAGATTTCTTAAGCTGTTATACTCTGACCCCCTCTGGTAGCATTTTCTAAACAAGCCACACTATGCTACCCTCATAAAGGAAATTGTACTGTTAGAAATGTATGAACTGTGGAATTCAGAGAACGGTGTCAGAAACAATGTGACTACTACAGAACCCGAAATACAGCTGACCAGATCTTTCACCTAATGGTGGCGCTCTAAACATGCGCAAATTCCCATTGGAACACAGACATCTTAAAAGTGCAGGGCTTACGCAACGTGCCATACCTTCCTTTTCTGTCTCACGGGAATGATATACATATGAGGAGAAAGCTGAAGTCTTATCCACTGATGTACATACTGTACATCCTCTGTCTTATTCCCAGTTCGTCCACTAGATAGTAGTAAGAGATCACATGTCGCTTGGCCACTTGAAACCAGTTGCGTCTGGTTTTGGTAGTGAGTCACTGTGTAAAAATGGCTGAACGGATTTTCAAGCCTGACATCTTAAAATGACCTTAGCAATCAGGACACAGACAGAAGAAGAAAGTTTTCCAATTGTAAATGAGCTAGCTAAACGGCGCATGTGGAGGATGCATATAAGGTCATGTGGATGGAGAAGGAAATGCATTGCTTTACAATGACCATGAGGGTGTTCACTTTCCATGCGTACTAAATGTTTGCACTTTGGTGACTCTGTGAATATGACCATAGCGCATAATTTATGGCCTTTATGGGAGGGAAGGGAGATTCTTATGACATTACCAGCAGTAAGATTTTATTTTGATTTCCAAAATGTCAAGGCCTGTAGCTTTCAAAGGGTATGTCCATTTGTATATTTTCTGATGACAATATTTGGGGAGGGGTACCCACCAAACTGTTAGGGTTGCGTAAATTCGAATCTGGTATCAGGATAAATATAACAATGAGTCACCGATTTTTATACTATTATATTTTCTGATGACAATATTTGGGGAGGGGTACCCACCAAACTAACCGGGCCCTGTACAGGGTCCAAAACAACCTCTCAGATTTAGCAAACAACCGCTCAGATTTAGCAAACGGAATGAAACAGGGATAAACATACCTGAATTTGTCCAATAGGAACTCTCGTTGGCAAAGATTGGACCAATGATTACACCTTAGATCAGCTAGATGCAGGCAAGAGTGTGCAAGGCGGTATTGAATGAATGAATCACTGTCACCGTGATAACAAAAACATGTCTCTCAACCTGTAAACGTTCATTCACAAGCTAGGTTGTAGCAACCTCATGATGGGTATAGGGAAAATTAAAGTATCATGTATACTGAACAAAAATGCAAATGCAACATAAAACCATTTCAAAGATTTTACTGAGTTACAGTACATATGAGGAAATCAGTCAGTTGAAATAAATTAATTAGGCCCTAATCCATGGATTTCACATGACTGGGAATACAGATATACATCTGTTGGTCACAGACAGATAGCTTTAAAAGAAAAAAATGGGCCTCAGTATCTCGTCACGGTATTTTTGTGCATTCTAATTGCCATTGATAAAATGCAATTGTGTTCATTGTCATAGCTTATGCCTGCCCATACCATAACCCACTGTTCACAATGTTGACTTCAGAAAACCGCTCACCCACACGTCGCCATACAAATGGTATGTATGTGGCCGGTTATGCATATGAGAAACAATGTAGGGTAAGTAACATTATATAGGTAGCATTGTTTAAAGTGGCTAGTGATATATTTACATCATTTCCCATCAATTCCCATGATTAAAGTGGCTGATGTCCTTCCAAATTCTCTAAAATTACATTGGAGGCGGCTTATGGTAGATAAATTAACATTAAATTCTCTGGAAAAAACACAGGACCAACACTTTACATAGTGTTTATATTTTTGTGTTGCATCGGTGTTGCATTGAGCTGGGGAAATGGAATTTGAAAGTCATCCAATATGCTGGAATAGAAAGATATTATCATCCTCCCTGATCTTAATGACACCAACCCCCACTGGTCCTTATTACATACAGTGTTGTGTCCTGTACAATTGCAATACTGTCCGAGAGGCTGTCTTGTGATTCTATTACATCCATCTTTAACAAGTTACTCTAAATAAATATAGAAATTGTTCTGTCTGACCTGTGCCTATAATTTAACGTACTATGCCATAGTCATGTCCTAACAGACTACGCAGGCTTTAAGTCCAACCCCATTTTAACATACCTGATGAAGCTCTTGATGAGCCGCTGATTAAGTAGGATCATGCTGTGCATTCAGCAGGGTTGGAGTGAAGGTCTGCAGGGTTGGAGTGAAGGTCTGCACACCCAGTTAGAGTTTCAGGCCACCCCTGCCATAGACTGGCCTGAACTCTGCATGAGGAAGACATCTGTAGCCATGCACTGCCCACTGGTGGCCAACATACATGACCAATCTATACTTATGTACTGGTGCGACGTCACATGTAAATCAATTCCTGCAAGACATGATTGGTTTGTAAAAACGGTCATAAATGTATACATACAGGATATTTAATGTAGCCGTTTTACAATGTTCACACAGACATACAGGCCTTTTGTGCATGCCTTTACCACTCAAACCCATGACAAAATAAACTGACAAACACATTTATCGACGCCATGGTAACAAAAGATGTTTTTATTCAATGGATATGTACAGCATGTCCCAGCATGAAAAGAGCAAGTTCCATAACCTACTTTAAGATGGGGGGTTCTTATACAAGCGCTCAAATTAATTATGAGAGAAAACAATATGACGTACAACAGGTGTGTTTCGGTACAGATGTTTAAAACCCACGGACAGCCAGAACTCAGTAGATCGGCTCACTGTTTAAAGTGGTGGGGGGGGGGTACAAATCCAAAAACAAAGAGCCCCAAAAATATGCTGGTAAAACTCAAGCAGCTGTACATGTGGGTTACAAGGTAATGATTCAGCCTTGGTACTCTCTGCAACAACAAATTATGGTTTACAAATAAATCTTCAAAAGGCTGCCTAGAGGCAGAAAATCCATACATTGAAATGTGGAGGCAAAAATATTTTAAAAACAAACTAACAGCAGCATATCAGTTTGAAATCAAATTAAAATGGTCTGCTTTGGGACATTACCAGGACCTGTTAGCTGATTGATCCAAGTCTTAATGGAGGGAACAAATGTGGTGTTTTTGTGTTACAATGTAGAGAAGAAATGTCAATTTTGTCATAGTGATGTTTGTGTTGTCTTTATGCGTGTCCGAATACATTTGTGATCTTAAATTTAGCTTGACACAAGTGAGAATGTCAAATTGCTATTTGTTGCGTAAGCGATTAGAAACCATAAAATAGACCTTAAAATACATAGTGACAAAAATCTAATGACCTTAATAAAAGACCCTAACATTTGGCTTAAGATGGAGAATACAAACAGAGGGAAAATAATTAAAAGAGATTAACCCCTTGATTACAAGCTCCAATCATAAACGGACCAACTAGAAGGACACCATGTACCACAGGGTGTGGAGAGACTCGGGACAACAGTGATCCATCTTACAAACATGATACAAACACAAGAAAACAGACGTCATTGCGACTTATCAGTCCTTATTGCCTTGGGTGGGGGGCCCTCCTCCTCCCTCCCTCTCATTACTGTGGCTGCATCTCAAACGGAACCCTAATGACACCCTATTCCTCTTCTAACGCACTACTTTTGAGAACAGCCCCATAGGGGAACTACATAGGGCTCTGGTCAAAAGTAGGGCAGCACACAGAGAATAGGGTTCCATTTGAGACCAGGACGATGATAATACCATCTTAAAAACCAACACCTAAGCAGAGAGGGGAAGCAGATCATTCTTGGACTTTGGCCACTTCAAAGTTGACCGCCAGTTTCCTGTGTTTCCTCTTGGAGGCAGAGCTGGGGGTGTGGCCATGGCCTGGGGTGGGGTTCTGGCGTGGCGTCTGTGGCGTGGAGGGGGTCCCAGCCATCTCAGGGGGGTCCTGGGCGGTCTTTAGGGGTGTGATGGGGGCTGCAGGGGGTGCTGAGGGGGCTGGGGATAGGGAGGGTTGGAAGTCAGACTGGGCTTTGTTACTTGGGGCTTGGTTCCTCGCCGTGTGAGCCGCATTGTAGAACTCTTGTGGCTTCTTGCCTGATGACACGCGCTTCTTAGTCACCTGACAGAGGTTAGAATTTAGAGGTTAAGATTGTGTGGGAACACACACACACAGTTAATAATCAAAAACTGTGTTGAGTTTAACCATATTTCATGTGAGCTGTAGAAGCAGGTTCTGGTGTGAACCGTAGAAGCAGGTTCTGGTGTGAACCGTAGAAGCAGGTTCTGGTGTGAACCGTAGAAGCAGGTTCTGGTGTGAACCGTAGAAGCAGGTTCTGGTGTGAACCGTAGAAACAGGTTCTGGTGTGAACCGTAGAAACAGCTTCTGGTGCTCCTACCTGCAGGGGGACAAACTGGTTGTGTGAGCCGATGGGGACGGAGGGTGCCTGGGGCCGGGCGCCAGGGAAGGTGCCCCCGTAGAAGGGCTGTCCCTGGTGGGGAGGGAGGGGCATGCCCCAGTGGAGAGGACCATACCCCTGAGGAGGGATTAACAGACCACCTGGAGGGAGAGGGAGAAAGGGTTAGGTTCACATCCAGTATTCATAAGTATCCTAAAACATAGAACTGCACCCAGAGAGGTCGTACTGTTACAGTCTACTTTAGTATCAATACAGACGCCACACATGACGACAGGTCTCACCCGATTGGCCGAATACGTTAGGCATGGGTCCCATGGACGGTCCTCTTATCTGGCTGACCCCAGAGAACAGAGGCGGAGGCATGGGAAACCCAGAACCCACCGAATTCTACAGGAGACAGAGAGGATAAAACACAGAAGTATAGGAGACATTAGTAAAATACATACACACAATAAAATAAGAAACAGACAGTTTGGCATGCAAACACACACACAGATCGTGCAGAAGTACAGTAGGGACACACACCACACTCACAAGGCGCTGCAGGGCGAAGAGAGCTGCCTTCTCTTTGGCTTCGTTCTCAGAGTGACTCTGAGGACCGTGGACAAGCAGACCACTGGAGAGCTTCACCTGACACACCATTAAACCCTGAGAGAGACAGGAAGACAGATAATGGAGGTGGACTTAGACAGAAAACAACTGGGAAACAGAGAGATACTGTAGGGACGTTGCTAAAGGATGTACCCACAATCTGTGTGTTCCTGCTTCATGCATGTGTGTGTGCCTCACCTGTCTGCTGCGTATGAAGGTGAAGTCGGGGGGGGCCATGCCCAGACCTACACAGATCCTAGCCAGCTCTGAGGCCACACTGGGACC
Source organism: Oncorhynchus tshawytscha (assembly GCF_018296145.1). Taxonomy (NCBI): domain Eukaryota; kingdom Metazoa; phylum Chordata; class Actinopteri; order Salmoniformes; family Salmonidae; genus Oncorhynchus; species Oncorhynchus tshawytscha. Next base: position 28,277,990 of record NC_056456.1, on the reverse strand, counting down.
CATGGAGGAGGGCTGGTGGGCCTGCAGGGGAGGGACTGCTGCTGCGGACACAGGTGACACTAAGTCTCCCATCCTTGCCGCTGAGACAGGCAGAGGGCGGAGGTGGAGAGGATGAGGGTAGAAGGAGAGAGAGGGGGTGAAAAGAGAGGAGGGTGTGCGGAGAGGGGAGAGGTAGAAGGAGGGAGAAACGACAGTTGAAAGGAAAGATGGGTAAGGACGAGAAGGGGAATGATGAAAAAGTGGTTTCATATTTGTATTATCTCCACTAAATCCCACAATAGCTCCACAACTACATCTAAACATGTAGTTAACCCTGTATTTCCACTCACCCAGTTTCTTGGTGGCTCTTCTCCTGTTCTGCTGCTGTGTGTTGGAGGAGGAGAGACTAGTGGAGTCCGGGACAGAGCCAATGTTCAGCATCTCCTTCAGGGCCAGAGTCCCCTTCTACACACACGAGAACAACCAATCACAATTAGTCTACAACAAAGCACAAGGAATGAGCGGATAAATGTAATTGAAGAGTTTGATGTGGGCCCTGAGTGCACTATAACAGAACACCAACCAGTGACTGTATTAGTCTAGTACCCACCATAGCGAATGACTGTGGAGACAGCGGCTCCTCCGATTGACTCGTTGGCTCGTTGCCCTTGGTGATCTTCATGTTGGCGATCAACTCCTCAAACTCTGTCTGCTGGAGACAGGTGGGTAAGACGGTGTGTATGTGTGTGTGTGTGTGTGTGTGTGTGTGTGTGTGTGTGTGTGTGTGTGTACCTTCTTTGTGGCGTTCTGAGCGGGAAACAGAGTGTTGACATCTTCATTTCTCTTCAGCAGTCTGATACTTCCTGCTGGACCCTATAAAACAACATGAAGTTTAACACACACACACACACGTTGTATCTCTCTTTCCCAGACACACACATCTCTTACACACCTCATTTCCCTTCACAGAACTCACACACTGACATCTTTCAACAATAAAAAATAAGAAAAATCTCAACTCCATCCATCTCCCGACAACATCAAAATGTTATTTCATCTTCACTCATCTGGATTTGTTTGACTAAACTAACAACTTAGTCTACGCACAGCCCTGTAATAAACCCTACGCACAGCCCTGTAATAAACCCTACGCACAGCCCCCTACGCACAGCCCTGTAAAAACCCTACGCACAGCCCTGTAATAAACCCTACACACAGCCCTGTAATAAACCCTACACACAGCCCTGTAATAAACCCTACACACAGCCCTGTAATAAACCCTACACACAGCCCTGTAATAAACCCTACACACAGCCCTGTAATAAACCCTACACACAGCCCTGTAATAAACCCTACACACAGCAATCAGCTTTCACAAAGTGCATTTTATTGACTAGTTTCATTTCATTTGTAGTCCTGACTCCACTGGCTAAGCTGCCTGCTGAGGATGAGAACCCTGGTCACTGTCTGCTATTGGTCTACAGCTGGAGGTGATGATGGGAGCTGAAGTAAGGACCAAGGAGACGTGCTTCAATGTTTAGGAATGTGTATGGTTCAAAGGTTATGGATGTAGTTGCATAAGGGTTCAAAGGTTATGGATGTAGGTGCATAAGGGTTCAAAGGTTAGAATGAAATGGTGATTTACAGGTTTGGGGGGTTGTTGTTGACTCTGGGGTTGGTTCCTGCCCTGTTGCCCCTGGAACTGCCCTTCCTGTCCGGGAGACCCTGGACCCCAGGCAGAATTACACGCCTGGGGACAGACACACACAGATGTACAATAGCTTTAATCACACACAAACACAAACAACAAACACTGCTACACTCACAATGTGAGTATGGTTACACTTCACATTGACACTGGTACAGACACACTTATGAATGGACTCACATTGTTTTGTTGCCAGTGGGCTGGTGGTTTCTGGGGCATTCCAGAACTCTGCAGAGACTGCCACACATTACTGAACTCCTCATCTTTACCCTGCACTCACAGGGAGATTGATGTTACACACTCTACTACAGAGAAATGTGGCATTGTAGAGAAAAACTCAAACACAGAGAGAGCGAACCAGAGAGGAGAGAGAACAAACACAGGCTGACCTTCGGCTGGTGTTTCTGGCTGAGGGCATTGTGGTACACATTTTTGTTCCCCTGAGTGTCTGCCCTGAGAATGTTTTGTCTGCCGTTCTGCTGCTGAGAGAAACAGAGACAGACACAGAGGGAGACACAGGGGGCAGGAGAGACGGAGGGAGGGAGGGAGAGAGAGGGAGAGACAGAGGGTGGGGAGGGAGGGAGGAGAGACAGAGGGAGGGAGACAGAGGGGGGAGAGAGAGACAGGGAGGGAGAGAGAGACAGACACAGAGGGAGACAGAGGGAGGGAGAGACATAGGGAGGGAGGGGAGGGAGGGAGGGAGGGAGGGAGGGGGAGGGAGGGAGGGAGGGAGGGAGGGAGGGGGAGGGAGGGAGGGAGGGGAGGGAGGGAGGGAGGGAGGGAGGGCGGAGGAGGGAGGGACATAGGGAGGGAGGGAGGGCGGGAGGGAGGGAGGGAGAGACATAGATAGGGGAGGGAGGGAGGGAGGGAGGGAGGGAGGGAGGGAGGGAGGGAGGGGGAGGGAGGGAGGGAGGGAGGGAGGGAGGGAGGGAGGGAGGGAGGGAGGGAGGGAGGGAGGGAGGGAGGGAGGGAGGGAGGAGGGAGGGAGGGAGGGAGGGAGGGAGAGACATAGATAGGGAGGGAGGGAGGGAGGGAGAGAGAGACATAGATAGGGAGGGAGGGAGGGAGAGAGAGACATAGATAGGGAGGGAGAGAGAGACATAGATAGGGAGGGAGGGAGGGAGAGAGAGACATAGATAGGGAGGGAGGGAGGGAGAGAGAGACATAGATAGGGAGGGAGGGAGGGAGAGAGAGACATAGATAGGGAGGGAGGGAGGGAGAGAGAGACATAGATAGGGAGGGAGGGAGGGAGAGAGAGACATAGATAGGGAGGGAGGGAGGGAGAGAGAGACATAGATAGGGAGGGAGGGAGGGAGGGAGGGAGGGAGGGAGGGAGGGAGGGAGGGAGGGAGGGAGGGAGGGAGGGAGGGAGGGAGGGAGGGAGGGAGGGAGGGAGGACATAGGGAGGGAGGGAGGGAGGGAGGGAGGGAGGGAGAGAGAGACATAGATAGGGAGGGAGGGAGAGAGAGAGAGAGAGACATAGATAGGGGGAGGGAGGGAGAGAGAGGGAGGGAGGGAGGGAGGGAGGGAGGGAGGGAGGGAGGGAGGGAGGGAGGGAGGGAGGGAGGGAGGGAGGGAGGGAGGGAGGGAGGGAGGGAGGGAGGGAGGGAGGGAGGGAGGGAGGGAGGGAGGGAGGGAGGGAGGGAGGGAGGGAGAGAGAGACATAGGGAGGGAGAGACATAGGGAGGGAGGGAGGGAGGGAGAGAGATACATAGGGAGGGAGGGAGGGAGGGAGGGAGAGAGAGACATAGGGAGGGAGAGACATAGGGAGGGAGGGAGGGAGGGAGAGAGATACATAGGGAGGGGAGGGAGGGAGGGAGGGAGGGAGGGAGGGAGGGAGGGAGGGAGGGAGGGAGGGAGGGAGGGAGGGAGGGAGGGAGGGAGGGAGAGAGAGAGAGGAGGGAGGGAGGGCGGAAAGGGAGGAAAGGAGGGACGGACAGACAAACAGGAGGGAGACAGAGACAGACGGAGAGAAAGAGACATGGGGAGGAAGGGAGAGAGACATGGGGAGGAAGGGAGAGAGACATGGGGAGGAAGGGAGAGAGACATGGGGAGGAAGGGAGAGAGACATGGGGAGGAAGGAGAGAGACATGGGGAGGAAGGGAGAGAAACATGGGGAGGAAGGAGAGAAAACATGGGGGGAGGGGGGAGGGAGAAACACATGGGGGAGGGAGGGAGGGAGAAACACATGGGGGGAGGGAGGGAGGGAGAAACATGGGGGGGGGTCTAATGAGTGGGAGATTTGACCCATTCTTTCTTATCTGAGTGTATGTGTGTGTGACATGAGTACAGGTGTAATTTGCTCTACTCCAGTCCTACCTGTGTGGGTATGAAGGGTGAGCGTGGTGAGTGGTTGAGCCCAGACAGCTGTTCTTTGTTGTGTGCGTGGTGGTGGGAGGCGGCAGCAGGCTGGGGCTTGACGATGGCGGTCAGTTTGTGTGAACCCTGCTCAAAGCGGCATCCATGGCTCAGGTTGATTAAGGCACACGGAGGCAGCCTGTAGCCACGGCCCGACGCACACCTAGGCAGAATACAGTCACCCAGAACAACAGTCAGATCAGACAACAAACCACACCTAGGCAGAATACAGTCACCCAGAACAACAGTCAGATCAGACAACAAACCACACCTAGGCAGAATACAGTCACCCAGAACAACAGTCAGATCAGACAACAAACCACACCTAGGCAGAATACAGTCACCCAGAACAGTCAGATCAGACAACAAACCACACCTAGGCAGAATACAGTCACCCAGAACAACAGTCAGATCAGACAACAGACCACACCTAGGCAGAATACAGTCACCCAGAACAACAGTCAGATCAGACAACAGACCACACCTAGGCAGAATACAGTCACCCAGAACAACAGTCAGATCAGACAACAGACCACTGTCAGGGAGAATACAGTCACCCAGAACAACAGTCAGATCAGACAACAGACCACTGTCAGGGAGAATACAGTCACCCAGAACAACAGTCAGATCAGACAACAGACCACTGTCAGGGAGAATACAGTCACCCAGAACAACAGTCAGATCAGACAACAGACCACACCTAGGCAGAATACAGTCACCCAGAACAACAGTCAGATCAGACAACAGACCACTGTCAGGGAGAATACAGTCACCCAGAACAACAGTCAGATCAGACAACAGACCACTGTCAGGGAGAATACAGTCACCCAGAACAACAGTCAGATCAGACAACAGACCACTGTCAGGGAGAATACAGTCAAGTGAGACAACAGACCACGGTCACAAAACACAGTTACTTGGCATATAAAACACATAACCTAAAAGAAAATGTTTTGAGTCAAGGCCTGAAACACTTAACATAGACCTACGTGAAACAATGAAACACAGACAGACTGTACCTGATAGTAAGTCCCCCAGCAAACTCTTCATCAAACACAACCTCATACAAGATCTCAGCCTCCCGATCAGCTGCCACGGGAGAGAGGTTAACATCGGTTTAGAGACAGTTCAAAGACCAGAGGGTGGTCTCGTGTTTGTGTTTATGAGTAACAGACAGTGTGGGTGTGTTGTATATGAGAGAGACACGTAACAGACAGTGGGTGTGTTGTATATGAGAGGGAGAGAGACGTAACAGACAGTGGGTGTGTTGTATATGAGAGGGAGAGAGACGTAACAGACAGTGGGTGTGTTGTATATGAGAGGGAGAGAGAGAGACGTAACAGACAGTGGGTGTGTTGTATATGAGAGAGAGAGAGAGAGAGAGAGACGTAACAGACAGTGGGTGTGTTGTATATGAGAGAGAGAGAGAGAGAGAGACGTAACAGACAGTGGGTGTGTTGTATATGAGAGAGAGAGAGAGAGACGTAACAGACAGTGGGTGTGTTGTATATGAGAGAGAGAGAGAGAGAGACGTAACAGACAGTGGGTGTGTTGTATATGAGAGAGAGAGAGAGAGAGAGACGTAACAGACAGTGGGTGTGTTGTATATGAGAGAGAGAGAGAGAGAGAGAGACGTAACAGACAGTGGGTGTGTTGTATATGAGAGAGAGAGAGAGAGAGAGACGTAACAGACAGTGGGTGTGTTGTATATGAGAGAGAGAGAGAGACGTAACAGACAGTGGGTGTGTTGTATATGAGAGGGAGAGAGACGTAACAGACAGTGGGTGTGTTGTATATGAGAGGGAGAGAGAGAGAGAGACGTAACAGACAGTGGGTGTGTTGTATATGAGAGAGAGAGAGAGAGAGAGAGAGAGACGTAACAGACAGTGGGTGTGTTGTATATGAGAGAGAGAGAGAGAGAGAGAGACAACAGACAGTGGGTGTGTTGTATATGAGAGAGAGAGAGAGAGACGTAACAGACAGTGGGTGTGTTGTATATGAGAGAGAGAGAGAGACGTAACAGACAGTGGGTGTGTTGTATATGAGAGGGAGAGAGAGAGAGACGTAACAGACAGTGGGTGTGTTGTATATGAGAGAGAGAGAGAGAGACGTAACAGACAGTGGGTGTGTTGTATATGAGAGAGAGAGAGAGAGAGAGAGAGAGAGAGAGAGAGAGACGTAACAGACAGTGGGTGTGTTGTATATGAGAGAGAGAGAGAGACGTAACAGACAGTGGGTGTGTTGTATATGAGAGAGAGAGAGAGACGTAACAGACAGTGGGTGTGTTGTATATGAGAGAGAGAGAGAGAGACGTAACAGACAGTGGGTGTGTTGTATATGAGAGAGGGAGAGAGAGAGACGTAACAGACAGTGGGTGTGTTGTATATGAGAGAGGGAGAGAGACGTAACAGACAGTGGGTGTGTTGTATATGAGAGAGGGAGAGAGACGTAACAGACAGTGGGTGTGTTGTATATGAGAGAGGGAGAGAGACGTAACAGACAGTGGGTGTGTTGTATATGAGAGAGGGAGAGAGACGTAACAGACAGTGGGTGTGTTGTATATGAGAGAGAGAGAGAGAGAGACGTAACAGACAGTGGGTGTGTTGTATATGAGAGAGACACGTAACAGACAGTGGGTGTGTTGTATATGAGAGGGAGAGAGAGAGAGACGTAACAGACAGTGGGTGTGTTGTATATGAGAGGGAGAGAGACGTAACAGACAGTGGGTGTGTTGTATATGAGAGGAGAGAGAGAGAGACGTAACAGACAGTGGGTGTGTTGTATATGAGAGAGACGTAACAGACAGTGGGTGTGTTGTATATGAGAGGGAGAGAGACGTAACAGACAGTGGGTGTGTTGTATATGAGAGAGACGTAACAGACAGTGGGTGTGTTGTATATGAGAGAGAGAGAGAGACGTAACAGACAGTGGGTGTGTTGTATAGAGAGGGGGAGAGAGAGACGTAACAGACAGTGGGTGTGTTGTATATGAGAGAGGGAGAGAGACGTAACAGACAGTGGGTGTGTTGTATATGAGAGAGGGAGAGAGACGTAACAGACAGTGGGTGTGTTGTATATGAGAGAGGGAGAGAGACGTAACAGACAGTGGGTGTGTTGTATATGAGAGAGGGAGAGAGACGTAACAGACAGTGGGTGTGTTGTATATGAGAGAGGGAGAGAGACGTAACAGACAGTGGGTGTGTTGTATATGAGAGAGGGAGAGAGACGTAACAGACAGTGGGTGTGTTGTATATGAGAGAGACACGTAACAGACAGTGGGTGTGTTGTATATGAGAGGGAGAGAGACGTAACAGACAGTGGGTGTGTTGTATATGAGAGGGAGAGAGAGAGACGTAACAGACAGTGGGTGTGTTGTATATGAGAGAGACGTAACAGACAGTGGGTGTGTTGTATATGAGAGGGAGAGAGACGTAACAGACAGTGGGTGTGTTGTATATGAGAGAGACGTAACAGACAGTGGGTGTGTTGTATATGAGAGGGAGAGAGACGTAACAGACAGTGGGTGTGTTGTATATGAGAGAGACGTAACAGACAGTGGGTGTGTTGTATATGAGAGGGAGAGAGACGTAACAGACAGTGGGTGTGTTGTATATGAGAGGGAGAGAGACCTAACAGACAGTGGGTGTGTTGTATATGAGAGAGAGAGAGAGACGTAACAGACAGTGGGTGTGTTGTATATGAGAGGGAGAGAGACGTAACAGACAGTGGGTTTGTTGTATATGAGAGGGAGAGAGAGAGAGACGTAACAGACAGTGGGTGTGTTGTATATGAGAGAGACGTAACAGACAGTGGGTGTGTTGTATATGAGAGGGAGAGAGACGTAACAGACAGTGGGTGTGTTGTATATGAGAGAGACGTAACAGACAGTGGGTGTGTTGTATATGAGAGGGAGAGAGACGTAACAGACAGTGGGTGTGTTGTATATGAGAGAGACGTAACAGACAGTGGGTGTGTTGTATATGAGAGGGAGAGAGACGTAACAGACAGTGGGTGTGTTGTATATGAGAGGGAGAGAGACCTAACAGACAGTGGGTGTGTTGTATATGAGAGAGAGAGAGAGAGACGTAACAGACAGTGGGTGTGTTGTATATGAGAGGGAGAGAGACGTAACAGACAGTGGGTTTGTTGTATATGAGAGGGAGAGAGAGAGAGACGTAACAGACAGTGGGTGTGTTGTATATGAGAGAGACGTAACAGACAGTGGGTGTGTTGTATATGAGAGGAGAGAGACGAACAGACAGTGGGTGTGTTGTATATGAGAGAGACGTAACAGACAGTGGGTGTGTTGTATATGAGAGGGAGAGAGACGAACAGACAGTGGGTGTGTTGTATATGAGAGGGAGAGAGACGTAACAGACAGTGGGTGTGTTGTATATGAGAGAGAGAGAGAGAGACGTAACAGACAGTGGGTGTGTTGTATATGAGAGAGACGTAACAGACAGTGGGTGTGTTGTATATGAGATGAGAGAGAGACAGTGGGTGTGTTGTAACAGACAGTGGGTGTGTTGTATATGAGAGGGAGAGAGACGTAACAGACAGTGGGTGTGTTGTATATGAGAGAGAGAGGGGACGTAACAGACAGTGGGTGTGTTGTATATGAGAGAGAGACGTAACAGAGAGTGGGTGTGTTGTATATGAGAGAGGGAGAGAGACGTAACAGACAGTGGGTGTGTTGTATATGAGAGGGAGAGAGACGTAACAGACAGTGGGTGTGTTGTATATGAGAGAGAGAGAGAGACGTAACAGACAGTGGGTGTGTTGTATATGAGAGAGACGTAACAGACAGTGGGTGTGTTGTATATGAGAGGGAGAGAGACGTAACAGACAGTGGGTGTGTTGTATATGAGAGGGAGAGAGACGTAACAGACAGTGGGTGTGTTGTATATGAGAGGGAGAGAGACGTAACAGACAGTGGGTGTGTTGTATATGAGAGGGAGAGAGCGAGACGTATCAGACAGTGGGTGTGTTGTATATGAGAGAGAGAGAGAGACGTATCAGACAGTGGGTGTGTTGTATATGAGAGGGAGAGAGCGAGACGTATCAGACAGTGGGTGTGTTGTATATGAGAGAGAGAGAGACGTATCAGACAGTGGGTGTGTTGTATATGAGAGGGAGAGAGCGAGACGTAACAGACAGTGGGTGTGTTGTATATGAGAGAGGGAGAGAGACGTAACAGACAGTGGGTGTGTTGTATATGAGAGAGAGAAAGAGAGACGTAACAGACAGTGGGTGTGTTGTATATGAGAGAGAGAGAGAGAGACGTAACAGACAGTGGGTGTGTTGTATATGAGAGGGAGAGAGAGACGTAACAGACAGTGGGTGTGTTGTATATGAGAGGGAGAGAGCGAGACGTATCAGACAGTGGGTGTGTTGAATGTGAGAGAGAGAGAGACGTAACAGACAGTGGGTGTGTTGTATATGAGAGGGAGAGAGACGTAACAGACAGTGGGTGTGTTGTATATGAGAGAGAGAGAGACGTAACAGACAGTGGGTGTGTTGTATATGAGAGAGAGAGAGAGAGAGACGTAACAGACAGTGGGTGTGTTGTATATGAGAGGGAGAGAGACGTAACAGACAGTGGGTGTGTTGTATATGAGAGAGAGAGAGACGTAAACAGACAGTGGGTGTGTTGTATGTGAGAGGAGAGAGCGAGACATATCAGACAGTGGGTGTGTTGTATATGAGAGAGAGAGAGAGACGTATCAGACAGTGGGTGTGTTGTATATGAGAGGGAGAGAGCGAGACGTATCAGACAGTGGGTGTGTTGTATATGAGAGAGAGAGAGAGACGTAACAGACAGTGGGTGTGTTGTATATGAGAGGGAGAGAGAGACGTAACAGACAGTGGGTGTGTTGTATATGAGAGGGAGAGAGAGACGTAACAGACAGTGGGTGTGTTGTATATGAGAGGGAGAGAGAGAGACGTAACAGACAGTGGGTGTGTTGTATATGAGAGAGAGACGTATCAGACAGTGGGTGTGTTGTATATGAGAGGGAGAGAGAGACGTAACAGACAGTGGGTGTGTTGTATATGAGAGGGAGAGAGAGAGACGTAACAGAGAGTGGGTGTGTTGTATATGAGAGGGAGAGAGAGAGACGTAACAGAGAGTGGGTGTGTTGTATATGAGAGAGAGACGTAACAGACAGTGGGTGTGTTGTATATGAGAGAGAGAGAGACGTAACAGACAGTGGGTGTGTTGTATATGAGGGAGAGAGAGACGTAACAGACAGTGGGTGTGTTGTATATGAGAGGGAGAGAGCGAGACGTATCAGACAGTGGGTGTGTTGTATGTGAGAGAGAGAGAGACGTAACAGACAGTGGGTGTGTTGTATATGAGAGAGAGAGAGACGTAACAGACAGTGGGTGTGTTGTATATGAGAGGGAGAGAGACGTAACAGACAGTGGGTGTGTTGTATATGAGAGAGAGAGAGACGTAACAGACAGTGGGTGTGTTGTATATGAGAGAGAGAGAGAGAGAGAGAGAGTAAACAGACAGTGGGTGTGTTGTATATGAGAGGGAGAGAGACGTAACAGACAGTGGGTGTGTTGTATATGAGAGGGAGAGAGACGTAACAGACAGTGGGTGTGTTGTATATGAGAGGGAGAGAGACGTAACAGACAGTGGGTGTGTTGTATATGAGAGAGAGAGAGAGAGACGTAACAGACAGTGGGTGTGTTGTATATGAGAGAGAGAGAGACGTAACAGAGAGTGGGTGTGTTGTATATGAGAGAGAGACGTAACAGACAGTGGGTGTGTTGTATATGAGAGAGAGAGAGAGAGAGAGACGTAACAGACAGTGGGTGTGTTGTATATGAGAGGGAGAGAGAGAGACGTAACAGACAGTGGGTGTGTTGTATATGAGAGAGAGACGATCAGACAGTGGGTGTGTTGTATATGAGAGGGAGAGAGAGAGACGTAACAGACAGTGGGTGTGTTGTATATGAGAGAGAGACGTATCAGACAGTGGGTGTGTTGTATATGAGAGGGAGAGAGCGAGACGTATCAGACAGTGGGTGTGTTGTATATGAGAGGGAGAGAGAGAGACGTAACAGACAGTGGGTGTGTTGTATATGAGAGGGAGAGAGAGAGACGTAACAGACAGTGGGTGTGTTGTATATGAGAGAGAGACGTATCAGACAGTGGGTGTGTTGTATATGAGAGGGAGAGAGCGAGACGTATCAGACAGTGGGTGTGTTGTATGTGAGAGGGAGACGTATCAGACAGTGGGTGTGTTGTATATGAGAGAGAGACGTAACAGACAGTGGGTGTGTTGTATATGAGAGGGAGAGAGAGACGTAACAGACAGTGGGTGTGTTGTATATGAGAGGGAGAGAGAGACGTAACAGACAGTGGGTGTGACCACTCACCTCCCTTGATGCCGATGATGGTTCCTCTGAGGCCGAGGGGGACAGAGAAGCTCTCTCTGACGTTGACCACCCGGTCAAACAGGTGGTACTCTGCATCCGGGTCAGGGACCACACCGTGCTGCTGCTCTAAGGGCTGGAGAGAGAGAGACACACACTACAGGATTCAGAGTTGTGTGTGTTGGATCAACTATATGACACAGACAAAGTATTAGATTTTCCTCTCCACACACAGGTAAAGACATTCCTCACCCTGAAGAGTAAATGTGGCTTCACGGTCACACGCACTTTCTTGCTGCTCTTCTTGACCTGAGAAACAGAGGGAGGTAAGAGGGACTACAGGAACACTAACAAAACAAAGTCAATGAATCATTGACCATGAAGGAAGGGCTTGTTGAGTAATGTGTCCATCCATCTGCCTTATTCAGACAGATAAACGAGGGTAGAGGTGATGGATACATAGAAAAACAGAGGAGGAGTAGACAGATGTTTATTCTTATTTCACCTTTGTTTAACCAGGTAGGCCAGTTGAGAACAAGTTCTCATTTACAACTGTGACCTGGCCAAGATAAAGCATAGCAGTGCGACACAAACAACAACACAGTTACACATAAACAAATGTACAGTCAATAACAATAATAGAAACATCTATATACAGTGTGTGCAAATGCTGTAAGATGGGGGAGGTAAGACAATAAATAAGCCATAGTGGCGAAATAATTACAATTTAGCATTAACACTGGAATGATAGATGTGCAGGTAGAGATACTGGGGTGCAAAGGAGCAAAATAAATAACAGTATGGGGATGAGATAGATTGGATGGGCTATTTACAGATGGGCTGTGTACAGGTACAGTGATCGGTAAGCTGCTCTGACAGCTGATGCTTAAAGTTAGTGAGGGAAATGTAAGTCTACAGCTTCAGTGATTTTTGCAATTCGTTCCAGTCATTGGCAGCAGAGAACTGGAAGTAAAGGCGGTCAAAGGAGGAATTTGCTTTGGGGGTGACCAGTGAGATATACCTGCTGGAGAGCGTGCTACGAGTGGGTGCTGCTATGGTGACCAGTGAGCTGAGATAAGGCGGGGCTTTACCTTGCAAAGACTTATAGATGACCTGGAGGCAGTGGGTTTGGAGACGAATATATGACGCGAGGGCCAGCCAACGAGCGCATACAGGTCACAGTGGTGGGTAATATATTGGGCTTTGGTGACAAAACGGATGGCACTGTGATAGACTGCATCCAATTTGCTGAGTAGAGTGTTGGAGGCTATTTTGTAAATGACATCACTAAAGTCAAGGATCAGTAGGACAGTCAGTTTTACGAGGGTATGTATGTTTGGCAGCATGAGTGAAGGCAGCTTGATAAATGATTGACAGAGAATATTGATGACAGAGCCGAGGGAAGACCGATAAATGATTGACAGCCCCTAGTTACCTTAGCCACCTCCTCCTCGATCTGCTCCACGATGGCCGTGTCCAGGATCTGCAGGTCACATGACGCCCGGGCGATGTCGGCGACTGGGTGTGTCTTCAACCAGGAAGTGATCTCCTTCACCCTCTCCGCCCTGCCGGAAAATCATCACCAACACTACCCTCATTATTATAACTGTTACAATCTACTTCATTGTTACACACCAACTTACTCCTAGTGTTTTCTATGAGTGTTTAAGAACATCTGAATGTAAGTGTTGCAAGTTTACCTGTTATGACTATATGACAGTGGAAATGATGACTGTTAAATGCATGTATACCCGTTTTGGTCCACTCCGGGCCAGATGTCGTCCTCGTAGAAGACATCGTCGTGACTGTTCCTGGACACCAGGTCAAACACCTCAGAGAACCTACAGGAGACACACAAGGCAGGTTACACACGCACACACACTAATAATAACACGCACAATGCTGTTTCACACACACCTATCCAAGTACTCAGCCATCAGATCCTCCACAGCGACAGAATAGAGCCACTCCTTCTCGGTTCTCTTGGTGTAACCTGGCACCTCCTCATTCTTCTTATTGAACTTCAGGTTCAGACCCACGTTAGCCTTCTGCTCCCCATGGGGACTGTGGAGGGAGGGAGAACAGAAGAAACCGAGGGAGAACAGAAGAAACCGAGGGAGAACAGAAGAAACCGAGGGAGAACAGAAGAAACCGAGGGAGAACAGAAGAAACCGAGGGAGAACAGAAGAAACCGAGGGAGAACAGAAGAAACCGAGGGAGAACAGAAGAAACCGAGGGAGAACAGAAGAAACAGAGGGAGAACAGAAGAAACAGAGGGAGAGAAACAGAGGGAGAGAAACAGTTTATTAGACACAAACAAACCAACCTATATGATCAACAGTAGGGAATCAAATAGCGAATAGGCTGTCATTTGAAATTTGTTCTCTCACTTTTTCTTGGATCCTCTGCCGACGAAGATGCTGCCAGAGAATCTGGAGACGAGGTAGCCGGTGATGCCGAGGCGTGAGGCCAGAACGTAGCCTGGACTGTACTTCACACAGTATTTCTACAGACAGACAGACAGAGAGGAGGGTGAGCTTGGAAAGATGCGTGTTTAGTAATGTGGTGAGGCAGGGGAGGAGTGTGAGAGAGGTGTTGTTTTGAGAATGACTTACATGCTGGTTCTGTATTAAGGATTCCATCGGTGGTTCACAGGGCACCGTGAACACCACCCGCACCCGTCCCTCTTTGATGACATCACTGGACTCCTGCACCTGTGTGACCAAAGGGAAAAGCATGAAAGGCTTCTCACAGATCCTCATTTCATGACTCCACACATTTAGCTTCGTCGGGACTGTTGTTTTTAAGAGGAGGAAAGGGTAATGGAAAACAACAACAACTGGCATAAAAGTAGAGACAGGAAACAGAAAGTTGTACCGACCTCTCCCATGGCACCGTAGTAGGGGTTCCCCACCATGAAAACCGTGGTCGTCGGGGGAAACAGCTCCTCCAGGGTCTTGAAGCGAGTGGACGACGAGTCAAAGGCTTTGATGTCCTGAGGGAGAGAGAGTTGTGTGTGTGAGACACCGACCATCCTTATCGTAGGCATTTTCCTGATATTGTTCATTACGATAAGCAGCCTATACCAGAGAAAAGTTAAGGGTGATTTTTATGGGACAATTGACAGCTACAACAATCAAACTAGTAGTAGTATTATTTAAAGGATAATTCCAACATTAATGTTTAAAGTTACCGTTTTATTTATTCTTATCGCACCAATTCTGGCAATTTATCACAGTATGGATTTGTCGTCTATAACGCCCAGCTCTAGCGTGTGTGTGTAGTAGGTCTTCCTGTGTGTGTACACGCCTGTGCTTACCTTGACGATGGTCTGGTAGGGGAAGGGCAGTATCTGCTTGGACCACTGTTTCTCCAGGTGCACCTGTCCACTCTGCCCAGGTACATACTTCCTGCCTGTCAGCAGCTGGGTATACAAAACCACCGCCGTCTCATTCACCGTAATGCCCTTACGCTTACCGAAACTGAGAGGGGAGACAGGTGGGAGGAGAGAAACAGAGGTATTATGGTAGGGAGAGCAGTCAGGCAAAACACAGGTCTCCCTAGAGGAAGAGGTCATCTGACCAAAATGGGTCTTCTTGGTGAAATAAAGGTCAAGATAAAGACAATGAAATAAGACTCATAGGATGGAACTTCTAGCAGAGAGAGTGCAGAAATCAAACATGCACAAGACCTCACTGAAAAACTGGTCCACTTTGATGGCAAATAGATGCTTACTGCTCAGTGATGCCCTGTACGTCCTTAACCCAGTCCTTCTGTTCCTTGTCACTGAGGTAGGTGACCTTAGTGGGGGGAGGAGAGTCCCTGTCGTACAGCTTCTGCATCCCTGCCGGCTCCTCCAGGAAGAACCTGGGAGGGACGGGTGAGTGATGGAGGGAAAGAGGAGAGAGAAAAAGTAGGGGAAAGGAGGGTTGGAAGTAGGAGACAGATATTGATGAATATTGACAACTCGTGTACTTCAAAGTTATAGTCTAATTAGAAGTGAAGAAAGGGCAGAGCCAGAGGTGTTTGGTTTTGAGGGACAGTTCAGGTTTAGTACTGTAGTTCAGCCCTCATTAGACATGACCAGAAATGTGTGGCTCTTACTTGCTCTCCCCGTCAGACACTGCTACCACCCTGGCCTCCTCTAGGTGGGGCCAGTTGACAAACACAGACCGACCCAGGACCAGAGAGGCCACATTGTCACACACCTGAAATGGGGGGGGGGGAAGGGAGGGGGAGTGAAAAACAATATCTACTACTTCTGCTCCAGACACATACTGTATATCTAACCGTCTTTGACTCTTCATAGAAACCAGACTGTCTTCACTCACAGGTTCCTCCTTGCTAGGTGTGATCTCCAGCATCATGTTCTCTCCTCGGCTGCTCTGCTGGAACACCACCACCCCGTGCTTCTTCTTATAGAACTATAGAGGCAGCAGACACACATGAAACATCTACAGATGAAACATAAAGTATTCCGACTCTAAGATTGGGGAAAAAACGATCATCTTTGTCAATATTGGGGTGTAAATGGCAGCCGTGATAAAACAGTTAGCGAACTAACGTTGGTCAACTGAGTTCAACCCAGGATAACTGTTGACACTACACTTTTCACTCCACACATTTAGTAATGAAAGGATGCATTTGAAACTTCAAAAAGCAGTAGAACTTTTGTATGACTTAATACAATTCTTTTTGTGATAGGACGGGGGGAAGGGCTTGTGCATTGATAGGCACACCAAAGATGACAAACGATATACGTAAGAAAGACAGCACCTCTAACAGCCCATTTCCCAACATAGCCCACTGAAGAAGCAGGATAACTTTGTTTCATTTTGATGTGGCAGTGAATGGCCCAGGGACAGATGGTCTCAACGAGGAGCTCGCTGTTCGACCACTCAGACATGAACACAGTTACAGGCCAGGTGCACAATCAACATCCATCTTCATAACATGGATGAAGCCTGAGCTGGAATGTGAAGCTGAGGCCAGGTTCAGGTACAACAGCTGACGTAAGACGAGACAAAACTAAACACTTTTAGAGTGTTGTGTTGCAGAACAGCTGACTGAACAACGGCCATTCAGATCATTAAGACCAAACCTTTCCACAGAAACGGCGTCTCTTTACAGTGACATGATCAAACTTTCAAACAAAGTAGTCTCTTGTTGTAGCAAGGTATTGTAGAGAACGCGTTTCATGAAACACCACACACTTTGCAATTTGTCACAGATATATCATCAAACGAGTCTAGCTATTACTGTAGCGAATTGTAGTCTGTCTGTGGTACCTTGTGTCTGATGTGCTTTAAGGTGGGGAAGCCACAGAAGTAGAGCTGGCTGCTGTTGATGCTGCGCCCCACGTGGCTCAACGACACGTGCCACGCGTCCATGGGAACCGGTGTCACTCTGGAAACCACCAAACACATCACTGTATGTTAGCCTCATGGAATGTGCGTGTGTATAACTGTGAGTGTGTGTGGGCGTGTCTCACCTGACATGGCAGTGCATGATGTTGGGGAACAGGTCAGGCAAGGTGGAGGTGGAGGGGTAGTCTAGCTCAGCGTGGTAGCTGTACACAGCACACTGTGTGTGGCGGTTACGGGCCTTCTCAGCCTTGGTCATGTGATCGTTATAAGGCTCCATCGCAGCAAGCAAACATCTCTGGAAAGGAAACGCGCAAATAAGCAAAATAAGACAAAGACATGTATGAAGTATGTAATTTACTTATATTTATGTGTGTGTGTGTGTGTGTGTGTGTGTGTGTGTGTCTCTACGTACCTCGTCAATGAAGGGGATGAGCACCACAGCCTCCCACTCCTGTTGTTTCCCATTAAGGTCTGTCTTGAAGTCCAGAGGGTAATACTCAATGATGCTAGAACTCTCTGATGTCATCAGGTGCTGCACAAAGAACAAAATACAGGTATCAGAACTGTGTGTGTGTCATAGGTCCCCACAATGCTGCTATGTGCGCGCGTGTCTGTCGGTCTGTTACCCTATAGCTCTGGGGCAGCAGGTCTTTGCTGGCAGAAGGCAGGACTCCCAGCAGCTGCTGGAATGGCATAAAAGGCTTGCCCATGTCAAAGGTCAACTTCAGATGGGCTATGTTCCGCACATCTGACAGGAAGGGGGCATAGTGGTGCGGGTAATACCTAGAACAGAGGGAGGTATTAGTACACACGCAGAGACAGAGATCGACAGGAGAGCGCGCGAGAGGAGACGGGAGAGAGAGGGGATACGGGAGAGAGGAGAGAGAGAGGAGAGAGAGAGGAGAGATACAGGAGAGAGGGGGAAACAGGAGAGAGAGAGGAGAGAGGGGGATACAGGAGAGAGAGGGGGATACAGGAGAGAAAGGAGAGAGAGGGGAGACGGGAGAGGAAAGAGAGAGGAGAGAGGGGGATACAGGAGAGAGAGGAGAGAGGGGATACAGGAGATACAGGAGAGAGAGGGGAGACAAGGAAGACAAGGAGAGAGAGGGGGATACAGGAGAGAAAGGAGAGAGAGGGGAGACGGGAGAGAGAGGGGATACGGGAGAGAGGAGAGAGAGAGAGGAGAGAGGGGGATACAGGAGAGAGAGGGGAGACAAGGAGAGACAAGGAGAGAGAGGGAGACGGGAGAGAGAGGGGGATACAGGAGAGAGAGGGGGATACAGGAGAGAGGGGGGATACAGGAGAGAGGGGAGAGGGAGAGAGGGGGATACAGGAGAGAGAGGAGAGAGGGGAGACGGGAGAGAGAGGAGAGAGAGGAGAGAGAGGGAGACAGAGAGAGGAGAGAGAGGGGATACAGGAGAGAGAGGGGAGACAAGGAAGACAAGGAGAGAGAGGGGGATACAGGAGAGAGAGGGAGAGACGGAGAGAGAGGGGATACGGGGAGAGAGGAGAGAGAGAGGAGAGAGGGGGATAGAGGAGAGAGAGGGGAGACAAGGAGAGACAAGGAGAGAGAGGGGAGACGGGAGAGAGAGGGGAGATACAGGAGAGAGAGGGGGATACAGGAGAGAGAGGGGGATACAGGAGAGAGAGAGGAGGGGGGGATACAGGAGAGAGAGGAGAGAGAGGGGAGACGGGAGAGAGGGAGAGAGAGGGGATACAGGAGATACAGGAGAGAGAGGGGAGACAAGGAAGACAAGGAGAGAGAGGGGGATACAGGAGAGAGAGGGGGATACAGGAGATACATGAGAGAGAGAGGGGGATACAGGAGAGAGAGAGGATACAGGAGATACAGGAGAGAGAGGGGGATACAGGAGAGAGAGAGGAGAGAGGATATAGGAGAGAGGGGAGAGGGGATACAGGAGAGAGAGGAGAGAAATGGGAGACAAGGAAGACAAGGAGAGAGAGGGGAGACGGGAGAGGGGAGACAGGAGAGAGAGGGGGATACAGGAGAGAGAGAGGAGACGGGAGAGAGAGAGGAGACGGGAGAGAGAGAGGGGGATACAGGAGAGAAAGAGGGGGATACAGGAGAGAAAGAGGGGGATACAGGAGAGAAAGAGGGGGATACAGGAGAGAGAGGGGGATACAGGAGAGAGAGGGGGATACAGGAGAGAGAGGGGGGATACAGGAGAGAGAGGGGGATACAGGAGAGAGGGGGGATACAGGAGAGAGAGGGGGATACAGGAGAGAGAGGGGGATACAGGAGAGAGGGGGGATACAGGAGAGAGAGGGGGATGAGAGAGGATACAGGATGAGAGAGGATACAGGAGAGAGGGGGATACAGGAGAGAGGGGGATACAGGAGAGAGGGGGATACAGGAGAGAGGGGGATACAGGAGAGGGGGGATACAGGAGAGAGAGGGGATACAGGAGAGAGAGGGGATACAGGAGAGAGGGAAGACGGGAGAGAGAGGGGATACAGGAGAGAGAGGGGATACAGGAGAGAGAGAGAGAGGATACAGGAGAGAGAGGGAAGACGGGAGAGAGAGGATACAGGAGAGAGAGGGGAGACGGGAGAGAGAGGAGGGATACAGGAGAAAGAGGGGGATACAGGAGAGAGAATGGATACAGGAGAAAGAGGGGGATACAGGAGAGAGAGAATGGATACAGAAGAGAGAGAATGGATACAGAAGAGAGAATGGATACAGAAGAGAGAGAGAATGGATACAGAAGAGAGAGAGAATGGATACAGAAGAGAGAGAGAATGGATACAGAAGAGAGAGAGAATGGATACAGAAGAGAGAGAGAATGGATACAGAAGAGACAGAGAATGGATACAGAAGAGAGAGAGGATACAGGAGAGAGAGAGGGATACAGGAGAGAGAGAGAGAGAGGATACAGGAGAGAGAGAGAGAGAGAGAGATACAGGAGAGAGAGAGAGAGAGGGGATACAGGAGAGAGAGAGAGGGATACAGGAGAGAGAGAGGGAGATACAGGAGAGAGAGAGGAGAGAGAGGATACAGGAGAGAGAGAGGGAGAGAGGATACAGGAGAGAGAGAGGAGAGAGAGGGATACAGGAGAGAGAGGGGGATACAGGAGAGAGAGGGGGATACAGGAGAGAGAGGGGGATGAGAGAGGAGGATGAGAGAGGATACAGGATGAGAGAGGATACAGGAGAGAGGGGGATACAGGAGAGAGGGGGATACAGGAGAGAGGG
Source organism: Oncorhynchus tshawytscha (assembly GCF_018296145.1). Lineage (NCBI taxonomy): Eukaryota > Metazoa > Chordata > Actinopteri > Salmoniformes > Salmonidae > Oncorhynchus > Oncorhynchus tshawytscha. Next base: position 28,257,981 of record NC_056456.1, on the reverse strand, counting down.
GGATACAGGAGAGAGAGGGATACAGGAGAGAGGGGGATACAGGAGAGAGAGGGATACAGGAGAGAGAGGGGATACAGGAGAGAGGGAAGACGGAGAGAGGGGATACAGGAGAGAGAGGGATACAGGAGAGAGAGGGGAAGACAGGAGAGAGAGGAAGACGGGAGAGAGAGGGAAGACGGGAGAGAGAGGATACAGGAGAGAGAGGGAAGACGGGAGAGAGAGGATACAGGAGAGAGAGAGAGAGAGGATACAGGAGAGAGAGGGAAGACGGGAGAGAGAGGATACGGGAGAGAGAGGGGGGATACAGGAGAAAGAGGGGGATACAGGAGAGAGAATGGATACAGGAGAAAGAGGGGGATACAGAAGAGAGAGAATGGATACAGAAGAGAGAGAATGGATACAGAAGAGAGAGAGAATGGATACAGAAGAGAGAGAGAATGGATACAGAAGAGAGAGAGAATGGATACAGAAGAGAGAGAGAATGGATACAGAAGAGAGAGAGAATGGATACAGAAGAGAGAGAGAATGGATACAGAAGAGAGAGAGAATGGATACAGAAGAGAGAGAGAATGGATACAGAAGAGAGAGAGAATGGATACAGAAGAGAGAGAGAATGGATACAGAAGAGAGAGAGAATGGATACAGAAGAGAGAGAGAATGGATACAGAAGAGAGAGAGAATGGATACAGAAGAGAGAGAGAGGATACAGGAGAGAGAGAGATACAGGAGAGAGAGGATACAGGAGAGAGAGAGAGAGGATACAGGAGAGAGAGAGAGAGAGAGAGAGAGAGAGAGGATACAGGAGAGAGAGAGAGAGAGGATACAGGAGAGAGAGAGGATACAGGAGAGAGAGAGAGAGAGAGGATACAGGAGAGAGAGAGAGAGAGGATACAGGAGAGAGAGAGAGAGGATACAGGAGAGAGAGAGAGAGGATACAGGAGAGAGAGAGAGAGGATACAGGAGAGAGAGAGAGAGAGAGAGAGAGAGAGAGAGAGGAGAGAGAGAGAGAGAGAGAGAGGATACAGGAGAGAGAGAGAGAGAGAGGAGGATACAGGAGAGAGAGAGAGAGAGAGATACAGGAGAGAGAGGATACAGGAGAGAGAGAGAGGATACAGGAGAGAGAGAGAGAGGAGAGAGAGGAGGAGAGAGAGAGAGGATACAGGAGAGAGAGAGAGAGGATACAGGAGAGAGAGAGAGAGGATACAGGAGAGAGAGAGAGGATACAGGAGAGAGAGAGAGGATACAGGAGAGAGAGAGAGGATACAGGAGAGAGAGGAGAGAGGGGAGAGGAACCTACCAGCTCCAGGATTGGACTCCATGGTAGTAGTAATGTAGGATCCACTGGATTCCCTCCACATAGCACAACGCCTGGTTGGCTAGAAACTCACTGAAAACAATAATACAAAAAAAAAGGTTTCAAAGATTGTCACGGCTAGGGCGGTCATGAAATTGTGTCAGCCGGTGATTGTCATGCAAATAACCACGGTAACTGACCGGTAATTAACAAATATGTTTGTTGAGCATCTCTGGCTTCCACACATAGCGTACAAGCCACTGATGCGGACCTTTGGAACATATACATTTTAAAAAGTCTAATACATCCATTTAATATAGCCTAAACCATTTAATATACCATTTAATATAGCCTACACCATCACACTAAATCCATGTAATATAGCCTACACCATCACACTAAATCCATTTAATATAGCCTACACCATCACACTAAATCCATTTAATATAGCCTACACCATCACACTAAATCCATTTAATATAGCCTACACCATCACACTAAATCCATTTAATATAGCCTACACCATCACACTAAATCCATGTAAAATAGCCTACACCATCACACTAAATCCATTTAATATAGCCTACACCATCACACTAAATCCATTTAATATAGCCTACACCATCACACTAAATCCATTTAATATAGCCTACACCATCATACTAAATCCATTTAATATAGCCTAAACCATCACACTAAATCCATTTAATATAGCCTACACCATCACACTAAATCCATTTAATATAGCCTACACCATCATACTAAATCCATTTAATATAGCCTAAACCATCACACTAAATCCATGTAATATAGCCTTCACCATCACACTAAATCCATTTAATTTAGCCTACACCATCACACTAAATCCATGTAATATAGCCTTCACCATCACACTAAATCCATGTAATATAGCCTACACCATCACACTAAATCCATTTAATAAGCCTTCACCATCACACTAAATCCATGTAATATAGCCTTCACCATCACACTAAATCCATTTAATATAGCCTACACCATCACACTAAATCCATGTAATATAGCCTTCACCATCACACTAAATCCATTTAATATAGCCTACACCATCACACTAAATCCATTTAATATAGCCTTCACCATCACACTAAATCCATGTAAAATAGCCTTCACCATCACACTAAATCCATTTAATATAGCCTATCACACTTAATATAGCCTACACCATCACACTAAATCCATTTAATATAGCCTTCACCATCACACTAAATCCATGTAATATAGCCTTCACCATCACACTAAATCCATTTAATATAGCCTACACCATCACACTAAATCCATGTAATATAGCCTTCACCATCACACTAAATCCATGTAATATAGCCTTCACCATCACACTAAATCCATTTAATATAGCCTACACCATCACACTAAATCCATGTAATATAGCCTTCACCATCACACTAAATCCATTTAATATAGCCTACACCATCACACTAAATCCATGTAATATAGCCTTCACCATCACACTAAATCCATTTAATATAGCCTACACCATCACACTAAATCCATGTAATATAGCCTTCACCATCACACTAAATCCATGTAATATAGCCTTCACCATCACACTAAATCCATGTAATATAGCCTTCACCATCACACTAAATCCATTTAATATAGCCTACACCATCACACTAAATCCATGTAATATAGCCTTCACCATCACACTAAATCCATTTATCCAGCTTGGGGGCCAGAAACTTTTGTAAGAGCATTTCAAAACCGTTAGAGGCTGCAGGAAAATATTTTGAGAATGTTGGAAGAAGGTTTGGTATACAACTCACTCTGAGACCACCTCCACTCCCATCTTGGTCATGTAGTAGGTGCGCTTGTACTGACGGAACTCTGCTTCAAACATGTCTTCTTCCTCCCCATCCTCCTCAAAACCTCTGCTGGGGCCTCTGTCCTCATCCAGCGCAGCTAGACACAGAGAGTCTTTCTGCACACACACACACACACACACAGGTCAGCAAGATCTTCATACATGCATTTGTAGAGTCTGTGTGTGTGTGTGTGTGTGTGTGTGTGTGTGTGTAGTCATGTCTCACCAGGTCTTTCTTCCTGGAATCCTTGCAGTGAGCCTCCTCTGCTGCCAGCCCTGCTGCCTCGTTCAAGTACTTGTTCCCCACCTTACTCTCAAACCACTTCAGATCCACAAACACCTCATTGAAGTGCTCCCTGTCAAACTAAGGGAGAGGAAGAGAGGGAAGACAAAGAGAGAAAGGGTAGCGAGAGATTGCGAAACAAATGTGAGAAAGAGTGTGAGACTGACAATCAGAAATGCATGGTAATGAAAAAAAATGACTGATAGTGGATGCTGGTCTCTCTTACCTCTGACAGTTTCTCCAGGTACTTCTCAAAGTTACCCAGGTTCAGGTGACCATTCTCATTCAGGTATCCTGATGATGAGAAGAGACAACGAAGTTGATTGCTTATTACTCACTATACTATCAGTAAAATGTTATACACAGTATAACTCAGTATCCGGTGTGTATTTTACCCGTCTGTGTGTGTGTGTGTGTGTGTGTGTATATTTGTGCGAGGGCTTTCCTCGACTCCAAAAAAATCTTGATTGACCGAAAGTCTTCTTTCAACCAATCGAGTCTCCTACATTTTTAAAAGGTCTATTTTTCCCATACATAGACACACCGTGTGTGTGTGTCGTAATAACATCAACTATATGCACTGAACTTGCCTGACACTTTAAGCCACACATGTAAAACTCATTCCACGGAGGGCCGAGTATCTGAGGGTTTTCGCTCCTCCCTTGTACTTGATTGCTGAATTAAGGTCCCTGATTAGTAAGGAACTCCTCTCAGCTGGTTGTCTAGGTCTTAATTGAAATGAAAAAGCTATAGACACTAGGCCCTCCATGGAATGAGTTTGACACCCCTGCTTTAAAAGCACTGTTTGATGAAATGAGATACTAAAGCCTCAAGAGGGAGCACCAGATCAAGTAAAAATGTTTTTACAAAGTCTATTGTCTGTACTCGACCATCCTCCTCCCCGCTCCCTGTGGCCTTAGCAGATTCTGCCATTACGCTCCTGAAGTTGAAGGTAATTGGTTACACTAGGGGTCTGTAACCTTCATGTACAATGCCAACCTATCTTACCATTTCTACCGATCTGCGTGCCAGTTATGGTTTTCATGTGCATATTTTCGTGGAACAGTTTCATTTGATTTAGAATAACAGCTTCCTATCTCAATCATTATCATGTGGTTAAATCAAAATTCTATCTAAATGAAAATACAAATCTAGAAGTAACTAATATTTCCATTGCCAACCTTGTACAAACAGCCTATATAAAAGCCCCACATTTTTTTTTACATTGCAGCCTGCAGGTAGAAAACATCCTGATAAAAAATAAGTGTCCTATAAACCACGTTGGCTACACATGGCCTGTCTGCAAAGAACTTGTAACAATGTATCAACGGTGTCCTGCCTGTAGCTTGCACTAGCAAACCACAAATATTCTGGGCCCTCAGGACAGACACAGCTGTAGGCCATGAGCAAGGGATAAGAAGTCATCAGGTAGGCCTATTTTATGACGTTTCCAATGGTTCAGAGCATGACATTTTTCCTTTTCACACCGAGTGGTTATCTAAAGGGAGAGAGCTGGAAAGACTTCAAATACATACTGGACTATTGTCATTCTCAATGGATGTAAAAACAGACTTTGTTTCCTTGCTGTTTGAGGTGAAGAAAAATGTACTTTGAGAAGCTCCACAGCTCACAAGTGGTGGTGATTAAAGACAATCAGAAATACTGTCAGATCCCCAAATGGGCACATTTATAAGCCTACATTTGCTCGCAGGCCAGGTAGCCTAGGCCTACTTCTATGGGTAATCAGGTGCGCGTAGATAATCAGGTGTACTACTGTAGATTAAAAAAAATAAATGTGGAATTGACAGACTAACAATCAAAGGGCAAACTATTCACACAATGAAGTTATGAAACAATGAATGTGCAGGAATTGGCGGGAGAGAGTGCATTCTGGAGAGAGATGTCCATTGTGCATCTTAGTTACACTCCTCTTCTTCTTAGACTGCAGCAACCACACGGCCTCCGCAATGGATTAGTCCACTGAGACAGGCGCGAATCAGACAGCTGTCTTGTGTGCCATAAATATATATATTTGCGACTGCTCGACTAAAAAAAATCTTGGTCAACCAACAGCCTTTTGACCAAACAATAAACCAGTGGACTAAATGGGGTCAGCCCTAATTTATGAGCTTGTCCATGTGTTCTCACCTCCTAGTGTTGGCAGCACACTGATGTAGGTGCGGTAAAGAAGAGGTAGGGCGTCGTGGTTAATGTGAAGATGAGGAAGATGAGGGATGAAGTCATTCCCAACAAGAAAGCCCATCAGGATCCAGTCATCTATGATTCGCTCCAGGTCGTACTCAAATGAGATCTTATTCTGTCAAACAACCAATCGAAAGAGATCTTATTCAGAAACAACCAACAGGATGAGATCTTACTGTAAGGAACAACCAATCATATGACCTTATTATTATTCAAACCATTCATAGAGAACTGATAGTGTGAATTGATTACTTTTAGGGGAGTTTATTTTGAATCTACTATATTGGTCACACTCCAGCAAGATTTGTATGAATGAATGTGTCTTACCTTAACTTCAGAGAACTCGTAGTCTATGTACTCCCTAAATAGTGACAGGTGCAGTAGGTGGAAGGTTGTCTCCTCTGGAGCAGTTATTCTACAGGAGGACAATACATACTGATTACTAGGGATGGCATTGGAAATAATACCGAACAAAAATAGAAAAACGCAACAAGTGTTGCTCCCAGGTTTGATGAGCTGAAATAAAAGATCCCAGAAATAGTTCCATACGCACAAAAACCTATTTCTCTAAAATGTACGGAAATGTGTTCACATCCCTGTTAGTGAGCATTTCTCCTTTGCCAAGATAATCCATCCACCTGAAGGGTGTGGCATATCAAGAAGCTGATTAAACAGCATGATCATTACACATGTTCACCTTGTGATGGGGACAATAAAAGACCACTCTAAAATGTGCAGTTTTGTCACAACACAATGCCACAGATGCCTCAAGTTGAGGGAGTGTGCAATTGGCATGCTGACAGCAGGAATATCCACCAGAACTGTTGCCAGATCATTTCTATACCATAAGCTGCCTTCAGTGTTGTTTTAAAGAATTTGGCAGTATATCCAACCGGCCTCACAACCGCAGACCATGTGTAACCACGCCAGCCCAGGACCTCCACATCCTGCTTCTTCACCTGTGGGATCATCTGAGACCAGTCACTCTGAGTATTTCTGTCTGTAATGAAGCCCCTTTGTGGGGAGAAACTAATTCTGATTGGCTGGGCCTGGCTCCCAAGCGGGTGCACCCCATCCATTCATGTGAAATACATATTTCAAAGCCACTTATATTGGTCGCATACACATGTTTAGCAAATGTTATTGCAGGTGTAGCAAAATGTTCCTTGCGCCAACAGTGCATTAATGTCTAACAATACACACATCTAAAAAGTAAAAAGAATGGAATTCAGAAATATAGAATGGAAGAAATAAAATAAAAAAGTTGCTTAGTAGCCTTGTTATGAACTATAACTCAAAATTGGTGCATGTTGCATTTATATTTTTGTTCAGTATATTTCACTATTAAAATCATATCAAGACATTTCAGTTTTCTGGATAGTCAATTCTATTAAAAAAAAAAATGTAAATACATAATATTATCATTTAAAAATGTCTTTATACTCTCTTGAACAATCAGAATGATGCAAATTCTGAGAGCAGAGGAAAGCTACCACACCAGCAGACATGCTGCTATTCTCCGGTAGTTTTAGGCTAACAGCAACAGTGAAAGAGAAGTCTGATAGAACTAAATATCTTTCTGGTGAATGTTTTGCATTGATCCGTGTCAGGTCTTGAGGAACCCCGTTATGTGCATGCCTGTAATTGCCATTTCTCCAAAAAATGAACAAACAAGTAATCGAATACAAACGTCCGTTCAGATTTTCGAATAAGTGCCCATCGTTATACCTCTGTCTTACACACACACACACACACACACACACACACACACACACACACACACACAGCACTGTCTCTTGCACATGCCCACACACACCTTTTCTGGTTTTTCTTCCCTCCAAAGCGGACCTCTTCTCTGAGTAGGGAGAAGTGTGGCTCATGGCTCGTCAGACCTAACATCATCTGTAGGAGAGGAGTGAGAGATATCATAGTTAACACAACAGAACTTCCATCACCTGTAGGAGAGGAGTGAGAGATATCATTGTTAACACAACAGACCTTCCATCACCTGTAGGAGACTAGTGAGAGATATCATAGTTAACACAACAGACCTTCCATCACCTGTAGGAGAGGAGTGAGAGATATCATAGTTAACACAACAGACCTTCCATAACCTGTAGGAGAGGAGTGAGAGATATCATAGTTAACACAACAGACCTTACATCACCTGTAGGAGAGGAGTGAGAGATATCATAGTTAACACAACAGACCTTCCATCACCTGTAGGAGACTAGTGAGAGATATCATAGTTAACACAACAGACCTTCCATCACCTGTAGGAGACTAGTGAGAGATATCATAGTTAACACAACAGACCTTCCATCACCTGTAGGAGACTAGTGAGAGATATCATAGTTAACACAACAGACCTTCCATCACCTGTAGGAGAGGAGTGAGAGATATCATAGTTAACACAACAGACCTTACATCACCTGTAGGAGAGGAGTGAGAGATATCATAGTTAACACAACAGACCTTCCATAACCTGTAGGAGAGGAGTGAGAGATATCATAGTTAACACAACAGACCTTACATCACCTGTAGGAGAGGAGTGAGAGATATCATAGTTAACACAACAGACCTTACATCACAGCATACCAGAGTTTGTGTAAATAGTAAGAGAACTGTAAAAAGCTGACACTAAAATTACCAGAGACATACATATCACACACCCTCCCTGATACACATCTGTGCCATCTCTCTCACACACACACACACACACACACACACACACACAGGCCACCCACCAGGTCAGCGTCCAGGCCATAGAGACAGTGGCGTGTGTTTGGGTCGTGGTCTGGCTTGGTGTTTTCCCAGCGGATAAACTCCATGATCTTATGTTCTCCTTCTCCTGGAGTCTGGCAGGGAAACAGGCTTACAGTATTACCGTCTGACAGGGAAACAGGCTTACAGTATTACCGTCTGACAGGGAAACAGGCTTACAGTATTACCGTCTGACAGGGAAACAGTTAGGGTCGTTGAGGTGACCGTATTACCGTCTGAGAGAGAAACAGCGTTACAGTTAGGGCCGTTGAGGTGACCGTATTACCGTCTGAGAGAAACAGCGTTACAGTTAGGGCCGTTGAGGTGACCGTATTACCGTCTGAGAGAAACAGTGTTACAGTTAGGGCCGTTGAGGTGACCGTATTACCGTTAGAGAGAAACAGTGTTACAGTTAGGGCTGTTAGAACCGTATTACCGTTAGAGAGAAACAGTTAGGGCCGTTGAGGTGACCGTATTACCGTTGAGAGAAACAGTGTTACAGTTAGGGCTGTTGAGGAGGTGACCGTATTACCGTCTGAGAGAGAAACAGTTAGGGCTGTTGAGGTGACCGTATTACCGTCTGAGAGAGAAACAGTTAGGGCTGTTGAGGTGACCGTATTACTGTTAGAGAGAAACAGTGTTACAGTTAGGGCTGTTGAGGTGACCGTATTACCGTCAGAGAGAGAAACAGTTAGGGCTGTTGAGGTGACCGTATTACCGTCTGAGAGAGAAACAGTTAGGGCTGTTGAGGTGACCGTTTTACAGTCTGAGAGAGAAACAGTGTTACAGTTAAGGCCGTTGAGGTGACCGTATTACCGTTAGAGAGAAACAGTGTTACAGTTAGGGCTGTTGAGGTGACCGTATTACCGTTAGAGAGAGAAACAGTGTTACAGTTAGGGCTGTTGAGGTGACCGTATTACCGTTAGAGAGAAAAACAGTTAGGGCTGTTGAGGTGACCGTATTACCGTCTGAGAGAGAAACAGTTAGGGCTGTTGAGGTGACCATATTACCGTCTGAGAGAGAAACAGTGTTACAGTTAGGGCTGTTGAGGTGACCGTATTACCGTCTGAGAGAGAAACAGTTAGGGCTGTTGAGGTGACCATATTACCGTTAGAGAGAAACAGCATTACAGTTAGGGCTGTTGAGGTGACCGTATTACCGTTAGAGAGAAACAGTGTTACAGTTAGGGCCGTTGAGGTGACCGTATTACCGTCTGAGAGAAACAGTGTTACAGTTAGGGCTGTTGAGGTGACCGTATTACCGTTAGAGAGAAACAGCATTACAGTTAGGGCTGTTGAGGTGACCGTATTACCGTTAGAGAGAAAACAGTGTTACAGTTAGGGCTGTTGAGGTGACCGTATTACCGTTAGAGAGAAACAGTTAGGGCTGTTGAGGTGACCGTATTACCGTCTGAGAGAGAAACAGTTAGGGCTGTTGAGGTGACCGTATTACCGTTAGAGAGAGAAACAGTTAGGGCTGTTGAGGTGACCGTATTACCGTTAGAGAGAAACAGTTAGGGCTGTTGAGGTGACCGTATTACCGTCTGAGAGAGAAACAGTTAGGGCTGTTGAGGTGACCGTATTACCGTCTGAGAGAGAAACAGTTAGGGCTGTTGAGGTGACCGTATTACCGTCTGAGAGAGAAACAGTTAGGGCTGTTGAGGTGACCGTATTACCGTCTGAGAGAGAAACAGTTAGGGCTGTTGAGGTGACCGTATTACCGTCTGAGAGAAACTGTTGAGTGACCGTATTACCGTCTGAGTTAGGGCTGTTGAGGTGACCGTATTACCGTCTGAGAGAGAAACAGTGTTACAGTTAGGGCTGTTGAGGTGACCGTATTACCGTCTGAGAGAAACAGTTAGGGCTGTTGAGGTGACCGTATTACCGTTAGAGAGAAACAGTGTTACAGTTAGGGCTGTTGAGGTGACCGTATTACCGTCTGAGAGAAACAGTGTTACAGTTAGGGCTGTTGAGGTGACCGTATTACCGTCTGAGAGAAACAGCATTACAGTTAGGGCTGTTGAGGTGACCGTATTACCGTCTGAGAGAGAAACAGTTAGTTACAGTTAGGGCTGTTGAGGTGACCGTATTACCGTTAGAGAGAAACAGTGTTACAGTTAGGGCTGTTGAGGTGACCGTATTACCGTTAGAGAGAAACAGTGTTACAGTTAGGGCTGTTGAGGTGACCGTATTACCGTCTGAGAGAGAAACAGTTAGGGCTGTTGAGGTGACCGTATTACCGTTAGAGAGAGAAACAGTTAGGGCTGTTGAGGTGACCGTATTACCGTTAGAGAGAGAAACAGTTAGGGCTGTTGAGGTGACCGTATTACCGTCTGAGAGAGAAACAGTTAGGGCTGTTGAGGTGACCGTATTACCGTTAGAGAGAAACAGCGTTACAGTTAGGGCTGTTGAGGTGACCGTATTACCGTTAGAGAGAAACAGTTACCGTTGAGGTGACCGTATTACCGTCTGAGAGAGAAGTGTTACAGTTAGGGCTGTTGAGGTGACCGTATTACCGTCTGAGAGAGAAACAGTGTTACAGTTAGGGCTGTTGAGGTGACCGTATTACCGTCTGAGAGAGTTACAGTGTTACAGTTTAGGGCTGTTGAGGTGACCGTATTACCGTTAGAGAGAAACAGTGTTACAGTTAGGGCTGTTGAGGTGACCATATTACCGTTAGAGAGAAACAGTGTTACAGTTAGGGCTGTTGAGGTGACCATATTACCGTTAGAGAGAAACAGTGTTACAGTTAGGGCTGTTGAGGTGACCATATTACCGTCTGAGAGAAACAGCTTTACAGTTAGGGCTGTTGAGGTGACCGTATTACCGTCTGAGAGAAACAGCGTTACAGTTAGGGCCGTTGAGGTGACCGTATTACCGTCTGAGAGAAACAGTGTTACAGTTAGGGCTGTTGAGGTGACCGTATTACCGTCTGAGAGAAACAGCATTACAGTTAGGGCCGTTGAGGTGACCGTATTACCGTCTGAGAGAAACAGCATTACAGTTAGGGCTGTTGAGGTGACCGTATTACCGTCTGAGAGAAACAGTATTACAGTTAGGGCTGTTGAGGTGACCGTATTACCGTCTGAGAGAGAAACAGTGTTACAGTTAGGGCTGTTGAGGTGACCATATTACCATTAGAGAGAAACAGCATTACAGTTAGGGCTGTTGAGGTGACCATATTACCGTTAGAGAGAGAAACAGCATTACAGTTAGGGCCGTTGAGGTGACCGTATTACCGTCTGAGAGAGAAACAGCGTTACAGTTAGGGCTGTTGAGGTGACCGTATTACCGTCTGAGAGAAACAGCATTACAGTTAGGGCTGTTGAGGTGACCGTATTACCGTTAGAGAGAAACAGCATTACAGTTAGGGCCGTTGAGGTGGCCGTATTACCGTCTGAGAGAGAAACAGTTAGGGCCGTTGAGGTGACCGTATTACAGTCTGAGAGAGAAACAGTGTTACAGTTGGGGCCGTTGAGGTGACCGTATTACCGTTAGAGAGAAACAGTGTTACAGTTAGGGCTGTTGAGGTGACCGTATTACCGTCTGAGAGAGAAACAGTGTTACAGTTAGGGCTGTTGAGGTGACCATATTACCGTTAGAGAGAGAAACAGCGTTACAGTTAGGGCCGTTGAGGTGACCGTATTACCGTCTGAGAGAGAAACAGTGTTACAGTTAGGGCTGTTGAGGTGACCGTATTACCGTTAGAGAGAAACAGTTAGGGCTGTTGAGGTGACCGTATTACTGTTAGAGAGAAACAGTTAGGGCTGTTGAGGTGACCGTATTACCGTCTGAGAGAGAAACAGTGTTACAGTTAGGGCCGTTGAGGTGACCGTATTACCGTTAGAGAGAAACAGTGTTACAGTTAGGGCTGTTGAGGTGACCGTATTACCGTCTGAGAGAAACAGTGTTACAGTTAGGGCTGTTGAGGTGACCGTATTACCGTCTGAGAGAAACAGTATTACAGTTAGGGCTGTTGAGGTGACCGTATTACCGTCTGAGAGAGAAACAGTTAGGGCCGTTGAGGTGACCGTATTACCGTCTGAGAGAGAAACAGTGTTACAGTTAGGGCTGTTGAGGTGACCGTATTACCATTAGAGAGAGAAACAGTGTTACAGTTAGGGCTGTTGAGGTGACCGTATTACCGTCTGAGAGAGAAACAGTGTTACAGTTAGGGCTGTTGAGGTGACCGTATTACCGTTAGAGAGAGAAACAGTGTTACAGTTAGGGCTGTTGAGGTGACCATATTACCGTTAGAGAGAAACAGTGTTACAGTTAGGGCTGTTGAGGTGACCATATTACCGTTAGAGAGAAACAGTGTTACAGTTAGGGCTGTTGAGGTGACCATATTACCGTTAGAGAGAAACACTGTTACAGTTAGGGCTGTTGAGGTGACCATATTACCGTCTGAGAGAAACAGCATTACAGTTAGGGCCGTTGAGGTGACCGTATTACCGTCTGAGAGAAACAGAGTTACAGTTAGGGCTGTTGAGGTGACCATATTACCGTCTGAGAGAAACAGCATTACAGTTAGGGCCGTTGAGGTGACCGTATTACCGTCTGAGAGAAACAGAGTTACAGTTAGGGCCGTTGAGGTGACCGTATTACCGTTAGAGAGAGAAACAGCATTACAGTTAGGGCTGTTGAGGTGACCGTATTACCGTCTGAGAGAAACAGTGTTACAGTTAGGGCTGTTGAGGTGACCGTATTACCGTCTGAGAGAAACAGTGTTACAGTTAGGGCTGTTGAGGTGACCGTATTACCGTCTGAGAGAAACAGCGTTACAGTTAGGGCTGTTGAGGTGACCGTATTACCGTCTGAGAGAAAAGCACAGTTAGGGCTGTTGAGGTGACCGTATTACCGTCTGAGAGAGAAACAGTTAGGGCTGTTGAGGTGACCGTATTACCGTCTGAGAGAGAAACAGTTAGGGCTGTTGAGGTGACTGTTGAAACAGGTGTTGAGGTGACCGTATTACCGTCTGAGAGAGAAACAGTTAGGGCTGTTGAGGTGACCGTATTACCGTCTGAGAGAAACAGTTAGGGCTGTTGAGGTGACCGTATTACCGTCTGAGAGAGAAACAGTTAGGGCTGTTGAGGTGACCGTATTACCGTCTGAGAGAAACAGTTAGGGCTGTTGAGGTGACCGTATTACCGTCTGAGAGAGAAACAGTTAGGGCTGTTGAGGTGACCGTATTACCGTTAGAGAGAAACAGTGTTACAGTTAGGGCTGTTGAGGTGACCGTATTACCGTCTGAGAGAAACAGTATTACAGTTAGGGCTGTTGAGGTGACCGTATTACCGTCTGAGAGAGAAACAGTTAGGGCTGTTGAGGTGACCGTATTACCGTTAGAGAGAAACAGCATTACAGTTAGGGCTGTTGAGGTGACCGTATTACCGTCTGAGAGAGAAACAGTTAGGGCCGTTGAGGTGACCGTATTACCGTCTGAGAGAGAAACAGTGTTACAGTTAGGGCTGTTGAGGTGACCGTATTACCGTCTGAGAGAGAAACAGTGTTACAGTTAGGGAAGTTGAAGTGACCGTATTACCGTCTGAGAGAAACAGTGTTACAGTTAGGGCTGTTGAGGTGACCGTATTACCGTTAGAGAGAGAAACAGTTAGGGCTGTTGAGCTGACCGTATTACCGTCTGAGAGAGAAACAGTGTTACAGTTAGGGCTGTTGAGGTGACCATATTACCGTCTGAGAGAAACAGCATTACAGTTAGGGCCGTTGAGGTGACCGTATTACCGTCTGAGAGAAACAGCGTTACAGTTAGGGCCGTTGAGGTGACCGTATTACCGTTAGAGAGAAACAGTGTTACAGTTAGGGCTGTTGAGGTGACCGTATTACCGTCTGAGAGAGAAACAGTGTTACAGTTAGGGCTGTTGAGGTGACCGTATTACCGTTAGAGAGAAACAGTGTTACAGTTAGGGCCGTTGAGGTGACCGTATTACCGTCTGAGAGAGAAACAGTTAGGGCCGTTGAGGTAACCGTATTACCGTTAGAGAGAAACAGTGTTACAGTTAGGGCTGTTGAGGTGACCGTATTACCGTCTGAGAGAAACAGTATTACAGTTAGGGCTGTTGAGGTGACCGTATTACCGTCTGAGAGAAACAGCATTACAGTTAGGGCTGTTGAGGTGACCGTATTACCGTCTGAGAGAAACAGTGTTACAGTTAGGGCTGTTGAGGTGACCGTATTACCGTTAGAGAGAAACAGTGTTACAGTTAGGGCTGTTGAGGTGACCGTATTACCGTCTGAGAGAGAAACAGTTAGGGCTGTTGAGGTGACCGTATTACCGTCTGAGAGAGAAACAGTTAGGGCTGTTGAGGTGACCGTATTACCGTCTGAGAGAGAAACAGTGTTACAGTTAGGGCTGTTGAGGTGACCGTATTACCGTCTGAGAGAGAAACAGTGTTACAGTTAGGGCTGTTGAGTGACCGTATTACCGTCTGAGAGAAACAGTGTTACAGTTAGGGCTGTTGAGGTGACCGTAGGTGACCGTATTACCGTTAGAGAGAGAAACAGTTAGGGCTGTTGAGGTGACCGTATTACCGTTAGAGAGAGAAACAGTTAGGGCCGTTGAGCTGACCGTATTACCGTCTGAGAGAGAAACAGTGTTACAGTTAGGGCTGTTGAGGTGACCATATTACCGTTAGAGAGAAACAGCATTACAGTTAGGGCTGTTGAGGTGACCATATTACCGTTAGAGAGAAACAGCATTACAGTTAGGGCTGTTGAGGTGACCATATTACCGTCTGAGAGAAACAGCGTTACAGTTAGGGTCGTTGAGGTGACCGTATTACCGTCTGAGAGAGAAACAGTTAGGGCTGTTGAGGTGACCGTATTACCGTCTGAGAGAGAAACAGTTAGGGCTGTTGAGGTGACCGTATTACCGTTAGAGAGAAACAGTGTTACAGTTAGGGCTGTTGAGGTGACCGTATTACCGTCTGAGAGAAACAGTGTTACAGTTAGGGCTGTTGAGGTGACCGTATTACCGTTAGAGAGAAACAGCATTACAGTTAGGGCTGTTGAGGTGACCATATTACCGTTAGAGAGAAACAGCATTACAGTTAGGGCTGTTGAGGTGACCATATTACCGTCTGAGAGAAACAGCGTTACAGTTAGGGTCGTTGAGGTGACCGTATTACCGTCTGAGAGAGAAACAGTTAGGGCTGTTGAGGTGACCGTATTACCGTCTGAGAGAGAAACAGTTAGGGCTGTTGAGGTGACCGTATTACCGTCTGAGAGAAACAGCGTTACAGTTAGGGCTGTTGAGGTGACCGTATTACCGTCTGAGAGAGAAACAGTTAGGGCTGTTGAGGTGACCATATTACCGTTAGAGAGAAACAGCACAGTTAGGGCTTTGAGGTGACAGTTAGGGCTGTTGAGCTGTGACCGTATTACCGTCTAGAGAGAAACAGTGTTACAGTTAGGGCTGTTGAGGTGACCGTATTACCGTCTGAGAGAAACAGTGTTACAGTTAGGGCTGTTGAGGTGACCGTATTACCGTTAGAGAGAAACAGTGTTACAGTTAGGGCCGTTGAGGTGACCGTATTACCGTCTGAGAGAAACAGTGTTACAGTTAGGGCTGTTGAGGTGACCGTATTACCGTTAGAGAGAAACAGCATTACAGTTAGGGCTGTTGAGGTGACCATATTACCGTTAGAGAGAAACAGCATTACAGTTAGGGCTGTTGAGGTGACCATATTACCGTTAGAGAGAAACAGTGTTACAGTTAGGGCTGTTGAGGTGACCGTATTACAGTCTGAGAGAGAAACAGTGTTACAGTTAGGGCCGTTGAGGTGACCGTATTACCGTCAGAGAGAAACAGTTAGGGCTGTTGAGGTGACCGTATTACCGTCTGAGAGAAACAGTATTACAGTTAGGGCTGTTGAGGTGACCGTATTACCGTTAGAGAGAAACAGTTAGGGCTGTTGAGGTGACCGTATTACCGTTAGAGAGAAACAGTGTTACAGTTAGGGCTGTTGAGGTGACCATATTACCGTTAGAGAGAAACAGTTAGGGCTGTTGAGGTGACCATATTACCGTTAGAGAGAAACAGCATTACAGTTAGGGCTGTTGAGGTGACCGTATTACCGTCTGAGAGAGAAACAGTGTTACAGTTAGGGCTGTTGAGGTGACCGTATTACCGTCTGAGAGAGAAACAGTTAGGGCCGTTGAGGTGACCGTATTACCGTCTGAGAGAGAAACAGTTAGGGCCGTTGAGGTGACCGTATTACCGTCTGAGAGAGAAACAGTGTTACAGTTAGGGCTGTTGAGGTGACCGTATTACCGTCTGAGAGAAACAGCGTTACAGTTAGGGCCGTTGAGGTGACCGTATTACCGTCTGAGAGAAACAGTGTTACAGTTAGGGCTGTTGAGGTGACCGTATTACCGTCTGAGAGAGAAACAGTTAGGGCTGTTGAGGTGACCGTATTACCGTCTGAGAGAGAAACAGTGTTACAGTTAGGGCCGTTGAAGTGACCGTATTACCGTCTGAGAGAAACAGTGTTACAGTTAGGGCTGTTGAGGTGTCCATATTACCGTCAGAGAGAGAAACAGTTAGGGCTGTTGAGGTGACCGTATTACCGTTAGAGAGAGAAACAGTTAGGGCTGTTGAGCTGACCGTATTACCGTTAGAGAGAAACAGTGTTACAGTTAGGGCCGTTGAGGTGACCGTATTACCGTCTGAGAGAAACAGCATTACAGTTAGGGCCGTTGAGGTGACCGTATTACCGTCTGAGAGAAACAGCGTTACAGTTAGGGCCGTTGAGGTGACCGTATTACCGTCTGAGAGAAACAGTGTTACAGTTAGGGCCGTTGAGGTGACCGTATTACTGTCTGAGAGAGAAACAGTTAGGGCTGTTGAGGTGACCGTATTACCGTCTGAGAGAGAAACAGTTAGGGCTGTTGAGGTGACCGTATTACCGTTAGAGAGAAACAGTTAGGGCTGTTGGTGAGGTGACCGTATTACAGTTAGTTGTTGAGAGTTAGAGAAACAGTTAGGGCTGTTGAGGTGACCGTGACCGTCTGAGAGAGAAACAGTGTTACAGTTAGGGCCGTTGAGGTGACCGTATTACCGTTAGAGAGAAACAGTGTTACAGTTAGGGCTGTTGAGGTGACCGTATTACCGTCTGAGAGAAACAGTGTTACAGTTAGGGCTGTTGAGGTGACCGTATTACCGTCTGAGAGAAACAGTGTTACAGTTAGGGCTGTTGAGGTGACCGTATTACCGTCTGAGAGAAACAGTGTTACAGTTAGGGCTGTTGAGGTGACCGTATTACCGTCTGAGAGAGAAACAGTTAGGGCTGTTGAGGTGACCGTATTACCGTCTGAGAGAGAAACAGTGTTACAGTTAGGGCCGTTGAGGTGACCGTATTACCGTCTGAGAGAGAAACAGTTAGGGCTGTTGAGGTGACCGTATTACCGTCTGAGAGAGAAACAGTTAGGGCTGTTGAGGTGACCGTATTACCGTTAGAGAGAAACAGTGTTACAGTTAGGGCTGTTGAGGTGACCGTATTACCGTTTGAGAGAGAAACAGTGTTACAGTTAGGGCCGTTGAGGTGACCGTATTACCGTCTGAGAGAAACAGCATTACAGTTAGGGCTGTTGAGGTGACCGTATTACCGTCTGAGAGAGAAACAGCGTTACAGTTAGGGCCGTTGAGGTGACCGTATTACCGTTAGAGAGAAACAGTTAGGGCCGTTGAGGTGACCGTATTACCGTCTGAGAGAGAAACAGTGTTACAGTTAGGGCTGTTGAGGTGACCGTATTACCGTCTGAGAGAGAAACAGTGTTACAGTTAGGGCTGTTGAGGTGACCGTATTACCGTTAGAGAGAGAAACAGTGTTACAGTTAGGGCTGTTGAGGTGACCGTATTACCGTCTGAGAGAGAAACAGTGTTACAGTTAGGGCTGTTGAGGTGACCGTATTACCGTTAGAGAAAAGTGTTACAGTTAGGGCCGTTGAGGTGACCGTATTACCGTCTGAGAGAGAAACAGTTAGGGCTGTTGAGCTGACCGTATTACCGTTAGAGAGAGAAACAGTGTTACAGTTAGGGCTGTTGAGGTGACCGTATTACCGTTAGAGAGAGAAACAGTGTTACAGTTAGGGCCGTTGAGGTGACCATATTACCGTTAGAGAGAAACAGTGTTACAGTTAGGGCTGTTGAGGTGACCGTATTACCGTCTGAGAGAGAAACAGTTAGGGCTGTTGAGGTGACCGTATTACCGTTAGAGAGAAACAGTGTTACAGTTAGGGCTGTTGAGGTGACCGTATTACCGTCTGAGAGAAACAGTATTACAGTTAGGGCCATTGAGGTGACCATATTACCGTCAGAGAGAAACAGTTAGGGTCGTTGAGGTGACCGTATTACCGTCTGAGAGAGAAACAGTTAGGGCCGTTGAGGTGACCGTATTACCGTTAGAGAGAGAAACAGTGTTACAGTTAGGGCTGTTGAGGTGACCGTATTACCGTTAGAGAGAGAAACAGTGTTACAGTTAGGGCTGTTGAGGTGACCGTATTACCGTTAGAGAGAGAAACAGTTAGGGCCGTTGAGGTGACCGTATTACCGTTAGAGAGAAACAGTGTTACAGTTAGGGCTGTTGAGGTGACCGTATTACCGTCTGAGAGAAACAGTGTTACAGTTAGGGCTGATGAGGTGACCGTATTACCGTCTGAGAGAGAAACAGTGTTACAGTTAGGGCCATTGAGGTGACCGTATTACCGTCTGAGAGAAACAGTGTTACAGTTAGGGCTGTTGAGGTGACCGTATTACCGTTAGAGAGAGAAACAGTTAGGGCTGTTGGTGACCGTATTACCGTTAGAGAGAGAAACAGTTAGGGCTGTTGAGGTGACCGTATTACCGTTAGAGAGAGAAACAGTTAGGGCTGTTGAGGTGACCGTATTACAGTCTGAGAGAGAAACAGTGTTACAGTTAGGGCCGTTGAGGTGACCGTATTACCGTCTGAGAGAAACAGTGTTACAGTTAGGGCTGTTGAGGTGACCGTATTACCGTCTGAGAGAGAAACAGTGTTACAGTTAGGGCTGTTGAGGTGACCGTATTACCGTCTGAGAGAGAAACAGTTAGGGCTGTTGAGGTGACCGTATTACAGTCTGAGAGAGAAACAGTGTTACAGTTAGGGCTGTTGAGGTGACCGTATTACCGTCTGAGAGAGAAACAGTGTTACAGTTAGGGCCGTTGAGGTGACCGTATTACCGTCTGAGAGAAACAGTGTTACAGTTAGGGCTGTTGAGGTGACCGTATTACCGTTAGAGAGAAACAGTGTTACAGTTAGGGCTGTTGAGGTGACCGTATTACCGTCTGAGAGAGAAACAGTGTTACAGTTAGGGCTGTTGAGGTGACCGTATTACCGTTAGAGAGAGAAACAGTTAGGGCTGTTGAGGTGACCGTATTACCGTTAGAGAGAGAAACAGTTAGGGCCGTTGAGGTGACCGTATTACCGTCTGAGAGAAACAGTGTTACAGTTAGGGCTGTTGAGGTGACCGTATTACCGTTAGAGAGAGAAACAGTGTTACAGTTAGGGCTGTTGAGGTGACCGTATTACCGTCTGAGAGAAACAGCGTTACAGTTAGGGCCGTTGAGGTGACCGTAATACCGCGACACTGGTAGTCATGAGTCATGACCACTGTCAAATTCAATGTGACTGGTGAGTCATGGTAATCTCCTCCTATGCACTCTGGACATAGTACCAACTCACTAACGATCATCAGGTCAGCCTGGTCGTCAGGGCTCCAGTGTCCCCCTAACCACTCTGACAGCAATGTAAATGCAATCGAATAATCACATCAAACATCATCAAAACAGTATCGTGCTTTTAAGGTCTTCGTCATTCACAATTAAAGTTGCCAAATAACTCTAAGGCTAGCATACACAGTGCATTCAGCAAGTATTCAGACCCCTTGACTTTTTCCACATTGTTACATTACCGCCTTATTCTAAAATGGATTAAATAGTTTCCCCCCCCCTATCAACCTACACACAATACTCCATAATGACAAAGCAAAAACAGGTTTCGAAATGTTTGCTAATTTATTAAAATTAAAACACTGAAATATCATATTTACATAAGTATTCAGACCCTTCACTCAGCACTTTGTTGAAGCACCTTTGGCAGTGATTACACCCTCAAACCTTCTTGGGTATGACGCTACAAGCTTGGCACACCTGTATTTGGGGTGTTTCTCCCACTCTTCTCTACAGATCATCTCAAGCTCTGTCAGGTTGGATAGGGAGCGTCGCTGCACAGCTATTTTCAGGTCTCTCCAGAGATGTCAAATCAAATCAAATTTTATTTGTCACATACACATGGTTAGCAGATGTTAATGCGAGTGTAGCGAAATGCTTGTGCTATTAGTTCCGACAATGCAGTAATAACCAACAAGTAATCTAACTAACAATTCCAAAACTACTACCTTATACACACAAGTGTAAGGGGATAAAGAATATGTACATAAGGATATATGAATGAGTGATGGTACAGAGCGGCATAGGCAAGATACAGTAGATGGTATCGAGTATAGTATATACATATGAGATGAGTATGTAAACAAAGTGGCATAGTTAGAGGCTAGTGATACATGTATTACGTAAAGATGCAGTAGATGATATAGAGTACAGTATATACATATACATATGAGATGAATAATGTAGAGTATGTAAACATTATATTAGGTAGCATTGTTTAAAGTGGCTAGTGATATATTTTACATCATTTCCCATCAATTCCCATTATTAACTGGCTGGAGTTGAGTCAGTGTGTTGGCAGCAGCCACTCAATGTTAGTGGTGGCTGTTTAACAGTCTGATGCCTTGAGATAGAAGCTGTTTTTCAGTCTCTCGGTCCCAGCTTTGATGCTGGCCTCGCAGTCGTGGGTGAACAGGGAGTACAGGAGAGGGCTCAGAACGCACCCTTGTGGGGCCCCAGTGTTGAGGATCAGCGGGCTGGTGATGTTGTTGCCTACCCTCACCACCTGGGGGCGGCCCGTCAGGAAGTCCAGTACCCAGTTGCACAGGGCGGGGTTGAGACCCAGGGTCTCGAGCTTTTTGACGAGCTTAGAGGGTACTATGATGTTAAATGCCGAGCTGTAGTCGATGAACAGCATTCTCACATAGGTATTCCTCTTGTCCAGATGGGTTAGGGCAGTGTGCAGTGTGGTTGAGATTGCATCGTCTGTGGACCTATTCGGGCGGTAAGCAAATTGGAGTGGGTCTAGGGTGTCAGGTAGGGTGGAGGTCATATGGTCCTTGACTAGTCTCTCAAAGCACTTCATGATGACGGAAGTGAGTGCTACGGGGCGGTAGTCGTTTAGCTCAGTTACCTTAGCTTTCTTGGGAACAGGAACAATGGTGGCCCTCTTGAAGCATGTGGGAACAGCAGACTGGGATAGGGATTGATTGAATATGTCCGTAAACACACCAGCCAGCTGGTCTGCGCATGCTCTGAGGGCGCGGCTGGGGATGCCGTCTGGGCCTGCAGCCTTGCGAGGGTTAACACGTTTAAATGTTTTCCTCACATCGGCTGCAGTGAAGGAGAGTTCGCATGTTCTGGTTGCGGGCCGTGTCAGTGGCACTGTATATTTTTGATCGGGTTAATGTCCGGGCTCTGGCTGAGCCACTCAAGGACATTCAGAGGCTTGTCCCAAAGCCATTCCTGCGTCGTCTTGGCTGTGTGCTTAGGGTCGTTGTCCTGCTGGAAGGTGAACCTTCGCCCCAGTCTGAGGTCATGAGAGCGCTGGAGCTGGTTTTCATCAAGGACCTCTCTGTACTTTGCTCTGTTCATCTTTCCCTCGACCCTGACTAGTCTTCCAGTTCCTGCCGCTGAAAAACAACCCCACAGCATGATGCTGCGACCACCGTATTTTACCATAGGGATGGTGCCAGGTTTCCTCCAGACGTGACGTAATGTGCCTTTTACAGAGGAGTGGCTTCCGTCTGGCCACTCTACCATAGAGGCTTGATTTGTGGAGTGCTGCAGAGATGATGGTCCTTCAGGAAGGTTCTCCCATCTCTAAGGAACTCTGGAGCTATGTCAGTGACCATCGGGTTCTTGGTCACCTCCCTGACCAAGGCCCTTCTCCCCCGATTGCTCAGTTTGTCCAGCTCTAGGAAGTGTCTTGGTGGTTCTAAAAATGATTCTATTTAAGAATGATGGAGGCCACTGCGTTCTTGGGGACTGACCTGGCCACTGCGTTCTCTGAGATGCTGACCTGTTGCACCCTCGACAACTACTATGATTATTATTATTTGACCATGCTGGTCATCTATGAACATTTGAATATCTTGGCCATGTTCTGTTATAATCTCCACCCGGCACAGCCAGAAGAGGACTGGCCACCCCTCATTGCCTGGTTCCGCTCTAGGTTTCTTCCTAGGTTTTGGCCTTTCTAGGGAGTTTTTCCTAGCCACCGTGCTTCTACACCTGCATTGCTTGCGGTTTGGGGTTTTAGGCTGGGTTTCTGTACAGCACTTTGAGATATCAGCTGAAGTAAGAAGGGCTATATAAATACATTTGATTTTGATTTGAATTCCTTCAACCTCATGGCTTGATTTTTGCTCTGACATGCACTGTCAACTGTGGGTCCTTATATAGAGAGGTGTGCCTTTCCAAATCATGTCCAATCAATTAAATTTACCACAAGTGGACACCAAGTTGTAGAAACATCTCAAGGATGATCGATGGAAACAGGATGCACCTGAGCTCAATGTCAAGTCTCATAGCAAAGGGCCTGAATACTTATGTAAATAATGTATTTCTTTCTAAAAATGTGCTAACATTTCTAAAAAACTGTTTTCACTTTGCCATTATGGGGTATGTGTGTAGATTGATGAGGGAAAACATTTAATTCATTTTGGAATATGGCTGTAACAAAACAAAATGTGGAAAAAGGAAAGGGGTCTGAATACTTCCAGAATGCACTGTAGGACCTGTTTCAAATTATCACTTTTATGCTCAACATAGCCACTTCATATGCGCACTTCATATGCAATTACATGGAAAAATATGCTTTCTATTTTATTCAATATCTATTTTATAATCTTCTTACTATAAAATCATATAATGGCATGGGACTTATAAGCATATCTTGTTTGATAGATGAACAAGCCTACATCCTATGGCATGGCACATAGTCAGATAACATACAGCAGGCCAACTAATATTATATTCTTCTGAAATACATTTTCTTCATGTTATAGTGTTTTTTTACACCTGCCTAAAATAATGGATTTACTGTGATGATGTACATTCAATTGATTTATTAGACTTTTTAAAATGTTGATGTTTTCAAAGGCATGCATCAGCAGCTTGTATGTGTGGAGGCCTAGAGATGCTAAATGTGTTTGTTAATTAACGGTAAATTACAGTGAAACCGGCAGTCTTTTGCATGACAATAACCAGCTGACAAAATGTAATGTCCGCCACAGCCCTAGTTACAGTCAGTCACCGAGGAAAACAGAAGTCGCACGCACACTATGAAACATTTGTGGGGAAATCTGTGAAATGTGCAACAGAAACACACACTGACAGACATACATGCACACAGAGCCCCCAGCCCTCACCTCGTGTCCAGAAAGGTAGACGTTAACTCCTTTCCAGGCATTGTCTGTGGACAGTTTACTGTTGACAAAGTACTTGAGCTGCTCCTGTAACCTGGCCATGAAGTCCGTCCCTACAGGAGAGATATGATGGGTCGTATTCATTAGGCACCAAACAGAAGAAAACAGACCAAAACTGGGAGGGACTACCGGAACTTAATAAGAAGAAAAGCTTAATTTCCTTCTCTGTTGGAGAACATTTTGCTATGGTGTGCCCTAATGAATACAAACACCTTCATTCATGACACCTACATCCTAAAAACCTAGGATTTGGATGAGGGTATGAGCTGACAGATAGATAGGTGGAGAAGTGGATGGATTGTGTAGTAGGCTACATACCAGGTGTGATGCAGTTAGAGTCAAAGCGGGCCTCAGAGGGTAGGACCTCTCCTTTCTCTAGGGCCTTCTTTATCTTGTCCTCTGCTTCTTTGGCCGACCTTTACAAGAAACATGTTAATGAAGATGTGTGATCTATCACTATGCCACTCTGTCACAGATACAGCACATAAAGTTCAAATGAATTTATTATAATCATGATCATTACCTGAATCTCCTGCCTCTCTGCTGGTTCATCTTGGCCCGAGGAGCCACCCCATCCACGGCCATGAAGAACACCTTCCTGGGCTTGATGATCCTGAACAGCACCTCCAGATAGTGGAAGATGTCTGCAAAGATCTTCTCCTCCGAGATACGGAAGTGGACGTCCTCGTCATTGGGGTGGGAGCACTGGTGGATGATGCCATTCATATCCAGGTAGAGGTTGTCAAACTCCGGAATCTGGAGAAGAGGGGGGAAAGGGGAATGTTGGAGTAGTATGTCTATTAACCTATAGCAAGTGGATAATAGCATCAATCCTTGAATAATGGTGGAAGTGTATTTATGAGTTGAGGATAAAAACGATCTAGTGGGGTTAACTGGAAACAGTAGGAAGAAGTGCATTATTATTTAGGAAACATTAACATGCAGAGTTAACACGCTTGTAGCTAAACCACAGCATGACTCAGGGCAGAGGGTCACAGAGTCATACTGTGGCCTGAGGTCAACATTTCACTCCCTAATGCATATTGCATACCTACCAATCAGTAATGTAAATTACTTAGATAGAAATACTTTCAAGTGCTACTTAGGTACTATTTTTGGGTATGTGTACTTTACTATTTATATTTTTGACAACTTTTACTCCACTACTTTCCTAAACACAATGCATTTTTTACTCCCATACATTTTCCAGACACCCAAAAGTACTCGTTACATTAATTGAACGCTCAGGCAGGACATCAATATGGTCCAATTCACGCACCTATTAATATAATGCGTACTTTTTCCACCACTGATGGCGATACATTTGGGCTAACCTGGCGGTGATCTCGACAGTGTTGTATCAGGTCGACGACTGCAATGTGTTATTCAGAAAATGTTTCTATTTAGCTACTTGACAAACTTAAAGTGTAGCTAGCTAACATAGGTCTTATTCACACACGGTAGACTTATTGTTATGATCATCTAAACGGAGCTGGTAGTAGTAACATAAACTAGCTGGCTAAATAAGTACCTAGAGGGAAATGGAGTCAAACACGAAATTGGTTGGTAAATATTGGTTGGCTAACTAGCTATAGCTATGTTTATATTTACAATAACATGTTGGGTTATGTATTACCATAATAATCATATCAGTAGCGAGTGCAGCAGAGTGGAAACAGCAATACGTGGATATGAACCCGTTATAGGCCTGCTATATTTCGCTTGCTAGCTAGCTGCAACAGTAACGTTATTAATAAGCAAAGTAGAATATCGATATCATACCTGATGTTCCTTGACAACTTCACTCAGGCAAGGGTATCGCTCTGAAATCCATCGGTAGAATTTCGGCACTCCCATCTTGACCACAAACTCTTCCCTTTGAGCTAAATGTATACAATTTCAACGGTATAAGAGATGTGTAAAGTTACATGAGAAGTTGTGTTTGCTACGGGGTCCGGGATTTTGTTTCTGTAGCAGCTACGCTAACTAGCTGGCTGTAACTGTCCAGCCAGTAAAACAGTCCGGGTGGAATCTATGACGTAACAACCAGAAAGCCAGCTCTCAAACACAAAATTGTCAAATGTACTGTGTGACCAAATAGATATCATGTTTCAAATATTAATAAAACACAATTGAAATGTATAAATAACAAATCTAGGCTTGTTTTTCTTTTAATATGGTACTTTCATTCTTGTGCAATCATTTATTTGTTCCCGGCGATACACGCATTTAGTAATTACTGGTTCCACGTCAGCACAAAGAAGCGGACCAGCTAATGACGAACAACACAACATGCAACAATTTCAAAGATTTTACTGAGCTACAGTTCATATAAGGAAATCAGTCAATTGAAATGCATTAGGCCCTAATCTATGGATTCCACATGACTGTGAATACAGATATGCATCTGTTTGTCAAAGATACCTTTAAAAAAATAACAGGTAAGGGCGTGGATCATATAACCATTCAGCATCTGGTGTAACCACCATTTGCCTCATGCAGTGACGACACATCTCCTTCTCATAGAGTTGATCAGGCTATTGTGGCCTGTGGAATGTTTTCCCACTCCTCCTCAATGGCTGTGTGAAATTGCTGAATATTGGCAGGAACTGGAACACGTGGTCGTACGCGTAAATAAAGAGCATCCCAAACGTGCTCAATGGGTTACATTTCTGGTGAGTATGCAGGCCATTGTCAGATTCCAGTTATTGTGTACAGATCCTTGCGACATGGGCCATGCATTATCATGCTGAAACATGAGGTGATGGCTGTGAATGAATGGCACGACAGTATCTCGTCACGGTATATCTGTGCATTCAAATTGCCATCGATTAAAATGAAATTGTGTTCATTGTCCATAGCTTATGCCTGCCCATACTATAACCCCACCATGGGGCACTCTGTTCACAACATTGACCTCAGCAAACCGTTCGTCCACACAACACCATCTGTTGAAAATGGGATTAATCTGTGAAGAGCACACTTCTCCAGCGTGCCAGTGGCCATCGAAGGTGAGCGTTTGCCCACTGAAGTCAGTTACGATGCAGTCAGGTCAAGACGCTGGTGAGGACGATGAGCACACAGATTAGCTTCCCTGATACTAGTTTCTGACAGTTTGTGCAGAAATTATTTGGTTGTACAAACCCACAGTTTCATCAGATGTCCCGGTAGTTGGTCTCAGACGATCCCGCGTGGTTACACTTTGTCTGCAGTTGTGAGGTCGGTTGGACGTACTGCCAAATTGTCTAAAACGACCTTGTGGCTTATGGTAGAGAAATTAACATTAATTTGGCAACAGCTCTGGTGGACATTCCTGCAGTCAGCATGCCAATTGCACACTCCCTCAAAATTTGAGACAATCTGGCATTGTCTTGTGTGACACAACTTCATATTTTAGAGTGGCTTTTTATTGTCCCCAGCACAAGGTACACCTGTGTATTTGTCATGCTGTTTAATCAGCTTCTTGATATGTCACACCTGTCAGGTGGATGGATTATCTTGGCAAATTAGAAATGCTCACTAACAGGGATGTAAATACATTTGTGCACAACATTTTAGAGAAACAAGCTTTTTTAGCATTTTGGAAAATTTCTGGGATCTTTTATTTTAGCTCATTAAACATGAGACCAACACTTTGCATGTTGCATTTCTATTTTTGTTCAAAATATTTACCCTCACCTCTCTCACCCATTGAAGTTACACTGTTTTCACAAAGCTGGCCAAACTACAAAGCTTGTTGACATGACGGAGAGGAACAATGCAAACAATAAGGCTCTGGCAATCTCTTCCACTGTTTCAAAAATGGACATTGTTAAAAAAAAATCCATTGTATTTCAGGAAAAGCATTAAAGCGATGATATGTAGAATGCCTCTAGAAATTGCTCCAGCCAGCATTTTAAGTAGGCTTTTGAGCTCTTTCATGTACTTCAGATTGTGTGGTTAGAAAATAATCAAGGGTGGGTTATCAAATCATGTTGTTTTCTTTTATTCTTTTGGAACCCTAACCAAATTGACCTTTTGAGTTCATCGGAGTGTATGAAAATCCTTAGATCACTGTGGTAAATTCAGAATCTAGATTTTTGCAATGAAAGATGACTTCTGTATATTTTATAACCTGTAGAAAAGTAATAAACAGGTAGCCTTTCCTGCAGTCTAATGACCAAATTGCCCTCTAGTGGCCTGATGTGATACAGCCTGGATTCGAACCAGGTACTATAGTGACGCCTCTTGCACTGAGATGCAGTGCCTTAGACCTGCGCAATTGTTATATTTCAATCTTCTGTGATGTACAGTACCAGTCAAAAGTTGACACCTACTCTTTCAAGGGTTTTTCTTTATTTTTACTATGTTCTACATTGTAGAATAATAGTGAAGACATCAAAACTACGAAATAACACATATAGAATCATGTTGTAACCAAAAAGGTGTTAAACAAGTATATATTATATTTGAGATTCTTCAAAGTAGCCACCTTTTGCCTTGACAGCTTGGCGCATTCTTGGCATTCTCTCAACCAGCTTCATGAGGTAGTCACCTGGAATGCATTTCAATGAATTTCAATTAACAGGTGTGCCTTGTCATAAGTTAATATGTGGAATTTCTTTCTTTCTTAATGCGTTTCAGCCAATCAGTTGTGTTGTGACAAGGAAGGGGTGGTATACAGAAGATAGCCCTATTTGGTAGAAGGCCCAGGGAGAAACAGGGACCAGAGAGTTGGACGGACCAGGGAACATATATTGTTGAATTACAATGCCCATACCCCAAAATGTGTATTTGCAGTTTCCACCATATCAAGGAGGAGTGAACATACATGTTGAGTGGGAAGGTAGGAAATGCGAACGCAACCAAGGTATTTTGGTCACCAGACCTATAACGACATAGGGCTTCCCAGATGCAGACACAGGAGGCAGATGGTTCGAGCCTCTGATATTTATTAAAATACAATGTGCAGGCAATAGGCAGGTCGAGGAAGTGCATTAACCAAGTCAGAGTCCGAAAGGTACAGGGGGGTAGGCGGGCTCGAGGTCAGGTAAAGCTGAATGGTCAGGCAGGCGGGCTCAGTGGCAGGGCAGGCAGAACAGGTCGGAACCGGGAGGGCTAGAAAAAAGAGACTAGGAAAACCACGCTCGTAGGCTTGACAAGACAAACTGGCAACAGACCAGGAGACAAGCACAAAGACAGGTGAAAGGGTGTGACCACACTGCTGTGTAGTGACCAGTTGACATCAGAAGTATATTGGGAAAGGAGCTTTGGGTTTTAGAGAACCTGATAGCCTTTTCCTGGACAAGGTGTTTCTGTGACGTTCTGAGGATAGTGGACGATGGAGCCAAGGACACCTGCCGGGAGGAAAAAGAAACGCACACAAACACACATTTTATCAAGACGTAAAACATACCTTAGACATATAAACACAGTTAACTACTGGTGTTTACCTCAGTCACGCAACAGTCACTATGCCAAAATGGGAAATGTGAGATATGAGAGATGAGACAGTAAGAAGACGTGAACACAAACCTATGCACCCAACAGGTGGTAGGAGACACAGGAGGCTGCTGAAGGGAGGACAGCTCATAATAATGGCCGGAACGGAATAAATGGAATGGAATCAAACACCTGGAAACCATATGTTTGATGTATTTGATACTATTCCACTCCAGTCATTAACACAAGCCTGTTCTCCCCAATTAAGGTACCAGCAACCTCCTGTGGTAGGAGACAGTTATAACCACTCAGCACTACAGCAGTGTAGGGTTCAAGTGTCCATCATTCTCTCACTGTTGGTTCTGTCTACTTTTGCATTACTGTTCTGCTATAGTGGTCAATTTGGCCATTCCCATGATCTCTATTTCTATTGTGCAATGTAGATAGTGCATGAACATACACATCACTCGTGTGCTAATGGCATAAGTGACATAGACGTACAACTGGGACACAATCAGGATTTACCAAAACAGCTGCTCACTATGTTGCTGATCATGTTTGAACAGCATCTTTCTAATGTAGGAATGTCTAGGAAGCGTGGAATCCCAATCATTCACTGTCAGGATGAGGCCTTGCATTACATAGGTGATGACACCATACTCTGATCATGAATACTACCCTCGGCCCCAGGAATCACACTCCTGACAAAAAGGGAACTTCCCGTTTAAGACATACAGACACACACCAGTAAGATAAACACAGAGGCCAGTAGCATCAAAACATAAGGAAACTATTATAGAGGCTGTGTCCAGTCATGTTAATGTTTACAGGGTGTGGTTGAGGAAGCAACAAACCCATCTGTTAATATTTCATCTTCTATTAATCGTTCCATATTACTGTTAACCGAGAAACCGATGGGGAGAATGAGACTGAAGTGAAAACATTCTTACCTCCAGGGTGTCCTGAAATGTTGGGATCTAAAGAGAGATGGAGAAACAAGACTCATTATCTACTGGCTCTGCTGTAATCCAGCTACAGTGCCTTCAGAAAGAATTAACATACCTTGACTTTTTTTCGCATTTGGTTGTGTTAAATCCTAAATTTAAAATTCATAAAATTGAGAGTTTTTGTCACTGGCCTACACACAATACCCCATAATATCAAAGTGAAATTAATATTTTGGATTTTATTTAAACAAATTAATTTAAAAAAAATTTTTGTCATAAGTATTCAACCCCTTTGTTAAGGCATGGGTAAATGAGTTCAGGAGTAAACATTTGCTTAACCAGTTACATAGTAAGTTGCATGGACTCACTTTGACAAAAACAACATTGTGCCAGGTGTGAGGGTCGTCACCAACCCAGAGGATTTGGTGATCTCACTCTCCGAGGCCGGCGAGAAAAAGGTCTTTAATCAGGACAACACCCGCATGGCCGCCGGGTCCCAAGGTATTCAAAAGAGCACAGAACAGCTGGCAGGCATATTCATGGTCATGGCAACCTCTCCTTGTCCCAGGCTGTAATCACCTCATGTTTTAAGATGACCACCATCATTCCTGTCCACAATAACTCAAAGGCTTCATGCCACAATGACTACCGCCCTGTAGCACTCACTTCTGTTGACGACATTGAATGTTCCTGAGTGGCCAAATTACAGTTTTGACTTAAAAATGGACTTGAAATTGAAAATGGCTGTATAGCAATGATCAACAATCAACTTGACAGAGCTTGAAGAATTTTAAAAAGAATAATGTGAAAATATTTTACAATCCAGGTGTTTAAAGCTCTTAGAGACTTTTATTTTATACCTTTATTTAACTAGGCAAGTCAGTTAAGAACAAGTTCTTATTTTCAATGACAGCCTTGGAACAGTGGGTTAACTGGTCTAGGAACAGTGGGTTAACTGGTCTAGGAACAGTGGGTTAACTGGCCTAGGAACAGTGGGTTAACTGGCCTAGGAACAGTGGGTTAACTGGTCTAGGAACAGTGGGTTAACTGGCCTAGGAACAGTGGGTTAACTGGTCTAGGAACAGTGGGTTAACTGGCCTAGGAACAGTGGGTTAACTGGCCTAGGAACAGTG
This sequence comes from Oncorhynchus tshawytscha, assembly GCF_018296145.1. Taxonomy (NCBI): domain Eukaryota; kingdom Metazoa; phylum Chordata; class Actinopteri; order Salmoniformes; family Salmonidae; genus Oncorhynchus; species Oncorhynchus tshawytscha. Next base: position 28,226,445 of record NC_056456.1, on the reverse strand, counting down.
GGTTAACTGGCCTAGGAACAGTGGGTTAACTGGTCTAACAGTGGGTTAACTGGTCTAGGAACAGTGGGTTAACTGGTCTAGGAACAGTGGGTTAACTGGCCTAGGAACAGTGGGTTAACTGGTCTAGGAACAGTGGGTTAACTGGTCTAGGAACAGTGGGTTAACTGGCCTAGGAACAGTGGGTTAACTGGTCTAGGAACAGTGGGTTAACTGGTCTAGGAACAGTGGGTTAACTGGTCTAGGAACAGTGGGTTAACTGGTCTAGGAACAGTGGGTTAACTGGTCTAGGAACAGTGGGTTAACTGGTCTAGGAACAGTGGGTTAACTGGTCTAGGAACAGTGGGTTAACTGGCCTAGGAACAGTGGGTTAACTGGCCTAGGAACAGTGGGTTAACTGGCCTAGGAACAGTGGGTTAACTGGCCTAGGAACAGTGGGTTAACTGGTCTAGGAACAGTGGGTTAACTGGTCTAGGAACAGTGGGTTAACTGGCCTAGGAACAGTGGGTTAACTGGTCTAGGAACAGTGGGTTAACTGGCCTAGGAACAGTGGGTTAACTGGCCTAGGAACAGTGGGTTAACTGCCTGTTCAGGGGCAGAACGACAGATTTGAACCTTGTCAGCTCTGGGATTTGAACTTGCAACCTTTCAGTTACTAGTCCAACACTCTAACCAGTAGGCTACCCTTACCCAGAAAGACTCACAGCTGTAATCGCTGCCAAAGGTGCTTCTACAAAGTATTGACTCAGGGGTGTGAATACTTATGTAAATGAGATATTTCTGTATTTCATTGTCTTTTTTAAATCATTTTTAATAATTCTCCCCAATTTCATGGTATCCAATTGGTAGTTACAGTCTGGTCTCATTGCTGGTTGAGAGGCGAAGGTCGAGAGCCGTGCGAAACACGACCCAACAAAGCCACACTGCTTCTTGACACAACGCCCGCTTAACCCGGAAGCCAGCCACACCAATGTGTCATAGGAAACACTGTTCACCTGGAGACCGTGTCAGCATGCATGCGCCTGGCTCGCCACAAGAGTTGCTAGAGCGCGATGGGACAAGGACATCCCCTAACCCGGACGATGTTGGGCCAATTGTGCCCCATGGGTCTCCCAGTCATGGCCGGCTGCGACAGAGCCTGGACTCGAACCAGGATCTCTAGTGGCACAGCTAGCACTGCAATAAAGTGCCTTAAACCATTCAGCCACTGCCCCACCCCGGAGGACCAGTATTTCATTTTCAATACATTTGCAACAATTTCTAAAAACATGTTTTCACTTTGTTATTATGGGGTATTGTGTGCAGATGAATTCAGCCTGAATTCAGGCTGTACCACAACAAAATGTGGAATAAGTCAAGGGGTGTCAATACATTCTAAAAGGTACATGTTGTCATGGGGAAGGTTGTATGTACACAATTACTTTTATACAGCACAATAATGCCACCATCAAAGATCCAAAGTCACATATAGAATTGTACATAAAAGTATAAAGTACATAAACATGTAATTACATGCAATAACCTTTCTCCATAACTGTCACTTTGATCTATAATGTGTTGTTTAAATACAGATTATGAAAGCCATTCTGTAAATACCCCAGATTGGTTCTTTAAAGATCAGGGGGGACAACAAGAGATGAACCAGTATGGTATGCCTTATAATGTCGCTCACCTTGTTGTTTAAAGATGAGGAAGCTTGTGGTAACCATGGCAACAAAGGCCAGGCCTGCTAGCAAAGAAGCAAGGGCAGCCAGCATGGACATCCCTCCTTGAAAACACAACAGGAATTCCCCTGATTCACCTGCTTCATAACTAGTTAAACAAGGGACTAAAGAAAGGGAACAATCTGTGGATGTTGTGGCGTGTAGGCCTGAGGGTGTTTGAGTTGTTATGCCTTTTGTTACACCAAACACAAGCTTCACATTCATACATGCAGTGTATAGGCATGTTATTATTACTCTTTATTTTTATTCGTTATTCACTGTGTATTTATTCTAGAGGTGGTACCAAGTCACTATTATTTGAGTCACAAGCAGGTCTCAACTCACAAGGTCCAAGTCTTTAGTTGAGTCCCAAGTAGAACGGTTCGAGTCAAGTCCAAGTCGTGCATTCAAAGAGCGAGTCGAGTCGAGTCATAAGTTTTGCAAGTCAAGTCTCTATGCAAGTAAAGAAAATCTATACACGCAATGCCTTGTTCAACTACAAATAAAGGCCTTGGGACTATAAGGTTCTATCTGACATTTTAGTCAGAAATGAGTCACATATAATAGATCTTTAGATGGTTCTTCACATGTTTGTAAAGTTATATATATTTTTAAATAGATTTTAAGTGAAAATAATTAACAGCTAAAAAGTTCTATCTGCATAAACCCATTTGAACTTGGCGCTAGAAGGTTCTCCATCTCCCTCTAAGTATGGTCTTGGCTAGTCTGCCAGCAATAATGGCACACAAGCAAAAAGAACAACTGTCAGAATTCTTAAAGTAAATGATGTCACATCGTTGTTCAGTGATGACAGTAATTTGTCTAATGATCAAAATGCATTTCTTAATGTATTTGATGATGTGTTCTGACTATTTTGGTAAAACAGCGTTATTCTACCATTTATGTATGACTCTTTTTTTTAACTGAACATGTCTAATTCAGAAGTGTCAGACAGAACCTTATCTGCTATTGCACCACACTAAAAAAAAGTGTCTCAGGATTTTGATACTCTGCACTTTATGTACCTTTTAAGGTGAGGACTTTAATGGGTTATGAAAAAAAGTATTCACTACAAACCCCAGCGCAACTGTAGATAGTCACTAGGCACCACTCCAAAGGACATCTGGCTCACACCAAGGCTCGAACCCAGGACCTCTGCCTTGCTAGCAACCGTCCTCCTGAAGCATCTTACCAGTTGATGCTAAGCCTAAGTTCCACACATCTCCATGCACTACACACTGCCTTCTAATCTATACACTACTCTTTCAATGTACACTGTAAACATAGTGTCACCAAGTAGGCCCCCCCTGAGACATTACCTCCAGTGGTGATGGGCTCAGAATGTGTGAGCTCCTTCATCCGTTTGGCACAGCTCTCATGGAGTTGAATCCTTTCCAGCCTTGTGCGCTCAGTGTCCTGGTCCCAAAGGTGTTTGAGCGCTAGGGCCTGTGGTACCTCAGCTGTCCAGGTGTCTGTGTTTCGGTCCAGAGTCAGGAAGTCATTCCCGTCAACCAGGAGCCGGTCAGTCAAATGCACTACTCGAAATCCGTCCAGTTTGCTTTCATGCACACGCAGGTACTGGTAAGTATGGTTTTCTGGTCATGGATGGGAAAAAAGGAAAGGAATGGTTAAGAATGAATGTAACCTTGTCAGTCAAGGAGGTAGATTTGTCCCAGCATGGGCAATAAGTGTCAGGTCTCAGGTACCTGCCATTGTGCCCTTGAGCAAGACAACTGTGCTCTCAAAAGGTTTGGTTTGTGTACTGTATGGGTGTGTTTCAGTAAGTTCATACAGTTATGCATTAGGCCTACTTGTCATGGTGTTGTTGACATTTTCTTCTATCTCAAACGCCTGTTGAAAAGACTCGCTGTAGTTGCCCAACAATACAGCACGGAGAATGCCGTTGACGTCTTTCTCGCAGCTGGAGAGAGCGGCTCCGTTGATCAATACCTGCTCGACCTCACCGACCACTCCCGACCGCTGGAACTGAATGACCATGTCTACAACAAAACATATTAAAAAGCAAACATTTATAGACTATGCATTTGTTATGAACACCCTTATATCCACAACAGTCACAATAGTGGAGAATGTTGTGGTAAAATGAACATATTGTACAATAAATTAATGGAAAAGTGAGCAACGGAAACACTTACCCCTTTTAAGACCCCAACAAAGCTCGCAAATCAGAATGAATGTAAGTGGAAGTCGCATCTTTGCAGTCACTTCTCCCAACTAGAACGGGTATTCTAAATTATGCACTAGCTACTTCCAAGACGTTCTCCAAATGTAATAGATTAGTTATAAATACATTTCTTCTTGTTCTCCCTTGCAAATACAAACACGGAGAATGATAAAGGATACGCTAAGGTCGACGTGGTTATCAATCAAAGGTCCTCCATAGGTGTGCGTGCATATCCTCCGAACTTGACAATACAAGTGGTCTGTCTCTGTTGTCTTTTAAAAGCGCACTACGATTTCAGTAGTTTGGGATGTGATTGGCTGATAGGTCAGAGCGAGGATGGTCCCTTTAAAATGAAAAAAATGGGTTGGTCCTTCACAAGAGCGCATCAAGGCAGCCTACCTTATTGGAGTGACATAGAGGCAGTTCATTGAAGCATTTTGCTTCCGAAACTGAATTGGAAATGCAAATGGGAAAATTATAAATCAATATCATGTCTGCAATTCCTTTTCCTAAATGGTTAAGCATTTTTTGTGACACAATTATATTTGAAATGCAAAAAAAGATATAGCATTTTCATGATTGAGTATGCATATTGTCTGCCAATTTGATAAATAAATAACAAAGTGTGTTTGATATTTCATTTCCATGGTACCATCCAGTACAACACTGACACATTAAAAAGAATCTAACAGAAATGCTTAAATGACAATCATTTTTGCCGTTTAATTTCCTTAATTAATGTGATAGCATGAATTGTGACAAAAAAATAAAAGGAATTCTGAACTGGCAATTGCAAATGCTTTTCCATAATCTGTGTGGTTTCAAGGTAAATATAGTACTTGGAATGCTATGTCAATATACAGTATGTATCTTCCTCTATTGTAAAGGTGGATCTTTTCAAACATCATGACTCTACGGGTACAAACATAACTAGAGCACAGATGAAATGTGTAGAGTTCAGTCTATTTGTGTCTGACTCATTGTCCCACAGCTGAACACAAGAGGGAAGATAGAGGAAGTTGCACACACTATCAAACCACAGTATACAGTACATAGGCTACTGTGTGTGTGTGTGTGTGCAGTGGTGGAAAAAGTACCCAAAAGTCATACTTGAGTTAAAGTAAATATACCTTAATAGAAAATGACTCAAGTAAAAGTAAGTCACCCAGTTAAATACTACTTGAGTAGAAGTCTAAAAGTATTTGATTTTAAATATTAAGTATCATAAGTAAATGGAATTTCTGAAATATTCATAAGTATCAAAAGTAAAAGTAAAAGTAAAAGTGTAAATCATTGTCACACCCTGACCATAGAGAGCCTTTGTTTCTCTATGGTGTAGTAGGTCAGGGCGTGACTGGGGGGTATTCTAGTTTATTATTTATATGTGTGGTTCTAGGTTATTATTTTCTATGTTGGTGATTTGTATGATTCCCAATTAGAGGCAGCTGGTAATCGTTGTCTCTAATTGGGGATCATATTTAAGTAGTTATTGTTCCCACCTGTGTTTGTGGGATATTGTTTTATATTTTGTGCACCACGTAGTCACGTTTTGTTGTTAGTTGATTGATTTATTGTTTTTGCTAAGTTTCACTTTATAATAAATATGTGGAACTCAACATCCGCTGCGCCTTGGTCCATCTCTCCACACGACCGTGACAATCATTTCTATTTCCTCATATTAGGCAAACCAGACTGCACAATTTTCTTGTTTTAATTTTATTTTAAGGGTATTCAGGGGCACACTCCAACACTCAGACATAATTTACAAATTAAGCATTTGTGTTGAGTGAGTCCGCCAGATCACAGGCAGTAGGGATGATCAGAGATGTTCTCCTGAATAGAGTGTGAATTTGACCATGTTCCTGCCCTGCTAAGCATTAAAAATGTAACAAGTAACAAGTTTTGGGTGTCAGGGAAAATGTATGGAGTAAAAAGTACATATTTTCTTTAGAATGTAGTGAAGTAAAAGTTGTCAAAAATATAAATAGTAAAGTACAGATACCCCCAAAAACGACTTAAGTAGTACTTTACACCACTGTGTGTGTGTGTGTGTGTGTGTTAAGACAACAACAGGGAATTGCATTGTATTTTGTTCCTCCAAAGCATTTCCTGCAATATAAAGAAAACTAAATAGGTCAAGGAGGCAGCAGCTCGCATGAAGAAGTGGTCAAAGAGCTGTTATCTCCATGTACTAACTAGAGCATACTATGGTACACATGTGATGCACAGGGAGTATATCAAAGAATGATCCCTCACATGCTCTAGAGAGTTTTACCACTGTGTGCTTCAGACAGCACAACACTGGGTCGGGAGGGTTGTAGTCCCACTCACCAGCAGTAGTGTCTGAAGAGATCATATCCTATAAAGTTTGGCACACAATGGAACGGAATACTGTTTTGGGTGTAAAGATCTGTGTCAAGATAATAAGAACAGCAGTGTCTTGGTCTCACTCTGTGTACTTTACATCAAATGGAAAACCAGCCAGCCAGACAGGAAGCGACTTTATAAACATTGCCTGAGAGAGAGAGCCTTCTCATGCTTTGTTGATTTAAAAAAAGCTTTGGACTGAATTTGGCATGAGGGTCTGCTATACAAATTGATGGAAAGTGGTGTTAGGGGAAAAACATACAACATTATGAAATCCATGTACACAAACAACAAGTGTGCGGGAAAAAATGGCAAACAACACACCCATTTCTTTCCACAGGGCTGTGTGGTGAGACAGGGATGCAGCTTAAGCCCCACCCTCTTCAACATATACATCAACAGATTGGCGAGGGTACTAGAACAGGCTGCAGCACCCGGCCTCTCCCTACTAGAATCTGAAGTCAAAGGTCTACTGTTTGCTGATGATCTGGTGCTTCTGTCACCAACCACAGAAGGCCTACAGCAGCATCTAAATAATCTGCACAGATTCTGACAGTAAATCTCAGTAAGACAGAAGTACTGAAGGTCCAGAAAAGGTCCAGATAACAAGATAATAAATACAAATTCCATCTAGACACTGTTGCCCTAGAGCACACCAACAATTAGACATACCTCGGCCTACACATCAGCGCCACATGTAACTTCCACAAAGCTGTGAACGATCTGAGAGGCAAGGCAAGATGGGCCTTCTATGCCATCAAAAGGAACATAAAATTAGACATACCAATTAGGATCTGGCTAAAAATACTTGAATCAGTTATAGAACCCATTGCCTTTGTGGTTGTGAGGTCTGGGGTCCACTCACCAACCAAAAATTCAAAATGAGACTGCATGCAGAATTCGGCAAAAATATCCTCTGTGTACAACGTAAAACACCAAATAATGCATGCAGAGCAGAATTAGGCCGATACCCACTAATGATCAAAATCCAAAAAAGAGCCATTAAATACGACAACCACCTAAAAGGAAGTGATGCCCAAACCTTCCATAACAAGCCATCACCTATAGAGAGATGAACCTGCAGAAGAGTCTGGGGCTCTGCTCGCAAACACAAATAGACCCCACAGAGCCCCAGGACAGCAACACAACTAGACCCAACCAGATCATGAGAAAACAAAAAGATAATTACTTGACACATTGGAAAGAATTAACAAAAAAAAAACTGAGCAAACTAGAATGCTATTTGGCCCTAAACAGAGAGTACACAGTGGCAGAATACCTGACCACTGTGACTGATTATGTACAGACTCAGTGAGTATAGCCTCGCTATTAAAAGAGACTACTCTCAAGGCAGACGAGGCTCTCAAGAGAAGACAGGTTATGTGCCCACTGCCAACAAAATGAGGTGGAAACGGAGCTGCACTTCCTAACCTCCTGCCAAATGTATTACCATATTAGAGACACATATTTCCCTCAGATTACACAGACCCACAAAGAACTCGAAAACAAATCCAATTTTGATAAACTCCCATATATATTGGGTGAAATACCACAGTATGCCATCACAGCAGCAAGATGTTCAATATGTGTGACCTGTTGCCACAAGAAAATGGTGACCAGTGAAGAACAAACACTATTGTAAATACAACCCATATTTATGTTTAGTTATGTTACCTATTTGCACATCGTTACAACACTCTATATAGACCTAATATTATTTTGGAACTTTTCTGAGTGTAATGTTTACTGTTCATTTTCTATTGTTCATTTAACTTTTGTTTATTATCTCTTTCACTTGCTTTGGCAATGTAAACATATGTTTTCCATGCCAATAAAGCCCTTAAATTTAAAATTGAAATAGAGAGAGACAGAGACAGAGCGGGAGGAAGGGATGATTTTTTGAACTTGAATATCGCACACACAAAGCGGATGAATGGTATATTATGACCAGTGGCGCACCCCTTTAGAAGGCAGCCTCCTGATTGACTGAGGAGATTACCAATAAAAAGGGAGGGTTATCAGGAAACAAACATGGCTACCCTGTTTGTTGGAGAGCCGCAAGAGATGGAAGGTGAGTGAACATTTTAAATACGGCATCTCAAATATTTTATAAAGAGTGATGAAATTGATATATGTATGCCCGAGGGTATTTCATTGTGTGCTACTTTGTCTCCTCCCTCCCTGAACATGCTAATGTTGTTAGCCAGATAGCTAGGTAGTAACGTTAGCTAGCTACCTTGCTTGTTAGCGTTGTCATTCAATAACGTCTTGTTTTCGTGCGCAAGCAAACAACTATGTAGCCACATTAGCATGTCAATGTATTTTGTTTGGATGGCATCCTCGTTTAATGTATCTAGTTAACATTAGCCTAGGAACTAAGTAGGAACATTTCATGGTGATTGGTCTGTCAAGGTACGCTAGCTGGTTGGTCCTTTCTGTCCAGTCAGTTAACGTGGCGATTTTACCCTCTTTTCGGATTCTTCAACATCTAAAATAAAAATGTCAGATGCAGTCGGGAACACTTGCTATCTTCTAAGCTCTAATAGTATAAATATGTTGCTAATGATGAACATGCGACTGATCAGGTTGCAGACAGACGCCCATACCATAGCAGATCACTTGAGTCTGCTACATGGGCGTTTGAGTTTTCCGTATAATGACCAAACTACATTTTTAAGGGACTGCCTGATTGACCCTGGCTGTGCCTCCCCATCTGTCCTCTATGTGCAGTGGACCGGAAGGGTGAGTCAGAGGAGTCTGGAGATGATGAGACCAGGAGGAAGAGCATCAATGGGGAGGTTGCCGCCAATCAGCCCCATACCACAGGTGGTGGCAATACACAAGCTATAGTTCCACACAAGGATAGTATCACGCTTCGTAGACACAAACTGAAGGAAAGATTTTGATTTAAACTGTTTGAGAACATTTTGTCCTATTGTAGCTAGTGCATACTTTTACTCTAGTTAGATGCTGTGTTAAGACACCCCTTGACATGTCTCCTTGTACACAGTTAAAGAGGAGTCTCCTGTTGAAATGGATACCATAACTCTGGACCCAGAGGAAGAGGTGAGGGGGGAGCAGTGTTATAATGGTGGCAGGTGGTTAAGTGCTCTGCCAGTAACCAAACTGTTGCTGGTTCAAATCCCCAAGCCAACTAGGTTAAAAATCTTGATCAAGGTACTTAACTCTAATTAAAAATAAAACCATCTGCTACATGACAGATAAAATAAGTTGCTGGAAGTTTGCCTTATGGAATTATGAATGCTATTCCAATGTAGTTCTCTACTGAATACCTACCCCTCTTATTCTCAGGATGTTGATCTTGTCCACTGTCGTATTGGGAAGATTGAGGGAATGGGGGTGTTGAGGAAGGCGAAGGTCAGTAGTTTGACTATTGGCTGTCACTCACCCATTGTAAACATCATATGGCTATTTTATTGGAAACATGGGTGACATTATCACAGTGGAATAATGGACTGTGAGCACAAACAGTATGACTAGATTTAATGTTGTACGTGTCCAGACGCTCTCTCTAAGGCAGAACCTGATCAAGACGATTGAAAACCTGGAGACGTTAGTGATGCTGAAGGAACTTGATCTCTACGACAACCAGATCCGCAAACTTGAGAACCTGCAGACCCTCAAAGAGCTGGAGTGAGTCTGACAGGACCACACACACGCCAGTGTTTCCCTCCCTATCAGCTGACCTAGAGAGCCTCAATGATCACCCTTTAGTGTATTCCTCTCCCCATTTACACTGACTGAAGCAACTGTTGTTTCATGCACCATTTCAGTTTCTGTACAGTTGACTTGAATGTGTTTTGACTCTGCTCTCCAGCCAGCTGGATGTGTCCTTCAATCTACTGAGGAAGGTGGAGGGTCTGGAGCGTCTGACGGGGCTAAAGAAGCTCTTTCTGCTGCACAACAAGATAAGCCACATCGCCAACCTGGACCACCTCACCGGCCTGGAGATGTTGGAGCTGGGCTCCAACCGCATCCGGGTAAGACGGGTCAATTGCATATTCACATATTGGGATGTCTTGGAATGGAATTGGAATGTGTAGAACAATGTTTTTTGTATTGGTCTAGATTTGGTTTGAGTATTGTACCAGAAAATCATTGTTGCTTTAAAGAGGTGAGGAATGACTGCTTGACCTAACTTGTGTGCATGCCTCGTTGTTTCCAGCTAATAGAGAACTTGGACGGGCTGTCCTCGTTGACGAGTCTGTTTCTGGGCACCAATAAGATCACTCAGCTGCAGCATCTGGAAGGCCTTCACAACCTGACAGTCCTCAGCATCCAGGTATGTGTATATATCACACACCATGGTTTGGGTCAATTCTGGAAGTATTATACTTTTCAGTTGGGAATAATTGTAATTTGTTTTACTTTCTGAATTGATCATCACCACTGCTTCCTGTAATGTATTGTTTGAAAACACTGCAGAAATGTTAAATGCACATTTTCTTGCTTTAGTGACCCAACTGTTTGTGCTGTTTAGTCGCGCTGCACTGTAGAAACCCATCTAATCATGATACAATGAGAGACATGTGGATTTTGGTCTCTGAGGATATGTTGTGTTCCTTTCTCTCCAGAGTAACCGCATCACCAAGATGGAGGGTCTGCAGGGTCTGGTCAACCTGAAGGAACTCTACCTGAGTCACAACGGCATCGAGGTCATTGAGGGCCTGGAGAACAATGTGAGTCGGTGTCAACGGCAACCACATGACTGTAGGGCTATGCACATTGCCATGGCGACTAATGAAATTACCCCAGGAATGCAATGTTTATGGAAGCCCAATAAACTGATGTGGTAAAATGTTCTACACACAGCCAATGCATGTAGTCAATGGTGATTACATGTACTGTAGTTATTGCTAAGTCCTTGTTGAATCAGTGTTTGCATGCTTGTTCAATGTCAAGAATTGTTTCAGAAATCAAAGCGTGTCAATTTTGACGCTGTTTGGCCACATACAGAAAAAGCTCACAACTCTCGACATCGCAGCCAACCGGGTAAAGAAAATTGAAAACATCAGCCATCTAACCGACCTACAGGAATTCTGGGTAAGAGATTTAAGGTTCATGGTGAATATGAAAGAGAAATAATGGATGAGTCATTTAAATGCTGGGGGTTTGTGGAATATGGCCATAGACCACAGCTGAGGTCTGTTCTTATGCACCGCGTGCCAGGGTAAAGCCCTTAGCCATGGTATATTTGCATTTTACCACAAACCTCTGAGGTGCCTTATTGCTATAAAACTAGTTACTAATGTAATTCAGAGCAGTTAAAATGTTTTCATCATGGTAAGTGGTCTAATATACCACGGCTGTCAGCATTCGGTGCTCGAACCACCCAGTTTATAATAAATAGAGCACTGTCACTTGTTGGAAAATGTATTTGAATCACATGTGAACTCTTTCCCAGATGAATGATAATCAGCTAGAGAACTGGTCAGATCTAGATGAGCTGAAGAGTTCCAAGGCCCTGGAGACGGTGTACCTGGAGAGGAACCCCTTGCAGAAGGACCCCCAATATCGCAGGAAGATTATGCTGGCTCTGCCCACCGTACGCCAGATCGACGCCACGTTCATCCGCTTTTGACCGGGCCACACCCCTACCTTGGTGTCCCTCCACTCACCGTTCTTCCCTTGCAACTGCAAAATGGACCTCAGCTTACTGCACACACTCATTCACCACAGGCACACACCGACAGATACAGACGAGTGTCCTTATATACCACATACACTCCAGCACACACACATTCTGACCATCACGGCTCACTTGCCTTACCGTCTCGTAAAACACGCATGTACACACTTACACTCACCATCTGACCTATGCTATTGTGTTAATGCATATTAATTTATTGTCAGAATTGGACTGGATAGGGTCTGGGAGGAGTGGGAGCTGCAGGAATGTCAAAGGACTGCCCCCCCCCCCCTTTTTCCCCCTTTGGATGTGGAGTAGGGAATAATTGCTCTGCCTGATGGTCCTTTTGTCTGGAGGGATTTAAAAGGCAGTGGGTCTTTCTCCCTTTGTTATTGAAATTGCACTGTACCTGGCAAGAAGGTGGGCTGGAGGTATTGCTGATGGTCTATTTAAGTGTTCATCACATTTCCTTCAGGAAGTTCTAAACTCACCAGACAGTCTTATTTTAAAGAATTAAAAAAATGTATCTATTAAATGTGACAATGGTAGCTGCTGCCTTTAGTGGTGCTAATATTGGTGTGTATGATACTGGGTGTGGTTGCCATGGGGATATTTAGCTCACCATAACACTAAGTTTCCCTCAAATTGTAGCTACGTTAAACAGACGCTGTATCTGTTGTTCAATGTGAAGGGTTAATTCACACCCTGTCATAAAGAAGCATACTCTGAAACTGGTCCAATTCGGGACAATAAAGCAAATGTGCTGTTCTGAATGCCAAATCATGGCAGCACCAAGAAACAAACCAGGGGTTTGTGCATTGGGAAAAAATGTAGCGGAGCATTTTGCAATGGGGCAAAATGGAAAAAAGTTATTGGACAAGAGCAGATGTTTTGTGTTTCTTGCCTGATGAACATGACCCAATTACCAGAGAGTATAACCACATGTGAAGAGTGGGATTTTTGCTTAAAGATTTGTTCACAACTGTTTTCATTGATTTGTTTTTTATTTAGTTTCTTAAACTGATTTGTTTTGAATGGTTCAAAGACCAAGTTTGATTATTTACAATGTCCTAATTCAAATTAATCTGCAGTCTGAGCTACACTGAAAAATAAACCATTTCAAATATTTTACTGCGTTACAGTTCATATAAGGAAATCAGTCAATTGAAATAAATTACATCCTAATTTATAGGTATTTAGTTATGCATCTGTTAGTCACAGATACCTAAGAGAAAATGTAGGGGCGGGGATCAGAACCAGTCAGTATCTGGTGTGACCATTTGCCTCATGCAGTGCGACATCTCCTTCGCATAGAGTTGATCAGGCTGATTGTGGAATGTTGTCTTACTCCTTCAATGGCTGTGAGAAGTTTCTGGATATTGGCGGGAACTGGAACACACTGTCTTACATGTCAATCCAGAGCATCCCAAACATGCTCAACGGGTGACGTGGATTATCTTGTCAAAGGAGAAATGCTCACTAACAGATGTAAACAAATTTGTGCACAATTTGAGAGAAATACGCTTTTTGTGGTTATGGAAAATTTCAGCTCATGAAACATGAGACCAACACTTGACATGCTGCGTTTCAATTTTTGTTCAGTGTATTGGTCCATAAGTAAATCTTACTGCTGTAAAAAAAAAACTAACATTCAATGGTGGTGACATTCAGATTATGTAAAGGAAAATAAGACTAAGTCTGTAATCATATTTCCATCAAAGTGAAAAGCCCATGCATATACATTTATGGAGTCACCTATAGTTTGCACTTACTGGTACACTTCAAGGGAAACTTGGGACAGAAGTGAACAGTGTTCGTGAACAGAAATGGGCTCAGATTACCTATTGACATGGATCAGTGGGCTCTGTCTGAGTGAATGTCTGTGTGGTATGTGGAAGGGAAGGAATGTGTTTGTTGTAAACTTTTATTTACCAGATTGCTCAGGATCCGTATGTCCATGCAGTACACCAACAGACGCAGAAGTTACCCCTAACTTCAGATCTAGGATCAGAAACTTTCTGTACCAATATCAAATTTGAACCTAAACCAGTAGTGGAATGACCCTGTATCAGTGGTTAGGAACAACTTATATTATCTCTTGAGTGAAATGTTACCTATACAACTTGGGCTTATTCAAGAGGGTGCAACATTTAGAATGTTACAGATGGAAATGCAATGTATATTATTTCAACTATTGACTCCTCCCTTTGCTAGACAAGTTGACAGTTCTATACAATGGATTTCTGCCCCACGACGGGTTCAGAGAACAATGCCACACAACTCACATTTTTTTTGCTCGCTTTTAGTTATGTTTGACAAAGTGCTCGGTTTACTGTTTTTGAACTGAATGTATTATAAAAGACTAAATAAAGTTACTTCAAATTAGATTGTTTTCCCACAAATGCTTACACCACTAAACTGACATGTTTTATTTTATTTGACCTTTATTTAACTAGGCAAGTCAGTTAAGAACAAATTCTTATTTTCAATGACGGCCTAGGAACAGTGGGTTAACTGCCTGTTCAGGGGCAGAACGACAGATTTGTACCTTGTCAGCTCGGGGTTACTAGTCCAACGCTCGAACCACTAGGCTACCCTGCTGCCCCAGGACCACTATGGCTGTGTTTACACAGTTAGGAAAATAATTTTGACCAATCAGGTCAGCTCTGAAAAACATCTACATTTGATTTGATTGGTCAAAAGATCAATTAGTGGGGGGAAAATATCAGAATTGGGCTGCCTGTGTAAACACAGCCTTATGCATGCACTGTATAAATTAGATTACATGTATTGACTATAACTACTGTACTAGTGTCAGTACTGTAACGACAAGAGAAAATAAGTTTCACTTAAAAGGATACCCTTGTAGTTCAACTGGTAATTTAACTACATTTTGCAGTAGTTTAAATTTGAATATTGGTAGTGTTTTCAATAAGTCATCTCTTTTCAGCCATGAAGCACACAGGAGGTTGGTGGCACCTTAATTAGGGTGGACGGGCTCATGGTAATGTCTGGAGCGGAATTGGTGGAATGGTATCAAACATTGTTTCCATTTGTTTGATTCCATTCCATTTGCTCTGTTCCAGCCATTTATGAGCCCCTCAGCCACTTCCACTGGTGTAGCTAACTAACTATTTTTTTGCAAAAATAAAATGGGTAGATAATTTCCTTCCTTTCTTTTTCTTTTTGCATCAGACCTGCCTAATTCTCATTTGAAACAGTTTTTGTGTTTAATACACCAAATTCAAAATGACACCAGAGTGATGTGTTCACCTCCCTTATCTCACCTCGTCTGCTCACATTGTATATAGACTTATTTTTCTACTGTATTATTGACTGTATATTTGTTTTACTCCATGTGTAACTCTGTGTTGTTGTATGTGTCAAACTGCTTTGCTTTATCTTGGCCAGGTCGCAATTGTAAATGAGAACTTGTTCTCAACTTGCCTACCTGGTTAAATAAAGGTGAAATAAATACATAAAAAATACTGTATGGGCCTACTATACAGCCAATGTAGTCAAACCAGACACAGGGCAATGAAATACATTACCCACAATCGAACACGAGTCTGCGTTACACCGGCAGCTAGACAAAGCTCGCGAGTACAGAACGGTAGTACGTACGTGCATCATTTGTGTTGTTGTTGGTCGCGGTAAGATGGCGGCGCTCGGGGATGGATCAGCTCCGGCGGTGAATGGGTTAATACAACAGTTCACAGCGATTACAGGTACAATTACATTTTCCTTCAATTCTTGCAATGTTCATTGTTAATGAGTTATGTTACAAAAATGGTCATGTCGCCCAAGCATCACAGAAAGCTGTGCAGGAAACTGACGGGGCATCAGTGCTTACTGCCCCCTGTCATCAAGGGAAAAACGAACTGGAGCACACGACCGTCAAGTGTGTGTGTGATCACCAGACTGGAGCATCTAACTTAACAAAAATGATCCACAGGAAAGACTAGGATTGCCTTGGGATGATGCCTGACGCAAAAGAAATGCTTTCTAGAGTTTCCACAAAAGTAATTTAGACTGGAGGTGCAATAGCTAACGTTAGCCATGTTGTCTCGTTTTAGTGGAATGGGCGTTGGGTATAACGTCTATCGGTATAACGTCTATCTAGTCGCGCTAACCTAGCCTAGGTTCCGCCTTATAACGCAATGGTGGCTGGAACATCTCCCGCCTGTCATGTTCAAGAAGCACCGGACCAGCCTCTCTCTGCTAAAGTTACACAAAGTTTGCATGGCTGAGATGGTAATTGAATTATTCTATATTATGTCGATATAGATGGCAATTTGGCCAAATACATTCCATTTTTTTGTGATAGTATCCATGTTCTCTGTCGAGTATACTTCAAAAGTGAAACGAACATGATAAAGTCTAACCATCTAAAGATGCATGAAAGTTTAGATTGCATGTTTTTTGCACATCATTTTAAGCAGGTCTTGATTACCATGCACGGAGATGAACCGTTCACATAGTGAAAGTACCATTATTCTGTTCTGCCAGTGCGTTTCTCAAACAAGAACAACGCATGCGCATAACTTGTTTTTTTGTGAGTGATCCTTGGGGTTCAGAGCTCGGAAAATATTTCATAATAGGCATTAAGTCAACCAACAAATTATTCAATCATTCAAAATATATTTTAGATTTAAATCAGTTAACTTTTTTAACATCCACATTTGATATTTCGGTGTGTGTGTGTCCGTGTCCATGCATGCTACTACACTCTCCCAGGTGCCACAGAGAGTGTGGGGAAGCATATGCTAGAAGCATGCAACAACAATCTAGAAATGGCAGTGACCATGTTCCTGGATGGAGGGGGGATCGCAGAGGAGCCCAGCACCAGCTCCAGTTCAGCAGGGGCCTCCAGCAGCAGAGCTCCCCCCGCAGAGTGAGTCAGTGGCCTGCTCCATCACTGCAGAGTCCTGATATGGAGCCTGTGTTGAAACAAACCCATACTTTGAGAGATCGCCAATACTGTCCCTGCTGTTTTTAATTAAAAGCATGTTAATAAGAAAATGAAAGGTCTGCTCTCCTGGAGTTTAAGTTTAATATAGTCTGTTTTTGTAGTGACCAAGTGCGGGCACCCATCCCTCAGAAGCAGGACATACTGGTAGAGCCAGAGCCTATGTTTGGAGGTACAGTACTGAAGTGCCACCCCTTCATTTAGCTTATCTGACTACAACTTGATCCTAATGGATCTCAATGGTGCTCCCTCTCTGTTTCCCCCTGTAGCCGTCTCAGTCCATCTAACTGTCTGTCCCTCTCTCTGCATCCATAACTCTCGCAGCACCAAAGCGACGAAGACCTGCCCGGTCCATATTTGACGGTTTTAGGGATTTCCAAACAGAAACAAGTAAGTAGCTTAGCGGTCTTTGTGTAGGTGTTTGTGTTAGCATAGAATGGGGATTTGTGTGCTAAATCCATTTTCCTGAATTGTGCCACCCAGCCCAGGCATCAGGCATAGCACTACTTAAAGCCGTACTTGAGTTGTGATCATGGTCAGGTTTTCTTTTACAGTGAGCTCCAAAAGTCATTGTATGATTTCAAATCCAAAGGGCTGGAGTACAGAGCCAAAACAACAAGAAATGTGTCACAGTCCCAATACTTTTGGAGCTTAATGTATACGCTAACGGCTTCTCTGCCCTCTCTCAGTCCGCCAGGAGCAGGAGTTGAGGAACGGCAGCGCGGTGGACAAGAAGCTCAGCACCCTGGCGGACCTGTTCCGGCCCCCCGTTGAGCTCATGCACAAAGGCAGCTTTGAGACGGTGAGGAGCCCCCTCCCCCTGGACACCCAAGCTCCCTAGACCTGGAGGACTGTCAGTCGACCCTCATCCAAACCACCCTTAGCTGAAAGGATTGGATGGGTTTCTAAGCAGTACGGCAACAATTCCACCGAGCTTGCCAGAGGGCAAGGTGGAGCTATTACCAAATTGCTCATACCTATCCGGCTCCTTTCTCTCTCTAGGCAAAGGACTGTGGTCAGCTGGAGAACAAGTGGCTGATGATCAACATCCAGAATGTGCAGGACTTTGCCTGCCAGTGTCTCAACAGAGACGTGTGGAGCAACGACGCGGTCCGGACCATCATCAGGGAGCACTTCATATTCTGGCAGGTATGCAGTGTGCACACAGACGGAGATGAACGTGCATTCGCACATCAAATCAAGTCAAGCTTTATATAGCACATTTCAGACATGAATGCAACACAATGCACTTGACAGGAAAAAACTAATAAACAATGTAAATAAAAACTGAAATATTTACTACACAAAAAACATAAGAGGGAAACAAAAACAAAATAATAACAATTTGAAACTGAAAGACTAAAAAAGGACCCTAAGGAAAAGCAAAGCAAAAAATGTGTTTTTAAGATCCCTTTTAAATATGTCTACAGTTTCGGCCCACCTCAGGATCTCTGGCAGGCTATTCCAGAGGCATGGGGCATAGTAACTAAAAGCTGCCTCTCCATGCCTCCTGGTCATAGGCTTTGGGATAGTTAAAAGGCCAGTGCCAGAGGACCTGAAGGACCTACTGGATACATAACTTAAAAGCATGTCTGTAGTGGAGGAGGTTGAGAGCTTCAAGTTCCATGGTGTCCAACAAACTAACATGGTCCAAGCACACCAAGACAGTCATGAAGAGGGCACGACAAAACCTATTCCCCCTCAGGAGACTGAAAATATTTGTCATGGGTCCTCAGATCCTCAAAAGGTTCTACAGCTGCACCATCGAGAGCATCCTGACTGGTTGCATCACTGCCTGGTATGGCAACTGTTCGGCCTCCGACCGCAAGGCACCACAGAGGGTAGTGCAAACAGCCCAGTACATCACTGGGGCCATGCTTCTTGCCATCCAGGACCTCTACACCAGGCGGTGTCAGAGGAAGGCCTTAAAAATGGTCAAAGACTCCAGCCACCCTAGTCATAGACTGTTCTCTCTGCTACCGCACTGCAAGCGGTACCGGAGCGCCAAGTCTAGGTCTAAGAGGCTTCTAAACAGCTTCTACCCCGAAGCCATAAGACTCCTGAACATCTAATTAAATGGCTACCCAGACTATTTGCATTGCCCCCCCTTTACACCGCTGCTACTCTCTGTTGTTATCATCCATGCATAGTCACTTTAATAACTCTACCTACATGTACATATTACCTCAACTAACCGGTGCCCCCGCACATTGACTCTGCACCGGTAGTCCCCTGTATATAGTCTCGCTATTGTTATTTTACTGCTGCTCTTTAATTACTTGTTACTTTTATTTCTTATTCATATTTTTTTTAAACTGCATTTTTGGTTATGGGCTCGTAAGTAAGCATTTCAATGTAAGGTCTGTTGTATTCGGCCAATATGACTAATAAAATTTGATATATATTGGGGTGCACAATCATGGATTGATTTGAAATGTCGCCTTACCATTCAGAAAAAGTTCATAACCAAGTTTCCATCCACAGTTTTATGCGAGTGAAGTCCACAAAAATAGTTGCATTAAATAGCAAATGTGCCTACTCTGGTCTTAGCACCTACGCTTTAGCCAACAGCTGGCAGTGTGGATGGGCAGTACGCAGTGTGGATGGGCAGTATGCAGTGTGGATGGGCAGTATACAGTGCATTCGGAAAGTATTCAGACCCCTTGACTTTTTCCACATTTTGTTACGTTACAGCCTTACTCTAAAATGTATTAAATTGTTTGTTTTTTTCCCTCATCAATTTACACACACTACCCCATAATGACAAAGCAAAAACAGTGTGTGTGTGTATATATATATATATATATATATATATATATATATATATATATATATATATATATATATATATATATATATATATATATTTTTGCAAATGTATAAAAACTGAAATATCACATTTACATTAGTATTCTGACCCTTTACTCAGTACTTTGTTGAAGTACCTTTGGCAGCGATCACAGCCTCGAGTCTTCTTGGGTATGACACGACAAGCTAGCCAAACCTGTACTTGGGGGGTTTCTCCCACTCTTCTCTGCAGATCCTCTCAAACTCTGTCAGGTTGGATGGGAAGCGTCTCTGCACAACTATTTTTAGGTTTTTCCAGAGAATTTTGATCAGGTTTAAAGTTCGGGCACTGGCTGGGCAGCTCAAGGACATTCAGAGACTTGTCCCAAAGCCACTCCTGCGTTGTCTTGGCTGTGTGCTTAGGGTCGTTATCCTGTTGGAAAGTGAACCTTCGGCCCAGTCTGAAGTCCTGAGTGCTCTGTAGCAGGTTTTCATCAAGGATCTCTCTGTACTTTGCTCCGTTGATCTTTCCCTCGATCCTGACTAGTCTCTGCCGCTGAAAAACATCCCCACAGCAAGATGCTGCCACCACCATGCTTCACCATAGGGATGGTGCTAGGTTTACTCCAGACGTGATGCTTGGCATTCAGGACAAAGATTTTAATCTTAGTTTCATCAGACCAGAGAATCTTATTTCCCATGGTCTGAGAGTCCTTAAGCAGGCTGTCGTGCCTTTTTTCTGAGGAGATGCTTCCGTCTGGCCACTCTACCATAAAGGCCTGATTGGTGAAGTGTTGCAGAGATGGTGTTCCTTCTGGAAGGTTCTCCCATCTCCACTGAGGAACTCTGGAGCGCTGTCAGAGTGACCATCGGGTTCTTGGTCACCTCCCTGATGAAGGCCCTTCTCCCCCGATTGCTTAATTTGGCCGGGCGGACAGCTCTAGGAAGAGTCTTGGTGGTTCCAAACTTCTTCCATTTAAGAATGATGGAGGTCACTGTGTTCTTGGGGACCGTCAATGCTGCAGAAATGTTTTTGTACCCTTCCTCAGATCTGTGCCTCGACACAATCCTGTCTCTGAGCTCTACGGACAATTCCTTTGATTTCATGGCTTGGTTTTTGCTCTGACATGCACTGTTAACTGTGAGATCTTTATATAGACAGGTGTGTGCCTTTCCAAATCATGTCCAATTAGTTGAATCAGTTGACTCCAAGTTGTGAAAACTTCTTAAGGATGATTAATGGAAACAGGATGCAGCTGAGCTCAATTTCAAGTCTCATTGCAAAGAGTCTGAATACTAATATATATATATATATATATATATATATATATATATATATATATATATATATATATATATATATATATATATATATATATATGTGTGTGTAAAAAAGGTATTTCTGTTTTTTATTTTAATACATTTGCAAGAAATTCTAAACCTGTTTTCACTTTTCCATTATGGGGTATTGTGTGTAGCTTGTTGAGGAAAAACATACACTTTATCAATTTAAGAAAGGCTGTAGTGTAACAAAATGGGGGTAAAATTCAAGCGGTCTGAATACTTTCCGAATGCACTGCGTACTGCCTACCCACACTGCGTACCGCCTACCCACACTGCGTACCGCCTACCCACACTGCGTACCGCCTACCCACACTGCGTACCGCCTACCCACACTGCGTACCGCCTACCCACACTGCGTACCGCCTACCCACACTGCGAACTGCCAGATGTTGGCTCAAGCGTACGTGCTAAGACCAGAGTAGGCACATTTGCTATTTAATGCAACAATTTTTGTGAAAACTATCGGTTGAGTTGAAAATGCGTGGAAACACATTGAACTTAGTACATAAAAACTTAAGCGAAAAAGTACATTTTGTGTGCACTACGTCAACACGCACTGATTTTTATCTGCAACGTGTCAGTTTGGTAGAAACACCACTGGTGGGAAAATGCACATTTTCTTTATGCAGTTTTAGAATATTCACATAAAAATCTATTTGCCGATTGGATGAAAAACTATCTACTGTAACTTTTTGTTTTTCTCCTTCATAACTCTCATGCATACACAAGCTGTCACATCCACACACAGGTGCGCACGCTCGTATGCACTGTGTGCCGCAGAGGCGTGTTGAGGGGAGCTAGCCTGCTGTGTGTCTGCATTTTATGTGTTCGTGTGCACGTGTGTATTGACAGGTGTACCATGACAGTGAAGAGGGCCAGAGGTATATCCAGTTCTACAAGCTCAATAAGTTTCCCTATATCTCCATTTTGGATCCCCGCACAGGTGAGGCCTGCTCTGAGTCTCTTGAGTGTTTAAACAGTTAATATTAAAAAGGTATGACTGATGATGCTCGTGTTTGACCGTTCTGCAGGTCAGAAGATGGTGGAGTGGAACCAGTTGGACGTTGCTTCGTTTCTGGAACAGGTGACGGGCTTCTTGACGGAACACGGCCAGCTAGACGGCCCGGCGTCCAGCCACCCGCCCCCGGCCAAACGGGCCCGCTCCGTGAGTCTCTGCTCACTCTCTCTCTCTCTCCCTCTCTTTCTTATTAAATACTGTCCATATTGCTCATTCCAGTCACATTATCACTTTTATTCTCTCACTCTCTCCATCACTTCTGTCTATCTCACACCTCTATTTTATGTGTTCTCTTTCTCTATGTCTGTCTTCTCGGTCTGTTTTATCCCAGGAAAGTCTGATAGACGCCAGTGAGGACAGCCAGTTGGAGGCAGCGATCAAAGCCTCTCTCCAGGAGACCCACTATGAGTCGTCCTCCGCCCCCGACCTCCCCGACTCCCCCCACTCTGTAGAGGTAGACTCGGATGGAGACTCAGACGAGGAGCCCTTCTCCGACAGCGAGGGCCTCATCTCTGTCGACGGCTCGGACAACGAGACAACAGAACCACAGGAGGGCAGCTCCTGCTCCACAGGCGGAGACACCCCTCCTGGACCAGCCCCTCCCACATCTGCAGCTGTAGCCCCCCAGCCCCCGCCACAGCCGGACAGCCCACCTGCCTGTCACAGGAAGTCCCCCCACAACGAGAACAGCCACAGGAAAGAGGAGAGCAAAAAGAACCACCTGGAGCCTCTGGCGGCTGCGCCGGCCCGCTCCCAGGCCGACCCAGACTCAGAGCATCGTTCTGGGGAGAACCATCGCACCGCAACAGGCCAAAGCTCCAAATCTGTTAAGACGGAAACCTCCGACCTCGACTGCCTTGATGACAATGGTACTAAAATGATGCCTGTGTGTGTGTCTGTGCAGCATGTTCAAGTGTCTAGATTGTGTGTGCGTATCTATGATTTACGTCTTCATCCGTCCCTACTCTGACTGCACTCTTTCTGTAATTGTGTGTTCAGGTCCCAAGGCCAGACTGATGCTGCGCTATCCAGACGGACAGAGAGAGCAGATCGCCCTGTCGTCCAAGGCCAAGCTTATGGTGAGAATGTACTCTTGTGCTAGACCTTGTGTTAAATTAAATTAATGAAGAAAAAAAATATTCAAAATCCTGGTCAATTTTCAGTTCAAGAATTGATGTTCAATTCATCACCTGATTTGACTCAGTGGAAATGCAGCTGATCCCAACCCCCGGTACACTATATATAAAAAAGTAGGTGGACACCCACCCCTTCAAATTTGTGGATTCAGCTGTTTCAGCCACACCCGTTGTTCACAGGTGTATAAAATTGAGCACACAGCCATGCAATCTCCATTGCCAAATATTAGCAGTAGAATGACCTTACTGAAGAGCTCAGTGACATTCAATGTGGCATCATCATAGGATGTCATCTTTCCAACAAGTCAGTTTGTGAAATATCTGCCCTGCTAGAGCTGCCCCGGGTCAACTATAAGTGCTGTTATTGTGAAGTGTAAACGTCTAGGAGCAACAATGGCTCAGCTGCAAAATGGGAGGCCACACAAGCTCACAGAATTGGTAGTGAGCTGTCCTCGGTTGCAGCACTCACTACTGAGTTCCAAACTGCCTCTGGAAGCAACGTCAGCACAATAACTGTTTGTCGGGAGCTTAATGAAATGGGTGTCCATGGCCGAGCAGCCGCACACAAGCCTAAAATCACCATGCGCAATGCTAAGCGTCTGCTGGAATGGTGTAGAGCTAGCCACCATTGGACTCTGGAGCAGTAGAAACATGTTCTCTGGAATAATGAATCACGCTTCACCATCTGGCTGTCCGACGGTCTAAATAATGTTCTGGGGCTGTTTTTCATGGTTTGGGATAGGCCGCTTAGGTCCAGTGAAGGGAAATCTTAACTCTACAGCATACAATAACATTCTAGACAATTCAGTGCTTCCAACTGTCTGGCAACAGTTTGGATAAGGCCCTTTCCTGTTTCAGCATGACAAACGTGCACAAAACGAGGTCCTTACAGAAATGGTTTGTCGAGATCGGTGTGGAAGAACTTGACTGGCCTGCACAGAGCCCTGACCTTAACCCCATCGAACACCTTAGTGATGAATTGGAACACCGACTGTGAGCCAGGCCTAATCGCCCAACATCAGTGCCCAACCTCACTAATACTCGTGGCTGAATGGAAGCAAGTCCCCGCAGCAATGTTCTAACATTTAGTGGAAAGTCTTCCCAGAAGAGTGGAGGCTGTTATAGCAGCAAAGGGGGGACCAACTCCATATTAATGGCCATGATTTTGGAATGAGATGTTTGATGAGCAGGTGTCCACATACTTTTGGTCATGTAGTGTACATTAAGATATTATAAGACATTTATAAAGGCTCATACATGCATATAACTCTTTATAAAGCAGTTATAAAGCATTATTTAGTAAAGCATTACCTACCTTCAACTGTGTCCTCCACCCCCCCTCCAGGCTCTGGTTAGACATGTCCAGTCGAAGGGCTACCCCAACGAACGCTTCGAGCTCGTCACCAACTTCCCCCGACGGAAGCTGGCCCACTTGGACTATGACGTCACACTGCAGGAGGCAGGGCTTTGTCCACAGGAGACTGTATTTGTGCAGGAAAGGAACTAAGCCATGCATTTTCTATCTTCAGACCACGCCCATTTCACCAGTGACCCGGGAGGACGTTACAGGCCGCTACTCCTGGGCTTTTTTTATTTTGGAATTAGACCATGCCCCTATTTGGGGACACCGAACTGTGGATGAACTTCATTACCCATCATTCCACTGGGAGGAAGTGACTGGCCTGTGTACTCTTTTTAGTAGGCATTGTTGTTCATCGTCAATTACCGAATGGATTCTATTCTGATTTTAGTTTTATTCTGAGGTAATAAACCAATCGGAGTAGAACACCTTAATGATACTGTTACAAATAAGCTGAGGCCCCTTAATAATGATCAGAGCTGGCATCAGAGCTGGCTCAGGAAAACTTTACAGACTATTATCCATAAAGGATGTCAAATGTCAGATATTTTTTTGAAGTTATTTTTTGATTCATGAACACCTACAGCCAGTTAAAGGAGCGACTTGAACTCTGATTGGTCCCAAATGTGCTCTTCTACGTGTTGATTGGGTGAGGAGGGGACTTTGAATACAGGAATTGATGGAGAGGGGAGAGGGGGGTTCCTCAACTGTCAACCTGCACTACAGGAGTGGTGTAGCGATTGACATTTAGTCTTAGTCGGTGTATATATATATATATATATCTTTTTTTTTCTACCCCATTTCCAAGAAAAGATGCTGAAATATAATCATAAAAACAAAGGGAAACTTGTTTGCTCTATTCCATTTCTACCATGTATTTGTCTATCTGCAATCTGTCTAAATTGTGACCACAACCTCAAAAGTATAGTGTTGGTGATGATGATCATTTCTTGATACCTCCGCCCCAATGTACCGAACGATCTGGGTCAGTGTAAGCAATGGGTGGTGCTGTTTGGTGTTATCACTCTTACTAGCCCAACTATAACTAATATCTATCTTGTCTAGTCAGATATGAGGGAGAGGTAACAAGTGGATTCTGATTCGGGCCATGTCCAATATTACTAATGTGCTTTAAACCTTTACCCACAGACTGGATATGTCTGTCACAGGGTTTCATCAACTTAGCTGTGAGCTAAGAATCCTAACCGTGGGAGAGCTGTCAAGTTGTGGACTTCTGGTCTGAGTGAGAAGTTTAACATGGGGTCTTGTTGCATACAACTGTCTTGAATACATTTTGGAGTATTTGTATGGCGATTTCTAGATTCCTAGAACTCAGTACATTGAATTGTATCCAAATCGAATTCAAATGTCAGGTCAGGTTAAAGGGATACTGCAAGATTTTGGCAATTAAGATGCTTTATTTTTTACTTACCCGGAGTCAGATGAACTCGTAGATACCATTTATACTGTACTTGTAGACTTCCAGTCATTGTGCTAATGCTAGTTAGCATTGCTTCACGAAACTACCTATTAACTAACTTCATACTGCACGCAGACATAAAAATGTTATCCACAAGCTCATCTGACTGGGTAAGTTGAAAAATGACTTCATTACCAGAAACTCACAGTATCCCTTTAATCATTCTGGGAAGTCAAAGTCCCCATTTCAGTTATGTACAGTCGTGGCAAAAAGTTTTGAATGACACAAATATTAATTTTCACAAAGTCTGCTTCCTCAGTTTGTATGTTGGCAATTTGCATATACTCCAGAATGTTATGAAGAGTTATCAGATGAATTGCAATTAATTGCAAAGTCCCTCTTTACCATGCAAATGATCGGAATCCCCCAAAAAACATTTCCGCTGCATTTCAGCCTTGCCACAAAAGGACCAGCTGACATCATATCAGTGATTCTCTCATTAACACAGGTGTGAGTGTTGACGAGGACAAGGCTGGAGATCACTCTGTCATGCTGATGGAGTTTGAATAACAGACTGGAAGCTTTAAAAGGAGGGTGGTGCTTGGAATCATTGTTCTTCCTCTGTCAACCATGGTTACCTGCAAGGAAACACGTGTCGTCATCATCGCTTTGCACAGAAAGGGCTTCACAGGCAAAGATATTTGTGCCAGTAAGATTGCACCTAAATCAACCATTTATGGGATCATCAAGAACTTCAAGGAGAGTGGTTCAATTGTTGTGAAGGCAGCTTCAGGGCGCCCAAGAAAGTCCAGCAAGCGCCAGGACGTCTCCTAAAGTTGATTCAGTTGTGGGATCGGGGCACCACCAGTACAGAGCTTGCTCAGGAATGGCAGCAGGCAGGTGTGAGTGCATCTGCATGCACAGTGAGGCGAAGACTTTTGGAGGATGACCTTGTGTCAAGAAGGGCAGCAAAGAAGCTGCTTCTCTCCAGGAAAAACATCAGGTACAGACTGATATTCTGCAAAAGATACAGGGATTGGACTGCTGAGGACTGGGGTAAAGTCATTTTCTCTGATGCCCTTTCCGATTGTTTGGGGCATCCGGAAAAAAGCTTGTCATGAGAAGACAAGGTGAGCGCTACCATCAGTCCTATGTCATGCCAACAGTAAAGCATCCTGAGACCATTCATGTGTGGGGTTGCTTCTCAGCCAAGGGAGTGGGCTCACTCACAATATTGCCTAAGAACACAGCCATGAATAAAGAATGGTACCAACACATCCTCCGAGAGCAACTTCTCCCAACCATCCAGGAACAGTTTGGTGACAAACAATACCTTTTCCAGCATGATGGAGCACCTTGCCATAAGGCAAAGTGATGACTTAAGTGGCTCGTGGAACAAAACACAGATATTTTGGGTCCATGGCCAGGAAACTCCCCAGACCTTAATCCCATTGAGAGCTTGTGGTCAATCCTCAAGAGGCGGTTGGACAAACAAATTCTGACAAACTCCAAGCATTGATTATGCAAGAATGGGCTGCCATCAGTCAGGATGTGGCCCAGAAGTTAATTGACAGGTCTTGAAAAGACGGGTCAACACTGCAAATATTGACTCTTTGCATCAACTTAATGTAATTGTCAATAAACGCCTTTGACACTTATGATATGCTTGTAATTATACTTCAGTATTCCATAGTAACATTTGACAAAAATATCTAAAGACACTGAAGCAGCAAACTTTGTGAAAATGAATATTTGTGTCATTCTCAACTTTTGGCCACGACTGGTGACTACCCAGAGGTGGGGCCACCATAGAGATACTGCTGAGATACATAGATATACTATCTAACTTCCATTACATCCATAATTCTACACCCATTGTTGATACTTTGTTGACCTTTCAAACCTTGTTGACCTCCTTGCCCCTTGTTCTGGAACACCTGTGAGAGCAAAGGTCAGAGTTGAAAGAGGGATATCTGCAGCTGATTAAACAGGTGAGGTTGTTGACCCGGCTTCACTCCTCTTTCTGTGCAGGACGTGAAGGACATCCCTTACTTTCCCCTCTTCTCATTTCTAGGAATGGAACAGTGCCACAGGAGGTTGGTTGGGGAGAACAGGCTAATGGTATTGGCTGGAGTGGAATGGTATTATGCGTTTGGCATTCCATTCAATCTGTTCCTGACATTATTATGAGCCAGAGTATATGAGCAGAGTTGAGCTGTTGGAAATCCCAGTCATTGCTCACTGAGTAGTATTTGCATACTGCCCTGTACTTGCACACTGCCCTGGCACTCATCTTTTTGCCCGCTCCACAAAAAATTGCTCTGCACTCACAGGAAGAAAAAAAGCTGCCGTAGGCTATTTAACAAGGACCCATCTGATAATAGGCTATGTGGCCACCGTGTTTAAAAGGGAATCTTTTTTTCTAATCTATTGATGATCAGATACTAGTAACTGGCTCTGTTGTGCTCACATTTTACAGTTGATACAAAACTTTTGCATTGTTGCAAATGTAACCAGTGTGAAATGGCTGGCTAATTAGCAGTGTGTGCGAGTGACATTTCAATCACTGACGTCACTCACTCTGAGACCTTTAAATAGTTGTTTCCCTTGCTCTGCGTGGGGCGATGCTTCGAAGGTGAACGTTGTCTGTTCAGAGGATTCCTGTTTTGAGCCCAGGTTAGGGCAAGGAGAGGGTGATTGAAGCAACATTGACCTATTTCTTTGTCGACTCCTATCAATATATCTGTGCATTAATGGGGTGGCAGA
This sequence comes from Oncorhynchus tshawytscha, assembly GCF_018296145.1. Taxonomy (NCBI): domain Eukaryota; kingdom Metazoa; phylum Chordata; class Actinopteri; order Salmoniformes; family Salmonidae; genus Oncorhynchus; species Oncorhynchus tshawytscha. Next base: position 28,197,743 of record NC_056456.1, on the reverse strand, counting down.
TAGCCTAGTGGTTAGAGCGTTGGAATAGTAACCGAAAGGTTGCAAGATTGAATCCCCAAGCTGACAAGGTAAAGATTTGTGAAGGTGCCCCTGAACAAGGCAGTTAACCCACTGTTCCTATTAAAAATAAGAATGTGTTCTTAACTGACTTGCCTAGTAAAAAAAAAAAAAAAGTTAAATGGTGGGGTAGGCTAAATAAAATCCACAGAATAGGCACTTTTGGAGTGGGAGGGAAGGCCAATGCTCCAACTTTGTTTTATTTTTTAATCCGCTCCAGCCTCGCTCCACTTCTGTTACATCCTCTGTAATGAGTAGCCTCCAATGGAAGGAGCGTCGCTGACCCAGACGCTGAGGTCTTCAGAGAGAATGACAGAGCAGGGAGTATAAGATATGAGGATGTCCTAAAATGGACACTGGAAACAGGCCACCACTTTATTATTTCCATTCCATATCTAAAAGACCTGAACACAATGGGCAGGTAATTCAGTAGACCCAGCTAGGTTAACGCGATGATTCAGCTCTGCAGCGGCTCAGATCCTCTCCCCATCACGTAAAATAGGGAGAAAGAAGTTCATTCCGCCGGATGGAACTCCCAGCGCAATCTCAGAAACGAGTCAATGGAGGTTAATGTGTGACTACTGACCTGTCTGGAGGCTGAGCACCACTGCAGTGCAGTAATGCACCTACCACAGGAGCAGCTCAGGTCAGGATAATCAGAGATATTGCCTGTATTGGGTTCGAGTTCAGGCTCTGTCGCAGCCGATCGTGACCGGGATACCCATCTACAAACCAGAGGTGGGAACACCGGTTCAAAGTGGTGTGGCAATATTCATCTGTGTATTTTCTGGTGCCTGGAGTTTTTCCTGAGCTCATGGCCTGGTCAGGTAAAACTCTGGGTCCTATTCGTAGTCTGACAGGATCCAACGGTAGCTTGTTTACTCACTGGCCTGATTTTTAAATGCATTGGTGTCAGGCAGTTTGGTTATTTGGTTATTATGTGTTCAAAAATGTCTTTAATATAATTTAGTCATTCCTCTTTCAGAATTTTTTACATCTCAAAACGGGATGCTGCCCCTTTAAGACAATTGCTTTCCAAAATAGATATTGAGCTGACTACAGTAGGCTAGCCAAGATGAACGCTAAAGTGCATTTTTGTAGCTTTCATTTTGCAGATTGAAAAGTACTGTGGCAAGTGCTGTCTCGCCACACATTTTCCCGGCGGCTCTGCTACAAACAGTCCCACATTTTTCAGAGAAAGTGTTAGTGTTTACATACTGGAGAGGGAATGCAAAACAACGACGCTGGACAGAGTGGAATCAGGTGTATCAAAAGGCAATTTATTGAGTCAGATATTTTGTCCTGCCGTTATCGTGCACGGACCTAAGCAATGCGACTCTGTGAGGAGTCAGAATCATTAGGCTGCCTTGCCAGAGTTTACAACAGAATGTATACACAGAATAATGTAGGTGGGGTCTCGTCGTGTTGGTCTTCTGACTGGTCCTGAAGAGTTGGAGGCGGGCCCTGCTCTAGCCAGAGCAGGAGCCTCATTGGTGCACAGCAAAGTCCTTTGCTCTTGGCACCCGACCAGTAGGGGGGGGGGGGTAATGGTAATGTCTGCTTTAGGCTCAGGTGTTTCCTGTTTATGCAGGAGTGCATGTAGGGTTCAATGTCAGTGAGATAGCTTGGCACTTCTAAGCTCGTTAGTGTTGCAGGCTGCTCTTTGTAGTTTAGAGGGGAGTATATTTGCGTGATGGCAGCTGTGTGTCCTTCGGATAATCATGTTATTGCACGTAGGCTCTAAACTTGACTGAGGACACTGGGCCCAGAGTTATCTGAGGGCATCCGGTTTAACCAGAGTGTTGGTCTGCTAGTAGTGCTCGATTATTAGAATTATTTATATAACAAAAGGGAGCGAGACACGAACACTGTTTAGGGTAAAAAGTCAATTTATTGCATCACGTGATACAATATGCTTTCCACAAACCAGTCACTGTATGATGTCAATGTTATTTATCTATTTGATCAGGTACAGTATGCCTGACTGTATACTGCCCACATTTGTCATATAATTAAGCAATAAGGCACAAAGGGCAGTGCTGTATCATGAATACAAAATGGCATTGTTCGGTCCGATGCGATTAATAATGATTTACATATTTTAATTCAAACGTTATTTCGATAGGTCAATTCATACAATTTCATTATTTCACCAGAAGATAAATTACGGACAAAAATCTGGTTGTTGTCAGTTCTTTTGGTCATGTTTCTACAAACTCGACCAAGTCGTTAGAACATGTTTTGTTTAGAACTATGTGTACGGGGCTTAATACAGTTGTATTCCAGACACTATGGGAGACTCTGGGGAAGCCCATAGTGAATCAAATAAAAACATAGATTAAGTGGACTGAAAAGAGGAAGAAAAATTAACAAAAAGTGCTGTAAACTGCTGTTACATTTGCTGACATGATTAAAGGTCTAGTAAACAGTACCTTTCGCGTTGTATTTTATATAATAAGCTCAAAGAAAGGGTAACAAATTTGGAGACACCGCTACGATTTATTTTCATGTGAGCACCGGCTCATATTCCTTGAACGGACAACGAGTGAGAGACATTGGGAGAGTAGCTAGCTAGCTAACGTTAGCGGGCTATCCACCCAACGGATTGTAGCTATATTGCCTGCAATGTTGATGGACAATATGCGTCGAGAGAGGGAAACGTTGTTGGATGAAATCGAGCTGAGTTTATGGACTTTAACTGAAGACAATTTACGGCACCTGTGTGTACGTTGTGGAATATGAAGTGTAGATGACTATAGTAAATGGAAAGAGTAATCGCGCGTTGCGGTGCAAATTGATGGAGGATTTAATGGAATCAGAGGATGATTGAATGTCATGGTTGCTTCAACTGAAATACGAAATCAAAGGAATATCGGACTCGGGAGGATACTGCAAACAGTCTGCCTACAAGTCCCAACTAGTCGGCGCCAACAATGTAAGTGGACAGCGAATCCAGGGGAGAGACGGGAGCTGCGGCAGGACGAAAAGAAGGAGGGGCTCCTCAGCCCAGCAGAGAAGTAGGCTCAGCTCCAGAAAGGCATATGCCACAGAGAGAGAGTGGAGTGAGTATGTCCAGTTATAAAGACTTTAAAAATCATGGATAGATAGATCAGAATCAGAAAGGTAAGCTCAGCTTCAGCAGTCTAGAACATCAGATTGAAAATGGAAGGAGAAAAGGGTACCATGAATTACCATAAACGATATCATAACCGCCATCGATAAAAGACAGTACTGTGCAGCCATCTTCATCGACCTTGCCAAGGCTTTCGACTCTGTCAATCACCACATTCTTATCGGCAGACTCAGTAGCCTCGGTTTTTCTAATGACTGCCTTGCCTGGTTCACCAACTACTTTGCAGACAGAGTTCAGTGTGTCAAATCGGAGGGTATGCTGTCCGGTCCTCTGGCAGTCTCTATGGGGGTGCCACAGGGTTCAATTCTCAGGCCGACTCTTTTCTCTGTATATATCAATGATGTTGCCTCTTGCTGCGGGCAATTCCCTGATCCACCTCCACGCAGACGACACCATTCTGTATACTTCCGGCCCGTCCTTGGACACTGTGCTATCTAACCTCCAAATGAGCTTCAATGCCATACAACACTCCTTCTGTGGCCTCCAACTGCTCTTAAACGCTAGTAAAACCAAATGCATGCTTTTCAACCGTTCGCTGCCTGCACCCGCACGCCCGACTAGCATCACCACCCTGGATGGTTTCCGACCTAGAATATGTGGACATCTATAAGTACCTAGGTGTCTGGCTAGACTGTAAACTCTCCTTCCATACTCATATCAAACATCTCCAATCTAAAATCAAATCTAGAGTCGGCTTTCTATTCCGCAACAAAGCCTCCTTCACTCACGCCGCCAAACTTACCCTAGTAAAACTGACTATCCTACCGATCCTCGACTTCGGCAATGTCATCTACAAAATAGCTTCCAATACTCTACTCAGCAAACTGGACGCAGTTTATCACAGTGCCATCCGTTTTGTTACTAAAGCACCTTATACCACCCACCACTGCGACCTGTATGCTCTAGTCGGCTGGTCCTCGCTACATATTCGTCGCCAGACCCACTGGCTCCAGGTCATCTACAAGTCCATGCTAGGTAAAGCTCGGCCTTATCTCAGTTCACTGGTCACGATGGCAACACCCACCCGTAGCACGCGCTCCAGCAGGTGTATCTCACTGATCATCCCTAAAGACAACACCTCATTTGGCCGCCTTTCCTTCCAGTTCTCTGCTGCCTGTGACTGGAACGAATTGCAAAAATAGCTGAAGTTGGAGATTTTTATCTCCCTCACCAACTTCAAACATCTGCTATCTGAGCAGCTAACCGATCGCTGCAGCTGTACATAGTCTATCGGTAAATAGCCCACCCAATTTACCTACCTCATCCCCATACTGTTTATATTTATTTACTTTTCTGCTCTTTTGCACACCAATATCTCTACCTGTACATGACCATCTGATCATTTATCACCCCAGTGTTAATCTGCAAAATTGTAATTATTCGCCTACCTCCTCATGCCTTTTGCACACAATGTATATAGAGACTTTTTTTTCTACTGTGTTATTGACTTGTTAATTGTTTACTCCATGTGTAACTCTGTGTTGTCTGTTCACACTGCTATGCTTTATCTTGGCCAGGTCGCAGTTGCAAATGAGAACTTGTTCTCAACTAGCCTACCTGGTTAAATAAAGGTGAAATAAATCAAATAAATAAAAATCATAGAAGCAGTAATCAGGGATGTGAGCCCAGGGTTTAGGATGAAGGGTTATCTGGAGAGAAAAACATACATGACACGCTACACACTAAAGCCAATCTTGAGGACACATGATGAGGAGAAGGATGCTACTGAACTGTATTTGACTAAGGCAACACAAGAGTCTGCCTTGGACTTCCTAGTCCGAGTCTTTGACCTGAGACAGAGTGTTATCAGACTCAGCTCGTGCCCAATCAGGACTGAAATATGGCACAGAATTAGTCAAGAGCCAATGCCTGCAGGCCATTATTATTGGGTAAACAAATGATAATGTCAGGGCAGAAATGAGAGTGCATCTCCAGAATATTAACACTAGTGATGAACTGTTGCTTGAGAAAATGCTAATTGCTCAGGGCAATGAAAGCGAATGCATGCAAATGGACAGGATTTCACGTAAGTTCACACCCACATGAGTGAATGCTCTACAGAGTGAGGATAACGGTGATAGTGGAGAGGAAGGTGCACAGGCAGAGTCCCCACAGACCACAGTCTGAAAACAAGAGAAATACAATCCCATCCTGAGTCAAATTGATGCGAGCAATGAAGCAATCAAAAGAACTGACCTGTCAGCTAGCATCATTAGTACAGTCAGTGCAGGGCCAGGGTGACAGTTCAGTTAGGAATTGCTTTAACAGAATACATTTTAAAAAGTCCAACCAACAGAGAGAAAAGAAAATGCAAAAGTGGTTATAAGACTGGTCAACATACTTGCCAGCATTGCTACAAATGTGGCAGTGATAACCATTTGGCAGAGGCAATGCACAGCCATTGGGAAACACCTGGAGGTCACAACCATGGAACGAGGAGTGACCTCAGATACATCTAGTTCCATCCAGTGCTGCAGTGCAAAGGGAGAGAGAACCTCAGAGTTGTGCTCATTGTGTCATCAAGCTGCCTATTGTTCCAAAGTGTGCCAACAGGATCATTGAAAACCGCACCAACCCACATGTAAGACTGCTCGCAAGACTGACCACAACTCCCCTTGTCCCATGACACAGAGAGAGTGGGGGCCAACTACCCCAGCTACCACAGGACATTGTAATATAGCATAGCTCATTGGTAAAAGATGTCAAGTGTGATGTTATATGGAGGATGTAAAGACTCTAGCACTATGGGACACAGGGGCTCATCATAAATGAGGAATGGAGAAGCGCACACAAATTAGCCCACTGGCAGAAATTATGGGCAATACAGAGAAACTGGATCTGAGGGCAGCCAGTGGCACTGAAATTCCCTTTCTGTGTTGGATGGACATTTGTTTTAGTTTGCTTGATCCCAAAGCTGATGTCATTGCAGGAAAACAATTGAGAGTTCTGATATTAGTTACAAATGAAAAACTGGAGAAACCAATCATTGGGTTTAATGTAATTAAATAAATAGTTTCAAACAAAAAGTAACAATGACCCCTCAGAGCTGATGTATACAGTAAAGATGCTAAGAAATGCGCTAAAGCTAGGACAGGGAAAGGCAAAGACTCTACTCAATCTGCTATAGCACTCAGAGTACACGGAGGTATGCTTGGTTACAGCAGTCAGACGTGACATTGTCATTCCAGGTGGACAAACAAAATGGATTCATCCCTGTATCTCAAGAGAAGCCTCCTTCAATGATAAAATTGCGTTATTTGAACCGGGCGTGAGAGTGATCTGTGGCCTGGACCTACAAAATCAGGTTGTGAAAACATCAAAACGCCCATCTCGAGAAGTTGACATTGCAGTAGTGAATACAATGGTGTGCCGTGCACTATTGTCAATGTTGTGCACACTAGATGAAGAGAGAAAGGCCAACTGGGGTGATTATCTGAACAAGGTCATTCACGCATATAATTGTACAACCAGTTAGAGGTCGACCGATTAATCGGCATGGCTGATTTAATTAGGGCCGATTTCAAGTTTTCATAATAATCGGTAATCAGAATTTTTGGACGCGGATTACATTGCAATCCACGAGGAGGCTGTGGCAGGCTGACCACCTGTTACACGAGTGCAGCGTCAAAAGGACCTTGTGGCTGCAAGGAGCCAAGGTAAGTTGCTAGCTAGCATTAAATTTATCTTAAAAAACAATCAATCTTAACATAATCACTAGTTAACTACACATGGTTGATGATATTACTAGTTTAACTAGCTTGCCCTGCGTTGCATATAATCAATGCGGTGCCTGTTAATTTATCATCGAATCACAGCCTACTTCAACTTCGCCAAACGGGTGATGATTTAACAAAAGCGCATTCACGAAAAAGCACAATCGTTGCACCAATGTACCTAACCATAAATATCAATGCCTTTATTAAAATTAATACACAGGTATTTTTTTTAAACCTGCATATTTAGTTAAAAGAAATGAATGTTAGCAGGCAATATTAACTAGGGAAATTGTGTCACTTCTCTTGCGTTCAGTGCAAGCAGAGTCAGGATATAATGCAGTAGTTTGGGCCGCCCGGATCGTTGCGAACTGTGTGAAGACCATTTCTTCCTAACAAAGACCATAATTAATTTGCCAGAATTTTACATAATTATGACATAACATTGAAGGTTGTGCAATGTAATAGCAATATTTAGACTTAGGGTTGCCACCCATTCGATAAAATATGGAACGGTTCCGTATTTCACTGAAAGAATAAACGTTTTGTTTTTCGAAATGAAAGGTTCCGGATTTGACCATATTAATGACCAAAGGCTCATATTTCTGTATATTTATAATATTATAATTAAGTCTATGATTTGATAGAGCAGTCTGACTGAGCAGTGGTAGGCAGCAGCAGGCTCGTAAGCATTCATTCAAACAGCACTTTCCTGCGTTTGCCAGCAGCTCTTAGCAATGCTTGAGGCACAGCGCTGTTTATGACTTCAAGTCTATCAACTCGTGAGATTAAGCAGGCAATACTATAGTGCCTATTAGAACATCCAATTATCAAAGGTATATGAAATATAAATGGTTTAGAGAGAAATAGTCCAATAATTCCTATAATAACTACAACCTAAAACTTCTTAACTGGGAATATTGAAGAACTGGAAATATTGAACCACCAGCTTTCATATGTTCTGAGCAAGGAACTTAAACGGTAGCTTTTTTACATGGCACATAATGCACTTTTACTTTATTCTCCAACACTGTTTTTTTGCATTATTTAAACCAAATTGAACATGTTTCATTATTTATTTGAGACTGAATTCATTTTATTTATGTATTATATTATGTTAAAATAAGTGTTCATTCAGTATTGTTGTAATTGCCATTATTACATATATGTATGTGTATAAATATGTGTATATATGTTTGTGTAAGTGTATATATTTTTATTTATTTATCCATCCGTTATTTTACCAGGTAAGTTGACTGAGAACACATTCTCATTTGCAGCAACGACCTGGGGAATAGTTACAGGGGAGAGGAGGGGGATGAATGAGCCAATTGTAAACTGGGGATTATTAGGTGACCGTCATGGTTTGAGGGCCAGATTGGGATTTTAGCCAGGACACCAGGGTAACACCCCTACTCTTACGATAAGTGCCATGGGATCTTTAATGACCTCAGAGAGTCAGGACACCCGATTAACGTCCCATCCGAAAGACGGCACCCTACACAGGGCAGTGTCCCCAATCACTGCCCTGGGAAATTGGGATATTTTTTTAGACCAGAGGAAAGAGTGCCTCCTACTGGCCCTCCAACACCACTTCCAGCAGCATCTGGTCTCCCCATCCAGGAACTGACCAGGACCAACTCTGCTTAGCTTCAGAAGCAAGCCAGCAGTGGTAAGCGGGGTGGTATGCTGCTGGTATATATATATGTATGTGTGTATATATGTATGTGTGTATGTATTTGTATATATATGTATGTGTATAAATATATGTATGTATTTGTGTATATATATATATATATGTATGTATATATATGTATGCACTGCCAGAGCCCTGGAAAATCAGAGCCCTGAAAAACCTCAAATGTGCATGTGTCTGCTCAAACGGTCAGAAACAGACTCCACGAGGGTGGTATGGGGGCCCGACGTCCACAGGTGGGTGTTGTGCTAACAGCCCAACACCGTGCAGGACGTTTGGCATTTGCCAGAGAACACCAAGATTGGCAAATTCACCACTGGCGCCTTGTGCTCTTCAAAGATGAAAGCAGGTTCACACTGAGCACATGTGACAGTCTGGAGACGCCGTGGAGAACGTTCTGCTGCCTGCAACATCCTCCAGCATGACCGGTTTGGCGGTGGGTCAGTCATGGTGTGGGGTGGCATTTCTTTGGGGGGCCGCACAGCCCTCCATGTGCTCGCTAGAGGTAGCCTGACTGCCATTAGGTACCGAGATAAGATCCTCAGACCCCTTGTAAGACCATATGCTGGTGCGGTTGGCCCTGGATTCCTCCTAATGCAAGACAATGCTAGACCTCATGTGGCTGGAGTGTGTCAGCAGTTCCTGCAAGAGGAAGGCATTGATGCTATGGACTGGCCCGCCCGATCCCCAGACCTGAATCCAATTGAGCACATCTGGGACATCATGTCTTGCTCCATCCACCAACGCCACGTTGCACCACAGACTGTCCAGGAGTTGGCGGATGCTTTAGTCCAGGTCTGGGAGGAGATCCCTCAGGAGACCATCCGCCACCTCATCAGGAGCATGCCCAGGCGTTGTAGGGAGGTCATACAGGCACGTGGAGGCCACACACACTACTGAGCCTCATTTGAACTTGTTTTAAGGACATTACATCAACGTTGGATCAGCCTGTAGTGTGGTTTTCCACTTTAATTTTGAGTGTGACTCCAAATCCAGACCTCCATGGGTTGATACATTTGATTTCCATTGATAATTTTTGTGTGATTTTGTTGTCAGCACATTCAACTATGTAAAAAAAAAAGTATTTAATAAGAATATTTCATTCATTCAGGTCTAGGATGTGTTATTTTAGTGTTCGATTTATTTTTTTGAGCAGTGTATATATATGTATTATATGAAATCTGTATTTTTGGGCGCCGATTTGCCCCCCCAATTTTTTTTACACCTTTATTTAATCTTTATTTAACTAGGCAAGTCAGTTAAGAACACATTCTTATTTTCAATGACGATCTAGGAACGGTGGGTTAACTGCCTGTTCAGGGGCAGAAAGACAGATTTTCACCTTGTCAGCTCGGGGGATCGAATCTTGCAACCCTACAGTTAACTAGTCCAACGCAATAACGACCTGCCTCCCTCTCGTTGCACTCCACAAGGAGACTGACGGTTACGCGAATGCAGTAAGCCAAGGTAAATTGTTAGCTAGCATTAAACTTATCTGATAAAAAACAATCAATGATAATCACTAATTAACTACACATGGTTAATGATATTACTAGATATTATCTAGCGTGTCCTGTGTTGCATATAATCTGACTGAGCATACAAGTATCTAAGTATCTGACTGAGCGGTGGTAGACAGAAGCAGGCACGTAAACATTCATTCAAACAGCACTTTCATGCGTTTTGCCAGCAGCTCTTCGTTGTGCGTCAAGCATTGCGCTGTTTATGACTTCAAGCCTATCAACTCCCGAGATGAGGCTGGTGTGACCGAAGTGAAATGGCTAGCTAGTTAGCACGTGCTAATAGCGTTTCAAACTTCACTCGCTCTGAGCCTGTGGTTGTTTCCCTTGCTTTGCATGGGTAACCGCTGCTTTGAGGGTGGCTGTTGTCGTTGTATTCGAGCCCAGGGAGGAGCGAGGAGAGGGACGGAAGCTATACTGTTACACTGGCAATACTAAAGTGCCTATAAGAACATCCACTAGTCAAAGGTTAATGAAATACAAATGGAATAGAGGGAAATAGTCCTATAATAACTACAACCTAAAACTTCTTACCTGGGAATATTGAAGACTCATGTTAAAAGGAACCAGCTTTCATATGTTCTGAGCAAGGAACTGAAACGTTAGCTTTCTTACATAGCACATATTGCACTTTTACTTTCTTCTCCAACACTTTGTTTTTGCATTATTTAAACCAAATTGAACATGTTTCATTATCTACTTGAGGCTAAATTGATTTTATTGATGTATTATATTAAGTTAAAATAAGTGTTAATTCAGTATTGTTGTAATTGTCATTCTTTTTTTAATCGGTATCTGCTTTTTTTGTTGAAAAATTATAATCGGTCGACCTCTAGTGTGTATATATGTGTATGTGTATATATATGTATGTATGTGTATATATGTATGTATGTGTATATATGTATGTGTGTGTATATATGTACAGTATCACAAAAGTGAGTACACCCCTCACATTTTTGTAAATGTTTGAGTATAACTTTTCATGTGACAACAATGAAGAAATGACACTTTGCTACAATGTAAAGTAGTGAGTATACAACTTGTATAACAGTTTAAATTTGCTGTCCCCTCAAAATAACTCAACACACAGCCATTAATGTCTAACCCGCTGGCAGCAAAAGTGAGTACACCCCTAAGTGAAAATGTCCAAATTGGGCCCAAAGTGTCAATATTTTGTGTGGCCACCATCATTTTCCAGCACTGCCTTAACCCTCTTGGGCATGGAGTTCACCAGAGCTTCACAGGTTGCCACTGGAGCCCTCTTCCACTCCTCCATGACGCCATCACGGAGCTGGTGGATGTTAGAGACATTGCACTCCTCCACCTTCCGTTTGAGGATGCCCCACAGATGCTGGAGTGGCCTAGCCAGTCTCCAGATCTCAACCCCATAGAAAATCTTTGGAGGGAGTTGAAAGTCCGTGTTGCCCAGCAACAGCCCCAAAACATCACTGCTCTAGAGGAGATCTGCATGGAAGAATGGGCCAAAATACCAGCAACAGTGTGTGAAAACCTTGTGAAGACTTACAGAAAACGTTTGACCTCTGTCATTGCCAACAAAGGGTATATAACAAAGTATTGAGATAAACTTTTGTTATTGACCAAATACTTATTTTCCACCATCATTTGCAAATCAATTCATTAAAAATCCTACAATGTGATTTTCTGGATTTTTTTCTTCTAATTTTGTCTGTCATAGTTGAAGTGTACCAATGATGAAAATTACAGGCCTCTCTCATATTTTTAAGTGGGAGAACTTGCACAATTGGTGGCTGACTAAATACTTTTTTGCCCCACTGTATGTATGTTTTTATATATATATATATATATATATATATGTATATATATATATATATATATACATATATATATATATATATGTATATATATATATATATATATATATATATATGTATATATATACATATATATATATATATATATATATATATATACGTATATATATATATATATATGTATATATATATATATATATATATATATATATATATATATATATGTATGTATGTATGTTGATATATATGTATGTGCATATGTATGTATGTATGTATGTTGATATATATGTATGTGCATATATATATATATATATATGTGTGTTTGTATATATATATATATATATGTTTGTATATATGTATGTTTGTTTATATATATGTATATGTATGTGTGTACATGTATGTGTGTGTATATATATATATTTGTATGTGTATATATATATATATATATATATGTGTGTGTGTGTATATGTATGTATGTGTATATATATGTCCTTCAGAAAATCGGTATCGGCGTTGAAAAATCGTAATCGGTCAACCTCTACCACCAGTGATGCTCCTGGATTCTCACCGTATTTCCTGCTATTTGGAAGGGCTCCACTACTACCTGTTGACCTTGTCTTTGGGTTACAGATAAAGGAACATGAGAAATCATACCAGGATTATGCTAATAATTGGCAGCAACAGATGGCGGAAGCCTATGAAATCGCTATTAGAAACATGGAGAAATCAACAGCAAAGGGAAAAGCCTACTACGATCGGAAGAAAATGAGTTCGGTTCTGGTCTCAGGGGATTGTGTACTGGTAAGGAACATGTCAGAAAGTGGGGGACCAGGAAAGCTAAGATCACACTGGGAGGACCAAATACACTTGGTGGTAACCAGGAAAGGTGATGACCGCCCTGTCTATGAGGTAAAACCCGAGAGGGGTACAGTCAGGGCCCGGGTTCTGCATCGCAATATGCTAATGTCATGTAATTCCCTACCATTTGAGGAACCCGTGAGAGTGATCTGTGGCCTGGACCTACAAAGTCAGGTCGAGATGAGCTTTTTGATGTTATCTCGAAAAGTTGACAGTGCAGTAGTGAATACTACCAAACACGACATTACCTCACCAAGACAAACCGTGATAGGGATATTACAGAGAGTAGTAGCGTGTCACCCGGTTCCTGTGCCCAGTGGAGAAAAGGTTACTGCAGCACAGGTTCAGGAAAGATCCCCAGCGGAGCCTGGCCCTGACACCAGTCACATAGAGGGGTGGGACCCACCTGTAGATGTTCAGCACGTTATCCAAGAACAACAAGAATTAGTCAAACAGATGCTCAGAGGGGAGTCAGACATTTTCACCAAAGATGACATGGACATACTGTAGGGTGTATTGAAAACATTGACTGATAACATACCAGTGGCAAAGAAATACAATGGTGTGCCACGCCCCTTGTATGCACAGGTGAAAAGCCACCTTCAGGGGCTCCTGAACAGAAACTTAGTCAGGAAGTCAACTTCATCATACGCATCACCTCTGGTCCGAAAAGGATGGGATTTTGACTTTGTGTTGATTACAAGGGATTGAACAAGAAGACTGTTCTGGACAGGCATCTCATACCCCGTATCCAGGAAATACTTGATGGCTTGAGAGGAAACTCACGGTTTACAATTTTAGATCAAGGAAAGGCATGCCACCAAGGCTTTGTGGGAGAGGAGTCCAGACAACACACTGCCTTCAGCACCCCTTGGGCCTTATATGAATGGAATAGAATTACCTTGGGCTTATCAAACAGTCCCTCTGCCTTCCAATGAAGCATGGAGGAAAGTTTAGAGGGTATAAGAGATAGAATCTGTATACCATATTTGGATGATGTGCTTATTTTTAGTCATTTGAACAACACGTGAACGATGTCCGTCAGGTACTCAGACAGCAAAATAAATGGGTTATTAAACTCGGGGCTGATAAGTGTGACCTATTCAAGAATGAGGTCTGTTATTTAGGAAAAATAATTTCATCTGAGGGTTACAGAATGGATGTTAAATAAATTGTAGCAGTGCAAGAACTGGTAAACACTGACAAACGTGAGAGTGCTGAGGAAACTACTGGCGTTTCTAGGGTACGATAGGGGTTATGTACAGAACTTGTCACAGCATGCAAAATGTCTCTATGACCTACTAACAGTGAAGTCAGAGACCCCAGCATCTGGGAAGCGAAGGACAAAGGGAGCTATGCAGTCGGGACAGGCTCTGCCCCACTAGAAAGTTATATGGGAGGATGCTCACCAGAGAGTATTAGAACACTTGGTGAGTGTGTTGACTAATCCACCTGTGCTTGCTGACCCAGATTTCAACAACCCTTTTATCCTGCATGTTGATGCCTCTGAAGAGTGATTGGGAGGTGTGTTATACCAACGACAAAGTGTCAAACTCCTGCGCCTGACTTCCCTGCCACCAGCACGCACCCATTACAGATAGGCTATTCTTTTGGCCTATTCAATCATCAGTCGTTTTTCGTATCATAGGCGAATTGTCTAGTCAAAGTAATCTATATGGCATAGTAATGGCATAGTATCCCACATATCTTGATAAGTAAACATTGTAAACCATAGCCTAATAGCATTTCCAACTTGGTTGTTGAACTGTGAGGCTCTTTTCCCTGGGACTGTCACTGAAGGTGACTCAGTCCAGGAGACGCCAGACAGGTCAGGTCTTAAAAGCTTGGTTTCACATCTGAGAGTTTCAATATGTTCATAGGTCTGTGTACAAAGCTCAGTTTTTACATCATACCTAATTATTGATGTAGTTCATATAGGCTCATCAGAAATGTCCAGATCCTGAAATATGCAACACGAAGAAACTCTTCTCCATGGGTCATAACCACTGTGTAGATCATTGATCATAACCGCTGTGTAGATCATTGATCATAACCACTGTGTAGATCATTGATCATAACCGCTGTGTAGATCATTGATCATAACCGCTGTGTAGATCATTGATCATAACCGCTGTGTAGATCATTGATCATAACCGCTGTGTAGATCATTGATCATAACCGCTGTGTAGATCATTGATCATAACCGCTGTGTAGATCATTGGTCATAACCGCTGTGTAGATCATGGATCATAACCGCTGTGTAGATCATGGATCATAACCGCTGTGTAGATCATGGATCATAACCGCTGTGTAGATCATTGGTCATAACCGCTGTGTAGATCATTGGTCATAACCGCTGTGTAGATCATGGGTCATAACCGCTGTGTAGATCATGGGTCATAACCGCTGTGTAGATCATGGGTCATAACCGCTGTGTAGATCATGGGTCATAACCGCTGTGTAGATCATTGGTCATAACCGCTGTGTAGATCATTGGTCATAACCGCTGTGTAGATCATTGGTCATAACCGCTGTGTAGATCATTGGTCATAACCGCTGTGTAGATCATTGATCATAACCGCTGTGTAGATCATTGATCATAACAGCTGTGTAGATCATTGATCATAACCGCTGTGTAGATCATGGATCATAACCGCTGTGTAGATCATTGATCATAACCGCTGTGTAGATCATTGATCATAACCGCTGTGTAGATCATTGGTCATAACCGCTGTGTAGATCATGGATCATCATAACCGCTGTGTAGATCATTGGTCATAACCGCTGTGTAGATCATTGGTCATAACCGCTGTGTAGATCATTGATCATAACCGCTGTGTAGATCATTGGTCATAACCGCTGTGTAGATCATTGGTCATAACCGCTGTGTAGATCATTGGTCATAACCGCTGTGTAGATCATTGGTCATAACCGCTGTGTAGATCATGGATCATAACCGCTGTGTAGATCATGGATCATAACCGCTGTGTAGATCATTGGTCATAACCGCTGTGTAGATCATTGGTCATAACCGCTGTGTAGATCATGGGTCATAACCGCTGTGTAGATCATGGGTCATAACCGCTGTGTAGATCATGGGTCATAACCGCTGTGTAGATCATTGGTCATAACCGCTGTGTAGATCATTGGTCATAACCGCTGTGTAGATCATGGGTCATAACCGCTGTGTAGATCATGGGTCATAACCGCTGTGTAGATCATGGGTCATAACCGCTGTGTAGATCATGGGTCATAACCGCTGTGTAGATCATGGGTCATAACCGCTGTGTAGATCATTGGTCATAACCGCTGTGTAGATCATTGGTCATAACCGCTGTGTAGATCATTGGTCATAACCGCTGTGTAGATCATGGGTCATAACCGCTGTGTAGATCATTGATCATAACCGCTGTGTAGATCATGGATCATAACCGCTGTGTAGATCATTGATCATAACCGCTGTGTAGATCATGGATCATAACCGCTGTGTAGATCATTGATCATAACCGCTGTCTAGATCATTGGTCATAACCGCTGTGTTGATCATGGATCATAACCGCTGTGTAGATCATGGGTCATAACCACTGTGTAGATCATGGGTCATAACCACTGTGTAGATCATGGATCATAACCACTGTGTAGATCATTGGTCATAACCGCTGTGTAGATCATGGGTCATAACCACTGTGTAGATCATGGATCATAACCACTGTGTAGATCATGGATCATAACCACTGTGTAGATCATGGGTCATAACCACTGTGTAGATCATTGGTCATAACCACTGTGTAGATCATGGGTCATAACCACTGTGTAGATCATTGATCATAACCACTGTGTAGATCATGGATCATAACCACTGTGTAGATCATTGATCATAACCACTGTGTAGATCATGGGTCATAACCATAGATCATTGGTCATAACCACTGTGTAGATCATTGATCATAACCACTGTGTAGATCATTGATAATAACCACGAAGTTTACCAGACAGCGGCTGCCTGCCCATGATTAAATGCCTCTATAATGCAATATCGAATGACATTCATGCTTTCCTATATAATCAAGTGATTATGTTATCTAAGCTCGTAAGCACTGAAGCTTGTGGTGATCAGTTGCATGTTATTGAGCCTCTCCACAAGTATAGAAACTACAGGTTAAAGTGCTTAAGTTTGTAAAAGTGGAAGCGGTGTCCTCACTGACCTAGGCCAATTTGGATTGCGCACACAACGCACTGCAGTGAATGTCAAACATCAAATCATTGGAATGACAAACAAACAAATCTATAAATAACTTTAATCTGTTTAATGGATTGCATAATATATAAGATCAAAAGCATGTAGAAAGACCCATTTATAATGTTTTGTGTTGTCAAGAAGCCATGACTGTTAATTAGCCAAAACGTACGGTGCACGGGTCAAACCAGAACAGATAACTAAAAACACAACATTTGAATAATAAAATAATTATTCAGTTTCTCATTTTTTAATATTTCCTTTTAGACAATGAAAATAACATAACCGTTCATGTGTTGTTTAATTTCAGATTCAAATCAAATAAAAAGAGGAATGACCCTTTACTTGTTTTTTAATCTTGTTATCTAATAGGCCAAAAAGTTCACAGACCCATAAACGAGAAAAGGAGTTGCTATCTGATTTTCGATTTTCGTTCTTAAAATTCAGAAACTTAATTTATTTACAGTTTTTACACTTCCTATTTACAGTTTTTACACTTCCTGATTTGAATGGAATAACCAATGAATGAAAGATACACGGACCAAGAATGAAGATCTGGTTAATGGCTCCACTGAATTTCTGGTTATATAAATGGAAAGGCTGCTCTCTATGTTGACCCAGAGCATTGCACCAATAACGGTGTGAACTTGTGCAACTTGGCCCAGCAACTAACGTAACAGTCTTTATCGCTGTTACTGCACTCTGACACTACTGACTCAGATCATGGGGTCAAAGTTTACATGATACTGTGTGTGTGTGTGTCAGAGATTGTGCGTTTGTGGGTGTGTGTGTCCAGCTGTGGTTATGCATATGACCAGCCACCTGATTCAAATCAATGGTCATGTCCTTGTCAGAATGTTTCTTAGTTTTAGAGTGTTTCTTTGTCAAACGCACAGAGTGCACTGCAGACCCTTTTGTTATCCCAAACCCCTGAGAAACAAACCCATGGAGAGGCTGGAGTACAGTCACAGTGCAGCGCACAGGGTGCAATTTTGCACAAAAGTTTGACCTTAAAAAGCCCTTGGCATCTGGCAAATGTCTGATTGGTGGTCTGCCTCTAACCTTTAAACTACCTTACTCTAAAGATTCCTGGACCTATCTAATTTTGTGATAGGCCCTTCACTGTCCAGTTCTCTGCATGAATCAGCAAGTAGGGCATGAGTAAATAAATATCCATTGCCACTGGCCACTTGGATTGGATTATTAAAATGTACCAGTTGTTTGAATGAAACTCGCCTCCATTGTTCTGAGGCTAGAATGGAAAGCTGGACACCCCATCTCATTTCAGGGCCCATAGGGTGCTGTTCTAGGACCAGGTCCCCCAAGCCCATATAATCCTATTCATTCTGATCTAAAAGGTCAAACTGATACTATATCAGTACTCCTACTATGAGACTCTTTGGGCCTGATTTAGACTTACGAATTCATGCGTTTCCTACGCATGCCTTTCCTACTCACTTCTCAATTGTTGTTATTCCGACTTACCTTATGAAGGCTCGTAACGTGATTTGCAGGCGTGGTTCCCTTGCACACTGAAAACCCTCCCACTTGCTGGCCAACAGATTATCTCATAGAGTTTTCATTCAATAGGGTTTTCAGTACATTTATCTTAAACCAACACTTTAAATATGGTGTACCTTTAATAAAAATGTTGTTGACAGACTAGAATACATAGAGAGAACGAGTTCCAAGAATAGGGATCAATGAAATAATTTTTTTAAATGATATGTATATTCGTTTCCGTTTCAACACCAACTGGTAGATTAAAAAATACTCAAATTTTATAGATTATTTAGGCACCTTTTTGGGTTAGGATGGTATGAATCATTAAAAAAACTAGTTTGAAGAGCATTCTGCAGTAAATATATTGATGAATCTAAAATCTAGTTGTTTGATTCCTTCTGAAAATTACCACATTCAGTTCTTTAACCCACGGTAATGTTGGAAGATTGGTGTGCATATATAGAATTATAATAGGGAAAATAGTGTAGTGCCTATTATAGTGCCTATAATGTGCCATGTGTGGGGTACGGCTTGGTAAGCCCTCCCCTTCATAACGATTTAATTAGCCTATATGTCTTTTTTTATATTATCATCTGTTACTAATGATCCTCAGCAACAACCACACTGCCGTGACGGCGTTTACAGGGAGAACTAAAAGGTAAACAAAACAATGTAATTAAATGGAATGATAATGTAGTCTATACCAACTGAAGGGAACTAACTGTACATTGGCAGTTGAATATGTGTGGTTATTAGGAAATAATGATAGGCTACCCCCACTATCAGTATCGACTATCAGAAAGTCAGGGTAGCCTATAATTAAGACATTCGAGAGTGCTCATCCCTGCAAGTTAAAAGGCTGTACAATTCAAATTCTGCATAATGGCACAGCATTTCATATACTTTTCAGTGGGAAAGTTGAAATGTTGATATGCTTCAGTTTGACTGGTTTCACATTTGTCTCCAGCTATTAGAAGGTCAAATGTATCTAAAACAAGTGTCATTTATTTTTTAGAATTCTCTTATCCAAATGGGTTACTAATTTCCCTATATATTATGAATAGCTCTTATCAAGTAATAAATGACAGTGCGTGGAGAATGCTGTTATTTCTCTTTGGGTTGCAGACTACCTTAAAATCACATGACTTGGAGATTCCAAAATGTAGCCATTACAACCCCTTCCAATACACTCCCATACATTCTTATTGTAAGATCAGGGAAATAATATTACTTCCAGTCATCGGAGGCTACAATAACAGTGGTTTATTGTGAAAGGATTAAAATAATATTTGATTTTAACAGGTACGTGTTGGCTGAAAAGGACAAGTAACATTAACAAAGGCAGGCTAATCTCTTGTGTTCTTTGCTAGGTCTCATTCGGAGAGCGGCCTGTACTTTAACTCCTGTGTTGGGTAATGTTGACTGTACAAACACCAGTCAAATATGTTTGCTTGGCAGTTAAACTGACAAAAAGAAAAAATTCTCTATACTCGCTCAGCGTTTCTGTCAGTCATATTTCATATAATTGATTCATCAATTGATTCATCAATGATGTTAATATCATTTTATCGGTATGATAGCTTTTCTTCAAAGCGTATTTTACATTTGAGAACCATATTTATAGTACTACCAAGAGTTCAAGTCAAGTCTAATGCTATTGATGAAAAATATGACTTTCCTTTGAGTCGAGATGGGCTGTAGAGAATTAACGCTCAATTCAAGATTAACAGTAGCGACATAGATATGGTAGAATACAGAGTGGAGACATGAAACTGAGCAATCAACTGCCTACAACAAAGGTGCAACCATGCATTTGTGCATTGTGGCACTATCTGCTGTGCTTGCTTGACAACTACTATTCATGACAACGAC
Source organism: Oncorhynchus tshawytscha (assembly GCF_018296145.1). Lineage (NCBI taxonomy): Eukaryota > Metazoa > Chordata > Actinopteri > Salmoniformes > Salmonidae > Oncorhynchus > Oncorhynchus tshawytscha. The sequence continues at coordinate 28,177,361 of NC_056456.1, read as the reverse complement.
ATAAAAAAAGAGATGCCATGAGCATGAATTGAGGTAACAGAAGATTACTGTTCATGTTATTCGATCAGTGCTATATTGTGAGCAGGTGCTATCTATGGGGGAAGCTAAACTGCTGCTTGAGACACCAATTTTTCACCTATAGCACCTGTTGTAATGTACAGTGCCTTGCGAAAGTATTTGGCCCCCTTGAACTTTGCGACCTTTTGCCACATTTCAGGCTTCAAACATAAAGATATAAAACTGTATTTTTTTGTGAAGAATCAACAACAAGTGGGACACAATCATGAAGTGGAACGACATTTGTTGGATATTTCATACTTTTTTAACAAATCAAAAACTGAAAAATTGGGCGTGCAAAATTATTCAGCCCCCTTAAGTTAATACTTTGTAGCGCCACCTTTTGCTGCGATTACAGCTGTAAGTCGCTTGGGGTATCTCTCTATCAGTTTTGCACATCGAGAGACTGAAATGTTTTCCCATTCCTCCTTGCAAAACAGCTCGAGCTCAGTGAGGTTGGATGGAGAGCATTTGTGAACAGCAGTTTTCAGTTCTTTCCACAGATTCTCGATTGGATTCAGGTCTGGACTTTGACTTGGCCATTCTAACACCTGGATATGTTTATTTTTGAACCATTCCATTGTAGATTTTGCTTTATGTTTTGGATCATTGTCTTGTTGGAAGACAAATCTCCGTCCCAGTCTCAGGTCTTTTGCAGACTCCATCAGGTTTTCTTCCAGAATGGTCCTGTATTTGGCTCCATTAATCTTCCCATCAATTTTAACCATCTTCCCTGTCCCTGCTGAAGAAAAGCAGGCCCAAACCATGATGCTGCCACCACCATGTTTGACAGTGGGGATGGTGTGTTCAGGGTGATGAGCTGTGTTGCTTTTACGCCAAACATAACATTTTGCATTGTTGCCAAAAAGTTCAATTTTGGTTTCATCTGACCAGAGCACCTTCTTCCACATGTTTGGTGTGTCTCCCAGGTGGCTTGTGGCAAACTTTAAACGACACTTTTTATGGATATCTTTAAGAAATGGCTTTCTTCTTGCCACTCTTCCATAAAGGCCAGATTTGTGCAATATACGACTGATTGTTGTCCTATGGACAGAGTCTCCCACCTCAGCTGTAGATCTCTGCAGTTCATCCAGAGTGATCATGGGCCTCTTGGCTGCATCTCTGATCAGTCTTCTCCTTGTATGAGCTGAAAGTTTAGAGGGACGGCCAGGTCTTGGTAGATTTGCAGTGGTCTGATACTCCTTCCATTTCAATATTATCGCTTGCACAGTGCTCCTTGGGATGTTTAAAGCTTGGGAAATCTTTTTGTATCCAAATCCGGCTTTAAACTTCTTCACAACAGTATCTCGGACCTGCCTGGTGTGTTCCTTGTTCTTCATGATGCTCTCTGCGCTTTTAACGGACCTCTGAGACTATCACAGTGCAGGTGCATTTATACGGAGACTTGATTACACACAGGTGGATTGTATTTATCATCATTAGTCATTTAGGTCAACATTGGATCATTCAGAGATCCTCACTGAACTTCTGGAGAGAGTTTGCTGCACTGAAAGTAAAGGGGCTGAATAATTTTGCACGCCCAATTTTTCAGTTTTTGATTTGTTAAAAAAGTTTGAAATATCCAATAAATGTCGTTCCACTTCATGATTGTGTCCCACTTGTTGATTCTTCACAAAAAAACACAGTTTTATATCTTTATGTTTGAAGCCTGAAATGTGGCAAAAGGTCGCAAAGTTCAAGGGGGCCGAATACTTTCGCAAGGCACTGTATATGGAGTCCATCAGGCAGGTAGCCTACATGTAAACTCAGCAAAAAAAGAAACGTCCTCTCACTGTCAACTCTGTTTATTTTCAGCAAACTTAACATGTGTAAATATTTGTATGAAGATAGCAAGATTCAACAACAGACATAAACTGAACAAGTTCCACAGACATGTGACTAACAGAAATTGAATAATGTGTCCCTGAACAAAGGGAGGGTCAAAATCAAAAGTAACAGTCAGTATCTGGTGTGGCCACCAGCTGCATTAAGTACTGCAGTGCATCTCTTCCTCATGGACTGCACCAGATTTGCCAGTTCTTGCTGTGAGATGTTACCCCACTCTTCCACCAAGGCACCTGCAAGTTCCCAGACATTTCTGGTGGGAATGGCCCTAGCCCTCACCCTCCGATCCAACAGGTCCCAGACGTGCTCAATGGGATTGAGATCCGAACTCTTCGCTGGCCATGACAGAACACTGACATTCCTGTCTTGCAGAAAATCAAGCACAGAACGAGCAGTATGGATGGTGGCATTGTCATGCTGGAGGTTTATGTCAGGATGAGCCTACAGGAAGGGTACCACATGAGAGAGGATGTCTTCCCTGTAATGCACTGCATTGAGATTGCCTGTGTAACGGATGTGAAACTGCTTGCTAGTTAGCGGTGGTGCGCGCTAAATAGCGTTTCAATCAGTGATGTCACTTGCTCTGAGACCTTGAAGTAGTGGTTCCCCTTGCTCTGCAAGGGCCGCGGCTTTTGTGGGGCGATGGGTAACGTTGCTTCGTGGGTGACTGTTGTTGATGTGTGCAGAGGGTCCCTGGTTCGCGCCCGGGTATGGGCGAGGGGACGGTCTAAAGTTATACTGTTACACCTGCAATGACAATAAGCTCAGTCAGATGATGCTGTGACACACCGCCCCAGACCATGACGGACCCTCCACATCCAAATCGATCCCGCTCCAGAGTACAGGCCTCGGTGTAACGCTCATTCCTTAGACGTTAAACGTAAATCCGACCATCACCCCTGGTGAGACAAAACCGCGATTTGTCAGTGAAGAGCACTTTTTGCCAGTCCTGTCTGATGTTCGGTTGTACCGATCCTGTGCAGGTCTTGTTACACATGGTCTGCCACTACGAGGACGATCAGCTGTCCGTCCTGTCTCCCTGTAGTGCTGTCTTAGGAGTCTCATAGTACAGACATTGCAATGTATTGCCCTGGCCACATCTGCAGTCCTCATGCCTCCTTGCAGCATGCCTAAGGCATGTTCACGCAGATGAGCAGGGACCCTGGGCATCTTTCTTTTGGTGTTTTTCAGAGTCAGTAGAAATGCCTTTTTAGTGTCCTAAGTTTTCATAACTGTGACCTTAATTGCCTACCATCTGTAAGCTGTTAGTGTCTTAACGACCATTCCACAGATGCATGTTCATTAATTGTTTATGGTTCATTGAACAAGCATGGGAAACAGTGTTTAAAGCCTTTACAATGAAGATCTGTGAAGTTATTTGGATTTTTACGAATTATCTTTGAAAGACAGGGTCCTGAAAAAGGGATGTTTATTTGTTTGCTGAGTTTAGAACATGGATGGGCAACTTTGATGTGGGTGGGAGCCACAAAAAATATGAACTCATCATGAGGTGCAGCAGTTGCTCGTGGATCTGTGTGTCCACATGCTTGCCCCCTCTACTTCATCTGCTGTACCTCACCAGTCTGAAAAAGCTGGATAAGAAAAGGCTCATCCTCAGAAGTGAGGATTTAGTGCCAAGAAGCTTTTGGGAACACAACAAACCCTTGGTTGTTTTCTCCACATTTTTTTTCTTCCGAATGTATTTATTTTATCTTTATGTAACTAGGTAAGTCAGTTAAAGACAAATTCTTATTTTCAATGACGGCTTAGGAACAGTGGGTTAATAAACTGCCTTGTTCAGGGACAGAAATACATATTTTTATCTTGTCAGCTCAGGGATTCAATCTTGCAACCTTTTGGTTTACTAGTCCAACGATCTAACCACTAGGCTACCTGCGTTGTGGAGCTGGGAGGATATACACTCAATTTAATCTAATTTTGCCCTAATTCTCAAGAAAAGATACACCTGTGCCTTTTTTTGCTTGAACCACACATTGCTCAACATTTTAATTAGTGATGATGACTATGCTGCAAACACTTATAGATTGGAAGACTGCTTTGAAATAACAGTTGAAAAACATGAGATATTGCTTAATGTAGGACTATTTATTTTGTGAATTTCCATTATGTGGAAATGTCTGAAGTCTGAGTACACACAAAACCACACACACACAAACAGGGAGTGAGCAACGCGCGCCCACCCCGCCTGTGAACAATTAAACGCGCCATGTAACATATTGGGAAACACTAAACAAACGATGGCCTCTTTTCAGATAAGTCAGCCCACCGTGGATCCCAGCCTATTGGTTTTCTATAAAAGCCAGAGTTGCATTCTAAAACGGCCTGCTTTTCACTCCGGGAATTGTTGACTTGGAGACTTCGAGAACATGAAACTGCTTCTCGTCTCAGCGCTGCTGGGGTGCCTCGGTAAGTGGGTTTATACATGCAAAGACAATTACGCATGGAAAAATATCAATAGACATTGATTGCTTTAATATATATTTCTCAATTTTATCATAGCATTTATTCTGTCCTCAGCTACGGTGTATGCTGCCCCAGTTGAGGGAATGGTTAGATGGTGCGTAAAGTCGGACAAAGAGCTACAGAAATGCCACGACCTCGCAGCCAATGTGGCGGAGTTTTCATGCGTGAAGAGGGACGACTCTTTTGAATGCATCAAAGCCATCAAGGTGAGAGACTAACTACTTATATCAGAATCTCTACTATTAAACAGTATTTTAATGTGTGACTTTTGTCATTTCTGACTTGTTTCGTGTTCTTGTGCGTTTTACTTTTGCGCCAGCAAGGTCAGTGAATACAAAACTCAATGGCGTTGCATCGTTACGCACATGGCACATAACTCACGCTTTGAACACGCCGACAGCGTTCTTGAGCAAAATAGTACGCAGCATCATCTGGATATGTAGGCAAAAAAAGTTCCACATTCACCTTCTGCGACCATTTCTGTCAAGCCGTCTACGCATACAGTTCTACGCGTACTTTCAATAAATCCAACATATGCACCACGCCGAATGCACTGCAACTGCCTCTGCAACGCAATGCTGCAAGGCAAACGCAGCGTTTCATTGGAAGTGAATGTAGTTCTGGTGTACCAAAATGCAAGACCCTGTCGGTGTGTTCGATGTGTCACAGTAAGGTAAAGAGAGCTTTTATTTGTGCATGTTGTAGTTTACAATTCTTTTTGAGGGATAGTTTCTTGAAGTTTGACAAAAGGTTCAAATTACTAGTCTCATGTAGAATAGATAGCAGCCCATCTGTAATTTCCAGCCAGCACCAGTTGATCCACTTGCATTAGACCTGCACCTTTCTCCTTCACGGATGTCTCTCTTTCTCCTTCACGGATGTCTCTCTTTCTCCCTGCCAGAGGGAAGAGGCTGATGCTATCACTCTGGATGGAGGAGATATTTACACAGCTGGCCTCCACAACTACAACCTGCAGCCCATCATTGCAGAGGACTATGGTGAGGGTAAGCATCTCAAGACCAAGTTCAAGATTTCCTCGACTTTTTCTGTTAAATTGAGTATGTTATACATATTGTTCTTTATAAGGCTTAGAGAAATGTTGAATCTATGTCTATTAGTGAATGGAAGAGACTGGGTATACAATGGCCCTTAGCACTTCAGTTGCAAAGATAGGCCAACAGAAAGTCTGCACTTTGAATCGGATCAAATGGTTTCTGTCTGAATCTGGTTTCTGAACGCTGTATTGATGGCTCCTCTCCTGTCCATCAGACTCTGACACCTGCTATTATGCTGTGGCCGTGGCCAAAAAGGGCACTAAATTTGGGTTCCTCAACCTCCATGGCAAGAAGTCCTGCCACACCGGGTTGGGCAAATCTGCTGGCTGGAACATTCCCATCGGTACCCTGGTGACTTTGGACCAGATCCAATGGGCCGGCATCGAGGACAGACCTGTGGAGTCGGGTGAGTGGCTGCAGTGCTTTTGGGTAGTTTATTAATTTCATTAATCTAGCAGGGACTATTATGCGTAATAATCAACATCTCAAACTTGATAGTTATATTTTATTTAACCCTTATTTTACCAGGTAAGTTGACTGAGAACACATTCTCATTTAGAGCAACGACCTGGGGAATAGTTACAGGGGAGATTAATGAGCCAATTGTAAGCTGGGGATGATTAGGTGACTATGATGGTATGAAGGACAGATTGGGAATTTAGCCAGGACACCGGGGTTAACACATCTACTCTTATGATAAGTGCGATGGACTGTATAGTGACCACAGAGTCAGGACACCCGTTTAAAGTCCCACCCGAAAGACAGCACCATACACAGGGCAATGTCTCCAATAATTTTGATATTTCTTTAGACCAGAGGAAAGGGTGCTTCCTACTGGCCCTCCAACACCACTTCCAGCAGCATCTGGTCTCCCATCCAGGGACTGATCAGGACCGACCCTGCTTAGCTTAAGTGGCAAGCCATCAAGCCCAAACAGTTGCCGTAGTCAATTGTTACCCAGTGGGGAATGTTTGGATTGTTGTGTTTATTCCTCTCTGTCAGTTGGTTAAATATGTGTTGTATATGCTGTACGTTCTGAATATAGCGTACAGGGACTGTGTGCTGGTATGTTTAATCCAATCAGGGTTTTCATAGTCTGCGTGTGTGTCTTTGTTTTGCAGCGGTGAGCGACTTCTTCAATGCCAGCTGTGTTCCAGGAGCCAATACGGGTTCTGAACTGTGCCAGTTGTGTATGGGAGACTGCTCCAGGTCTCACAACGAGCCCTACTATGACTATTCCGGGGCCTTCCAGTGAGTACCAGTCTTTTCCTACCCCTTACCATCTCTGAATAACTCCATGCTCTGTACACCCATACCTCTCAATCTACCCTATTTGGAATCTGCAGATATGTGTATCCTTTCTCCTTCTATCAGTACTCTCTACCTGCTCTGGATTGGTCACTAACTGTGTGAATTTTTGCCTCACGAGGTGCCTGAAGGATGGAGCAGGAGAGGTTGCCTTCATCAAGCACCTAACTGTACCTGGTGAGTTTAAAGCATTAGCTAGCATACCGATATTGAATTTCAACTGTAAAATGCAAACTCTGGATCTAGAATTACAATTGTGGCAAAACTATGTTAATGCTTACAGTGTAAATGTTCAAACCACTCACACGTCACCTACTATACAACCTCCTATTACCTGCTTGCAGCCGCAGAGAAGGCAAGCTATGAGTTGCTGTGCAAGGATAACACCAGAGCGCCCATCGACAGCTACAAGACCTGCCACCTGGCCAGAGTACCCGCCCACGCTGTGGTCAGCCGCAAGGACACCAAGCTGGCCAATCACATCTACAGCAAGCTGATGGCCCTCAAGGTACTGGTCATCGCTGTCACCTGAGTACTGATCTAGGATCAGTTGAGCCTTAGAGCATTATGAATATGACCATGGGTATCATTTAGCAAGCTTTTTCAGCATTTACTTTTACATTGTTTATTGAACAATCAGTCTCACAGAATGCTCGGCCATTGTTTGACACTCGCTATAGGTGGCATGAATTTTTCACAGAAGTTTTAAACATTCTCCCCACAACTGTACAGAAATGTGATCAAATTTGCCATTGTGCTTTTATAAACGGCCATGGCCCAGTTCCAACATCTCCAAATCATACAGCAAATGAGGGTGTTTCTGTTACCATCACAGGCGAAGAGGGCATTTCCAGGCGGGGTTGTAACACTTGTTCACGAACACACAAATATAGTACGGCTCTGCTTTATTAAGGAAAACATGCCATATGTTTGATAAATCCAAATACTTTGTTGCACACACACATCCTAGAAGCTCCACGTACACCAGAATTTAGTGAGACATTAACACGCGCTTGATAAATGAGGCCCCACGTACCAAATGAGCATTCCTACGCTGAGATTTTTCTGAATAAGGGCCCTGGAGACTTTTCTGACCATGTGACCTTGGGGCCCAGAGTGTTTCCACCTCAGGTCACATGTTCAGGATAAACTCTTGGCCCTAAACATCACAACTGACACTGACCAGGATGAACAACATCACACAAGAATGTGTGTTCACTCATTTGTGCCCCAACAGGACTTCAACCTGTTCTCCTCCGATGGTTATGCTGCCAAGAACCTGATGTTCAAGGACTCCACTCAGAATCTAGTACAGCTGCCAATGACCACCGACTCCTTCCTCTACCTGGGAGCTGAGTACATGAGCACTATACGCTCCCTGACAAAAGGTGAGGCCACACATGCATGCACACACACATACTTTTACAAGCACACACACACACACACACGTCTCAGACTGTTAGGTCATTGCTATCTCCCCAACATTTGCTTTTCAGCGCAGGCCACAGGTGCCACCTCCAGGGCCATCAAATGGTGTGCCGTGGGCCATAACGAGAAGGTCAAGTGTGACGCCTGGACAATCAACAGCTTCACAGATGGTGACTCCAGGATCGAATGCCAGGACGCACCCACAGTGGATGAATGCATCAAGAAGATCATGGTAAGGCTATGGGAGAAGATCATGGTAAGGCTATGGGAGAAGAGATGTCCTCTGTGTCCTCACTAGCTCTGTTGGTAGAGCATGACATGATAGTGGGTTCATTTCAAGGGACCACCCATAGGTAAACAATTTATACCCGCATGACTAAGTCGCTTTGGAGAAGAGCGTCTGCTAATTATATATCATATTACTAGAGGGTGGGGGTGGATAAAAAACATTATTAACAAGGTGCTATGTGCACTTTATAGTTTGTCCTTTCGCAAGTAATCCCCTTAATCTAATTTTCTTTCATTCTTTCCGCTATTTCTATTTTGTTTCCTCTTTTCACAGCGTAAAGAGGCAGATGCCATAGCGGTGGATGGTGGGGAGGTGTTCACTGCTGGAAAATGTGGTCTGGTCCCTGTCATGGTGGAGCAGTATGATGAAGGTATGACGCACACACACACACATCATCGATGTGTTTTCCCCTCTCTCTTTCTATCCTCTCCTGCTCTGCCTCAACAATGTTAACATGCTGATTTTCTCTCTCTCCTCACAGTTCGGTGCAGCGCCCCTGGTGGTAAGTACACATGCTTACACCTACTCCCTCACCAAACACACACCATACTATAATGCTACAGTAAGATTTATTGGGCCGGCTTCCCGGAACCCGATCAAGCCTAGTGCTGGACTTTCTCTTTTACCTCTTCCCTCTGTGTCCTCTCAGAGGCGTCATCCTACTTTGCGGTGGCGGTGGCAAAGAAGGCATCTGGGTTGACCTGGAAAACCCTGCAGGGCAGGAGGTCATGCCACACCGGCTTGGGCAGGACCGCAGGCTGGAACATACCCATGGGTCTTATCCATAGGGAGACTATGAACTGCGACTTCAGTGAGTGGGCAGCTGTGTGTGTGTGTGTGTGTGTTTATAATGTGTCATTCTATACTTGTGTCCTGGTATATCTATGAATGTAGTATATCTCATACTGTGTCTCCTTCCTGAATTCAGCCACATACTTCAGTAAGGGCTGTGCTCCTGGATTTGAGGTGGACTCTCCCTTCTGTGCCCAGTGTAGGGGCAGTGGGCAGTCCGTGGGAGGAGATAGGGCCAAGTGCAAAGCCAGCTCTGAAGAGCAGTACTACGGCTATACCGGAGCATTCAGGTACGGGTCGCCACCACAATGGTGGAGCTGATAGTTGAGTCCTTCACCACAATCTTTCTAATAGTGATGGCAAAATACAAAACAAAATATATTTGTTGGCCTATAGTATATTTCTCACTCTTTTATATATCTAATGGTCTGTCTTGATATATCCTTCCAGATGTCTGGTTGAAGATGCTGGAGATGTTGCCTTCATTAAACACACTATTGTACCAGAGATGACTGATGGTAAGTGTATTTCTTATCCACATACAGATGTTCTGCTGCCCTTTTTTCATCTCTCTCTCCTCCGCTTCACTCCTCTCACTCCTAGAGATGAATCTCAACTCATCGTTATTTCTCTCATACACTTTCTATGGCTCTCTGTATCTGTGGCTCTCTGTATCTGAAAACAAAGTCTTCAACTCTCTCCTATCTATCCATCCTTCCCTGTAGGTAATGGTCCAGTTTGGGCACAGAACCTGATGTCCTCTGACTTTGAACTACTCTGCCAGGATGGTACTACCCAGCCAGTCACAAAGTTCCGTGAGTGCCACCTGGCCAAGGTGCCCGCCCATGCTGTGATAACACGCCCAGAGTCCCGTGGAGAGGTTGTGTCCATCCTTCTGGAGCAGCAGGTGGGTGTTAAGACTGATAGCCAGATCTGTTTCTGCTTAAGACAACTCCTTAGTCAGTTTGGTCCTGGCCAAGGATGAGCAACTCTAGTACTAGAGGGATACAAAGTTTAAGGTTTTGTCTCAGCCCAGCACTAACCCACTGGAACATAAGCCTGTGGCCCATTTCCACCCATGATCTAAGATCGGTTTTGGTTCATTGGGGGGGTCTATTAAATACACATTTAATGTAAGAAATAGTCTAAAATATAATTAAAGGTTTATCATTGATTTAACCACCAAGTAAATATTTTCTCCCTGTGTTTAGGCCAGGTTCGGCTCAAGCGGCAGCGACTCCTCATTTAATATGTTCAAGACAGATTTTGGAAAGAACTTGCTCTTCAAGGATTCCACAAAGTGTCTCCAGGAGATCCCAAGCGGCACCAAATTCCAGGGTTTCCTTGGGGAAGAGTACATGATCGCCATGCAATCGCTCAGGGAGTGCTCCAACAGTACCTCAGGTAGTCCCAATACGTGACAACCTTACACACATGTGCACACACACTGTATAAAGGACATATCTGCACCTGAAGCTAAAACCTGTTCTCCCATTCCCCCCTCAGATTTGGAGAAGGCATGCACTTTCCATTCCTGCCAGCAGAAGAAATAGTGGAGCTTACCTTTGTGGCAAACACACACTCTCTCCCAACCCCTCAACGTTCAAGAAACCTAAGCAGTGACTGTAGATGAAACTGTGAATTCAGTTGAGAATTTTTGTACAAAACAATCTTGTATGAAAATGTGCTTTACGTTCCTTTGATAAAACGAGTGTTAAATGAATTACGCTAAATTACTACTACTACTACTACTGTTTGTAGTTGAAATGTTAACCAAACCATAGCCAGTTCTTCAAGTATTTCTAGGAGATTACAGGTTTCTAAAATCACCTTTTTTATTCGCTGTCCTGCTCATAAATTGCAGTCTAACCAAACACTGAGGTCCAATTCACATTTGTTTTGGTTGTTCAGTGAATTGGCCAACAGCTTTGGCTTACTTTCTTGAAATAAAGTGTACCCTTTTTCACAAGCTATCTTTTGTAATAATTGTATTGATGTGTATCTATAAAATAAGTTTTATTAGTTTGTCAGACATGGTACCCAGCTTTGGTTTCTCATGAACACTCATGCGAATATATATATACACAGTTGTGGGCAAAAGTTGAGAATGACCCAATATTAATTTGCTGCTTCAGTGACTTTAGATATTTTTGTCAGATGTTATTATAGAATACTGAAGTATAATTACAAGCATTTCATAAGTGTCAGGCTTTTATTGACAATTACATGAAGTTGATGCAAAGAGTCAATATTTGCAGTGTTGACCCTTTTTCAAGACCTCTGCAATCCTCCCTGGCATGCTGTCAATTAACTTCTGGGCCACATCCTGACTGATGGCAGCCCATTCTTGCATAATCAATGCTTGGAGTTTGTCAGAATTTGTGGGGTTTTGTTTGTCTACTCGCCTCTTGAGGCTTGACCACAAGTTCTCAATGGGATTAAGGGCTGGGGTGTTTCCTGGCCATGGACCCAAAATATCATTTTTTTTTTCCCGAGCCTTTTCACTTTTGCCTTATGGCAAGGTGCTCCATCATGCTGGAAAAGGCATTGTTTGTCACCAAACTGTTCCTGGATGGTTGGGAGAAGTTGTTCTCAGAGGATGTGTTGGTACCATTCTTTATTCATGGCTGTGATCTTCGGCAAAACTGTAAGAGAGCCCACTCACTTGGCTGAGAAGCAACCCCACACATGAATGGTCTCAGGATGACCGAATGATCTCCAGCCTTGTCTTCGTGAACACTCACACCTGTATTAACGAGAGAATCACTGACGTGATGTCAGCTGGTCCTTTTGTGGAAGGGCTGAAATTCAGTGGAAATGTTTGTTTTGGGATTCAGTTCATTTGCATGGCAAAGAGGGACTTTGCAATTAATTGCAATTCATCTGATCACTCATAACATTCTGGAGTATATGCAAATTCCCATCATACAAACTGAGGCAGCAGACTTTGAGAAAATTAATATTTGTGTCATTCTCAAAACTTTTGGCCATGACTGTACTACCCTTAAAGTTTGGGTCACTTAGAAATGTTAATGAAAGAAAAGCAATTTTTGTTCATTAAGATAACAAAATTGATCAGAAATACAGTGTAGACATTGTCCATCTTGGAAATTACTATTGTAGCTAGAAACAGCAGATTTTTCATGGAATACCTACATAGGCGTACAGAGGCCCATTATCAGCAACCATCACTCCTGTGTTCCAATGGCATGTTAACTAATCCAAGTTTATCATTTTAAAAGGCTAATTGATCATTAGAAAAGCCTTTTGCAATTATGTTAGCACAGCTGAAAACTGTTGTTCTGATTAAAGAAGCAATACAACTGGCCTTCTGTAGACTAGTTGAGTATCTCCATTACAGGCTCAAAATGGGCAGAAACAAATAACTTTCTTCTGAAACTCGTCAGTCTATTCTTGTTCTGAGAAATGAAGGCTGTTCCATGTGAGAAAATGCCAAGAAACTGAAGATCTCGTACAACGCTGTGTACTACTGTCACAGTACAGCTCAAACTGGCTCTAACCAGAATAGAAAGAGGAGCGGGAGCTCCTTGGTCATGTGACCTAATGACCTCAAACAAGGTTCAGAATGTCCACTGACTACCCTTTTATATTGCACACCCTTTGATTTGTCCCTTTACATCTCAGGTGATTTTGCATGAATTTTTTATTTCTTATTTCAATAGCTCCTTGGTCATGTGACCTACTGACCTCAAACTACTTTCAGAATGTCCACGGACTGGCGGAGACGGGCGCCGCGAGGAGCCCAGTGCGGTAACGTGACCAATCCCGGAGAAGCTGGCGGGAGCCCCTGGGAGAGTTCTCTTTCTTTGTGAAGGGCAGGACACCCTGGAATGGGTTCACCCCGAGAGAGGGGCCCAAGCCCTGGAAAGCATCACGGTTCTGGCGGAATCTGGTGAGCTCTCGCTGGCCCTTGAAATTCCGGGGGAGAGGGTGTAAATCTCGTGCCGGGCAGTACCCATATCCATAGCAGGTCTCCAAGGTGAACAGCCTCTGGCATGTTAGAACAATGTAGGTAAGGGAAGACGGCAAAATCAGATCCATAACTTCTTGAAAATAGTACCGTAGCCCTTGGAGGGCTCTTCCAACCCCTACTCTGTGTGTTACCTATTTGAGGGAGTCTCTCCAACGGCTAGGAGACAAACTGTCTCTAGCATGTTAGTACATGGGGGTAAGGGAGATAACGAGGTAGCTCTCTAGCAGGGCTCTTCCAATCCCTCACTGTATGTCACCTGTTTTCAGGTGTCGCTAACGATGCAAACCAAACGGGAGTTACCACGGTACTAGTCTATACGCAAAGAGAGTTCTGCAGATGGTGACGGCTGTTGATCGTTAACGGAAGGCGGCAGTCGGTCCTGGAATATGGAGCATACGGTCAAGCATGAAAATGTGAGGGCGGTTCCACCAGACTGCATCACTGGCTTTGGCTGGGAGGGGGGAGTTAAGTCCTGGAAGACGGCTGATGAAAGTGTAGTACTGGCGTCAGTCTGATCACAGAGCGGCTGTGGTGAAACGTTTAAACAAAGGTTTGAATCGAACGCTGGCTTTGGCTGGACCCGCTAACAGTGGAGCACTAAATGGAGATGGAATGTGCTTAGGTCTCAGTTCCGCCAGGTTGCAGGACTCTACACATTCTATGTGGGAGCTCTCCTCCATGCTCCTTGGAGCATGTAGTGGAGATGGCATGTGCCTTACCATTAGCTGACACTACCAGGCCCAGGCTTGCCTGAGTGTGGGACACCACACATTGTAGGTGGGGAAGTCTCCTCTACGCTCACTAGACTCGAGGCAGAGACTAAACCCATTGGCCCCGCAGTGATAGGATGGATCTGGCTCATGCCCTACGAAGCAGCACTCAGGCTGTGGAGGTTGGAGTGGGGACTTAGTCTCTGAGTGGGAAAAAGCGGGCTGGTCACCAGGTGCACAGAGCCTGTTTCAGGTTCCTGACTGCGGGAATATTTTGAAGTCTTAGTGTCTGGGGAGGGGTGCTTAAGTGTGGGTGCCCCGGTTTGCAAGGTTATGGAGATGGCTGAGACCCAGCCGGGACACGGAGATGGGTGATTCCTAGTGAGAGGTGTGTTTGACTGAGTAGGTGTGGAGGCCTGGAGGTCTATAGTTCCAGGTAGTAAGCTATACACTTTCAGGCCCGGGGAGAGGGTGGCAGGCAGGCGGGCAGGGAATGTAGGCCTAGGGTCAGAGGTCTCCAGGAAAATGGGGGCCTGCCTGGAGGTCAGGACAGCCCCAGGGAGAAGGCCCAACTGAATAGGTGTATGAGTGATCCTGTCCTTCAGGGGGTCAGAGCAGGCAAATTAATGTAAAATCGTGTGAGATTAAAATGTATAAACTAAAGGGTGTGTAGTGTGTAGGCCCACTGAATGTACATTCTGAACCTTGTTTCAGTAGGTCAGTAGGTCACATGACCAAGGAGTTATTGAAATTAGAAATATAGAACAACATAGGAAAATTAATGTAAAATCACCTGAGATGACAATTGATGAACAAAAGGGTATGCAATATATAAGGCTAGTAAGTGGATGTTCTGAAAGCAGTTTCAGGGTTTTAGGTCACATGACCAAGGAGCTATTGAAGTAAAAAACATTGAAAAACATTGAAAATTAATGTAAAATCATGTGAGATGAAAATGGACAAACGAAATGTTGTATTACATATAAGGATACTCAGTGGATATTTTGAAAGTAGTTTGAGGGTTGGAGGTAGAGGTCGACCGATTAATCGGAATGAGCGATTAATTAGGGCCGATTTCAAGTTTTCATAACAATCGGAAATCGGTATTTTTTGTACTGTGACTGGCTCAGTGTTCTGTCACTCATGGGGACACTACTTCGCAAAAAAATCTACAGGGAGAGCTCAGAAATTCAAGCCCCTTGTGTGCTGCCATAGATTTACATTAGAAGTGCCCATCCAAGAAGGATCAGGGTCATTGGCCACAGATAAAATTACGTCAAATCACGTTATATCTGCCATAGCTTTGATTGGACTGATCATGTCAACATCATACTTTCAAACTCGTAGCTAGCAAGCTAGACATGCAGTCATCAACATGAATCAAGTCGACATTCTACTGGCAAGCCCTTTTCAGTCCTTGTCATATGAATAGAAATTATAGATAAAACCGTATCCTTGCTCATTGGCCATTAGCCATGAACATTACACAACATGTTGGACATAGCAAATTCAACGATGAGTTGTTTGGAAGGACTCAGTGGCTAACTGCAAGCGTTGCAAAGCAATCACTAGCCTGCTATTCAGTGGAGAGGGTGTGTGTCCAAGTCTGGGTTTAAGGGTCTCTTTTCCAAGCTTAAAAGGATAAACAATCAACACCATGGTTGAATACATTGGCCATGCTGTCAATCCAAAATTACATCTGCCGAGTTCAAAACAACTGGAAACTCGTAACTGGGAAAGCTCAGACTTCAGTGAGTTCAAAACAACTGGGAAAATACGTTTTGAACAGTCATCCAACTCGGAATTCCAAGTCGGGGACTTGGACCTCTTTCTCGAGTTCCCAGTTGTCTTGAAAGCACCATAAATCCAGAGAATGCCAGACTATGACGTCAAATTTTGATAACAAAATATGCCCACAAGAAGGAACGCCGCACCACCTTCCTGTTCATTTGAGCACAGCACAACAAGGTGAGTCCAAAAATGTCTCTGTCTGCTGCTGCATAAATGATGTAATATACTTTGTTGTATAGTAAGCTGTTAGTAGCACATGTGCCTCACCATAATAATTTGGTAAATTTACCCCTCTTAATTTCACCTACTGTTCTGACTTGGTGGTGCACATGTAGCCTATAGCCTGTTTTAGAGAAATGTCATCATCAAATATTGTAAGAGCTTTCATTGTCTGCTTATATGCCCCCTTTATTTATCCTACGGTTCTGACTTGGTGTACAGGGAAAATACTGTAAGAACGGCCCATGTTCTGAATTCTGTCGCTGTACATTTCAAAAGTGCTGAACAAATAGTATATTGACTATGCCCGTCCTAACTCGCTCATTAATGTCTTAATCTAAATTATGGATTGGCTCTTATCCGCTCATCGTTCCCTTATGCGATAGTTTGTACATCTCAATTGTCAGTACATTTGTTTAAGTCAGCTATATCAGCTATGTTTTTTAAAAAGGCAGTACATGAGGCTGAATGAACTGTTTCTCTGCCAGACAAGGCTCAGCTGATAGCCAGGTGTAGCGGTGGTAAGGATTCACTACATTGTGCTGAAAAGGAAGGTCTGCTGTTGGGACAGCATTATGTAGGCCCTAACATACTGACCAAACCGCACATGCAAGTTGATTTTGTTCACCCAAACCAGACGCTATCAGGACACGCAGGTTACAATAACAAAACAAACTCTGAACCAATTATATTAATTTGCGGAAAGGTCAAAAAGCATTAAATATTTATGGCAATTTAGCTAGCTAGCTTGCAGTTGCTAGCTAATTTGTCCAGGGAGATAAACAAATAACAATTAATCCACAGATAAAACGGTAAACCAAATTTGTTTCTCGTTATCCCTCCTCCTTGCTTCAGGCTTCATTTTCTACTTTGGGCTTTATGTGGCGGGTGACAACCAACTTTACAGCATTACTACAACCGACTGGAATGTGGACCTCAGCTAATCTTTCAATCAACCACGGGGGTATATGCTCCTCAAAACCAATGAGATGGCACGAGGGTAAATGCTCCTAAAAACCAATGAGATGGCACGAGGGTAAATGCTCCTAAAAACCAATGAGATGGCACGAGGGTATATGCTCCTCAAAACCAATGAGATGGCACGAGGGTAAATGCTCCTAAAAACCAATGAGATGGCACGAGGGTAAATGCTCCTAAAAACCAATGAGGAGATTTGAGAGGCAGGATTTAAAAAGTGTTGAGCATCACAAATAAACTCAGCAGAAAAAGAAACGGGATTGAGAAGAAACGGGATCAATGGGATTGAGATCCGAACTCTTCGCTGGCCATGGCAGAACACTGACATTCCTGTCTTGCAGAAAATCACGCACAGAACGAGAAGTATGGCTGGTGGCATTGTCATGCTGGAGGGTCATGTCAGGATGAGCCTGCAAGAAGGGTACCACATGAGGGAGGAGGATGTCTTCACTGTAACGCACTGCGTTGAGATCGCCTGCAATGATAACAAGCTCAGTCCGATGATGCTGTGACATGCTGCCCCAGACCATGACGGCCCCCCACCTCCAAATCGATCCCGCTCCAGAGTACAGGCATCGGTGTAACGCTCATTCCTTCGATGATAAATGCTAATCCGACCATCACCCCTGGTGAGACAAAACCCCGACTCGTCAGTGAAGAGCACTTTTTGCCAGTCCTGCATGGTCCAGTGATGGTGGGTTTGTGCCCATAGACAACTTTGTTGCTGGTGATGTCTGGTGAGGACCTGCCTTTACAACAGGCCTACACGCCCTCAGTCCAGCCTCTCTCAGCCTATTGCGGACAGTCTGAGCACTGATGGAGGGATTGTGGGTTCTTGGTGTAACTCGGGCAGTTGTTGTTGCCATCCTGTACCTGTCCCGCAGGTGTGATGTTCGGATATACCGATCCTGTGCAGGTGTTACACGCGGGCTGCCACTGCGAGGACGATCAGCTGTCCGTACTGTCTCAGGCGTCTCACAGTACGAACATTGCAATTTATTGGCCTGGCCACATTTGCAATCCTCATGCCTCCTTGCAGCATGCCTAAGGCACGTTCACACAGATGAGCAGGGACCCTGGGCATCTTTCTTTTGGTGTTTTTCAGAGTCAGTAGAAAGGCCTCTTTAAAAAGGCCTAAGTTTTCATAACTGTGACCTTAATTGCCTACTGTCGGTAAGCTGTTAGACCATTCCACAGGTGCTTGTTCATTAATTGTTTATGGTTCATTGAAAAAGCATGGGAAAACAGTGTATAACCCCTTTACAATGAAGATCTGTGAAGTTATTTGGATTTTTATGAATTATCTTTTGAAAGACAGGGTCCTGAAAAAGGGGTGTTTCTTCTTTTGCTGAGTTTAGAACCAAGCTCTATTTTAGTGACCGGCTATGCACACGCTCGTGAGCAGTGTGGGTGCAATGATTGAATAACATGCGTGTACATTTATTTTGCAACCCTCGCGCACACGAAGTGAGTGGTGTAGTCAGCATGTAATAGTTTGTGGGCACCGTTATTCACCATAACATGCCGCATGACCGCATGCACCATCGCGCAAGTTGATTTTGTTCACCCACATCAGACGCGACCAGGAAACGCAGGTTGAAATGTCAAAACAAATTCTGAACCAATTATATTAATTTTGGGACAGGTCAGAAAACATTAAACATTTACGGCAATGTAGCTAGCTAGCTTGCTGTTGCTAGCTAATTTGTCCTGGAATTGAATAACATGTATGTGTACATTTGTTTTGCATTGTGGTCAGCATGTTATAGTGCAATTAATGTATTGTTTAGTGTTGTGTAGTGGCTTTGCTGACATCTTAAAGAAAATTGGGACTTTTCCCCACCAAAATTCACATGCTAAAATCGCCACTGATTACTATCATAATTTAGGAGCATGTTCCTACTGAGAGGTTTGCGGTCATTTCTAGCGTATCACCGTCGACATGAAAAATTGTGAAGTCGAGGAAATTGACAGAGGAAGTACAGTACAATGCTCTTCTGTAAATGATAAATGGAGATTAGTAGAGTTGGCATACAAGACAAATCTACTCCTTTGTGCCCCACCAGACTACCAGATTATTATCAATGAATCGACACCACAGGACAATATTAGAAAATAAGGGGTTAGATTTAGTATTGTAAATTAATTTTTCTTTCCTGAAAACCATAAATGCATTAGCATAATTTGGAGCAAATGCCGCTTCCATCGCCATTCCCTGGCGTTGGAGGTAAAAAGAGCCAGCATACTTTAAAAAGTTAATTTTGGTTAATGTCAAAATAAAAGCAGAAGGGGGCAGCAGACCTTCAGGGCGTTTCTCTAGATCAGGGGTGGGCAACTCCAGTCCTCAAGGGCCTGATTGGTTTCACACTTTTTTTCCATCCCTAGCAAACACAGTTGATTAATCAAATTGCATTCTAAACTGAAGATCATGATTAGTTGATTATTGGAGTCAGGTGTGTTAGCTGGGGCTGGGGCAAAACTGTGACACCAATCAGGCTCCCGAGGACTGGAATTGCCCAAGCCTGATCTCGATAGTGGGAGAGGGCTTCTAGGCCTCCTGCATGAGGGATGTTCGTATAAAGAACATCCATATTTATAAGTATATCATTAGATTCAAATTTGACATTCTCAGGGATCTTTAATACATCATTGTTGTCACCCAATAATGCTGGAAGGGAAGGAACCAAATTTTTTATGAAAAAATCTACAAATTGGGATAGGGGTTCCGTGAGGCTGTCATTATCAGAGACTATAGGTCTCAGAGGAGGATCAGATAGTTTGTTGTAAATCTTAGGTAGGCCATAGTAAGCTGCACATACTGGGTGAGGGGTGATGAGGAAATCCCTCTCCTTTTCAGCAATCCAACATTGATCTAAAGCAGGGGTTCCCAAACTGTTTCACTCGGGGCCCACCTTCCAGCATTCGGGAACATCACACGCAATTCTTTACATTTTGCCATGTCTAATGTGTATTCATGTAATATTTGAGTGACAAAAAAATGACAACATTATCTATGGGCAAAAAACCTAAATAAAAAAACATTAGCTGACATGGGCTAGTTGATTTCGGGCTCCCGAGTGGCGCAGTGGTCTAAGGCATTGCATCTCAGTGCAAGAGGCGTCATTACAGGCTGTATCACAACCGGCCATGATTGGGAGTCCCATAGGGCAGCGCACAATTGGTCCAGTGTCATCCAGGTTAGGATTTTGCCGGGGTAGGCCATCATTGTAAATAAGAATTTGTTCTTAACTGACTTTTCCGTTTAAATAAAAATAAATCGAAATGTTTGCCACATTAACAGAGAAAATTGCCACCTTTCAAAAAGAACTGAAGAGGCACACACTGGAGAAAAACCAGAAGGATACTGAGCACTACTCCAAGGGCACGGTCTATGACCTGCATGGTGTCAGATCCAGGTACTGATCCAAGTTCAGCCCTATGTGGTCCCAAAGGAACCGAGACACCAACTACTCATCTGTCAGCGAGAGAAAAACTTCTGATGCGAGCACTCTGTCGCATTATCTCTGTCTCTGCTTGATCTTTTCAATGACAAGCCTGTCGCATTATCTCTATCTCTGCTTGGTCTTTTCAATGACACGCCTGTCGCATTATCTCTGTCTCTGCTTGATCTTTTCAATGACAAGCCTGTCGCATTATCTCTGTCTCTGCTTGATCTTTTCAATGACAAGCCTGTCGCATTATCTCTGTCTCTGCTTGATCTTTTCAATGACAAGCAACATGAGATCTAGAGAGCAATTGTTCAAAACATTCTCCCATCTCTGCATAAAATTACTGTCTTCTAAGCCAAAAGCAGGGGCTTTGTTAATTCTAAGCCCCAGAGGGATATGTTTCTCCCTCCAATATTCAGATAAGAGGCGAGACTCTTTCTCTGTTCTTCCAAGTCTCTGTTTAATTTGTCACTACCTTACACAGCTGCGCAGGTTGACTCATAACTCGAAGTCATGCGGTTATATCCGTGTGGTGTTAGAGTTGCGTAAATTCGAATCTGTAATCAGGATAAATATAACAATGAGTCACCGATTTTATACTATGTATTTTTTATTAGCTAAGTAATAAATGGCAAATGCAACTTTCGTATATACAGGCTCACTGTAATACCACGCAGGGCAGAACAGAGAACTGACCAGATGTATGTAAACGGTATTCTTTATACTGTGATAGACAGTTCCAACCCGTCTGTTGGCCTATCACAGTAGAGACTGGGCCTGGTTTAAACTTGCTCAGCCTATTGCAGGCGCTCAGGCGGGTCCCCGCCTCTTGACGCTTCTGTTGATAGATGTAACTGTTGCTGTGAAGAACATCCATGCGCTCATGCTCCATACCGTTATCTCGCACCTGGCTCCTGTTATCTAACAAAAGACCGCTTGTTCTGCAACCCCACGCTCTGAATGTGCCCCCCCTAACTCATTGCACAGTTCCTGTCTTTTTTCCATCATGAGAAAGGTCCATGGCCCTGAAGCTTTTAACAATGTTTCAAGTCAGCTATGTTGCATAACACATACATACATCCACACAAGCCAACAGCAGATAATATTCAATCATATATATGGTAATGGCTATAATGTAAAACACAGGATCCAACAATCCCCCTTTTTCACACCCCCAAGGGTGTGAACAAAAATTCAGCAATGAATCATATAACAGTTACAAAGTTTATAATACCTTCATGTCCTCCATTCGATCCCACTATGTACTAGATTGGCTACCAGCCACCTAGGAACTTAAAACCCTCATGTCAAAAGAGAACAACAGCTCATTCAAAAACAGAACAAAAGAAAATGGTGTGACACCCCCTTTTGACACCCGCTAGGGTGTCACTCATTAGCCTTTATTTCAGCAGTCCCAACATAGTAATATGTTAATAGTATTTCATGAAAATAATAAAACGTTTATTATTAATAAAACAGAAAAACAGAAAAGAAAAATCAACCAAGAAAAATAGAAAAAAAATTGACAAGTGATATATGCTTTTGTCTCCCCCTTTTGACACCCATAAGGGTGTCACTTAGCAAAAACAGGATAAAACTTTATTGTTTATTGACATATAAGATACAGGATAAAACTTTGGTCATGGAAAACAGAGTAAAGCAGAGCAAAGCATTATTATAAACCATCTGGTCCTCTCAGCTACTCCTATCCTGCACCAGGTGGGCACCATGCCACCCAGGGACTCCAAACCTTCACAACAGGGAGAACAAACATACTGGAAAGAACTTAACATAAAACAAAAATGTAAAACAAGGAACTGTGGTTGTGTAATATTTATTCTACTACCTCACCCACAGCATACCATGGGTCATCCTCAGTCAGTCTCATCCTCCCCTGAAAGCATGATTCAGTATCAGCATCTTCAACTGGAGCATCAAGCAAAGGCCTCATGCCTGAAGCCTTCACCACATCTGTAACAGACTTCTTAAAACACGGTATGATGCAAGCAGCACAACACATCAGAAATCCAGTAACCACCATACCAGTGTACTTACCAAACCAGGCTCCCAACCAAGAGAACAGTCCAGACTCCTCCACCCCCGCCATGGTCCTCATCTCAGCAGATAGTGCATCAAGCCCATTAAGGGCCTTAGATATACTACCATCTGGACTGGTGTTATTAGGAATAAACGTGTAACATTGTTCACCGAACATCTTACAGACACCCCCCTGACTGGCAAGAAGCATATCCAAAGCAAGTCTATTCTGTCTGGCAACCCTAGATGTGGCCTCAAGCTGTTCAGACATACCAGTGAGTGCATCACGGGAGTAATTCACAAAACGCTGTTGATTATAGTAGATATAATTAATCCATGCAGTCTGTCTTGCATCCACTATGGCTGGACCTATAATAGGTAGTAAGTGCCAGAGTCCATCATTCCTACCCAAGGCCTGAAACTCATGAGGAACCCCCACTGGTACTCCCAACAGGTTAGCGTGTATGTCAACTATATCCTCTGTCCATGGAGCACTACGTCTATGTCTCCCATGGGATGGAATGTTTTCAGGCCCCCTGGATACAGAACCCAACAGCTGTTCAGCAGTAACATCAACAATGGTCAGTGGAATTATCAAACTGGTCAGAGCACACGTACCTTGCCAGTCTTCTCTAAGAATGGGTCTCAGCACTCTTTTGGGTCCACATATCCACCACACATCAGCCAGACCATTAGTTTGGTTTAGGCCTGCAACTGGCCAAGTGGCATTAATGGTTATGTTACTACTGCAATCAGCTTCAGGCAATCTCCTATAATCAATGCCATTACCTGTACCCGTGATGCAACTGTAATTGCCCCCATATGCCTCAACACCCCAAGGGGCCCGATGAGGAGGTACTGTAGGAAACACAAGGCTCAAAGAGGAACAGAGAGTTGAATTGGGCTGAACCTGGTAAAAACCTCTCAGAATACACAACCACCCCTCTCCTTCTCCTATAGCAAATGGGTGTGTAGCCAGAACAGGTCTAGCATGACCAATGTTTCATGTAACTCATGCAGTCCTTTCTTTTCAGGGTCTTAGCTGTATACCTCATATAAGACATCCACAAATTGTCCCTACCATCAAAACCAGTCTCAGTGCCTAATTGATCAATAGCTGAATAGTCTCTAACGTTAATTACCTGAATGAGATTTGACACAGTGGTGGTGGGTGGCAGGTTCGGTCCAGGGATGGTAGAGGAGTGTGTCTGGCTCTGGTTCGTCTGGGACCTCTGTGGTTTTGGCAGCACCTTAATAGAAAACACACCCATCGTGTCTGTCCTGGTCCTTTGTAGTCCGAGGGTGTAAGTGCCTGCATCAGAGAGCTTAATAGTTTTGATGGTTAGTAGGATTTCATCACCTTTACAAAGTTCAACAGTGCTCCCAGGTTTCCCCCATATCATGGAAAACCTATCCACCTTTGTGGGATCCCCTATGCTCTAAGGATACCCTCTTCTCCAATCCCAGAACTGTCCCAAGTTGGTTATCATGTAATCCCCATACGGACACCCTCCCCCATTACACAGGTAATGTCACCTGTCTTTTGGCACTCCTGTACACAGGTGTTAAAACCAAACAAAAATATCTAAATTTCTTCCCTGCCCTGTTGGCTCAAAATATGTCCCAAATACTTAACATGAGTCTACCATAATTAAAACTTATCCTAGCTCATTTTCACACCACGTTCATCAGAGAAAATATAATGACACTATAATGTCAATTTCACTGCCTTTTTGTATTAAATTACCTTAATATCAGTATTACAAATGACCCTAGATTCTCCATCCAAATGGCTTTCCAACGAGGCTGATCAGACCACAAAGGAAAGTTACAATGGAGGTCATAAGTCATACCACCCCTCCAAAGAAGTGTTTCTTACTATATTAAACAACATTCCTTTATCAAAAGATTTCACCTATTTAATTAAGACTCAGAAAATAAAAACTCCTAATATTCCATATGTGAGTGTACTCCTTTAAGATATCATGTCTCTGGGAACATGGAAATCCCATTAACCCAAACGTTTACTACAAAAACAAAACCTAATAATTATGATAATCCCCTCAAACAATTAGTCTCGATGTTTCATGTCTTACATTCGTGTTTCTCCAAATTGTCACCCCAAAATACTTCTTAAAAACCCTGCCATTAAACACACACAACTGTGATAAATGTACACTGTCCCTTTAACATAAAATAAACTCAGCCTGCAATCCACTCTGCGGGCCTTTCATTGTTCCCCATAATGAAAACAGATTCTAATGTTAGTATACCTTAACCTCCTGTTTAATTTCAATGGTGTTATCTGAACAATCAAACCAAAATCAATAACCGGGAAGTACTTGTGTAAATTAATTAAAAGAACAAAATAAATCTACCTTATTTCTCAGCACTTGGTTAGAACACCCCTCCCATCTTACATCGACCACACCCGTCTCCCGTACCTTGTGTATATCTTATCTATTACTCAGTGGCTCAATTAATGTTTAACGTAAGTATGTTCAGATGTTGATTATGTACAATATTAGTATAGTTCAAACCTCATAATATAAATCTACACACAGAATTTTACGTTAATAGAGTTTAACACTTTTTCCAACAGTCATGCACACCCCCTCAATATTCTATGATATAACTCTGTGCAAACATCTCATCAGCAAGCCTGCGACTTTTTCAACATTCTCACCGGTACCAGCTCCAACTGAAATACCTAATGTACCACACTCAGCTTGGCAGGCTCAAATTAATCATCCCATTCATCCCGATATTAGTCCCCAACTGAATATCAAGCGTATTTCATGCATACGATTTGAGTCTCACAAATGTTCATTCACGCCAGTAAGCTTCAATTTACACCATACACACACAAATCTTCATTCACCGCAGTAAGCAGACCAGTAGGAGACGCAATGGCCACGCCTTCTATCCATTCTCTGTACAGCTTTTCACCCCGTCTTTTCCATTCTCTACTTTCTTTACCTCCATTCACTTCTAGAGTAGACTTCAGTGTTATCAACACCTTTTCTATTTCCAACGACATTTTATGTACACTACAATACTGTCAACAACCTATGCCTTTACTCAAACCCAAGTGGTACCCTTTCCCTACGGCTAAATCGGCCCCCAATTAGGTCTAAAGTAAGAACTCAATTATGCACTGTGGGTCCCCTAGGGTATTAAGTAGTCTAGTGTCCCCCGGATTATCACCTTTACTTCAATACCAAATGTACACAATAAAAAATACAATCACTCCATATGACTAACGTGTCTACCTGGATCACGTTTCTAGAACAACTTAATGTCTCACTCAAACTTGGTAGTCAGTGTGCCGACTTTACTACCCGATGTACTTCACACACACCTATGCTTTGTTAGGACCTTAGAGAGACCCTTTCCCAAAGGCTAAATCGGTCTCAAGTCCGAGTAATCAATTTTATTATCTGTCAATCACACTTGGCCCTGCCTAGTACATCACA
This sequence comes from Oncorhynchus tshawytscha, assembly GCF_018296145.1. NCBI lineage: Eukaryota > Metazoa > Chordata > Actinopteri > Salmoniformes > Salmonidae > Oncorhynchus > Oncorhynchus tshawytscha. The sequence goes on along the minus strand of NC_056456.1, from coordinate 28,151,449 downwards.
TTCACATCATATGGCTTTCCATTCACACTTTGGTGGTCACTCGTTACCCACCACTCATACATGTAGTCCCAGACTATCCAGTCACACTTTTATAATCAACTAGAATGAATCATACATGTAGTCCCAGACTATCCATTCACACTTTGGTGGTCACTCGTTACCCACCACTCATACATGTAGTCCCAGACTATCCAGTCACACTTTTATAATCAACTAGAATGAATCATACATGTAGTCCCAGACTATCCATTCACGCTTTGGTGGTCACCCGTTACCCACCATTCATACATGTAGTAAGTGTTCTCTGTTACCACCTACCAGCCAGGCATACTAGTACATCCCATACACAATGCATCATTAAGTATTGTTGATCAATAATAAAATTGCAGTTGCCAATGGAGATATTACTTTCTCAACTATTTTCCAATCTCATACATCATAATAGTTTAAATTTAGTAACTTACATCAAACAGGTGTCTCACAAAACTAAATTTGGATAACTCCAATGTGCAGAACTTTAGTTTTTCACAACAGGTGTCTGCTTACCTTTTTTAGTTGACCGGTCAGGATTTGTGAGACACACCGTCCGACGACAGTACTGGCCAATCGGCTGGCACACCAATGTCCAGCAATGTCCTTTACCAGATCACGTCGGTGGTCACCAAATTGTTAGGGTTGCGTAAATTCGAATCTGGTATCAGGATAAATATAACAGTGAGTCACCGATTTTATACTATGTATTTTTTATTAGCTAAGTAATAAATGGCAAATGCAACTTTCGTATATACAGGCTCACTGTAATACCACGCAGGGCAGAACAGAGAACTGACCAGATGTATGTGAACAGTATTCTTTATACTGTGATAGACAGTTCCAACCCGTCTGTTGGCCTATCACAGTAGAGACTGGGCGTGGTTTAAACTTGCTCAGCCTATTGCAGGCGCTCAGGCGGGTCCCCGCCTCTTGACGCTTCTGTTGATAGATGTAACTGTTGCTGTGAAGAACATCCATGCGCTCATGCTCCATACCGTTATCTCGCACCTGGCTCCTGTTATCTAACAAAAGACCGCTTGTTCTGCAACCCCATGCTCTGAATGTGCCCCCCCTAACTCATTGCACAGTTCCTGTCTTTTTTACCGGCAATCCGTTACCATCGGCGCCTTGATCATGGACCTCCGGTCCAGAGGCTTTTTTAGGAGGCATTGGAGTTGTCAATAGTAACCTTCAAGTGCGATATTAATACATGTTCTGCCCTGTCACTTTTGCATGTTCTGGGAATTTAAAGACGAAGTGACAGCACTCACCTAGCTAGCTGCTAAGTCAATAAAGGCACACTTTCCATTTGGAGGAGAGGACAAGAAACTACATTAGCTACAATTTTAAGTAATGGACAATAGGTTATAAAATACTGTCTTTTTTCCATCATGAGAAAGGCCCATGGCCCTGAAGCTTTTAACAATGTTTCAAGTCAGCTATGTTGCATAACACATACATACATCCACACAAGCCAACAGCAGATAATATTCAATCATATATATGGTAATGGCTATAATGTAAAACACAGGATCCAACAGTGGTGGGTGGCTTTAGGGTCATGAAATATTGTTCGGAAGAAGGGTGGGTGGCGGGTTGGTTGAATAAAGACAAAACAATGCATTAAAAGTCCATAAATGTATAATTATTGTGAAATTCATATCTATAGGCTACAGTGAGGTTTTTCTTACATTGTTTTTTTCTGGCATTAGTGTGTAGTCTATGCCTAAGCTTTAGGGCCTAACTTGTATGCTCGCCAATATAACATTAACGTCTAGCTACCCAAAGGTTGCATGTTCAGAATCTCATTATGGGCAACTCAAGCGTTTTACATAATTAGCAACTTTGCAACTACTTACTACTTTGTAACTACTTAGCATTTTAGCTAACCCCTCCCCTAACCCTAACATTTTAACTAACCCTTTCCCTAACCCCAACCTTAACCTTTTAACCTAAGTCCTAAACTGAACCCTTATCCCCTAGAGCTAATGTAACAGTATAACTTCAGACTTTTTTGATTTTATATATATTTTTAACTTTAGTTTATTTCGTTAAAAAAAACTATATTTCTTGAACTGCATTGTTGGTTGAGGGCTTGTAAGTAAGCATTTAACGGTAAGCTGTTGTATGTGACAAATCCGATTTGATTTGATTCTAAGGCAACAAGTCAGCTAATTTTTGTATTATTAAAATAATTTTTGTATTTAACCTTTATTTAACTTGGCAAGTCAGTTAAGAACAAATTATTATTTACAATGACGGCCTACCCCGGCCAAACCCGGACGACGCTAGGCCAGTTGTGCACCGCCCTATGGGACTCCCAATCAAGACCAGATTCAAACCAGGGCCTGCAGTGACGCCTCTTGCACTGAGATGCAGTGCCTTAGACCGCTGCGCCAGTCGGGAGCAAAGGACAGAAGATAATCTGCATGTATCTAATCATAGACAAGTTGACTAACAAATACCCTACCAAAGTGTCAGAAATTATAAGCAGAAACATAGGCCTATCTGAAAGCCTGTTAAAAAGTCAATCTGCCATCTTTGACTCTATAACGCATTTTCTATATTTTTGTTAGGGTCTGTTGCGTGCCTCAAATGTTCACATAGTCGGGCAGTAGCAGATGAGTTATTGGCATGTATAAAGGACATATCTGCACCTGAAGCTAAAACCTGTTCTCCCATTCCCCCCTCAGATTTGGAGAAGGCATGCACTTTCCATTCCTGCCAGCAGAAGAAATAGTGGAGCTTACCTTTGTGGCAAACACACACTCTCTCTCCCAACCCCTCAACACTCAAGAAACGTAAGCAGTAGATGAAACTGTGAATTCAGTTGAGAATTTGTTTTGTAAAAATGAACAAAACATTTAAAAAATATAGGACAAAACACACATCACGACAAGAGAGACAACACTACATAAAGAGAGACCTAGACAACAACATAGCAAGGCAGCAACATATGACAACACAGCATGTTATCAACACAACATAACAACAACATGGTAGCAACATAACATGGTAGCAGCACAAAACATGGTACAAACATTATTGGGCAAAGACAACAGCACGAAGGGCAAGAAGGTAGAGACAACAATGCATCACGCAAAGCAGCCACAACTGTGAGTAAGAGTGTCCATGATTGAGTCTTTGAATGAAGAGATTGAGATAAAACTGTCCAGTTTGAGTGTTGCAGCTTGTTCCAGTCGCTAGCTGCAGCGAACTGAAAAGAGGAGCGACACAGGGATGTGTGTGCTTTAGGGACTTTAAACAGAATGTGACTGGCAGAATAGGTGTTGTATGTGGAGGATAAGGGCTGCAGTAGATATCTCAGATAGGGGGGAGTGAGGCCTAAGTGGGTTTTATAAATAAGCATCAACCAGTGGGTCTTGCGATGGGTATACAGAGATTACTAGTTTGCAGAGGAGTATAAAGTGCAGTGATGTGTCCTTATAAGGAGCATTGGTGGCAAATCTGATGGCCGAATGGTAAATAACATCTAACCGCTCGAGAGCACCCTTACCTACCAATCTATAAATGATGTCTCCGTAATCTAGCATGGGTAGGATGGTCATCTGAATCAGGGTTAGTTTGGCAGCTGGGGTGAAAGAGGAGCTATTATGATAGAGGAAACAAAGTCTAGATTTAACTTTAGCTTGCAGCTTTGATATGTGCTGAGAGAAGGACCGTGTACCGTCTAGCCATACTCCCAAGTACTTGTATGAGGTGAATATCCCAAGCTCTAAACCCTCAGAGGTAGTAATAACACAACATTTGGATTTTAGTTTCCACTGTCACGTGATGGAGGTGGCAGCGTCAAATAATAATTTTCCCGGAAGTACCCATGCGTACCCGGGCACAGTCCTGCCGGCTCCAGCGGACGATAATGCATTGCACCATGGCCTCGCTGTAAACCGAATGAAACCCCCAGTATATTGTATTTTACCGGCAATCCGTTACCATCGGCGCCTTGATCATGGACCTCCGGTCCAGAGGCATTTTTAGGAGGCATTGGAGTTGTCAATAGTAACCTTCAAGTGCGATATTAATACATTTTCTGCCCTGTCACTTTTGCATGTTCTGGGAATTTAAAGACGAAGTGACAGCACTCACCTAGCTAGCTGCTAAGTCAATAAAGGCACACTTTCCATTTGGAGGAGAGGACAAGAAACTACATTAGCTACAATTTTAAGTAATGGACAATAGGTTATAAAATACTGTCTTTTTTCCATTGTTTATTCAAGTCTTCCCTCTGATCCCTCAGACACTTCATACCCGGTAAGAATATTGTGCTAAAGTTCGATACCTGCTAAAAGACTAACGCACGGATGAAGGCCCTGTTCTGTCAGTCCATTTTACAAGGTTTGCTAACTTGGTTAAATAGCTTGCTATCTTTCAGAAGAATAACTAGCTAGCCAATGTTAGCGGATAGAAATAGTCTTGGCTTTAACTGTGTTTCTCTTTAACTGTGTTTCTCTGTGCTTGTCAAAACGAGCCTGGTTAGTTAGTTAACCTTTGCATGAAATTGGGTTGGAACAACTCTCGAGCATTTCATTATTGAAGTTAGTTAGCTAGCCAGCTCAGGTCTGTGTTTGAAGTTGGTGAATTTATTGTTGTTAAATTAGCTAGCGAGCTAATGCTAGTCTAGAATGTTAGCAAGGTAACTTAATGAGATTTCGCAAATCTTTCATCAATTTGACAGTTCCCATTGAAACAAATGGTGTAGATTCACGCTTTACTTCAAGATGCCAATCTGGCAATTTACTCGCAAGTAAGTTTATTTTTATCACACTGTTTTAAAATGGCTAGTTAACGTTGGTTAACCTGCCCATAAAGCTGTAGCCAAAGCAATTGTCATGCTGGGCTTTCAATGTGTGGCTTAGTCGGGCCTAGAATGAATACTCCTTGGAAGACTAGCTTGGAAATTAACATGTGATTGAAAGTCTTAACTATTTCAGTTGGGTACAAATAAAGTGATATTTAATATTACAATCCACAATGTATATATGTGTAGACATGTCACTGCAGAATTGCAGGTGGACTTAAGTTAGCGAACTAATTTACTGTAGCTAGTCAAGTTCACTCACTCATTACTATGAGACACGTAGGCTACTACAGGCTAGCTAGCGGTGTGTGAAATCCACCATCAGTGGTCCTCCCTGGCATTGTTAGCACGCTAGAAGGCCTTACTTGCAATTTGATCTACCAGTAACTAATGTTATACCTAATCTACCCAGGAAAACGTATCATGTTAGTTATCATACGTTCATTTAATGGTCTTTCGTTTTATTTAGCGCCAAAAACAGAGTGGGCTAGCCAGGGATGGGATAACATATGGAAGCTAACTATAGTGGCTAACACCGGCTGCTTTGCTAGCTAGCTAGCTAGCCAGCCATATGACACGTCTAACTAATGTGAGATGTCCTCTTTAGACCATGTGCTATCAGTTTGACACGACATCTTTTCATGCTTTAATTAATGGCATGTCAAAAACACTGTCGGGAAGTTGCTTAAACATTTTAAAGGCCGCAATATACACGTACCCTGATTCCATGTTGGTCTACAATTCCACATTCCTCAAATGCGAAAGTGGAGTGTGTTGCTTCCCAGTAAAATTATAAATGTTATTTAAATGGTTAGTTGTCATCTGATGTTATGTGGACATCTCTGAGGAATCTGAAAAATTGTAACCAACACATGTCCACAATAGAGACAATCTGTTACAAGCAAATGGAGGCTACTGGCAAGTGAACTTTGACCTGAAAGATATTCATACTAAATAACTAGTAAGTTCAATTGAACGTAAGTTAAAACAGTGAGTGAGATGTACAAGTTCAGGCTGGCATGAATCTAATCCCCAATGGTGCAGAGAAGAGATTTGAATTCCACAACCCAGGAGCAGTTTATTTTTTGCAATTTCTAATTCGCAGATGTGTCATGTCAAGTTCAGCTCTCTATCACAATCTCAGTCCCCCCAAATAGTCTCTCATTCTGAAAGGAAATGTTAGTTATTCCCTTGAGATGATAATAGTCATGGTGTGACATGTTCTTTATTGGCACCGTCTGCCAGGCGGATCAATAGATAGTTCTGTCTGTTGTGACTGGAGTTTAGCATAGTGGAACTGCCCCTGTAGTGATGTGGTAACTCCCATTAACCCAATGCACCCTCAGGAGTGAGTTGGTGTCTTTTTGTTTAAGGTCTAAATATCGGTTTATGGGTATTTTGGAACTCGGCACAACAACATTGTGTCACTGGAATGGCATATTTAGACTGAACTTCTGGAAGCCCATGAAATGGTGTTCTAACACAAGGTCTAACCTATCTACTGTAACGTTTCCTACTTTGTAACACCAACTTGTGACCAGTGTCGGGTTATTTGGCACTAAGCCTTACTGCCATGACCTACTACAGCAGACAAACACTCAGGGTTTCTCATGAATATGTCATTGGGTACTGAGGGTAGCTTCGTGAGGGCAACCGCAAGTTAACTTCTTAGGCGGTTGATACAGGGATTTCCCAAGTTGGCTTTCTGACCTTTCGCTCACTGGGCATGGTGTCCAGGTGATTATTGTACATCTAGTGTGCCTAGCCTAGTCCAGCTGACCCAGTATTAATATGGAGATTAATGTCTTGGAGGATTTTAAAAAATTGATTCACCTAATTTTTTGCTCATTTTGGTAACTAACTCTTCCTCTTCCTCAGATCGGCTGGCAAGTCAGCGCCAACCTGATGCAGAACCACGTGAAATGAACAAACCACCGCAGCCTATAACAGGACCCACCTCTGTCCCACTCCCCTCCCCCTCCCCTGGCCTGACACAGGTGAGAGCCAGTGACAAGACCCAGCTCGCTCTGACAGATCAGAGTAGCGTTCATTAGGCAAAAAAACGAGACAATGTTTTGAAACCGTGAGATTCTACATGGGTTTTATTCATTAGACAAAGACTTTTGCAAAATGTTTTGCAACAGAAAATGTTCACTCCAAATGGAAAACAGTTTGCAAAAAAAAAACAGAGTTTCTATTGGACAAATTCCTATAGGTCCCTCCCCGTTTCATCAAGTTTGCGTCAGTTTGGTTCGATTTAGTTCTTGGTGAATACAAAGATTAAACTGTTTACCATTTACTCTAGGAACAAAACAAAATCTAACAGGGAGGGTCCTACCTGCCTTTTGCACTGCTAAATGTTTCCCCTTGCAAAACGTTCTGCTCCTAATAAATACACCCCTGAACTTGTCCAATAAGGATGATCATTTTTGTTTTCCTTTCTGAAGCGTTTTGCTACATTGTATCCTACTGAACACAACCCATCTTTGGCAGCAAGTTAGCCGGCTAATGTAGTTGTGTTTCTCTGCCTCTCCTCTTTCCCAGGCTACCTATGCCTCTGGACAGCCCACTTCTCTTGTCTTCGCCACCCAAACACCTCAACAAATGAATTCTGCACCGCAGCCACGACAGGTAGTGCGCTCTACTTCTTCTGCTACTCAATTGCTCCTTTCATTTTCCACTCTTTTGCCAACACTCTTTCAATGTCGACTCTTCTATGTCTTGCTGAGTGTAAGACCCCTACTTCAATTCTGAAAGGTCCAATGCAGCTGTTTTTATCTAAATATCAAATGTTTTCTGGGTAACAATTAAGTACCTTACTATGATTGTTTCTTTTTGATTTTTTAATTGAAAACAAAAATATATTTTCTCAAGCAAGAAATTTGCTAGGACTGTCTGAGTTAGGGGCCTAATTGGATGAACCTATTGGCCAAGAGGTTTGAAACTCATTGTTATTGCTCTATTAACTTATACCGCCTTGTGACGTCGCCAGGCAGGCCAGAACTCCATCCCACCAAAACAGGCTGAAATTTCAGACGGTCTTTTCAAACAGCTCTTATACTCAAAGGGCATTATCATAATTTTCACAGTATTATTCCAATCTCAGTGTGGAAATGTACAGTACCAGTCAAAAGTTTGGACACACCTACTCATTCCAGGGTTTTTCTTTATTTTTGCTATTTTCTACATTGTAGAATAATAGTGAAGACATAAAAACTATGAAATAACACATGGAATCATGTAGTAACCAAAAGTGTTGAACAAAATCAAAATATATTTGCGATTCTTCAAAGTTGCCACCCTTTGCCTTGATGACAGCTTTGCACACTCTTGGTATTCTCTCAACCAGCTGCATGAGGTAGTCACCTGGAATGCCTTTCAATTAACAGGTGTGCCTGAAGTTAATTTGTGGAATTTCATTCCTTTCTAATGATTTTGTGCCAATCAGTTGTGTTGTGACAAGGTAGGGGTGGTATACAGAAGATAGTACGGACTTGGTCTTTTTACCAAATAGGGCTATGGCAAGAACAACTCAAATAAGCAAAGAGAAACAACAGTCCATCATTACTTTAAGACATGGAGGTCAGTCTATCTAGAACATTTCAAGAACTTTGAAAGTTTCTTCAAGTGCAGTTGCAAATACTATCAAGCACTATGATGAAACTGGCTCTCATGAGGACCACCACAGGAAATGAAGACCCAGAGTTACCTCTGCTGCAGAGGATAAGTTCGTTAGAGTTACCAGCCTCAGAAATCGGGAAATAATTGCACCTCAGATTTCTGCCCAAAGAAATGCTTCAGAATTCAAGTAACAGACCCATCTCAACATCAACTGTTGAGAGGAGACTGCATGAGTCAGGCATTCATAGTCTAATTGCTGCAAAGAAACCACTACTAAAGGACACCAATAAGAAGAGACTTGCTTGGGCCAAGAAACACAAGCAATAGACATTAGACTGGTGGAAGTCCTAATTTGAGATTTTTGCTTCCAAACGGCGTGTCTTTGTGAGACGCAGAGTAACTGAACGGATCAGCTCCGCATGTGTGGTTTCCACTGTGAAGCATGGAGGTGGTGTGGGGTGCTTTGCTGGTGACACTGTCAGTGATTTATTTAGAATTCAAGGCACAATTAACCAGCATGGCTACCACAGCATTCTGCAGCGATACGCCATCCCATCTGGTTTGCACTTAGTGGGACTATCATTTGTTTTTCAACAGGACAATGACCCAAAACTCACCTCCAGGCTGTGTAAGGGCTATTTGACCAAGAAGGTGAGAGACGGAGTGCTGCATCAGATGACCTGGTCTCCACAATCACCCGACTTCAACCCAATTGAGATGCTTTGGGATGAGTTGGACCGCAGAGTGAAGGAAAAGCAGTCAACAAGTGCTCAGCATATGTGTGAACTCCTTCAAGATTGTTGGAAAAGCATTCCAGGTGACTACCTCATGAGCTGGTTGAGTGAATGCCAAGAGTGTGCAAAGTTGACGTCAAGGCAAAGGGTGGCTACTTTGAAGAATCTCAAATAAAATAAATATATAAATAAATAAAATATTTAACCTTTTTTTGGTTACTACATGATTCCACAAGAGTTATTTCATAGTTATGATTTATTCACTATTATTCTACAATGTAGAAAATTGTAAAAATAAAGAAAAACCCCTTGAATGTGTAGGTATCCAAACTTTTGACTGCTACTGTATGTGTATATGTAACATACAAATCATGTTTTTGGCTGCACTGGGCCTTTTAACTCCAACTCTTGCTCAACTGTAACGCTTTGGTCCAACCTGTGTGTAACGGTCTTTCTGCTTAACCGCTTTGGTTTAGTGTGTGTGTGTGTTTTTTAAAGTCTATCTCACCACTCTCTGGCTACCAACCTTGACCTCTTGCTCTCTTTTTCTGTCCTCCCTCCCAGTTTGCCACCGGGCCCCGTGCTTTACACCAACAGGTACTAACTCCCCTTACCTTGCCCAAAATGTCTGCCGTCTCAATAGGACCGTAGTGCATTAATACACATTTCACTTTAGAGAAGGATGAGGCTCAACAACCTTTCTTAGTTCTGACCAGATCCAGCTGTAACTACACCCAAAACCACCTGATTGAATGAAATGTATATATTTTTTATCAATTAAGACCTTGAGTAGTGGAGTGCTAGAATCTGTCCCTCAGCTTTTTGTGGATCTCCAGGACCAGGGATTCCCCCAGTGAAGACATCCAGGCTGGTAACCCCATAGGCTACCCCTGTTAACACCTAATATGACACCACCCGCAGTAGGGCAGTTCAGTAAAGGTACTAGGCACCTCAGCAGTATGGTCTGCCGGTTTTACATTTCACCTGTATATGTGTAAATTGGTTACCCCAATCAAGCAAAGTGCTGGCCAAACCACTTGCTAGGCCTGCAAACAGAGGCATCGATGAAACTAGAAGACGTATGCTAACCCCTTGAGAATTTAAGTCTGTTACCCTCTAGCTTTATATTTCTGCAACGTCTTCATATTTTCTGATGGTCAGCTGCATGTGAAAGACTGATGTTTTGCACTTTTAACTGTAATGTCTGAGTGATTTACTCTTGCTTCTTACATTCTCTCTCACATTCCTTCTGCTCTCTATTTTTTTATTTATTATTACTTTTATCTTCCTATTTTTCTGTTGCCTTTCTGTCACCCCGCCCCCTTGTTCTCTGCTTGTGTGTTGTCTGGCTGAAGGGTGGATACAGGGCACTGCAGGTAACAGCTTCTCTCTTCCTTCTCATCTGAGTGTATAGAACCTGAGGGCTGAATGCACAGCCACACAACAACAACCATGTCATACAGAGTCGATATTGTACAATTTTTAGGGTAGATGCGAGCTGTGATCAATGTTAAATTGTAGCAGACATTTCTTCCCACTTGGCCCTGTAGTTCCCAGTCTTTGATGTACTCCCCCGGAGTCTCAACTATCTGACACTTTCAGTGTGTGGCATGTTAGCCCTGCGGTGCACACACACACAAATATACTGACAGTTTCTGTCCGTCCCTCCCTCCCCCATTTTTCTCTAGCCTTACTATGCCAACAGGCCCACCATGCCCACCAGTGTCACCCGGGTCCAGACCAGCAGTGGGCCTCGTCCGGTTGGTCCCACCCACATCTACCAGCCCGGCTCCCAGATGATGATGATCCCTGGTCAGCAGCTGTCCTTTGCTGGCTCCCCTCAGGGCTACTTCATCCCCCCTGGACAGGTACCACAGCTGGTCATCACGTTATGCTAACGGTCAACTTGACTAGAATAAATGGTTGCAAGTTTTTGGAATTTCTGAAAATCTGGGAATTTTTGGAAAGTGAAAAAAAAAGAAAAGTGCATCCCTAATTATCACACCGCTCATGCAGTATTCCAGCTGATAGTCTAAAGTCAAGAGGTAATGTTACATACTATTGTAGATATACCTAAACAGAGCAAACGGGGAGCTTGATCCCTTTAAGACAGAACTGTGTCAAGTTACCTAAGTGTCCTCTCTGTCTCTCTGTAGTATCGGGCTCCCTACATGCCACCAAGTCCACAGTACCCTGTGACAAGTGGGACAGCAGGCTTCTACCCAGGCACCAGCCCGGCTGAATACCCTACCTATGGTAAGAGGCCCTGCTCTGAGCCGGGCCCCACCTGCCAAGCACAACCACCATGACTGCAACCATAATCTTGATTAGAATCACAGGCACGACAAGATCAGCAGCTGGAACGCGAACCTCAACCTACTATTGAACCGTTCAATGTCCGCTCGAACCACAACCATGGCTACACTAGGTCCAATCACGATCTTACCTAGGACCATCACTGTAAATACTACCAAAACCACATCCATGACAAGAACTGGGGCCACATGCACCCAGAGATATCTTAGTCGGTTGGTCTTTGTGTCGGTTGGCCGGTCGATTTTAGGGTCGCTCTTAGGGGTCGGTCGGTCGATCTTATTGGTCAGTCAGTTGATCAAATGTTATTGGTTGCATACACATATTTTGCAGATGTTATTGCAGGTGCAGCGAAATGCTTATGTTTCTAGCTTAAAAAATGCACAAATCCCCCCTCACAAAAAATACATTAAGTAAAAACTTGCAATGTCAGAGTCCGGTATGTGTGTGTGTAAGTACAGTGAATTTGGAAAGTATTCAGACTTCTTGACCTTTTCCACATTTTGTTACATTACAGCCTTATTGTAAAATGTATTTAAATAAACATTTCTCATCCATCTACACACAATAGCCCGTAATGACGCGGAGAAAACTGGTTTTTAGAAATGTTTGCAAATACATTACAAATAAAAAATGGAAAGATCACATTTACAGAAGTATTCAGACCCTTTACGCAGTACTTTGAAGCATCTTTGGCAGAAATTACAGCCACAAGTCTTGGGTTCGACACTACAAGCTTGGCACACCTGTATGTTGGGAGTTTCTCTTATTCTTCTATGCAGATCCTCAAGCTCAGTCAGGCTGGATGGGTCAAATCGCTGCACAGCTATTTTCAGGTCTCTCCAGAGATGTTCGATCGGGTTCAAGTCTGGGCTCTGGCTGGGCCACTCAAGGACATTCAGAGACTTGTACCGAAGCCACTCCTGCATTGCCTTGGCTCTGTGCTTAGTGTCGTTGTCTCGTTGGAAGCTAAACCTTGGCCCCAGTCTGAAGTCCTGAGTGCTCTGGAGCAGGTTTTCATCAAGGATCTCTCTACTTTGCTCTGCCTTTTGGCAAACTCCAAGTGGACTGTCGTGCCTTTTACTGAGGAGTGGCTTCCGTCTGGCTACTCGACAATAAATTCATGATTGGTGGAGTGCTGCAGAGAGTGTTGTGGAGGTCACTTTTTGCTCTGACGTGCACTGTCAACTGTGGGACCTTTATATAGACAGGTGTGGGCCTTTCCAAATCATGTCCAATCAATTGAATTTAGCACAGGTGTACTCCAATCAAGTTGTAGAGGCATCTCAAGGATGGTCATTGGACACAGGATGCACCTGAGCTCAATTTAGATTCTCATAGCAAAGGGACTGAATGTATATAAGGTATTTGTTTTATTGTTTATACATTTGCAAAAATCTCTAAACCTGTTTTAGATTTCTCATTATGGGGTATGTTGTGTAGATTAATGTGTCAAAACATTTATTCAATCCATTTTAGAATAAGGCTGGAACGTTACAAAATGTGGAAAGGGGTCTGAATACTTTCCGAAAGCACTGTATAATGGTGTGTATGGACAGTACATGAATAGAAAATGTATGTACTGCTGTAGTTTATATAGGATGAGCCTTGACTAGAATACAGTTAAATAGTTATGAAGTGGGTAGAAAAGTATGTGAACATATTGCAGCAGTCTCTAAGGTGTAGCGTTGCTTACCAGGTGGTAGCCAGCTCTTACAGTTGGTCGGTCACACTTATCGGTCTATATATGAAATGTAGCAGACTCTCTTATCCAAAGTCACTTAGTCATGCGTGGATATATTTTACATATGGGTGGTCCCGAGAATCGAACCCACGACCCTGGCGTGACAAGTTCCATGCTCTACCAATTGAGCTACAAAGGACCACTTGTTGATCTTACAATTGCTCTTGTAGTTGCTCTTAGGGTTGGCCAGTCAGGTGGTCTTACGGTTGGTTCATTGCTGCGTGGCCTGGCAGGCTGTGTGTATGATGGTCTCTGTTCTCTCTTTAGGATCCAAGGCTGTGTGTGTGTGTGTGTGTGTGGGCTTTGGTTCTGCTCTATCAGTCTTCTCACCTGCTGCTTCTCACTGCCTTTAACACCCTGCTTACTTCCGGTTCCCTTCACTCACTCTGCATCTGTCTCTTCCTGTCCTCTCTTCTCTCCTCCCTTTAATTTTCCTTCCCTCGCTCCCTTCCTTCCTTCCCCCTCCCCCCTGTTGTGTTCAGAGCCCTCTCTGGCTGTGAGGGAGAGGAGAGGGGGCGGGCGAGAGAATGGGCGTCTCTCTCTCCACGGTGCTCCTCTCACCTCCCAGCGCTACCCCGGTGAGTATGTGTGTGTGTGTATGTACTTGCGTGTGCATGTGTGTTGCTTAGTATGTGCTGGGCTGCATCTTTGTCTGCCTAATATGTCTGCATAATGTGTTTTTTCCCTTGTGCACATGGTTTTGTTTTGCTGCGGATGCATGTGTGTATTTCAGTGCATGTTCAGTCTGTGTGTGAATGTCTCTTGCTCTTTTTGGGGTGTGTTTGACGACCCTACCTTTCTCCCTCCCTCCCCCTACAGCAGGTGCCTACTACCCGGCCCAGCCCCAGTACAGCCACACACCCCCTGTCCAGACCGCGCCTGTCATAAGCCCTGCCCAGCCCCAGCAGCAGGCCTTGCCCCCTCAGCCGCCGACCCATCCACCGGCACCCAAGAGGGAGCGCGTAACGGTACTGTACCACACACTGTTGCATTTCCACTAAGACTTTACCCCGGTGTTTGGCCTAATGAAAGACTTGAGTTTCCACTAGGGATGTTAGCTGCCGAAAATACATTTGACAGGTCATGCTTATCGGTCAATTTGCATAATTTAGTGGAAATAAATTGAGTGTGTATTTTCGTTAGTTGTCATGCATCTTACTTATCACATTTGCACAGCATGCAGAGCCTAGTTTGAGGAACGGAGTATCCTATCACCTGTCAGACAACCCAAGAGTAGATCCTCACTGGAGTGAAACGTGCTTTTGTAAACCCAGTCATTGCTCAACTAATAATAATTATAAATGCAGTCGCATGTTAACTTTCATGGCCACAATTTAAATGGAGCTGTTTTTATTTGTCAATCTCAACTGGTAATTAAAGCGCGCCTACCATTTTCCATTCGAGTGCCTAAGCAATAGTCAACATAAGGCAGGCTATCAGCGCGTCACCACCGCTTTGAGGCACTAATTGTCTGAAAGCTGAACACTTTACTTCAAATAATGAGTCATGTCTTACCTTGCTTCAAAGTAGCCTTGTGAAAATCCATCCATAGAAATGTGGAGACAGTTATTTTCTAAAGACTTCCTGATGCCCTTGTCTAGCTTTTCTCTCCTGCTCTATTTGTTTTCATATCAACTTTCCTTTGTTGTCCAGAAGCCAAAGGCACAATCCTAGTCATATTAGCAACCCATCCTAGTGGTTATTAGACTCCCCCTCTTTCTAACAGACATTTTCATTATGGAACCGCTCTCATTATGTGTACTGTTTTAAAACAGTATTTTCCTTTAAATTACATTTGTTTTAAATATAAGTTTTATTTGCTGCTTCGTTACACGAGTTGAATCTACGCGGGCTGGTACCCGTGTCTCACTGGCTGGTACCCGTGTCTCACTGGCTGGTACCCGTGTCTCACTGGCTGGTACCCGTGTCTCACTGGCTGGTACCCGTGTCTCACTGGCTGGTACCCGTGTCTCACTGGCTGGTACCCGTGTCTCACTGGCTGGTACCCGTGTCTCACTGGCTGGTACCCGTGTCTCACTGGCTGGTACCCGTGTCTCACTGGCTGGTACCCGTGTCTCACTGGCTGGTACCCGTGTCTCACTGGCTGGTACCCTCACTGGCTGGTCTCACTGGCTGGTACCCGTGTCTCACTGGCTGGTACCCGTGTCTCACTGGCTGGTACCCGTGTCTCACTGGCTGGTACCCGTGTCTCACTGGCTGGTACCCGTGTCTCACTGGCTGGTACCCGTGTCTCACTGGCTGGTACCCGTGTCTCACTGGCTGGTACCCGTGTCTCACTGGCTGGTACCCGTGTCTCACTGGCTGGTACCCGTGTCTCACTGGCTGGTACCCGTGTCTCACTGGCTGGTACCCGTGTCTCACTGGCTGGTACCCGTGTCTCACTGGCTGGTACCCGTGTCTCACTGGCTGGTACCCGTGTCTCACTGGCTGGTACCCGTGTCTCACTGGCTGGTACCCGTGTCTCACTGGCTGGTACCCGTGTCTCACTGGCTGGTACCCGTGTCTCACTGGGCCATGGCTCCGGTGGACTTGCTCTAGCTTGGAGCCAAGGCAAGGCCCTGAGTACTTTTCACCTGGCATTTACTATCGTTCGACCGATATGTGATTTTTGGGTCCGATACTGATTTTAGGGAGGCGAAAGTCTCCGTTTGCCAGTATATTTCCTGATTTGTTTTTTTAGATGGAGTGAAAAATACATAAATATTTATTTATTTTATATATTTATTTATTTATTTTACAAATTGTACTCCAAGGGATGAAAAAATACTCTAAATTATGATTTCATAAATATTGGTGAACATTATTTAAGAATATTTTATTTGTGGTTTACATGATAACCACCAAAAACAACTATGTATCCTCTAAATCAAAGTAAATACAAAACACTTTCAGATGACCTCCTAAGGTACAACTTAAAGATGTCTGTCTATGGTGGTGAATAAGAAGGCAGTAGTATTTGGGCTGAAGCACTAATAAACAAGAAGGGCTCAATAAATTAACCTGTAATCTGAAACTACACTGTTCACAAGATCACAAACTATGCAGTGAAATCCTGTAACATGCAGTTCATAATGTCACCACTTAGTAGATTCACTACAGTGCTGTACAACAGTCAAAGGTCATGTAAAGAAACACTTTATGGCAACCTTGCAACAAGAGCTTGTTATGACACGCACACGCCAGCTGTTCATTATCAAAATGTTTTCAAATCAAATTTTATTTGTCACATACACATGGTTAGCAGATGTTAATGCGAGTGTAGCGAAATGCTTGTGCTTCTAGTTCCGACAATGCAGTAATAACGAACAAGTAATCTAACTAACAATTCCAAAAAACTACTGTCTTATACACAGTGTAAGGGGATAAAGAATATGTACATAAGGATATATGAATGAGTGATGGTACAGAGCAGCATAGGCAAGATACAGTAGATGATATCGAGTACAGTATATACATATGAGATGAGTATGTAAACCAAGTGGCATAGTTAAAGTGGCTAGTGATACATGTATTACATAAGGATGCAGTCGATGATATAGAGTACAGTATCTACGTATGCATATGAGATGAATAATGTAGGGTAAGTAACATTATATAAGGTAGCATTGTTTAAAGTGGCTAGTGATATATTTACATCATTTCCCATCAATTCCCATTATTAAAGTGGCTGGAGTAGAGTCAGTGTCATTGACAGTGTGTTGGCAGTAGCCACTCAATGTTAGTGGTGGCTGTTTAACAGTCTGATGGCCTTGAGATAGAAGCTGTTTTTCAGTCTCTCGGTCCCAGCTTTGATGCACCTGTACTGACCTCGCCTTCTGGATGACAGCGGGGTGAACAGGCAGTGGCTCGGGTGGTTGATGTCCTTGATGATCTTTATGGCCTTCCTGTAGCATCGGGTGGTGTAGGTGTCCTGGAGGGCAGGTAGTTTGCCCCCGGTGATGCGTTGTGCAGACCTCACTACCCTCTGGAGAGCCTTACGGTTGAGGGCGGTGCAGTTGCCATACCAGGCGGTGATACAGCCCGCCAGGATGCTCTCGATTGTGCATCTGTAGAAGTTTGTGAGTGCTTTTGGTGACGAGCCGAATTTCTTCAGCCTCCTGAGGTTGAAGAGGCGCTGCTGCGCCTTCCTCACGATGCTGTCTGTGTGAGTGGACCAATTCAGTTTGTCTGTGATGTGTATGGCGAGGAACTTAAAACTTGCTACCCTCTCCACTACTGTTCCATCGATGTGGATGGGGGTGTTCCCTCTGCTGTTTCCTGAAGTCCACAATCATCTCCTTAGTTTTGTTGACGTTGAGTGTGAGGTTATTTTCCTGACACCACACTCCGAGGGCCCTCACCTCCTCCCTGTAGGCCGTCTCGTCGTTGTTGGTAATCAAGCCTACCACTGTTGTGTCGTCCGCAAACTTGATGATTGAGTTGGAGGCGTGCATGGCCACGCAGTCGTGGGTGAACAGGGAGTACAGGAGAGGGCTCAGAACGCACCCTTGTGGGGCCCCAGTGTTGAGGATCAGCGGGGAGGAGATGTTGTTGCCTACCCTCACCACCTGGGGGCGGCCCGTCAGGAAGTCCAGTACCCAGTTGCACAGGGCGGGGTCGAGACCCAGGGTCTCGGGCTTGATGACGAGCTTGGAGGGTACTATGGTGTTGAATGCCGAGCTGTAGTCGATGAACAGCATTCTCACATAGGTATTCCTCTTGTCCAGATGGGTTAGGGCAGTGTGCAGTGTGGTTGAGATTGCATCGTCTGTGGACCTATTTGGGCGGTAAGCAAATTGGAGTGGGTCTAGGGTGTCAGGTAGGGTGGAGGTGATATGGTCCTTGACTAGTCTCTCAAAGCACTTCATGATGACGGATGTGAGTGCTACGGGGCGGTAGTCGTTTAGCTCAGTTACCTTAGCTTTCTTGGGAACAGGAACAATGGTGGCCCTCTTGAAGCATGTGGGAACAGCAGACTGGTATAGGGATTGATTGAATATGTCCGTAAACACACCGGCCAGCTGGTCTGCGCATGCTCTGAGGGCGCGGCTGGGGATGCCGTCTGGGCCTGCAGCCTTGCGAGGGTTAACACGTTTAAATGTCTTACTCACTTCGGCTGCAGTGAAGGAGAGACCGCATGTTTTCGTTGCAGGCCGTGTCAGTGGCACTGTATTGTCCTCAAAGCGGGCAAAAAGTTATTTAGTCTGCCTGGGAGCAAGACATCCTGGTCCGTGACTGGGCTGGGTTTCTTCCTGTAGTCCGTGATTGACTGTAGACCCTGCCACATGCCTCTTGTGTCTGAGCCGTTGAATTGAGATTCTACTTTGTCTCTGTACTGGCGCTTAGCTTGTTTGATAGCCTTGCGGAGGGAATAGCTGCACTGTTTGTATTCAGTCATGTTACCAGACACCTTGCCCTGATTAAAAGCAGTGGTTCGCGCCTTCAGTTTCACACACGAATGCTGCCATCAATCCACGGTTTCTGGTTAGGGAATGTTTTAATCGTTGCTATGGGAACGACATCTTCAACGCACGTTCTAATGAACTCGCACACCGAATCAGCGTATTCGTCAATGTTGTTGTCTGACGCAATACGAAACATCTCCCAGTCCACGTGATGGAAGCAGTCTTGGAGTGTGGAGTCAGCTTGGTCAGACCAGCGTTGGACAGACCTCAGCGTGGGAGCTTCGAGCGAGGCGGCCATCTCTGTCGGCGCCGGAAGAGTGGAGGAGTCGGCGCCGGAAGAGTGGAGGAGACATCCTCCACTCTTCACTCTTTTCTAACTGAAACCGTGATGTAAATTACACTGTTATTCAATACAAAATGTATTGGCTAATATATTTCAACTGCAAGTGGCATGCCCTCATGACTGAATTTTAATGCAGGAAAAAGCTGTGCACTTTTTTTAGCCACACGTTCTAATTTTGCGAGCTAACAATCTCTCATCATGACTTCAAGCATATGTCTTGAATGATAGATCTGCACCAACTAACTAAATAAACCCACTAACATAATAGGGCCAGACAGTAACACTGTTGATTTTGTATCAACGATGAGTCTGTGTTCTCTTTGGCTTCAGCGGGCTAGATGGACAGTTGGATAATTTTCCTTATCAAAAACATCTGTTTAGGCAATTGAGGTTGTTGATTCTGCTTTTCAGCCCTAGCTACGGTAACACAATTTCCCTAGTATATTAGCAGTGGAAAAGCCCTGTAAAGGGCGGAGGGTGTACTATGACCTTGCTGCTGAGGTCAATGCCGTTCAGGAGTAGGTAAAGTAGATGTTGCCCCTTAACGCTGATACGGGATCCGATATCTTCTCCGATATCTTCCCCCCAATGGTTAAAGATAGAATCGGGGGAGGGTAATCTGATTTTAGATCAGAATTGGAAATGTGACCCTAGATGTGTGCTTAAGAGCAATTCCAACCATGTGCTAAAGACGGAGAGGAGAATGAACCAAGGGAAATGATTATCCCTTATTTTTGATGGGAGAAGAGAATGGGATTTTCATTATAGGCCTATTTAACCAGTCTTATCAGTGCAAAACGTTTTCCAACTGGAAACGAAAACGAGCATTTCATTCACATTGAAAGTTCAGTCACTCCCAGTTTAGGTCCGTTTTCTTCTGTTTGGGTCTCATGAATACGACCCAGGTTAGTCAGTTAATAGCACATTTTTAAACTCACGTCCTCTCACTGTCAACTGTGTTTTATTTTCAGCAAACTTAACATGTGTAAATATTTGTATGAACACAACAAGATTCAACAACAGATATAAACTGAACAAGTTCCACAGACATGTGACTAACAGAAATGGAATAATGTGTCTGAATAAAGGGGGGAATAAAAACAGTCAGTATCTGGTGTGGCCTCTAGCTGCATTAAGTACTGCAGTGCATCTCCTCCTCATGGACAGCACCAGATTTTCCAGTTCTTGCTGTTCTTGAGATGTTACCCCCACTCATCCACCAAGGCACCTGTAAGTTGCCGGACATTTCTGGGAGGAATGGCCCTAGCCCTCACTCTCCGATCCAACAGGTCCCAGACGTGCTCAATGGGATTGAGATTTGGGATCTTCGCTGGCCATGGCAGAACACTGACATTCCTGTCTTGCAGGAAATCGCGCACAGAACGAGCAGTATGGCTGGTGGCGTTGTCATGCTGGAGGGTCATGTCAGGATGAGCCTGCAGGAAGGGTACCACATGAGGGAGGAGGATGTTTTCCCTGTAACGCACAGCGTTGAGATCGCCTGCAATGACAACAAGCTTAGTCCGATGATGCTGTGACACACCGCCCCAGACCATGATGGACCCTCCACCTCCAAATCAATCCCGCTCCAGAGTACACGCCTCGGTGTAACGCTCATTCCTTTGACGATAAATGCGAATCCGACCATCACCCCTGGTGAGACAAAACTACGACTCGTCAGTGAAGAGCATTTTTTGCCAGTCCTGTCTGGTCCAGCGACGGTGGGTTTGTGCCCATAGGCGACGTTGTTGCTGGTGATGTCTGGTGAGGACCTTCAAGCCCTCAGTCCAGCCTATTGCAGACAGTCTGAGCACTGATGGAGGAATTGTGCGTTCCTGGTGTAACTCGGGTAGTTGTTGCCATCCTGTACCTGTCCCGCAGGTGTGATGTTCGGATGTACCGATCCTGTGCAGGTGTTGTTACACGTGGTCTGCCACTGCGAGGACGATCAGCTGTCCGTCGTGTCTCAACGTAGCGCTGTCTTAGGCGTCTCACAGTACAGACATTGCAATTCATTGCCCTGGCCACATCTGCAGTCCTCATTCCTCCTTGCAGCATGCCTAAGGCACGTTCACGCAGATGAGCAGGGACCCTGGGCATCTTTATTTTGGTGTTTTTCAGAGTCAGTAGAAAGGCCTCTTTAGTGTCCTAAGTTTTCATAACTGTGACCTTAATTGCTGTTATGTCCTAGGTGCATGTTCATTAATTGTTTATGGTTCATTGAACAAGCATGGGAAACAATGTTTAAACCCTTTACAATGAAGATCTGTGAAGTTATTTGGATTTTTACGAATTATCTTTGAAAGACAGGGTCCTGAAAAATGACTTATTTTTTATTTATTTACAATGACTGCTTGGGCGCGATGTGATTGTCTTAATACAATAAATACATTTCTAGAACTTTAGTATAGACTGTTTAACCTCATCCTGCGCCCCCCACCCTGTTCCTACCCCTTCTAGATCAGAATACGAGACCCCAATCAAGGGGGCCGTGATATCACAGAGGAGATCATGTCTGGGGGAAGGTCCACCTCCACCCCCCCTTCACAGGTACGCATCACAACTCACTGGAGCATGTAACGTTACAGAATGCACTGATAAACATTGTTGTCCAATAATTAGATTTCTTGCTGTTCACATGCCGAGACTTTGATTGGTATTTATCATATGAGGATATCAAACGATTTTAAAAAAGCATAAATGTATCATGAAACAGATTATTGTCCGTCGGATAGAACAGGGAATCTATCAGCTCTATACTTCCTAGTTGAATACATTTAACGTTAAGTGTTTCACATCACTTAATACATCCCCTGATTTCTCCTCATTGGAATCATTCCCAGTGATGACCTCACAATGCAAGTTTGGAATCCTGTGGCTTTGAGATGATTCCACAGCGATGATGTCATAAAGGAAACCAGGAAGTTTGGAATAGAAGCCAGATGTTCCATTCAGTGTTTATTTTTATGGTTGTGTGTTCTCTCCAACTCTCAACTTGGCTGGTTTTGATCAACCAGGCAAAAGGATAGTATTTGAAAAAAACACAATATTTTGTATCAAGCATATTTTTACAATGCTAGTTTTGATGTTGCTTCCTGTTTTCGGCCCCTAGTCCTCCACCACAGAGGAAGAAGGTCTTGCCCAGACCAACGGGGAATTTACTAAACCCGTCACCATCGTGACGAGAACAGGTGAGCCTCCTCTCAGGTCTTGTGGTACTACAATGTTTATACAGCCACATTTTGCCCGCATGAATTACTGACTTGATCGTCAGTGATTGATTGCAGTACATTAAAGGTCCAAAACAGTTCCAAACTGATTTCCTTCTTTGTTGCAGATGAAAACGCAGAACCCGTGGATTGCACAGTGACGGCCGCCGAAACCCTGCCTCCAGTGTTGTCAACTCCAGAGCCTACCACTGCAACTGTCCCACTGGAGGCCAGACAGGAAACCGATGGCCAGGTTGCCCCGCTTACCGAACAGGTCGTCAGCGAATCACATGCCCCGGTGGCGGGGATGAGGCCTGAGGTGCCCATCCCACAAAGGGAAGACCAGGCCTCTGCCTCCTCCCCCCTGACAGCTTCTACCTCCCCTCCCCCTGCAGAGGTACAGACTCCACCCCCTGCCACCACCATGGCTCAGGCCAGCCACACAGTGGGCGCTGGTATGACCCCCGCGGTGAAGGCAGTGACCCCGGAAGGTCCTTCCACACAGGTAGAGCCTCTGGCTGCACCAGCATCTGTGGAGAAGCCTCTTGCCCAGGAAGCGGAGGAAGTAGTAGTGGTGGAGGAGAAGGTAGAAAAGGTCAAGAAGGAGCCGGCAGTTACCATCAATCCAGAGGTAGTAGTGGCTGTTGTGGTCATTAAAGAAGACACTAAACCCGCTCCACGACCTGTGACCGCCATGGCAACTGGCGACGATTTCGTTCCGTCCTTGAAGTTGGTGGCGGCTGTGGAAGCAGCCACTAAAACTGAGAGCGCGGTGTTGCCGCCAGCGCCTAAACAGAAAGCCATGACCGAGCCCATTTCTGCCCCTGCTCATGTCGCCACTCCCTCTGTCCCGGAGGCGGAGCCTGCTCTGGCCCAAAAGAAGATGGAGCAGCTGCCCCTGTCCAACGGCCTCCCCCAGGAGGACCCCGATGAGGTAGATGCCCCCGTTGCTGCAATAGAGCGCATTGCAACTGTAATCACAGAGCCTGCCGCTCCCCCACCTCAGGAAACTGCTAACCCTGCAGCTGCTGCCGTGGAGGAGGAGGAGGAGAAGGAGGAGAAGAAAGAAGAAGAGGAGGAGGAGCGGAAAGAGGAGGAGCAGAAAGAGGAGGATGCATCCCCAGTGCCCTTGTCCAGCAGCCCTTCAGAGGACTCGTCTATGCAAGGTGAGCAGGAAGGAGTTTTACCTGTCAGGTCACTTGGTCAGAAAAACTGTAGTATTTACACCAAGGTTTTGGTGTGACTGAGGCACCCAGGGGTTCTTGGTGGTGTGGCTTCAGGTTTGACCCTTGGCACTCAGGGGTTCTTGGTGGTGTGGCTTCGGGTTTGACCCTTGGCACCCAGGGATTCTTGGTGTGGCTTCAGGTTTTTGATGTAACAAATGTAATGTAACATTTCTGTCTTCTCTCTTCTAGCTGCTGTGTCTGTGCCAAAGAAGAAGAGGAACATGAAGGAGCTGAACAAGAAGGAAGCCATCGGAGACATGCTGGATGCCTTCAAAGAGGTGTGTGTCTGTGTATGTGCATAGAATAGAGTAGCCTTATAAAGTCAAACTATCCTGAACAGTTGTCCTTGACTACTTTTCAAGGTGCACCAGTAGTAAACCTTGCTGTGAGTAACAATCTTACAGGTTTTCACTGCATGGTATCTGCAGCCAGCCTCTACTTCGATTGGACTGTTCATTGGGGTTGGGTGGTATCCAAATTTCAATATCGTCATACAGTTCTGCTCTCATCCCAGGATTTATGCTTTTACCGGTATAGGACACAAGGGGTCGCCCAAAAACACAAAAAAGCCAGTTGGGCGCCTATGACCAGAATGCTAACAAAATTAGAACAAGTAATAGCGAATTTCCATAGAGGCTTCTAGCTAAATATGCTAACGAGCACAACTGAAAATAAACTAATTGCAAAGGCAGGCAATCCTGCTCATAAAGTTATACATACAGCGCATTCGGAAAGTATTCAGACCGTTCACTTTTTCCACACGTTACGTTACAGCCTTATACTAAAATGTATAGAATTTAAAAAAAGAATCCTCATCAATCTACACACTACCCCATAATGACAAAGCTAAAACTGGCACAGACACAGTAAAGGGTCTGAATGCTTATGTAAATGTGATTTTTCAGTTTTTATTTGTAATAAATTTGCCAACATTTCAAAAATCTGTTTTGCTTTGTTGTTATGGTGTGTTTGATTAGGGATGAAATCATTTTTATCCATTTTAGAATATTGCTGTAATGTGGATAAAGTGAAGGTCTGAATACTTTCTGAGTCATCCGTATATGGGTAGGAGCTACCGAGTTTGGACGTTTCCAAGCTAATGTAAACGTGAGACTCTGCAAATGAACGTTTTAATGCTTGCTTGTCTGAAGGAAGTACTGTACTGGCTCTGAAGCAGCATGTGTACATGCTGTGTGTTTGTGGAGTCTGGAGTCACTAGGGCAATGGTCCTGCCTGTTCTGCTCAGAGAAGAGGAGTAGGAGCAGACCGGGCCAAGAACGGTGAGGAGAACAAATGCTAGGAAATCAAGATAGCAGTGGCCGCTGTACAGAACTCATCCAAAGCGCTTTGACTTCTCAAACACGGTGGAAAGTTACACGATATGAGGCCCATCTCCTTATATAATTCAGCCACTTAGATAACTAGCAAGTTAAACAAAATTCATAGCTGAACTCACCTGTTACTGCTTTCTCCCGTTGCGCTATTTACAAACAAGTGACTGGCTCAACTGTTCTGGGGAACTAAGGTAAGATGCACAAGTGACTGGCTCAACTGTTCTGGGGAACTAAGGTAAGATGTAAAGTAATCTAACAGGTGAAACGAAGAACTCCAATGTCCTAAAGTATTGCACAAGTTGGTTGCAGGTAATTACTTAAGTAGCTACAAATATAACAACTTATTGAACTCAAAATAAATAATGAACTTAAAATACATTTCAACAGTATTGAAAAACCATCCCGTGGCTATTTCCAAATATCCCGGTATACTGTATATTGCCTAAGCCTACTGTTCATCAGTCAGTGCAGGAGCAACTCGGCAAATGGCATCGTTGGTCTTTGTGCCTGGAGTCCTGGTATGCCTGTCGAGACAAGCATTTCACTTCCCAGCAAGTTTTCTTCATTAACCGACCAATTTGCTAATTAAAACTTGTATCTTAAAAATAGAAGGAATAAAAAGACTTTACACACCAGTGTTTTCCACTAGCGCCGGCTGTCGGCTAAACTGACGATTTACTCGGCAGAAAACAGTCTGCCGAGCCCTCAGGAAAGATATGCATCTTCTAGCGATCTATTGATCGGACAGACTCCTGTCAGTCACAAAGTGAGCGCTCACGGAAACACTGCTGGTTTGACAGTGTTAGGTTCTCATTTTCAGAGTACAAACTCAACGGGCACTATGAAAGCTTTAAACCAAGTTTATTCTGCCCAGAGGGTCAATACCGCTGCATTAGACAAAAACATGGTTTTATCCCTGGTAGTATACATACCCCACCCTGGGTGGAGTCTCCTCATCGCTACACATTGCATCATTATTGCTAGGCAGGGAGCTGAGTGATCTGTGCCTTAAACAGTTCCTCCCCTTATCAGTAGTGCCACGTGTGATAGATTTCCCTGTGGCCAGCCTCTCCCAAGCTTCATTATGGCACCTCATGTCTCTTTTAGAATGAGTCATTAATAATAGTTAAAACTCAAATCAAACCTATCAACAGTCTGCTGTCTGTCCTGCCTCTCGGTGTGTGGGTGTGTGTCTGTGTGTCTGTGTGTGTGTGCTTATTTTGGAGAAATAATTGCAGTCAAATTTATTTACAGAGGGAGAGGGCATGATACTCCTTCATCTCTGATTGTATTTGCACATCCCATTATAATGTGGTGACAATGAGTCAAAGTCCACTTAACCTATTGTTTACTGGCACATTCATTTATCTTTTGCTTGTTTCAGGTGCAGCCACGGGGTGGTGGGGCATGGGCTATTGACTGTGCTTTGATTTAACAACAAGCTTGAATAGTTTTATTAAAGGTGTCCAACTGACTGAATATAGTCCATCTCATATCTTTGCTATTCATGAATCATACAACATAGTTACACTGTGTACAAAACATTAGGAACACCTGCTCTTTCCATGACTGACTCACCAGGTGAATCCAGGTGAGTCTATGATCCCTTATTGATGTCTCTTGTTAAAACCAGTTTAATCAGTGTAGATGAAGGGAGGGAGATGGGTTAAAGAAGGATTTTTAAGCCTTTGAGACATGGATTGAGGGTGAATAGGCAAGACCAACAAGCCTTTTGAACGTGGTATGGTAGTGGGTGCAAGGCGCACCGGTTTGAGTGTGTCATGAAGTGCAACACCATGAAGTGCTGCATTTTTCACGCTGAAGTTTCCACGGTTTATCAAGAATGGCCCACCACCCAAAGGATATCCAGTCAACATGTCAACTGTAGCAAGCATTGGAGAACATGGGCCAGCATCCACGTGGAACGCTTTCTACACCTTGCAGAGTCCATGCCCGGGACAAATTGAGACTGTTCTGAGCGCAAAATGGGGTGCAACTCAATATTAGGAAGGTGTTCTTAATGTTTTGTGCACTCAGTGTGCCATTTCCATGGCATCGTAAACTAAAGATCTAGTTTGTATTTTCAATATGAAGTCCATCAGGACTTGCCAGACAGTGACGTTAGTGATTGGCTTGTCAGCAGCCTATCGCATCGGTAAGAGAGCCGTTCATTTGGCTCCCTAATTTGCATACTGGTAGTGTTTTTTTGGCAATTATTTGCAGATAAATGATAACATTCAATGAAGATGGTGAATACCATATCAACAGTCTGCTTTATTTTTCAATCATACCTATATTGCAGATAGCTGAAAATGCCTCTTAAGGAAGCTTGAAGCCTGTGGGTCAGTTGCTTAACAAGTGTTTAAAAAATAAAAAAAAGACATTCTGCAATTGAGTTGCATACACTTGTTGAAATTATTTTAGTTATTGAATTGTCGTTCCCTCTCTCTTAATTGAGCATCTGTTTTTATTCTAGACCCATTTGGCACTTTTTCCAGTGACTAATCACACAATTTCTTTGGTTTAAAATTGTACCTTAAATAATTAAAAAAATAATTTGGCCACTTCATTTTTCTGTTTTTAATAAAATACATTAATTTAAAGAACAAACAAAAATACTTTAATCTCAAGAGGAGGAAGGTTAAAGGTCATAGTCCTAGACACTATCCAATTATGACTAACAATACACTGAATTCAGACATTTACAGTAACTTAAATTGTAAGTACAATCCCACACCAAATTTTTCAAATCTGGGAGGTAAACCCAATCAAGTACTCAACAATTTCACTGTGTATTTTGGATGTAATCAAGGCATTAGAAGGTACCAGAGGCCACCAAAATAAATCTTCTTCTGCAAAAATGTCATAACAGCCCAGGGGAGCCTGGCTGGCTACTTTTTTTCTATTAGGCTGGCTACTCCATGTGCTTGTGGAAAACCACTGGTGACTCACCCCTAACCTTAACCACGAAACTGACTTGAGGTCAGCATATAGGGCCTCAACTTCCTTCTACTCTCTTACCCTTCAATCTTCCTGTCCCTTCTCCCCTCGTCTGTACAGGAGGAGGCGGCGGCACCTGCCACCGAGCCTTCGTCTTCACCGCCGGAGCCCAGCCCTGTGGCCCCGACCTCCTTGCCGCCCGCCGACGCGCCAGACGAGACGTGGGAAGAGAAGGAGGACAAGCAGAACGCCGACACACCCCCGCTCAAACCGGGCGACCTCAAGTATCAGTACAAAGGAGGTTGGTGGTCCCTTAGAAATGACTGAAGATATCAGTCAAGGATCTGTATCGGACTCAATGAATATCTAATATTCGTTGATTGATTCTTTGTGAGACGTGTCCTCATTTTTCCCGTCATATGAAATGTCTCATCGTTGAAATGGGCAATAAACTGTCTGTTTCTATAACCACATTTCCATCCATGGATTTTATGTGAGTCAAGTCATACCGTATAAAAATAAATCACAACAGCTGCGATGGAAAAAGGAAGTGTCGGTACAATTACCAAAATGTCGACAGACAATAGGTTCATTCGACATAGTGGGATATTTTTATTGGTAAAATCAATTATGCAACAAATTGCGGCGGAAACAATTTGTTGTGTGATTTTTGATAGCATCGTGTTACTGCAAATTGTATAGTTAATTTATGTTGTGTGGTCCTCCCGCTATGACCTGAAAAAGCATGCACAGTTTAAAGGGCTACAGTGAAATAAGTCATGGTGAAAGTGCTGTGATTAGCTTGATTCTCCTTTCCAATAAATATTCAGTGTCTTGTGACATGATCACTGCCAATTAATCAATCTCATCATATAACTTAACCTGTCCACTTTATTAGTGAACTGTTGTCTAGAGTAGAGGTTGACCGATTATCATTTTTCACCGGCGATACCGATTTTATTGAAGGACCAAAAAAAGCCGATACCGATTAATTTTTTATATATATATTAATAATGACAATTACAACAATACCGAATGAACACTTTTATTTGAACTTAATATAATACATCAATCAAATCAATTTGGCCTCAAATAAATAATGAAACATGTTCAATTTGGTTTAAATAATGCAAAAACAAAGTGTTTGAGAAGAAAGTAAAATTGCAATATGTGCCATGTAAAAAAGCTAACTTTTCAGTTCCTTGCTCAGAACATGAGGACATATGAAAGCTGGTGGTTCAATATTTCCAGTTCTTCAATATTCCCAGTTAAGAAGTTTTAGGTTGTAGTTATTATAGGAATTATGACGTGTCGACTATTTCTCTCTTGTCCATTTGTATTTCATGTACCTTTTGACTATTGCATGTTCTTATAGGCACTTTAGTATTGCCAGCCTAATCTCGGGAGTTGATAGGCTTGAAGTCATAAACAGCGCTGTGAACAAGCATTGCGAAGTGCTGCGTTGGCAAACGCAGTAAAGTTTGAATGAATGCTTACGAGCCTGCTGCTGCCTACCACCGCTCAGACTGCTCTATTAAATATCAAATTATAGTATAATAATATAATAACCACAGAAATACGAGCCTTTGGTCATTAATATGGTCAAATCCGGAAACTATCATTTTGAAAAACAAAACGTTTATTCTTTCAGTGAAATACGGAACCGTTCCATATTTTATCGAATGGGTGGCAACCCTAAGTCTAAATATTGCTGTTACATTGCACAACCTTCAATGTTATGTCATAATTATGTAAAATTCTGGAAAATTAATTATGGTCTTTGTTAGGAAGAAATGGTCTTCACACAGTTCACAAGGATCCGGGCGGCCCAAACTACTGCATATACCCTGACTGCTTGCACTGAACGCAAGAGAAGTGACACAATTTCCCTAGTTAATATTGCCTGCTAACATGCATTTCTTTTAACTAAATATGGAGGTAAAAAAAATATACTTCTGTGTATTGATTTTAAGAAAGGCATTGATGTTTATGGTTAGGTACATTTGTGCAACGAATGTGCTTTTTAAATCATCACCCGTTTGGCGAAGTAAGCTGTGATTCGATGATAAATTAACAGCCATTGATTAAATGTAACACAGGACAAGCTAGTTAACTACACATGGTTGATGATATTACAAGGTTAACTAGTGATTATGTAAAGATTGATTGTTTTTTTAAGATACATTTAACGCTAGCTAGCAACGTACCTTGGCTCATTGCAGCCACAAGGTCCTTTTGACGCTGCACTCGTGTTATAGGTGGTCAGCCTGCCACACAGTCTCCTCAAGGATTGCAATGTAATCGCTTGGATGGCGATTGTATTGCAATGTAATCGCCGTCCATAACAATTACCGATTGTTATGAAAACTTGAAATCGGCCCTAATTAATCACACATGCCGATTAATCGGTCGACCTCTAGTCTAGAGTGCATGTGCAAAAACCAGATTGGGCAAGTTTGCCCAAACTGTTTTTGTGACAAAACCATCGATGGACTGGAGCAATGGAAACACATTGAACTTGTTTAGTTTTTTTATTCGGTACATGAGTACTTTAGCGCAAAAGTTGTTTTTACGTGCACTACGTCATCAAGCACAGCCTTTTTACCTGCCGTTCTGTTCTGATGGAAACAAACCTCAGGAAGGAAAATGTACATATATTGTTAAGGCGGATATTATAATATTTGCATGAAAATCTATCACAAATTGAATGGAAACCTAGCTACTGTCAAAGATCCCCATTACTCATGTGTATGGCCAGCGTTATCCCTAATGAAATACATGTCTCTTCAAGAGTAGTCTGATAGATTGGGTTGGGTGTGTTACAACAACACCTAAGCAGTATAAAGAGTCCTTTGTAGCCAATTCAAACTCTCCCGCTCCTCCACCCTTTCCTCCCAACAGAGCAATGGAAGCCTATCGACCCAGAGGAGAAGAAGAGGTACGACAGGGAGTTCCTGCTGGGTTGCCAGTTCATTAGTGCCAGCATGAACAAGCCTGAGGGCCTGCCTCTCATCACAGATGTTGTGCTCGATAAGGTAAACTATACCATCAAATGAATGAATTAATTTTCTGATCAAGTATGGTGATTTTATAGGCACCCAGTTAAAGGTATTATTCTAATAAGTGTTAAGAATTTAAAGGGATTGTGCTCTAGTGCAAATTTTAGTTTTTTGTTTTTGTGGATTTTATCACCTCCCGTGTCTCAATCATGTGCTTTTCTAGTATTTCTGTCCCAATGTTAATTTCAATGACAATCCAATGTCAAAATCATAGGTACATAATTCTCTCTTTCTCTGTGTAGGCGAATAAGACCCCCATGCGCCCAGTGGAGCCGGGTCGCAACATGAACGCCGGGCCAGACTTCACCCCCGCCTTCATGGGTAACCTGGGTAGACAGTCCTCTGGGGGAGGGGGACCACGGGGCCCTGGAAGGGACCACATGGGAGTGAGTATGGCAGTGTGTTGGGTGTGTGTCTGCATAGTGTCCTCTAACTCTATGGTCAGTGTATAGAGATCCTATAATTCAGGACCAAGATGGACGATTGTTTGGTCATGTTAATAGGATGCCCATTATAGTGTTCTATTTATTTATGTTGGTTCTATGTGTTTATGTTGGTTCTATGTGTTTATGTTGGTTCTATGTGTTTTCTGTGTGTGTTCGTCAGTATTTGTTAAGTATGTGGGCTGTTGGTGTGTGTGTCCGTGTCTCTTGGAAAGCATTAGTTCAGAGTACATAGTACGTCACTCTCCAAATGTCTCTCTATCCTTCCTCCCATGTTTCCTGATTTGAAAGGAAATGACTGGTGTAAGAAATATGGTGGAAACTCCCACTAGCCCATGCCTCTACCAATCTAATGCTATTAAATTTGTGGGTAGTAGTGAATTAGTGCACACTTCAGGAGAAAGGAGATATCATTGGAGGCACCCTTTTTTGTCACGTTTCTTTAAAACAAGTGATTTGATTTGATCATCAACCAATGATTTATTGTGAGCATTTAAAGATAACCATTGAATGGTGTTCTAAGACTTCCGTTGAGTGGAACTGGCCCTGCTCTCTACCTTGTTTCTGTCTAAAACTGTGCTCTGGTAGTGTATGATTGACAGCCCGGTGTGTTTCTTGAGTTCATAGACTTCATCTCCTCCCTCTTTATACCTCTTTCTCTCCCCCCCTCTTTCTCCATACCACTCTCTCTCTCTCCCCTTCCAATCTATATCTCCTCTTCCCCCAGCCCCCCGGGCCACGGCGCTCCCAGCAGGGCCAGCGCAAGGAGCCCCGCAAGATCATCACAATCTCCTCATCGCTAGGTGGCGAAGTGGAGCTCAACAAGGCGGAGAAGGCCTGGAAGCCCACAGTGAAGAAGGCTGTGACCCGGGGCCGAGGAGCCGCCCCCGAGGATGAGGAGAGCGACGACCCAGAGCAGGCCAAGACCCAGGAGCTGTTCAAGAGGGTCCGCTCCATCCTCAACAAGCTGACCCCTCAGATGTTCCAGCAACTGATGAAACAGGTCACAGAGCTGACCATCGACACGGAGGAGCGGCTGAAGGGAGTGATCGACCTGATCTTTGAGAAGGCCATCTCCGAGCCCAACTTCTCTGTGGCCTACGCAAACATGTGCCGCTGCCTTATGGGGGTGAGTGAAGTGTTTGGGCGGTCCGTGTTAGTCTTTTTATTCCCTTTCTCTCCCTCTATGTTGAGCCTTGTTTGGACCATGGCAGTCTATTGATGAAATTTAACAACTCAAGGAGCTGAGGACAAGCCCTCTGCTTTCCTTTGATTCTGTCTTTATTCTACTGGACATAAACCAAACAGACCTTGAAGTAAACTAGTATTTCTCCTTGTTTCCTTTCATTGGCTCTTTCTAGTTGAAAGTGCCCACCACAGACAAGCCGGGAGTGACTGTAAACTTCCGCAAGCTGCTGCTCAACCGCTGTCAGAAAGAGTTTGAGAAGGACCAGGATGATGACGTCATCTTTGAGGCCAAACAGAAGGAGATGGAGGCTGCCAAAGAGGTAGGGGAGGATTCATTTCACATGACAATTTAGTCATTTAGCAAACGTGACATACATGCATTCTTCTTCAGATGGCTAGGTGAGAACACATCACAAGCCTTTCAAGTAGATTTTTCCTCAAAGTATTTATCAGAAAAATCCATGCAAGTGAGAAAAGAAGTGGCTTTTTTTTTGGGGGCGGGTGGTTCGATGTGTAATATTGAAAATAGATGCTGCCATTCTTTTTTATAATTCAAGATTCAACAAAGTACTTTGATAGACAACCTGTGTAATAGATGCGTTTCCATTCTGTTTCACCCTCCTTTCAAACTAACCTCGGACCTCTCGTTTCCCAGGAGGAGAAAGCTGGTCTGAAGGCGACGCTGGAGGAGGCCAAAGACCAGGCGCGGCGGCGGTCACTTGGTAACATCAAGTTCATCGGTGAGCTGTTCAAGCTGAAGATGCTGACGGAGGCCATCATGCACGACTGCATCG
The DNA here is from genome assembly GCF_018296145.1 of Oncorhynchus tshawytscha. NCBI lineage: Eukaryota > Metazoa > Chordata > Actinopteri > Salmoniformes > Salmonidae > Oncorhynchus > Oncorhynchus tshawytscha. The sequence goes on along the minus strand of NC_056456.1, from coordinate 28,118,244 downwards.
TCAAGCTGCTGAAGAACCACGACGAGGAGTCGCTGGAGTGCCTCTGTAGACTGCTGTCCACCATCGGCAAGGACCTGGACTTTGAGAAAGCCAAGGTACGCAAAGAGAGCGAGAGACGCTCACGCACACACACACACAGTTAGATGGGCACACACACACAGGAGCAGACACACCACACTCACACTGACATAATTACCTTTACGGAAATTAGAATGGCCACACCCACCCGCCCCCAGTCTGACTGTCCCTCTGACCCCCCCCCAGCCCCGTATGGACCAGTACTTTGCCCAGATGGACAAGATCATCAAGGAGAAGAAGACCTCATCTAGGATCCGCTTCATGCTGCAGGACGTCATCGACCTCAGACGGGTACAACTACACACCCCCCCATCCCTCTCTGTACAATGTTCTCTCTTCCTTTCTCCTTCTCCTCGTTTCTACTCATTTTCTCGCCGTCTTTCTCTCTTCCTGCATCTTTCTGTATCTTCCTTGCGCTCCATCTCTCTCATAATTCATTTCAGAGGGCTTTATTGACATGGGAAACATTTAAATTGTCAAAAAAAGAGAAATGGACAATAAACAAAAGTGAAATAAACAAGAAAAAACAGTGAACATTACACACAAAGGTTCCACAAGAATAAAGCCACTTCATATGTGCAAATAGTTAAAGCACAGAAGGGAAAATAAATCAACATAAATATGGGTTGTAAACTCAGCAAAAAAAGAAACGTCCTCTCACTGTCAACTGCGTTTATTCTCAGCAAACTTAACATGTGTAAATAGTTGTATGAACATAACACGATTCAACAGCTGAGACATAAACTGAACAAGTTCCACAGACATGTGACTAACAGAAATTTAATAATGTGTCCCTGAACAAAGGGAGGGTCAAAATCAAAAGTAACAGTCAGTATCTGGTGTGGCCACCAGCTGCATTAAGTACTGCAGTGCATCTCCTCCTCATGGACAGCACCAGATTTTCCAGTTCTTGCTGTTCTTGAGATGTTACCCCCCTCATCCACCAAGGAACCTACAAGTTCCCAGACATTTCTGGGGGGAATGGCCCTAGCCCTCACCCTCCGATCCAACAGGTCCCAGACAAGCTCAATGGGATTGAGATTTGGGATCTTAGCTGGCCATGGCAGAACACTGACATTCCTGTCTTGCAGGAAATCACACACAGAACGAGCAGTATGGCTGGTGGATTTGTCATGCTAGAGGGTCATGTCAGGATGAGCCTGCAGGAAGGGTACCACATGAGGGAGGAGGATGTCTTCCCTGTAGTGCACAGTGTTGAGATTGCCTGCAATGACAACAAGCTCATTCCGATGATGCTGTGACACACCGCCCCAGACCATGACGGACCCTCCATCTCCAAATCGATCCCGCTCCAGAGTACAAGCCTCGGTGTAACGCTCATTCTTTCGATGATAAACATGAATCCGACCTTCACCCATGGTGAGGCAAAACCGTGACTCGTCAGTGAAAAGCACTTTTTGCCAGTCCTGTCTGGTCCAGCAACGGTGGGGCTGTGCCCATAGGTGACGTTGCCGGTGATGTCTGGTGAGGACCTGCCTTACAACAAGCCTACAAGCTCTCAGTTCAGCCTATTGCGGACAGTCTGAGCACTGATGGGGGGATTGTGGGTTCCTGGTGTAACTCGGGCAGTTGTTGCCATCCTGTACCTGGTGTGATGTTCGGATGTACCGATCCTGTGCAGGTGTTGTTACATGTGGTCTGCCACTGCGAGGACGATCAGCTGTCCGTTGTGTCTCAACGTAGCGCTGTCTTAGGCGTCTCACAGTACGCACATTGCAATTTCTTCCCTGGCCTCATCTGCAGTCCTCAAGCCTCATTGCAGCACGCCTAAGGCACGTTCACGCAGATGTGCAGGGACCCTGGGCATCTTTCTTTTGGTGTTTTTCAGAGTCAGTAGAAAGGCGTCTCTAGTGTCCTAAGTTTTCATAACTGTGCCTACCGTTTGCAAGCTGTTAGTGTCTTAATGACCCACAGGTGGGAAGCATGGGAAACGGTGTGTAAACACTTTTTACAATGGAGATGTGAAGTTATTGGATTTATTTGGAGTTAATTCGTAAAAATCCAAATATCTTTAAACGACAGGGTCTTGATAAAGGGACGTTTGGGAATCGCTTCCTTTTAGTTGGTTGTAGAATTTAACAGCTCTTATCTGGGTTTTGATCATAAGCGGGTATTGGCCTCATTCTGCTCTGAATGCATTATTTGGTGTTTTATGTTGTATACTGCATGCAGTCTCAATTTGGTGTTTGTCCCATTTTGTGAATTCTTGGTTGGTGAGTGGACCCCAGACCTCACAACTGTGAAGTGCAATGGGTTCTATAACTGAATCAAGTATCTCTCTCTAGCTTTCTTTTGCTTTTCCTCCTTCCGTTTATTTGTCTTCTGTGAAATAGTACCATTACCATCATGGCATCACAGTAATTACCATAGTAATTAACCATATGGCCCTGAAGCAGCATTGCTTATCTTAGACTTTAAAGAGTCATCTCCCTCCCTCTCCCTCCACCAGAGTGGCTGGGTACCCCGGCGGGGGGAGCAGGGTCCTAAGACCATTGACCAGATCCACAAGGATGCTGAGCAGGAGGAACACATGCAGCAGGTCAAGGTTCAGCAGCAGCTCATGTCAAGGAATGACGGAGGAGGACGAGGAGGTGGTGGAGGGGGAAGAGACGGGAGGGGGGGAGACAGAGGAGGAAGGGATCAGGTGGGCCGCGGGGGCCAGCAGGTGGGAAGGGGCAGCCAGCCCCAGGACGAGGGCTGGAACACAGTGCCCATCTCCACCAAGAACAGACCCATCGATACCAGCCGGCTCAGCAAGATCACTAAGGTGAGGGGGGAGTTTCTTAATGTTTAGAACTACTAAAGGAACCTGTGTTTTTACTACATTACCAACACATGGGGTTCCTCATTCTGGGTGGGAATGTAAACAAAATTGTACATATTGCCTTTTTGTGGCTCAGAAGGATGCTTTTTGTATTTGCCATATAGAGCATGACATGGTGGAGAGTTGTGTTGTCTGAATGCTTTGCCTGGATATCATGCTGGTTGGACTTCCTTTACTTTATTAGACATGTTTTATCAGATGTTTTACCAAGTCAAGACCCACTGAGATGGATATCATTTTGGTATATCACCTCTGCTCTCTTAACCTTTTGACCTCTTCCCCCACTAGCCTGGTGCTCTGGACTTCAGCAACCAGCTTCTTGCTCCCCAGCTCGGGGGTAAGGGCATGTGGGGCAGCTGGGGCAAGGGCAGCAGTGGAGGCACCACAGGAGCCAAGCCTGCCACTGGAGCTGAACCAGGTAGGGGCACGTTCAAACACACACACGGGCAAGACTAAACATGGAGTCTCTTGGAGACTATAGGTCGACCGATTAATTAGGGCCGATTTCAAGTTTTCATAACAATTAGAAATCGGTATTTCTGGACACCGATTTGGCTATTTAACAAAATATATATACAGTGCGGAGAACAAGTATTTGATACACTGCCGATGTTGCAGGTTTTCCTACTTACAAAGCATGTAGAGGTCTAATTTTTTTGAGAGTGAGGGGGAGCGCGCTAGAGAGAGACAGAGAGACAGGGGGAGCGTGCTAGAGGGGGACAGGGCTAGAGAGAGGGGGGGGAGCGGGGGGAGAGGGCTAGAGAGAGAGGGGGAGCGGGGGGAGGGCTAGAGAGGGCGAGAGAGGGAGAGAGAGAGAGGGGGGAGCGCAAGAGAGGGAGAGAGGAGAGGGAGAGAGAGAGAGGGCTAGAGAGAGGGCTAGAGAGAGGGCTAGAGAGAGAGGGCTAGAGAGAGAGGGCTAGAGAGAGAGGGCTAGAGAGAGAGGGCTAGAGAGAGAGAGAGGGCTAGAGAGAGAGAGAGGGCTAGAGAGAGAGAGAGGGCTAGAGAGAGAGAGGGCTAGAGAGAGAGGGCTAGAGAGAGAGAGAGGGCTAGAGAGAGAGAGAGGGCTAGAGAGAGAGAGAGGGCTAGAGAGAGAGAGAGGGCTAGAGAGAGAGAGAGGGCTAGAGAGAGAGAGGGGGCTAGAGAGAGAGGGCTAGAGAGAGAGAGAGGCTAGAGAGAGAGGGCTAGAGAGAGAGAGAGAGGGCTAGAGAGAGAGAGGGCTAGAGAGAGAGAGAGGGCTAGAGAGAGAGAGGGCTAGAGAGAGAGAGGGCTAGAGAGAGAGAGGGCTAGAGAGAGAGAGGGCTAGAGAGAGAGAGGGCTAGAGAGAGAGAGGGCTAGAGAGAGAGAGGGCTAGAGAGAGAGAGGGCTAGAGAGAGAGAGGGCTAGAGAGAGAGGAGAGAGGGCTAGAGAGAGAGAGAGAGAGAGAGAGAGAGGGCTAGAGAGAGAGAGAGAGAGAGGGCTAGAGAGAGAGAGAGAGAGAGAGAGGGCTAGAGAGAGAGAGAGAGAGAGGGCTAGAGAGAGGGCTAGAGAGAGAGTGAGAGGGCTAGAGAGAGAGTGAGAGGGCTAGAGAGAGAGAGAGGGCTAGAGAGAGAGAGAGAGGGCTAGAGAGAGAGAGAGGGGCTAGAGAGAGAGAGAGAGGGCTAGAGAGAGAGAGAGAGGGCTAGAGAGAGAGAGAGGGCTAGAGAGAGAGAGAGGGCTAGAGAGAGAGAGAGAGGGCTAGAGAGAGAGAGAGAGGGCTAGAGAGAGAGAGAGAGAGAGAGGGCTAGAGAGAGAGAGGGCTAGAGAGAGAGAGAGGGGCTAGAGAGAGAGAGAGAGAGGGGCTAGAGAGAGGGCTAGAGAGAGAGAGAGGGCTAGAGAGAGAGGGCTAGAGAGAGAGAGAGAGAGAGGGGCTAGAGAGAGAGAGAGAGGGCTAGAGAGAGAGAGAGGGCTAGAGAGAGAGGGAGGGCTAGAGAGAGAGAGAGGGCTAGAGAGAGAGAGAGGGCTAGAGAGAGAGAGAGGGCTAAGAGAGAGAGAGGGCTAGAGAGAGAGAGGGCTAGAGAGAGAGAGAGAGGGCTAGAGAGAGAGAGGGCTAGAGAGAGAGCTAGAGAGAGAGAGAGGGAGAGAGAGAGAGGGCTAGAGAGAGAGCTAGAGAGAGAGAGGGAGAGAGAGAGAGGGCTAGAGAGAGAGCTAGAGAGAGAGCTAGAGAGAGAGCTAGAGAGAGAGAGAGAGAGGGAGAGAGAGAGGGAGAGAGAGAGAGAGAGAGAGGGCTAGAGAGAGAGAGAGAGAGGGCTAGAGAGAGAGAGAGAGGGCTAGAGAGGGCTAGAGAGAGAGAGAGAGAGGGCTAGAGAGAGAGAGGGCTAGAGAGAGAGAGAGAGAGAGAGAGAGAGAGAGAGAGGGCTAGAGAGAGAGAGAGAGAGGGCTAGAGAGAGAGAGGGCTAGAGAGAGAGAGAGAGAGGCTAGAGAGAGAGAGGGCTAGAGAGAGAGGGCTAGAGAGAGAGAGAGAGAGAGGGCTAGAGAGAGGGAGAGGGCTAGAGAGAGAGGGCTAGAGAGAGAGAGAGAGAGGGCTAGAGAGAGAGAGGAGGGCTAGAGAGAGAGAGAGAGAGAGAGAGAGGGCTAGAGAGAGAGAGAGGGCTAGAGAGAGAGAGAGAGGGCTAGAGAGAGAGAGAGAGGGGCTAGAGAGGGCTAGAGAGAGAGAGAGAGAGGGCTAGAGAGAGAGAGAGAGAGGGCTAGAGAGAGAGAGAGAGAGAGAGGGCTAGAGAGAGAGAGAGAGAGAGAGGGCTAGAGAGGGCTAGAGAGAGAGAGAGAGGGGGCTAGAGAGAGAGAGAGAGAGAGGGCTAGAGAGAGAGAGAGGGCTAGAGAGAGAGAGAGAGGGCTAGAGAGAGAGAGGGAGGGCTAGAGAGAGAGAGAGGGCTAGAGAGAGAGAGAGGGCTAGAGAGAGAGAGGGCTAGAGAGAGAGGGCTAGAGAGAGAGAGAGAGAGGGCTAGAGAGAGAGAGAGAGGGCTAGAGAGAGAGAGAGAGGGCTAGAGAGAGAGAGAGAGGGCTAGAGAGAGAGAGAGAGGGCTAGAGAGAGAGAGAGAGAGGGCTAGAGAGAGAGAGAGAGAGGGCTAGAGAGAGAGAGAGAGAGAGAGGGCTAGAGAGAGAGAGAGAGAGAGGGCTAGAGAGAGAGAGGAGAGAGGGCTAGAGAGAGAGAGAGAGAGAGAGGGCTAGAGAGAGAGAGAGAGAGGGCTAGAGAGGGCTAGAGAGAGAGAGAGAGAGAGGGCTAGAGAGAGAGAGAGAGAGAGAGGGCTAGAGAGAGAGAGAGGGCTAGAGAGAGAGAGAGAGGGCTAGAGAGAGAGAGGGGGGAGGGCTAGAGAGAGAGAGAGGGCTAGAGAGAGAGAGAGGGCTAGAGAGAGAGAGGGCTAGAGAGAGAGAGAGGGCTAGAGAGAGAGAGAGGGCTAGAGAGAGAGAGGGCTAGAGAGAGAGAGAGGGCTAGAGAGAGAGAGGGCTAGAGAGAGAGGGCTAGAGAGAGAGAGAGGGCTAGAGAGAGAGAGAGAGGGCTAGAGAGAGAGAGAGAGAGAGAGGGGCTAGAGAGAGAGAGAGGGCTAGAGAGAGAGAGAGAGAGAGAGAGAGGGCTAGAGAGAGAGGGCTAGAGAGAGAGAGGGCTAGAGAGAGAGAGGGCTAGAGAGAGAGAGGGCTAGAGAGAGAGGGCTAGAGAGAGAGGGCTAGAGAGAGAGGGCTAGAGAGAGGGCTAGAGAGAGAGGGCTAGAGAGAGAGGGCTAGAGAGAGAGAGAGAGCTAGAGAGAGAGAGAGAGGGCTAGAGAGAGAGGGCTAGAGAGAGAGGGCTAGAGAGAGAGAGAGGGCTAGAGAGAGAGAGAGAGAGGGGGAGGGCTAGAGAGAGAGAGAGGGAGGGCTAGAGAGAGAGAGAGAGGGCTAGAGAGAGAGGGCTAGAGAGAGAGGGCTAGAGAGAGAGAGGGCTAGAGAGAGAGAGGGGGAGAGGGCTAGAGAGAGACAGGGGGAGGGCTAGAAAGAGACAGAGAGAGGGGGAGCGCGCGAGAGAGGGGGGAGCGCGCGAGAGGGGGGAGCACGCGTGAGAGAGGGGGAGGCGCTAGAGAGACCGAGAGAAAGGGGGGAGGGGGCGCACGAGAGAGAGGGGGAGGGCGCGCGAGAGAGGGGGGAGCGCGCTAGAGAGAGGAGAGAGGGGGAGCACGCGAGAGAGAGAGAGGGGAGGGCGAGCGAGAGAGAGAGGGGGGGAGAGCGAGAGGGGAGGAGAGCGAGAGAGCGCGCGTGAGAGAGGGGGGGAGCGCGCGTGAGAGAGGGGGGAGCGCGCGAGAGAGGGGGAGGGCGCGTGAGAGAGGGGGGAGCGCGCGTGAGAGAGGGGGGGGCGCGCGTGAGAGAGGGGGAGCGCGCGTGAGAGAGGGGGGGGAGCGCGCGAGAGAGAGGGGGAGCGCGCGTGAGAGGGGGAGCGCGTGAGAGAGGGGGGAGCGCGCGTGAGGGGGGGAGCGCGCGTGAGGGGGGAGCGCGTGAGTGGGGTGGGAGCGCGCGTGAGGGGGGGGCGCGCGCGTGAGTGGGGAGCGCGCGAGAGGGGGGAGCGCGGGGAGGGGGAGCGCGAGCGAGAGGGGGAGGGGGGCATGAGAGAGGGGGAGCGCGAGAGGGGGAGGGGGAGAGCGAGAGAGCAATAAATGGATCGACCAACAGCAATAATAATAATAGGGGGGGGGAGCGCGCGCAAGAGAGGGGGGAGCGCGAGCGAGAGGGGGGAGCGCGCGAGAGAGGGGGGCGCGCGAGAGAGGGGGAGCGCGCGAGAGAGGGGGGGGAGCGCGAGAGAGGGGGAGCACGCGTGAGAGAGGGGGGAGTGCGCTAGAGAGACCGAGAGAAAGGGGGAGGGCGCACGAGAGAGAGGGGGGAGGGCGCGAGAGAGAGGGGGAGCGCGCTAGAGAGAGGAGAGAGGGGGAGCACGCGAGAGAGAGAGAGGGGAGGAGAGCGAGAGGGGAGGAGAGCGAGAGAGAGAGGGGAGGAGAGCGAGAGGGGAGGAGAGCGAGAGAGCGCGCGTGAGAGAGGGGGGGAGCGCGCGTGAGAGAGGGGGAGCGCGTGAGAGAGGGGGAGCGCGCGTGAGAGAGAGGGGGGAGCGCGCGAGAGAGGGGGGGAGCGCGCGAGAGAGGGGGGAGCGCGCGTGAGAGAGGGGGGAGCGCGCGTGAGAGAGGGGGGAGCGCGCGTGAGAGAGGGGGAGCGCGCGTGAGAGGGGGGGAGCGCGTGAGAGGGGGGAGCGCGCGTGAGAGGGGGGGGGAGCGCGCGAGAGAGGGGGGGAGCGCGCTAGAGAGACCGAGAGAAAGGGGGGAGGGCGTGGTTAGAGAGAGAGGGGGAGGGCGCGCGAGAGAGGGGGAGCGCGCTAGAGAGAGGAGAGAGGGGGAGCACGCGAGAGAGAGAGAGGGGGAGGAGAGCGAGAGGGGAGGAGAGCGAGAGAGAGAGGGGGAGGAGAGCGAGAGGGGAGGAGAAGCGAGAGAGAGGGGGGAGCGCGCGTGAGAGAGGGGGGGAGCGCGCGTGAGAGAGGGGGAGCGCGCGTGAGAGAGGGGGAGCGCGCGTGAGAGGGGGGGGAGCGCGCGTGAGAGAGGGGGAGCGCGCGTGGAGAGAGGGGGAGCGCGCGTGAGAGAGAGGGGGAGCGCGTGAGAGAGGGGGAGCGCGCGTGAGAGGGGGGAGCGCGTGAGAGGGGGGGGGAGCGCGTGAGAGAGAGGGGGGGAGCGCGCATGAGAGGGGGAGCGCGCGTGAGAGAGGGGGAGCGCGCTGAGAGGGGGGGGAGCGCGTGAGAGGGGGGAGCGCGCGTGAGGGGGAGCGCGTGAGAGGGGGGCGCGCGCGTGAGAGGGGGGGAGCGCGTGAGAGGGGGGAGCGCGCGTGAGGGGGAGCGCGCGTGAGGGGGGGCGTGAGGGGGAGGAGCGCGCGTGAGTGGGGGGAGCGCGCGTGAGGGGGAGCGCGCGCGTGAGTGGGGGGGGCGCGCGCGTGAGGTGGGGGGAGCGCGCGAGAGGGGGGGAGCGGGGGGGGGGGAGCGAGCGAGAGGGGGGGCACGAGAGAGGGGGGAGAGAGAGGGGGGAGCGCGAGAGGGGGGGGGGGAGAGCGAGAGAGCAATAAATGGGGGAGAGCGAGAGAGCAATAAATGGATCGACCAACAGCAATAATAATAATAGGGGGGAGAGCGCGCTCTCTCTCCTCGGGGGAGCGCGAGCGAGAGGGGGAGGGGGGCGCGCGAGAGGGGGGCGCGCGAGAGAGGGGGGGAGCGCGAGAGAGAGGGGGAGCGCGCGAGAGAGGGGGGAGCGCGAGAGGGGGAGCGCGCGAGAGAGGGGGGAGCGCGCGAGAGAGGGGGGAGAGCGCGAGAGAGAGGGGGAGAGCGCGAGAGGGGGAGCGCGAGGGGGAGGGGGAGGGGGAGAGCGAGAGAGGGGGAGGGGGAGAGCGAGAGAGAGGGGAGGGGGAGAGCTCTCGAGAGAGAGGGGGGAGCGAGAGGGGGAGGGGGAGAGCGAGAGAGAGGGGGAGCGAGAGAGAGGGGGAGGGGGAGAGCGAGAGAGAGGGGGGAGGGGGAGAGCGAGAGAGAGGGGGAGAGAGAGAGAGGGGGGAGAGAGAGAGAGAGAGGGGGGAGCGCGTGGGAAAGGGAGGGGGAGCGTGCGGGAGAGAGAGGGAGCGCGAGAGGGGGAGCGCGCGCGCGCAAGAGGGAGAGCACGAGAGAGAGCAATAAATGGATCGACCAACAGCAATAATAATAATAGTAGTAGTGGACATGGGATTACCATTAACAACAACAACAATATTAATGAGGGCGGCAGTGTAGCCTAGTGGTTAGAGCATTGGACTAGTAACTGAAAGGTTGCAAGTTCAAATCCCCAAGCTGACAAGGTACAAAATCTGTCATTCTGCCCCTGAACAAGGCAGTTAACCCACTGTTCCTAGGCCGTCATTGAAAATAAGAATTTGTTCTTAACTGACTTGCCTAGTAAAATAAAGGTAAAAATAAATAAAAAATGAGAACAATAATACATTAAAACAATGGTAGTGGACCAGTGTCAACATGACTAAGAAGACACATGACATGGTATGAAAGACAAAACAAAACAAGATGGGAAATATTATCGACTTTACTTTGCCCTTTTCACTGGCTGTCCCTCCGGTTGTTGCAGGAGGACACATATTTGGCTGCCAAAACTGCACATTTTGGCTTTTCACCCAATAAATATTAGATTTTTTTTCTTCAGTTTTTATAGTTTCAAATTTGTATAGAATTATAATTTCTCTCTCTCTCTCGCAGCGGAGACTGGCCGTCCGGCCACCGGCAACCGTTTCTCTGCCCTGCAGCAGTCAGCTCCACCAGCATCCTCCTCAGACACTGACCGCAGGGTACCCCAGAGGTCACTACTGCTCTTTCTATTTTTCCTTTTTTCTCTCCATTCTTCCTTCCTCTCCTTCCTGATCTTAATCTCCACCACTTCTCTCTTTCTCTCTGCCCGACTCGCTTACACACCTATTTTCTACCTCTTCCTCTTTCTTCCCCCACTTTCCCATCTCTTCTATTTCTCTCCCTCGTTTCTTTCCTCTTTCACATCTCTCCTCTCGCCTATTCCCTCAACGCGCTCTCCCACTCTCTCGTAACGATCACGCTCTCACTCTCTCTCGTAACGATCACGCTCTCACTCTCTCTCGTAACGATCGCTCGCTCGTAACGATCGCTCACGCTCTCACTCTCGTAACGATCGCTCTCTCTCCCGTAACGATCGCTCTCTCTCTCCCGTAACGATCGCTCTCTCTCTCCCGTAACGATCGCTCTCTCTCTCCCGTAACGATCGTTCTCTCTCTCCCGTAACGATCGTTCTCTCTCTCCCGTAACGATCGCTCTCTCTCTCCCGTAACGACGCTCTCTCTCTCCCGCACGACGCTCTCTCTCTCCCCGTAACGATCGTTCTCTCTCTCCCGTAACGACGCTCTCTCTCAACTCCCGTAACGACGCTCTCTCTCCCGTAACGATCGCTCTCTCTCCCGTAACGACGCTCTCTCTCTCCCGTAACGACGCTCTCTCTCTCCCGTAACGACGCTCTCTCTCTCCCCGTAACGACGTTCTCTCTCTCCCGTAACGACGTTCTCTCTCTCCCGTAACGACGCTCTCTCTCTCCCGTAACGACGCTCTCTCTCTCCCGATCGTAACGACGCTCTCTCTCTCCCGTAACGATCGTTCTCTCTCTCCCGTAACGACGCTCTCTCTCTCTCGTAACGACGCTCTCTCTCTCTCTCCAACGACGCTCTCTCTCTCCCGTAACGACGCTCTCTCTCTCCCGTAACGACGTTCTCTCTCTCCCGTAACGACGCTCTCTCTCTCGTAACGACGCTCTCTCTCCCGTAACGACGCTCTCTCTCTCCCGTAACGACGCTCTCTCTCTCCCGTAACGACGCTCTCTCTCTCCCGTAACGACGCTCTCTCTCTCCCGTAACGATCGCTCTCTCTCTCCCCGTAACGACGCTCTCTCTCTCCGTAACGATCGCTCTCTCTCTCCCGTAACGACGCTCTCTCTCTCCCGTAACGACGCTCTCTCTCTCCCGTAACGACGCTCTCCCGTAACGATCGCTCTCCCGTAACGATCGCTCTCCCGTAACGATCGCTCTCGTAACGATCGCTCTCTCCTGTAACGATCGCTCTCTCGTAACGATCGCTCTCTCCTGTAACGATCGCTCTCTCCCGTAACGATCGCTCTCTCTCGTAACGATCGCTCTCTCGTAACGATCGCTCTCTCGTAACGATCGCTCTCTCGTAACGATCGCTCTCTCGTAACGATCGCTCTCTCGTAACGATCGCTCTCTCGTAACGATCGCTCTCTCGTAACGATCGCTCTCTCGTAACGATCGCTCTCTCGTAACGATCGCTCTCTCCTAACGATCGCTCTCTCCTGTAACGATCGCTCTCTCCTGTAACGATCGCTCTCTCCTAAAACGATCGCTCTCTCCTAAAACGATCGCTCTCTCCTAACGATCGCTCTCTCCTAACGATCGCTCTCTCCTAACGATCGCTCTCTCCTAACGATCGCTCTCTCCTAACGATCGCTCTCTCCTAACGATCGCTCTCTCCTAACGATCGCTCTCTCCTAACGATCGCTCTCTCCTAACGATCGCTCTCTCCTCGTAACGATCGCTCTCTCCTAACGATCGCTCTCTCCTAACGATCGCTCTCTCCTAACGATCGCTCTCTCCTAACGATCGCTCTCTCCCGTAACGATCGCTCTCTCCCGTAACGATCGCTCTCTCCCGTAACGATCGCTCTCTCCCGTAACGACGCTCTCTCTCCGTAACGACGCTCTCTCCCGTAACGACGCTCTCTCTCCCTCAACGATCGCTCTCTCCCGTAACGATCGCTCTCTCCCGTAACGACGCTCGCTCTCTCCCGTAACGACGCTCTCTCTCCGTAACGACGCTCTCTCCCGTAACGACGCTCTCTCCCGTAACGATCGCTCTCTCTCGTAACGACGCTCTCTCTCTCCCGTAACGACGCTCTCTCTCTCCCGTAACGACGCTCTCTCTCTCCCGTAACGACGCTCTCTCTCTCCCGTAACGACGCTCTCTCTCTCCCGTAACGATCGCTCTCTCTCTCCGTAACGATCGCTCTAACTCGCTCTCTCTCCCGTAACGACGCTCTCTCTCTCTCTCTCTCCCGTAACGACGCTCTCCCGTAACGATCGCTCTCTCCTAACGACGCTCTCTCCTAACGATCACTCTCTCCTAACGATCGCTCTCTCTCTCAACGATCGCTCTCTCTCTCTCAACGATCGCGCTCTCTCCCGCTCGTAAGGATCGCTCTCTCTCCCGCTCGTAAGGATCGCTCTCTCTCCCGCTCGTAAGGATCGCTCTCTCCCGCTCGTAAGGATCGCTCTCTCCCGCTCGTAAGGATCGCTCTCTCCCGCTCGTAAGGATCGCTCTCTCTCGTAACGATCGCTCGCTCTCTCTCGTAACGATCGCGCTCTCTCTCGTAACGATCGCGCTCTCTCTCTCGTAACGATCGCGCTCTCTCTCTCGTAACGATCGCTCTCTCTCTCTCGTAACGATCGCGCTCTCTCTCTCTTAACGATCGCGCTCTCTCTCTCGTAACGATCGCGCTCTCTCTCTCGTAACGATCGCGCTCTCTCTCTCGTAACGATCGCGCTCTCTCTCTCGTAACGATCGCGCTCTCTCTCTCGTAACGATCGCGCTCTCTCTCTCGTAACGATCGCGCTCTCTCTCTCGTAACGATCGCGCTCTCTCTCCTAACGATCGCGCTCTCTCTCCTAACGATCGCTCTCTCTCTCCTAACGATCGCTCTCTCTCTCCTAACGATCGCTCTCTCTCTCCTAACGATCGCTCTCTCTCTCCTAACGATCGCTCTCTCTCTCCTAACGATCGCTCTCTCTCTCCTAACGATCGCTCTCTCTCTCCTAACGATCGCTCTCTCTCTCCCTAACGATCGCTCTCTCTCTCCTAACGATCGCTCTCTCTCTCTCTAACGATCGATCGCTCTCTCTCTCCTAACGATCGCTCTCTCTCTCTCTCGCGCTCTCTCTCTCGATCGCTCTCTCTCTCTCTCGTAACGATCGCGCTCTCTCTCGTAACGATCGCTCTCTCTCTCAACGATCGCTCTCTCTCTCTCGTAACGACGCTCTCTCCCGCTCGTAAGGATCGCTCTCTCCCGCTCGTAAGGATCGCTCTCTCCCGCTCGTAAGGATCGCTCTCTCCCGCTCGTAAGGATCGCTCTCTCCCGCTCGTAAGGATCGCTCTCTCCCGCTCGTAAGGATCGCTCTCTCCCGCTCGTAAGGATCGCTCTCTCCGCTCGTAAGGATCGCTCTCTCCCGCTCGTAAGGATCGCTCTCTCTCTCGTAACGACCGCTCGCTCTCTCTCGTAACGATCGCTCTCTCTCGTAACGATCGCGCTCTCTCTCGTAACGACGCTCTCTCTCTCTAACGATCGCGCTCTCTCTCTCGACGCGCTCTCTCTCTCTAACGATCGCGCTCTCTCTCTCGTAACGATCGCGCTCTCTCTCTCGTAACGATCGCGCTCTCTCTCTCGTAACGATCGCGCTCTCTCTCTCGTAACGATCGCGCTCTCTCTCTCGTAACGATCGCGCTCTCTCTCTCGTAACGATCGCGCTCTCTCTCTCGTAACGATCGCGCTCTCTCTCTCGTAACGATCGCGCTCTCTCTCTCGTAACGATCGCGCTCTCTCTCTCGTAACGATCGCTCTCTCTCTCTAACGATCGCTCTCTCTCCTAACGATCGCTCTCTCTCTCTAACGATCGCTCTCTCTCTCCTAACGATCTCTCTCTCTCCTAACGACGCTCTCTCTCTCCTAACGACGCTCTCTCTCCTAACGATCGCTCTCTCTCCTAACGATCGCTCTCTCTCCTAACGATCGCTCTCTCTCTCTAACGATCGCTCTCTCTCTCTAACGATCGATCGCTCTCTCTCCTAACGATCGCTCTCTCTCTCTCTCGTAACGATCGCTCTCTCTCTCTCTCGTAACGATCGCTCTCTCTCTCTCGTAACGATCGCGCTCTCTCTCTCGTAACTCTCTCTCTCAACGCTCGCTCTCTCTCGTAACGACGCTCTCTCCCGCTCGTAAGATCGCTCTCTCCCGCTCGTAAGGATCGCTCTCTCCCGCTCGTAAGGATCGCTCTCTCCCGCTCGTAAGGATCGCTCTCTCCCGCTCGTAAGGATCGCTCTCTCCCGCTCGTAAGGATCGCTCTCTCCCGCTCGTAAGGATCGCTCTCTCCCGCTCGTAAGGATCGCTCTCTCCCGCTCGTAAGGATCGCTCTCTCCCGCTCGTAAGGATCGCTCTCTCTCTCCTAACGATCGCTCTCTCTCTCTCAACGATCGCTCTCTCTCTCTCTCAACGATCGCTCTCTCTCTCTCTCAACGATCGCTCTCTCTCTCTCAACGATCGCTCTCTCTCTCTCTCAACGATCGCTCTCTCTCTCTCAACGATCGCTCTCTCTCTCTCGTAAGGATCGCTCTCTCCCGCTCGTAAGGATCGCTCTCTCCCGCTCGTAAGGATCGCTCTCTCCCGCTCGTAAGGATCGCTCTCTCCCGCTCGTAAGGATCGCTCTCTCCCGCTCGTAAGGATCGCTCTCTCCCGCTCGTAAGGATCGCTCTCTCCCGCTCGTAAGGATCGCTCTCTCCCGCTCGTAAGGATCGCTCTCTCCCGCTCGTAAGGATCGCTCTCTCTCTCCTAACGATCGCTCTCTCTCTCTCAACGATCGCTCTCTCTCTCTCTCAACGATCGCTCTCTCTCTCTCTCTCAACGATCGCTCTCTCTCTCTCAACGATCGCGCTCTCTCTCTCTCAACGATCGCTCTCTCTCTCTCGTAAGGATCGCTCTCTCCCGATCGTAAGGATCGCTCTCTCCCGCTCGTAAGGATCGCTCTCTCCCGCTCGTAAGGATCGCTCTCTCCCGCTCGTAAGGATCGCTCTCTCCCGCTCGTAAGGATCGCTCTCTCCCGCTCGTAAGGATCGCTCTCTCCCGCTCGTAAGGATCGCTCTCTCCCGCTCGTAAGGATCGCTCTCTCCCGCTCGTAAGGATCGCTCTCTCTCTCTAACGATCGCTCTCTCTCTCTCAACGATCGCTCTCTCTCAACGATCGCTCTCTCTCTCTCTCTCAACGATCGCTCTCTCTCTCTCAACGATCGCGCTCTCTCTCTCTCAACGATCGCTCTCTCTCTCTCGTAAGGATCGCTCTCTCCCGATCGTAAGGATCGCTCTCTCCCGCTCGTAAGGATCGCTCTCTCCCGCTCGTAAGGATCGCTCTCTCCCGCTCGTAAGGATCGCTCTCTCTCTCCTAACGATCGCTCTCTCTCTCTCAACGATCGCTCTCTCTCTCTCTCAACGATCGCTCTCTCTCTCTCTCAACGATCGCTCTCTCTCTCTCAACGATCGCGCTCTCTCTCTCGTAACGATCGCGCTCTCTCTCTCTCGTAACGATCGCGCTCTCTCTCTCGTAACGATCGCGCTCTCTCTCTCTCGTAACGATCGCGCTCTCTCTCTCGTAAGGATCGCTCTCTCTCCTAACGATCGCTCTCTCTTTCTCAACGATCGCTCTCTCTTTCTCAACGATCGCGCTCTCTCTTTCTCAACGATCGCTCTCTCTCTCTCTCAACGATCGCTCTCTCTCTCAACGATCGCTCTCTCTCTCTCGTAACGATCGCGCTCTCTCTCTCGTAACGATCGCGCTCTCTCTCTCGTAACGATCGCGCTCTCTCGTAACGATCGCGCTCTCTCGTAACGATCGCGCTCTCTCGTAACGATCGCGCTCTCTCGTAACGATCGCGCTCTCTCGTAACGATCGCGCTCTCTCTCTCTCTCTCTCTCTCTCTCTCTCGATCGCTCTCTCTCTCTCTCTCTCAACGATCGCGCTCTCTCTCTCTCTAACGATCGCGCTCTCTCTCTCTCAAGGATCGCTCTCTCTCTCGTAAGGATCGCTCTCTCCCGCTCGTAAGGATCGCTCTCTCCCGCTCGTAAGGATCGCTCTCTCCCGCTCGTAAGGATCGCTCTCTCCCGCTCGTAAGGACGCTCTCTCTCTCTCTCGTAAGGATCGCGCGCTCTCTCTCTCGTAACGATCGCGCTCTCTCTCTCGTAAGGATCGCTCTCTCCCGCTCGTAAGGATCGCTCTCTCCCGCTCGTAAGGATCGCTCTCTCCCGCTCGTAAGGATCGCTCTCTCCCGCTCGTAAGGATCGCTCTCTCTCTCTCGTAACGATCGCGCTCTCTCTCTCGTAACGATCGCGCTCTCTCTCTCGTAACGATCGCGCTCTCTCTCTCGTAACGATCGCGCTCTCTCGTAACGATCGCGCTCTCTCGTAACGATCGCGCTCTCTCGTAACGATCGCGCTCTCTCTCTCTCTCTCTCTCTCTCTCTCGTAACGATCGCGCTCTCTCTCTCTCTCTCTCGTAACGATCGCGCTCTCTCTCTCTCTCTCTCGTAACGATCGCGCTCTCTCTCTCGTAAGGATCGCTCTCTCCCGCTCGTAAGGATCGCTCTCTCCCGCTCGTAAGGATCGCTCTCTCCCGCTCGTAAGGATCGCTCTCTCCCGCTCGTAAGGATCGCTCTCTCCCGCTCGTAAGGATCGCTCTCTCCCGCTCGTAAGGATCGCTCTCTCCCGCTCGTAAGGATCGCTCTCTCCCGCTCGTAAGGATCGCTCTCTCCCGCTCGTAAGGATCGCTCTCTCTCTCTCAACGATCGCTCTCTCTCTCAACGATCGCTCTCTCTCTCTCGTAACGATCGCGCTCTCTCTCTCGTAACGATCGCGCTCTCTCTCTCGTAACGATCGCGCTCTCTCTCTCGTAACGATCGCGCTCTCTCTCTCGTAACGATCGCGCTCTCTCTCTCTTAACGATCGCGCTCTCTCTCTCTTAACGATCGCGCTCTCTCTCTCGTAACGATCGCGCTCTCTCTCTCGTAACGATCGCGCTCTCTCTCGTAACGATCGCGCTCTCTCTCTCGTAACGATCGCGCTCTCTCTCTCTCGTAACGATCGCGCTCTCTCTCTCGCGCTCTCTCTCTCGTAACGATCGCGCTCTCTCTCTCGTAACGATCGCTCTCTCTCTCTCGTAACGATCGCGCTCTCTCTCTCGTAAGGATCGCTCTCTCCCGCTCGTAAGGATCGCTCTCTCCCGCTCGTAAGGATCGCTCTCTCCCGCTCGTAAGGATCGCTCTCTCCCGCTCGTAAGGATCGCTCTCTCTCCCTAACGACGCTCTCTCTCTCTCAACGATCGCTCTCTCTCTCTCTCAACGACGCTCTCTCTCTCAACGATCGCTCTCTCTCTCGTAACGATCGCTCTCTCCCGCTCGTAAGGATCGCTCTCTCCCGCTCGTAAGGATCGCTCTCTCCCGCTCGTAAGGATCGCTCTCTCCCGCTCGTAAGGATCGCTCTCTCCCGCTCGTAAGGATCGCTCTCTCCCGCTCGTAAGGATCGCTCTCTCCCGCTCGTAAGGATCGCTCTCCCGCTCGTAAGGATCGCTCTCTCCCGCTCGTAAGGATCGCTCTCTCCCGCTCGTAAGGATCGCTCTCTCCCGCTCGTAAGGATCGCTCTCTCCCGCTCGTAAGGATCGCTCTCTCCCGCTCGTAAGGATCGCTCTCTCTCTCCTAACGACGCTCTCTCTCTCAACGATCGCTCTCTCTCTCTCTCAACGACGCTCTCTCTCTCTCAACGATCGCTCTCTCTCTCTCAACGACGCTCTCTCCCGCTCGTAAGGATCGCTCTCTCCCGCTCGTAAGGATCGCTCTCTCTCCTAACGATCGCTCTCTCTCTCAACGATCGCTCTCTCTCAACGACGCTCTCTCTCTCTCTCAACGATCGCTCTCTCTCTCTCAACGATCGCGCTCTCTCTCTCGTAACGATCGCGCTCTCTCTCTCTCGTAACGATCGATCGCTCTCTCTCTCTCTCGTAACGATCGCGCTCTCTCTCTCTCGTAACGATCGCGCTCTCTCTCTCGTAAGGATCGCTCTCTCTCCTAACGATCGCTCTCTCTCTCAACGATCGCTCTCTCTCTCTCAACGATCGCTCTCTCTCAACGACGCTCTCTCTCTCAACGATCGCTCTCTCTCAACGATCGCTCTCTCTCTCTCTCTCGTAACGATCGCGCTCTCTCTCTCTCTCGTAACGATCGCGCTCTCTCTCTCGTAACGATCGCGCTCTCTCTCTCGTAACGATCGCGCTCTCTCTCTCTCTCGTAACGATCGCGCTCTCTCTCTCTCTCGTAACGATCGCGCTCTCTCTCTCTCTCTCGTAACGATCGCGCTCTCTCTCTCTCGTAACGATCGCGCTCTCTCTCTCTCGTAACGATCGCGCTCTCTCTCGTAAGGATCGCTCTCTCTCTCTCTCTCGTAAGGATCGCTCTCTCTCTCTCGTAACGATCGCTCTCTCTCTCTCGTAACGATCGCGCTCTCTCTCGTAACGATCGCGCTCTCTCTCGTAAGGATCGCGCTCTCTCTCTCGTAAGGATCGCGCTCTCTCTCTCGTAAGGATCGCGCTCTCTCCCGCTCGTAAGGATCGCTCTCTCTCTCTCGTAAGGATCGCTCTCTCTCTCTCGTAACGATCGCGCTCTCTCTCTCGTAACGATCGCGCTCTCTCTCTCTCGTAACGATCGCGCTCTCTCTCTCTCGTAACGATCGCGCTCTCTCTCGTAAGGATCGCTCTCTCTCTCTCTCTCTCGTAATGATCGCTCTCTCTCTCTCGTAACGATCGCGCTCTCTCTCTCGTAAGGATCGCGCTCTCTCCCGCTCGTAAGGATCGCTCTCTCTCTCTCTCGTAAGGATCGCGCTCTCTCTCTCGTAAGGATCGCGCTCTCTCCCGCTCGTAAGGATCGCGCTCTCTCCCGCTCGTAAGGATCGCTCTCTCCCGCTCGTAAGGATCGCTCTCTCCCGCTCGTAACGATCGCTCTCTCGCGCTCGTAACGATCGCTCTCTCGCGCTCGTAACGATCGCTCTCTCGCGCTCGTAACGCTCCCCCTTTTCTCGTAACGCTCTTCCCCCCCCCATCGTAAAGCTTGCTCTCTCTCTCCCCCTCTTTTGTAGGTCCAGCTCCAGTCGTGACCGGGACAGGTTTGACCGCTTCGAGCGGCACGACAGCAGTCGTGACGAGCGTGGTGGCAGTCGCGACACCCGCCCCCCTATCACTAAGCGCAGCTTTAGCCGTGAGACAGAGGAGCGTAGGGGCGATAGTTGCACCCCTACAGAACCCCCCGTCCGGCGCGTAGCCAGCATGACTGACGACAGAGACCGGGGAGGCAGCGGTAGCCGGGGAGGCAGCCGTAGCCGGGGAGGCAGCCGTAGCCGGGGAGGCAGCGGTAGCCGGGACAGGGCTCCCAGCAAGGAGGTTGTTGGTACGAGATTATACACACAGACTGCATACACACACTACAACACATACACATGCAACTTGACACACTGCCTTCGCATACACATCCACGCATGCGCTCACATTGGATACATTTATACACTCTTAGTGTATGATGTGTGTTAGTGTATAACTGTGTGGTTATGTATAATTGTCTGTGTTAGTATATACTAGTGTGTGTTAATCTGACTATGGTTTGTGTTGTATCTGTGCAGTGAAGCGTGAGACAGCCCCCACCCCTCCCCCCGATGCTCCGACCAAACCGGCCGTGACCGAGGAGGAGCTGGAGAAGAAGTCCAGCGCCATCATCGAGGAGTACCTCCATCTCAATGACATGAAGGTACACACACACACCCATCTGAATGACATGAAGGTACACACACACCCATCTCAATGACATGAAGGTACACACACACACCCATCTCAATGACATGAAGGTACACACACACACCCATCTCAATGACATGAAGGTACACACACACACATCTCAATGACATGAAGGTACACACACACACACACACACACTCCATCTCAATGACATGAAGGTACACACACACACACACACACACCCATCTCAATGACATGAAGGTACACACACACCTCCATCTCAATGACATGAAGGTACACACACACACACACACACACCCATCTCATCTCATGACATGAAGGTACACACACACCTCCATCTCAATGACATGAAGGTACACACACACCTCCATCTCAATGACATGAAGGTACACACACACCTCCATCTCAATGACATGAAGGTACACACACACCTCCATCTCAATGACATGAAGGTACACACACACCTCCATCTCAATGACATGAAGGTACACACACACCTCCATCTCAATGACATGAAGGTACACACACACACCTCCATCTCAATGACATGAAGGTACACACACACACCTCCATCTCAATGACATGAAGGTACACACACACACCTCCATCTCAATGACATGAAGGTACACACACACACACACATCTCAATGATATGAAGGTACACACACCTCCATCTCAATGACATGCTCACTCACGCATCATCAGTTTCAGGTCAATGACAAATATACACACACACATTTGGAGGCCATAGTAAAGCTAACTGCTGTATACTAAACTCCTGTCCGGCCCTGTAGGAGGCACTGCAGTGTGTAGTGGAGCTGAACAGCACCCCGCTGCTCTTTGTGTTTGTGCGGAACGGTCTGGAGAACACTCTGGAGCGCAGCGCCATCGCCAGAGAACGCATGGGCCAGCTGCTGCACCAGCTCATCAAGGCTGGCACCCTGCCCACAACAGAGTACTACAAAGGGTAAGGGAGAGTATGTGTAGTACTTCCCTAGAGACCAGGTTGTGTGCTGGAGAGAGAGACAGACTGGGGAGGTCAGGGGGAAGAGCGAGGGAGGGGGGTAGGGAGAGAGAGGGCTGGGTGGGAGGGAGGGAGAAATTTAAAAAGAAAACCACTTTCTGACAATTTTAAACGCATAATATCTGAAAATGTAGCCAGCTAGACTCTCTTACCTGTTATACATGGATGGATGCTTCTCCCTCTCTGTCACAGATGCCATGGTTGCCCTTAGTTTGAAGATGTAATCCGGAGACAGGTGTTTTATACAACACAGCCTTCTGTGTCTTCGACTCCGTCTGCATATTTGCAATCAAACGCCAGAATTTTCTCCTTAGCTACCATACTCTAATTCCACTGATTTTAAAATTCGGTCCTCCAGAAAGTGGAGAGCAACACTTATGCAGTTCTACTACGTGATATATATATATATATTTTTTAAAGCTGCGTTAGAAAGGATTACCTACACATACTGACCAGCTCATTCTAGGCAGAAGCGTGTTACATGGCAGACCAATCCGAACTCGTCTCTTGGCATGTCCAGCCCACTCATTATCTCAACCAATCATGGCTAGTGGGAAGGTTGCGGTCTTTATTCCGTGGCTAAACCAACTAGGCTCGTAATTTTAACAATTTTATCAGTTTTTACAGACGGGTTACAAGTTTGTTATTAAGGCACATGAAAGTTCATACAGTGCCTTGCGAAAGTATTCGGCCCCCTTGAACTTTGCGACCTTTTGCCACATTTCAGGCTTCAAACATAAAGATATAAAACTGTATTTTTTTGTGAAGAATCAACAACAAGTGGGACACAATCATGAAGTGGAACAACATTTATTGGATATTTCAAACTTTTTTAACAAATCAAAAACTGAAAAATTGGGCATGCAAAATGATTCAGCCCCCTTAAGTTAATACTTTGTAGCGCCACCTTTTGCTGCGATTACAGCTGTAAGTCGCTTGGGGTATCTCCTCCTTGCAAAACAGCTCGAGCTCAGTGAGGTTGGATGGAGAAAATTCTACAACCACCTAAAAGGAAGCGATTCCCAAACCTTCATAACAAAACCATCACCTACAGAGATGAACCTGGAGAAGAGTCCCCTAAGCAAGCTGGTCCTGGGGCTCTGTTCACAAACACACCCCACAGAGCCCCAGGACCGCAACACAATTAGATCCAAACAAATCATGAGAAAACAAAAAGATAATTACTTGACACATTAGAATGAATTAACAAAAAATCAGAGCAAACTAAAATGCTATATGGCCCTAAACAGAGTACACAGTGTCAGAATACCTGACCACTGTGACTGACCCAAAATGTATGGAAATCTTTGACTATGTATAGACTCAGTGAGCATAGCCTTGCTATTGAGAAAGGCCGCAGTAGGCAGACATGGCTCTCAAGAGAAGACAAGCTATGTTCACACTGCCCACAAAATTAGGTGGAAGCTGAGCTGCACTTCCTAACCTCCTGCCAAATGTATGACCATATTAGAGAGACATATTTCCCTCAGATTACACAGACCACAAAGAATTTTGAAAACAATTTTGATAAACTCCCACATCTATTGGGTGTCGACAGAGCATTGCCAATTTTGATAAACTCCCACATCTATTGGGTGTCGACAGAGCAGTGCCACAAATGTACTGTGTGCTTGTTAGAGAAAATAATTTAGAAGGGTCAATGTTAGTGCATGTGTGTATGCTATGAGTAAGGTTTTCACCTGGTTGTGTGTTTTCATCATAGGCTCCAAGAGATCCTGGAGGTGGCTGAGGACATGGCCATAGACATCCCCCACATCTGGCAATACCTGTCTGAGCTCATCAACCCCATGCTCCACGAGGGAGGCATCCCCATGGGACAGCTCTTCAGGTGAGGCCCAGACTTTATAGGCTGCGTAGGCCCAAACTCTGGAGGTCACTGTCATGTAAGTGTTGATGCCAGAAGGCTTTGACTGATGCTTCACTTATTGATGAATAGTTATCTGACAAGAGATGGTCATTTTCACTTTTCATAAATTCATAGAATGTTTGGGAATGACGTATAGATAGGAATTTGTGAAAATTCTATAGCAATATAGAATGAGATAGCTGACCTGTGTTTGGACAATGAATAGATACTGCAGTAAATACATCCTAATAAAAACATCTGTCTTGTCCAGGACCGGAGTCCACGTAGACCAGTGCGCTATAGCCAATCAGAGCTACTGTAGGCTTATATGCTAATAAGCCATTTGACACACGGCAAGTGTTGCCTACAATATTTATCAAGTTTTCAGACCCCTCCAGCGACTTCTATTGGTAAAAGATTCTAGCGACAAATGAAGCTACTTACACGGGCACGTCATCATTCACTTTGAACTGGACTTTGTGTTTACAGGCAGTAGCAACAGCCGACTTTAGATCAATAGAACACATTTGCCAAAATACACCTGAATGGATTTCTGCAAATATGTCAATACCACTTGGGAGTCCTCTTATATTTGGGAACTTAACAGTCATATTGATCAAACAACCATGAAAAGGTAGGTGCTCTCCCTCAGTTACCTGTGCAACAACTCTTAGCCAGAGCGAGATGAGCTAAACGCTACCGAGGGAACAGTAGATTCGTAAAGCGTTGCTCTCCCCCGCTCAGAGGGTTAAGGGACCGTCTTAAAACTGCAACGCCTACATGACATATAGCTCTCAAATAAGTATGATTTTGTTCAGAGACCTCTGCTCTAGAATCCACAGCAATTAATTTTTTGACATTTTATTTCACTTTACAGAGAACTTCAATTGCGTCCATGAGTAGTTCAGGGACCTCACCTGTCCAATCTATGGCAATTGCTATTGTATTTTTTTTACTTTGACTGTTTTCAAAGAATGTATTTTCTTAATGTATAAAAAATACTTGTTAAAAACTTCAATAGCTTCCACCCCATATCACTTGCATGAATTAAACCAACTGTTACTGTTTCAGGGACCTCATCAATACAATCTCAGGCAACATTTATTTTTTTACATATGAAAGAAATGTCATAGAAAAAGGCCAAAGTTAAATACAAATGTAATTACTGTAGATTGTGCGGTGATAGAGGTTGGACGCTATTTACGTTTTATTTTGACATTTCAAATAGCCAAAGTAAAAATAAAAATAAAATAAAAAATCCAAATGTAATTGCCGTAGTTTGTACAAACGTTCAAGTTCAGTATAGCTAGATAAATGAATTCACATTTCTTGCCAGCTTACCACATGACACCTACATCTCTAGCTGTAACCTTGGAAAAACATTATGGGAGGAAAAGGCAGCCACGAACCCACTCGTCCAATAACACCCTCCCAACAGCTAGCTAGCTAACGTTGGGCTCTGTGTTTTTAGCTTGCAAAATAAATGGCTAAATATATAGATAAGCTAGCCTATTGCCCATGTTATAACTGACTTGTGATCATTGCCTGCCTATGCTAGTTTGATTGTATAGACATACCCAGCCCTGGTTACATCCGTCCCTTTTTGTCCAAAATATTGAGTAATTGAACCTGAAACAGAGCATCCTGAATGGCTAAAGGAAGTTAGCGATGTACCAGGACAGATGGGATTTACAACCTGATAGCAATATTTGTTGGAGTTCCAAGATATTTATTGGTAAATTTGTAATTAGACATTTTGAGTCAAATATAACCTATTTTTAAAACCTCTTCTGAAGTTGGTTTTGTAGCATACATTGGGAATTTGATATTTTTGACTGATTATGATTGTCTGTTTGTTTCATATCTGCAAAGTAGTTAAAACGCTGTCAGTTCTACTTGAAGAGTGTGCCCAATAACCTTGCTGCTGTATGTGCGTCTACAGAGAGATCTCCAAGCCCCTGATTCCCCTGCGTAAGGCCGGTGTGCTGCTGGTGCACATCCTCAACTTACTCTGTAAAGAAATGGTGAGTGTCTGTATGAACACCATGTGTATTATACTAGATCAGGGCTCTCAAACACTGTTCCTGGAGAGCTACCCTCCTGTAGGTGTTCAATCCAACCCCAGTTGTAGTAACTAACCTGATTCAGCTTATCAACCAGCTAATTATTAGAATCCAGTGCGCTAGATTATGGTTGTAGTGAACCTACAGGACGGTAGGGTTGAAGAACCCTGTACCAGATAGATATACAACTTTGTATGTGTTTGAAATGTGTGTAACATGTCCATGAGTGGTGCATTGTGCACATTTGAAGATGTCTGTATGTGTTGACCACACACACACAGCGCCTTCAGAAAGTATTCACACCCCTTGACTTGTTCCACATTTTGACGTTACAGCCTGAATAAGAAATGGACTACATTGAGATTTTTGTCACTGGCCATGCTACCCCATAATGTCAACATGGAATTATAAAAAAAAAAAAAAATATGTATATATATAAATAAAACATTTTAAGCTAAAATTTTGTGAGTCAATAAGTATTCAACCCCTTTTGTTATGGCAAGTCTAAGTTCAGGAGTTAAAAAATCGCATAGAAGGGCACCTATTGATAGATGGGTAAAAAAGAAGAAGCTAATAACCCTTAGAGCATGGTGCAGTTATTCATTTTACACTTTGGATAGTGTATCAATACACAGTCACTACAAAGTTAAAAGGCGTCCTTCCTAACTCAGTTGTCGGAGGGGAAGGAAACCTCTCCGAGATTTCACCATGAGATCAATGGTGACTTTGAAACAGTACCAGAGTTTAATGGTTGTGAGTGGAGAACTGAGGATGGATCAACAACGTTGTAGTTACACCTCAATAAAATGTGTTATGGGAATGCTTGTAGTCCCAAAGGACTGGAGAGTTTTTCAGGATAAAAAATAAACAGAATGGAGCTAAACACAGGCAAAATCCTAGAGGAAAACCTGGTTCAGTCTGCTTTCCACCAGACACTGGGAGATGAATTCACCTTCAGCAGGACAATAACCTAAAACACAAGGCCAAATCTACACTGGAGTTGCTTACCAAGAAGACAGTGGTTTGAGTGGCCAAGCTACAGTTTTTACTCAAATCTGCTTGAAAATCTAGCAATGATCCACAACCAGTTTTGACAGAGCAGAATTTTGAAAGGAATAATGGGCAAATATTGTACAATCCAGATGTGCAAAGCTCTTTGAGACTCACAACTGTAATTGCTGCCAAAGGTGACTAACGTATTGACTCAAGGGTATGAATACTTATGTAAATGAGATTTCTATTTCATTTTCAATCCATTTGTTTGCTAGAATTTCAAAAAAACATGTTTTCACTTTGGCAATATGGTAGATGGGTGAGAAACATCTGTTTTAATCCATTTTGATTTCAGGCTAACACAACAAAATGGGAAATAAGTCAAGGGATATGAATATTTTCTGGAGGCACTGAATGTACAAAACATTAGAACCCCCTGTCCCAAAACAGCCTCAGTTCGTCAGGGCATGGACTCTACAAGGTATAGTGTTCCACAGGGATGCTGAACCGTGTTGACGCCAATGCCTCCCACAGTTGTCAAGTTGGCTGGATATCCTTTGGGTGGTGGGCCATTCTTGATACACGGGAAACCGTTGAGCATGAAAAATCCAGAAGCATTGCTCTTCTTGACAGTCTAACCTATGTGTCTTCTACCAAACCGTTCAAAGGCACTTACATTTTGTGTCTTGCCCATTCACCCTCTGAATGGAACCTATACACAATCCATGTCTTAATTGTCTCAAGGCTTTTAAAACCCTTCTTTAACCTGTCTCCTCTCCTTCATCTACATTGATTTGAAGTGGATTTAACAAGTGACATCAATAAGGGATAATAGCTTTCACCTGGTCAGTCTGTCATGGAAAGAGCAGGTGTTCCTTGTGTTTTATATGCTGTGTGTGTATATAAATATTGTTTCTGTGTTAGACCCATAAGAAGGTGGGCGGTATGTGGATGGAGGCGGGGCTCAACTGGAGAGACTTCCTGCCAGAGGACGAGGATGTCAACAAGTTTGTGACTGAACAGGTCAGTGGGGGACAATGGGGTTTATTGCTGATCTGTTGTAAGTATTTGCTAATGAAATGTTTAGTTGGGGCCACGCAATCTGACTGTGCCATTTAAGGATGGACGACTGAAAATATGACTGTCCTTTATAAATGAGAGGAAACATTGATGGGTTTACTGTCTCGTTCTATGAGTGTGTGTTCCATAGAGATAGTGTTCTTAATGTCATCCTATGGTGTGTTCTCTTTCCAGAAAATTGAGTTTACCCTGGGGGAGAAGTCAGACGGGACCAATCAGAAGACAACCATGAGTGGGGAGGAGCTTAGCAAACAGCTTGACAGACTGATCCAGGACAAGGCTAACAACCAGCGCATCAGAGACTGGGTCCAGGTCTGTATTCTCCTGTGTGTGTCCTGGTGTGGTGGGGGGTTTGTGTGTGTCCGTGGTGGGGGGTGTGTGTGTGTGTGTGTCCTGGTGGGTGTGTGGCCTGGTGGTGTGTGTGTGTCCGTGGTGGGGGGTTTGTGTGTGTCCGTGGTGGGGGTGTGTGTGTCCGTCCGTGGTGGGGTGTGTGTGTCCCTCCGTGGTGGGGTGTGTGTGTCCGTCCGTCCGTGGTGGGGGGGGTTTGTGTGTGTCCCCGTGGTGGGGGGTGCGTGTCCGTGGGGGGGGGGTCCTGGTGTGTGTGTGTGTGTGTCCTGGTATGTGTGTGTGTGGGTGTGTGGCCTGGTGGTGTGTGTGTGTGTGTGCGCGTATGCAACTGTCTGAGTATCAACAGGTAAATTGAATGAGTTTGATTTGCATTCTAGGCACCACCATTTTACTCTTGGGAAACCAGTCTCTGTGTGGTAACTGTTTATCATCTCACCTACAGGCCAACCTGGACGAACAGCAGACGTCCGCCAACCAGTTTGTGCGCTCTCTGATGACATCCATTTGCCAGTCAGCCGTTATATGTGAGTATGCATTCCGAGCCCATATCTCGGGCCCTTCTGTTTGCATAGCTTAACAACGCCAACCTCCTTTCTTGGCATGCACCCTGTCCTCTGTGTTATGGAGGGACATAAAGTCCAGTGCTTTGTCTTCAGTGGCAGAACGTTTCCATTTTCTGGTTCTATCCTCAATTGCTGATATCTATGTCTGATTGGTAATGAGGACATCAAGTTGGGTGTAGAATGAGTGTTGGTAGTTTGTGCCAGTCTAACTTTGGGTTAATATCCCTAAGAAAAGGGTTAACTGGTTGGAGACTAAGGAGGAAAAACACATCCATCCTTTCTCCCTTTGTATGTCACTTAGTCCTGCATGTTAGTGCTCGGAACCTTCCATTTTCACTGTACCCTGCAATAACACCGGCAACCCTGTAACTGTGACTAAGCACTCTGAATCTTAGTTTCTCTAGGCACTCACTCTCCGTCTCTCCTTGCTTCCCTCCGTCCAGGTGAGAACCCATACAAGGTGGACGTGGAGCAGATTACCCAGAGGGCAAAGCTGCTGCAGCGGTACCTGAGTGACGAGAAGAAGGAACTGCAGGCCCTCTATGCCCTCCAGGCCCTCATGGTGCACATGGAGCAACCGGCCAGTGAGTACAGTATAGCACCGCAGTGTCTCTCACCTCAGTTCTGTGAGGTTGTGTATGATTGTGGATAGCGAGGCTAGAGTCACGCCTTTACAACCTCATTGTGCTGGTGTGCTAGAGTGCTCGTAAAGTAAACATCTTTGCCTATTCATTGGCTGTAGTCTCTTCTGACCCAGCCAATCACCAGCTCAGATACAGAACCTACATTTGTATGTTTTTTGTACTTTTACCCTTTTTTCTTCCCAATTTTGTGATATCCAATTGTTAGTTAGTCTTGTCTCATCGTTGCAACTCCCCTACGGACTTGGGAGAGGCGAATGTCGAGAGCCGTGTGTCCTCCGAAATACGACCCCCCAAAGCCGCACTGCTTCTTGACACACTGCTCGCTTAACCCTGGAGGCCAGCCAGACCAATGTGTCGGAGGAATCACCATACAGCTGGCGACTGAAGTCAGCGTGCGTGAGTCCAGCCCGCCACAAGCAGTCGCTAGAGCTTGTAGGACATCCCGGCCGGCCAAACCCTCCCCTAACCCGTACGACGGTGGGCCAATTGTGCGCTGCCTCATTGGTCTCCCCGTCGCGGCAGGCTGCAACACAGCCTGGGATTTAACCCGGGTCTATAGTGACACCTCAAGCACTGCGATGTAGTTCCTTAGAGCGCCACTCGAGAGGCTCAGAACCTCCATTCTAATGTTGTTGTTTTTATAGTGAATATCCACATCGTGGCAGTTTCTTCACATTTTGCGTAGAGTTTGTTTTTCACATTCCAGCCAACTGTCTAGTCTTATAAAAATATATATATATATAGATACTTTCTTTTTGTTTAAAATGAGCTTTGGTGGTTTGTGTGAGTAAGAAATGGGATGGAGGGAGTATATATTGATTTGCTTTTCTGTGCCTAGCTAATGTTGTGGCTATTCTCTATCAATGTTCATGAGTCATGATTATGAAGCTTAACCATCATCTCTTCCTGTCACCCTCCCTTCACCAGATCTGCTGCGGATGTTCTTTGACACGCTTTACGACGAGGACGTGATCAAAGAGGAGGCCTTTTACAGGTGGGAGTCCAGCAAAGACCCAGCCGAGCAGACTGGAAAGGGTGTGGCCCTCAAGTCGGTCACCGCCTTCTTCACCTGGCTCCGTGATGCCGAAGAAGAGTCCGACAAAGACTAAACGGGCCTCACTCTAAAACAACCCCTCTATGGCCAGGGAGGGGTATTGCAAGGGGGGCCAAGGAGGGATTTGGACTCTGGCTCTTTAATGTTGCGGACTGATACCAATCCTCAACGAGGCTATTGAGAGCGGGACATACAATCACTTTCTCTCTCTTTCTCTCACTCTCACTTCGTCATTCTCTCTCCTTTCCCAGTTTTGTGATGGCAAGTGTCCGCCGAAAATGAAATAAACCTGAAAAATTATTCTGACAGATTTTGCTTGTGTAAACGCGTGGGATAACTACTACGGTCATTGCGTATAAAACCCTTTTAACTTTATGTTCTTGAAAAACGTAAGCCACCACGCTGCTCTCTTTATGGTTCTAGACACAATTCTATTATGCAACATACTATATGACACGCAAAACGCATAGAGACAATGGTAGAGGTGTCATGTAGCATGCTTTTCCCCAGGAGTGGGGTATCATGCTGCGCCCGTGTGATGTCCGATCCAACACTATCTTGTTTATGGAGCGTGCAGCATGGTTTAAGTGTTTCTTTTGGTGATTAAATGTGGAAAGGAGAAGCAGCAGACATGGTATGTTGGCTGATCAGCTGACATCAAATTTATGTGGCTGACTGTATGGAGCCGCTGACTGGAGTTCTGAGCCAACTTTGTCTGTACCTTTTTCCCCACTTCCAGTTTACCGCTGTACTAGGACCTGTGTGAGGACAGAAACACAATGGAGGACTGATTGTGACCTTTGACCATTAGCCTCTGACCATGGCTACTGAGGGGAGGGAGAGGGGGGGTCTTCTGTATGCTTCCTTAAACCCATCCTTTCACTTCCACCCCCAGTAGTCAATCCTGACTGAGATTCTTCATCTTTTACCTTTCTTGTACTTACATGATGAACTGTTGGGTGCTTTCTCTCTCGAGACCCCTGTCATATCGGTAAAGAAACACCTAACTAGAGGAAACTTAATGACAAGGTCACCATTTAAAACTTGAATCCTACAGAAATCAACTTGATGAAAAACAGAAGTGATCCGAAAGCCTTTTCTACTCTGAGTAGAATCACATTTCAGGAGCGTTCTGTATATATATATATTACACTTTTTTTCTGTTTTATTTTTCAGAAATAATACAAATAAATTGCTGATGTACTGTAAACTTTAAAATGCCATGTATCTTTTTCCAACAGAAATGGCAGGTTGACGAGATGCAGAAAGGGGTGCTTTAGGTGTTCCATTCATTAGTTTTATTGGAATTTTGTAAATATTTTTTCCCCTATTTTATTATTTAAGGATAACTGCTTCTTTTTGCATCGGAAACTGGAAAAGATGAGGAAACGGCATTGCAAATAAAATACCTGAGTGGAGTTTGTAGCAGAAATAGTGTTTGTATGGTCACTAGTATACTTATTTTTCTTCTCTAGTTTAGCCTGCCAGAAGGATTGTACATGTAGCATTTTTGTATAGGGTTGAAATGTCTATCAGAGAGCCACATCAGGGGTTTATCAAAGGCTCAAGCACTCCATTATTGACAGAACATGGGTAGCTTTCTCATTCCCTGTGGGATTAACAGGGATGACGGTGCATCAGGTGGTGCACATGTTGGGATTTGGGAAATTTAGGTCAATCAACCGTGGGGTTTGCAGGTGGTTAGGATGGGTCCCGAGTGGTGCAACAGTCTAAGGCATTGCATCTCATTGCTAGAGGCGTCACTACAGACCCTAGTTTGATTCCAGGATGAATCGCAACCGGCCGTTATTGGGAGTCCCATAGGGCGGCGCACAATTGGCCCAGCATCGTCCGGGTTTGGCAAGGGGTAGGCGGTCATTGTAAATAAGAATTTGTTCTTGACTGACTTGGCTAGTTAAATAAAAAGAATGGTAGCCTATAATGATTAATAGCCTAATTTAGTCTCCAATTACAGAGCATTCGGTAAGTATTGAGGGGGGAAAAACGTATTAAATCCATTTTAGAAAAAGACTAACATAACACAATGTGGAAAAATTCAAGGGGTCTGAATATTTTCTAAAGGACTGTATATGTGGACTAGGTAGCAGACGTACCACAAGTAATAGGCAACAACAAACAATTCACGAGATGTGATCAATGGGGGGAACAGAATTGGTTAAGACAATGTCTTGCGTTAATGACGCCTGCCAACATCAGAGGGAACCATTTTGACAGAGCGCATATGTTTGAAGTGTGAAAGCTGGACTTTTTGAACTACAAGACCGTGTTTTAGTATCGGGGGAACTAAACCGCACGGGGCACCATGGTAGCATCTGTTGATGGGATTTGAGACCAGCGCATTGTGATCATGTGCGATACTCGACGATGCCACCACCTCCATTTGGTTTGCAGGCAGTGGCTGATTTTAGCAGGTAAATCTTGGTTGGGTAAAAGTTTTTTAATGCAATCCAGCAAAAACAATACATTAATTGCACTATAACGGTGACAAACGGTGACAAAAACTGTTAGGGCCTACATAAAGCTGTTCCATCACTGCTACACTTGGCTATCAGCGGAGCCTTGTCTGGCAGCGAAACAATTCATTCAGTCTCATTTACTGCCTTTTTAAAACTTTTTTTTAAGCATAGCTGATTTGGCTGACTTGCTTAAACAAATGTGGTTTCTAATGACAATTGAGATGTACAAAAT
This sequence comes from Oncorhynchus tshawytscha, assembly GCF_018296145.1. NCBI lineage: Eukaryota > Metazoa > Chordata > Actinopteri > Salmoniformes > Salmonidae > Oncorhynchus > Oncorhynchus tshawytscha. The sequence goes on along the minus strand of NC_056456.1, from coordinate 28,085,797 downwards.
ATGGTATAAAGTGATGACGAGCGGATAAGAGGCGATCCATAATTTAGATTAAGACTAATGAGCGAGCTAGGACAGGCATAGTCAATAACTATTTGTTCTGCACTTCTGTAATGTACAGCTACAGAATAAAGAACATGGGCCGTTCTTACGGTGTTCTCCCTGCACACCAACTTAGAACCATTGGATAAATAAAGGAGATATATAACCATACAATGAAAGCTCTTGCAATATTCTATGATTACATTTCTCTAAAACAGGCTATAGGCTAAATGTGCACCGCCAAGTCAGAACTATAGGCTACATTTTACAAGGTGACAAGGGATCAAATTATTAGGGTGAGGCACATGGGCTACTAACAGCTTACTACACAACATACACTTAGTATTACTTTCTTAGCTACAGTAAACAGTCATGGCCAAAAGTTTTGAGAATGACACATATTCATTTCCACAAAGTTTGCTGCTTCAGTGTCTAGATATTTTTGTCAGATGTTATTATAGAATACTGAAGTATAATTACAAGCATTTCATAAGTGTCAAAGGCTTTTATTGACAATTCCATGAAGTTGATGCAAAGAGGCAATATTTGCAGTGTTGCCCCTTCTTTTTCAAGACCTCTGCAATCCACCCTGGCATGCTGTCCATTAACTTCTGGGCCACATCCTGACTGATGGCAGCCCATTCTTGCATAATCAATGCTTGAAGTTTGTCAGAATTTGTTTGTCCACCCGCCTCTTGAGGATTGCCACAAGTTCTCATTGGGATTAAGGTCTGGGGAGTTTCCTGGCCATGGACCCAAAATATCGATGTTTTGTTCCCCGAGCCACTTACTTATCACTTTGCCTTGTGGCAAGGTGTTCCATCATGCTGGAAAAGGTATTGTTCTTCACCAAACTGTTCCTGGATGGTTGGGTGAAGTTGCTCCCAGAGGATGTGTTGGTACCATTCTTCATTCATGGATGTGTTCTTAGGCAAAATTGTGAGTGAGCCCACTCCCTTGGCTGAGAAGCAACCCCACACATGAATGGTCTCAGAATGATTTACTGTTGGCAAGACACAGGACTGATGGTAGCGCTCACCTTGTCTTCTCCGGACAAGCTTTTTTCAGGATACCCCAAACAATCAGAAAGGGGATTCATCAGAGAAAATGACTTTACTCCAGTCCTCAACAGTCCAATCCCTGTACCTTTTGCAGAATATCAGTCTGTCCCTGATGTTTTTCCTGGAGAGAAGTTGCTTCCTTCTTGACACCAGGCCATCCTCCAAAAGTCTTCGCATCACTGTGCGTGCAGATGCACTCTCACCTGCCTGCTGCCATTCCTGAGCAAGCTCTCTACTGGTGGTGCCCCGATCCCACAACTGAATCAACTTTAGGAGACGGTCCTGGCGCTTGCTGGACTTTCTTGGGTGCCCTGAAGCCGCCTTCACAACAATTGAACCGCTCTCCTTGAAGTTCTTGATGATCCGATAAATGGTTGATTTAGGTGCAATCTTACTGGCAGCAATATCCTTGTCTGTGAAGCCCTTTCTGTGCAAAGCGATGATGACGGCACATGTTTCCTTGCAGGTAACCATGGTTGACAGAGGAAGAACAATGATTCCAAGTACCACCCTCCTTTTGAAGCTTCTAGTCTGTTATTCAAACTCAATCAGCATGCCAGATCTCCAGCCTTGTCCTCGTCAACACTCACCTGTGTTAATGAGAGAATCACTGATATGATGTCAGCTGGTCCTTTTGTGGCAGGGCTGAAATGCAGTGGCAATGTTTTTTGGGGATTCAGTTCATTTGCTTGGCAATGAGGGACTTTGCAATTAATTTCAATTCATCTGATCACTCTTCATAACATTCTGGAGTATATGCAAATTGCCATCATACAAACTGAGGCAGCAGACTTTGTGAAAATGTAATATTTGTGTCATTCTCAACTTTTGGCCACGACTGTACAGTGCATTCAGAAAGAATTCAGACCCCTTGAATTTGTCCACATTTTATTACATCCTTATTGTAAAATGGATTAAATTATTTTTTTCCCTCAATCTACACACAATACCCCATAATGGTGACTCAAAAGCAGGTTTTATAAATTGTTTGCAAATGTAAAATTAAAAGATATCTTATTTACATGAGTATTCAGATTCTTTACTCAGATCTTTGTTGAATCACCTTTGGCAATGATTACAGCTTCAAGTCTTCTTGGGTATGATGCTACAAGCTTGGCCCACCTGTATTTGGAGAGTTTCACACATTCTTCTCTGCAGATCATCTCAAACTCTGTCACGTTGGATGGGGAGCATCTCTCCGATCGAACATCTCTGGAGAGACATGAAAATAGCTGTGCAGAGACGCTCGGTCATGTTTGATGGGGAGTGTCTGCACAGCTATTTTCAGGTCTCGCCAGAGATGTTCGATCGGGTTCAATTTCGGGCTCAGGCAGGGCCACTCAAGGACTTTGAGACTTGTTCCGAAGCCACTCCTGCATTGTCTTGGCTGTGTATTTTAGGGTCGTTGTCCTGTTGGAAGGTGAACCTTCGCCCCAGTCTGAGGTCCTGAGTGCTCTGGAGCAGGTTTTCATCAAGGATCTCTCTGTACTTTTCTCCGTTCATCTTTCCCTCAATTCTGACTAATCTCCCAGTCCGTGCTGCTAAAAAGCATCCCCACAGCATGATGCTGCTACCACAATGCTTCACCTTAGGGATGATGCCAGGTTTCCTCCAGGTGTGACACTAGGCATTCAGGTCAAATAATTCAATCTTGGTTTCATCAAACCAGATAATCTTGTTTCTTATGGTCTGAGAGTATGTTCTTTTAGGTGCCTGTTGGCAAACTCCAAGAGGGCTGTCGTGCCTTTTACTGATGAATGGCTTCTGTCTGGCGTCTCTACAATAAAGACCTGATTTAGTGGAGTGCTGCAGAGATGTTTGTCCTTCTGGAAGGTACTCCCATCTCCACAGAGGAGCTCTGTCAGTGACCATTGGGTTCTTGGTCACTTCCCTGACCAAGGCCCTTCTCCCTCGATTGCTCAGTTTGGCTGGGCGGGCAGCACTTGGAAGAGTCTTGGTGGTTCCAAACTTCTTCCATTAAAGAATGATGGAGGCCGCTGTGTTTTTGGGGACCTTCAATGCTGAAGAAATGTTTTGGTACTTTTCTGTGCCTCGACACAGTCCTGTTTCGGAACTCTACAGACAATTACTTCAACCTCGTGGTTTGGTTTTTGCTCTGACATGCACTGTCAACTGTGGGACCTTATATGGGCCTGTGTGTGCCTTTCAAAATCATGTCCAATCAATTGAATTTACTTCAGGGGGACTCCAATCAAGTTGTAGAAACATCTCGAGGATGATCAATGGAAACAGGATGCACTTGAGCTCAATTTGGAGTCTCCCAGCAAAGGGTCTGAATACTTAGGTAAATAAGGTATTTCTGTTTTTATATTTTTAATACATTTTGCAAAATTTCAAAATCTGTTCTCTTTGTCATTAGGGTATTGTATGTAGATTGATCGGGGGGGATGATTTAATCCATTTAAGGCTGTAACGTAACAGAATGTGGGGAAAAAGTCAAGGGGTCTGAATACTTCCCGAATGGACTATCTCCCTGGCATATTACATTTATGCAGCAGCATATAATATTTTTTGGACTCACCTTGTTGTGCTGTGCTCATTTGACCAGGAAGGTGGCGCTCTAGAAAGAGGCCCAAAATCCCAACTTGGAATTCCGAGTTGGATGACGGTTAAATTATTTTCCAAATCGGAGCAAATGTTATCCGAGTTCCCAATTGTCTTGAATTCACTGAAGCCTTCGATTTCTGAGTTTCCAATGATGTAAATATAATGATGTAAATATGATAATGATAATATAATGATGTAAATATATCACTAGCCACTTTAAACAATGCTACCTTATATAATGTTACTTACCCTACATTGTTCATCTCATATGCATACGTTGATACTGTACTCTATATCATCGACTGCATCCTTATGTAATACATGTATCACTAGCCACTTTAACTATGCCACTTGGTTTACATACTCATCTCATATGTATATACTGTACTCGATATCATCTACTGTATCTTGCCTATGCTGCTCTGTACCATCACTCATTCATATATCCTTATGTACATATTCTTTATCCCCTTACACTGTGTATAAGACAGTAGTTTTTTTTGGAATTGTTAGTTAGATTACTTGCTTTTTATTACTGCATTGTCGGAACTAGAAGCACAAGCATTTCGCTACACTCGCATTAACATCTGCTAACCATGTGTATGTGACAAATAAAATTTGATTTGATTTAATTTGATTTAGTTGTTTTGAACAAGGCAGAAGTTATGCTGGATTGACAGCATGGCCAATGTATTCAAATTTTTCTAGCCCACGGTGTTACCCCCTTTTTCGTGATATCCAATTGGTAGTTACAATCTTGTCTCATCGTTGCAATTCCCCTACGGACTCGGTGAAGGTCGAGAGCCAAGTGCATTGCTTCTTGACACACTGCTCGCTTAACCCGGAAGCCAGCCACATCAATGTGTCGGAGGAAACACTGTCGAACCGACGTCGACCTTCCGGCCCGCCACGAGTTGCTAGAACACGATGAGACAAGGACATCCCGGCCGGCACTGGGCCAATTGTGCGTCGCTCCATGGGGGACACAGCCGGGATCGAACCCAGGGCTGCAGTTGCGCCTTAGCACTCATTGTTGATTTAGTGATTTCCAACTTGTTGTGTAATGGTTATGGCCGATGAGCACCGATACATTTTATCTATAATTTTTCTTCATATTACAAGGATTGAAAAGGATTTTCCAGTAGATTGCTGACTTGATGACTGCTTGTCTAGCTTGCTAGCTAATATTTTGAAAGTATGATAACATGATCAGTCCAATCAAAGCTAAGGTAGATGGATATAACATGATTTGATGTCATTTTATCTGTGGCCAATGACCTTGAGCTGCCTTGGATCCATGAGTGACAGAACACTGAGCCAATCACGGTGCAACTAGAGAACATTACTAACCCCATCACATTATGATGGCTGTTGTCGGTCTCAGCCATGTCACATCACCGGTGAGCAGACGCGTATCTGACATGGCCTTACGGTAAAATACTCCTATCCAAGAGACTGCATGCTTGCTTAGCCTATATCCCTTTCTCTGGCAGATAAAACAATCTCAGAGAAAAGCCCCACTGGTTAGCAGACACCCCCACAGGGCGGTGGGGTCCACAATCTCTGGTGGCCCATGCTCCTGTCATTGTCTATTTCTGTTGTTGTTGAATAAGTCATTTTGACAGCAAACCTCCAAGTCATTCATAACCCTTTTTAATTTCCTTAAGTACTATGAAACAAAGTTTTTGTTTCTTGTGATTCAGGAATGTGACTGAAAAAGAGAGAAGATACTGATGGAAAGTATAAGGGAATATCAGTGAAGAAATGCTGTGGTCAAGGCTACGACGGCACCAGTGCAATGAGTGGAGCTTTACTCCACTCCAAGCCATTTCAGAACAAGTGCCTCATGCTTCTTATAGTTCTTTATGAGTTTAAGTTTAGAAAACAATCTCTCTGCAGAAGCGATACTTACAGAGGTAAAAGCATCTTAATTACCGTAGCAACGTCAAGGGAACTAGTCAGAAGGGAGGAGGGCTTCAAATACAGCAGTTCTGCAACATCTTTAATTGAGCTTCTTATTGTCTTTTATGTTACGGAAAGAGATGAACTGCACAGGAAGCTCTGGGGAAAGGTCGTCTAGATACTGGACAGCCAATAAATTGGCAGACGCAAACAGATTAGCATCTTTAACAGACAACAGTTCTTGAGAGCTTGAAAAAATAAAGCTGTTTGCAATTTTGTTCGAACTGGTGAACAGGCGTTTGAGTTGTGTGGTTGCAATATCAACAGTCCCTTATCTTTGGTACAGTGTCTTGCGAAAGTATTCGGCCCCCTTGAACTTTGCGACCTTTTGCCACATTTCAGGTTTCAAACATAAAGATATAAAACTGTATTTTTTTGTGAAGAATCAACAACAAGTGGGACACAATCATGAAGTGGAATGACATTTATTGGATATTTCAAACTTTTTTAACAAATCAAAAATTGGGCATGCAAAATTATTCAGCCCCTTTACTTTCAGTGCAGCAAACTCTCTCCAGAAGTTCAGTGAGGATCTCTGAATGATCCAATGTTGACCTAAATGACTAATGATGATAAATACAATCCACCTGTGTGTAATCAAGTCTCCGTATAAATGCACCTGCACTGTGATAGTCTCAGAGGTCCGTTAAAAGCGCAGAGAGCATCATGAAGAACAAGGAACACACCAGACAGGTCCGAGATACTGTTGTGAAGAAGTTTAAAGCCAGATTTGGATACAAAAAGATTTCCCAAGGTTTAAACATCCCAAGGAGCACTGTGCAAGCGATAATATTGAAATGGAAGGAGTATCAGACCACTGCAAATCTACCAAGACCTGGCCGTCCCTCTAAACTTTCAGCTCATACAAGGAGAAGACTGATCAGAGATGCAGCCAAGAGGCCCATGATCACTCTGGATGAACTGCAGAGATCTACAGCTGAGGTGGGAGACTCTGTCCATAGGACAACAATCAGTCGTATATTGCACAAATCTGACCTTTTATGGAAGAGTGGCAAGAAGAAAGCCATTTCTTAAAGATATCCATAAAAAGTGTTGTTTAAAGTTTGCCACAAGCCACCTGGGAGACACACCAAACATGTGGAAGAAGGTGCTCTGGTCAGATGAAACCAAATTGAACTTTTTGGCAACAATGCAAAACGTTATGTTTGGTGTAAAAACAACCCAGCTCATCACCCTGAACACACCATCCCCACTGTCAAACATGGTGGTGGCAGCATCATGGTTTGGGCCTGCTTTTCTTCAGCAGGGACAGGGAAGATGGTTAAAATTGATGGGAAGATGGATGGAGCCAAATACAGGACCATTCTGGAAGAAAACCTGATGGAGTCTGCAAAAGACCTGAGATTGGGATGGAGATTTGTCTTCCAACAAGACAATGATCCAAAACATAAAGCAAAATCTACAATGGAATGGTTCAAAAATAAACATATCCAGGTGTTAGAATGGCCAAGTCAAAGTCCAGACCTGAATCCAATCGAGAATCTGTGGAAAGAACTGAAAACTGCTGTTCACAAATGCTCTCCATCCAACCTCACTGAGCTCGAGCTGTTTTGCAAGGAGGAATGGGAAAAAATTTCAGTCTCTCGATGTGCAAAACTGATGGAGACATACCCCAAGCGACTTACAGCTGTAATCGCAGCAAAAGGTGGCGCTACAAAGTATTAACTTAAGGGGGCTGAATAATTTTGCACACCCAATTTTTCAGTTTTTGATTTGTTAAAAAAGTTTGAAATATCCAATAAATGTCGTTCCACTTCATGATTGTGTCCCACTTGTTGTTGATTCTTCACAAAAAAATACAGTTTTATATCTTTATGTTTGAAGCCTGAAATGTGGCAAAAGGTCGCAAAGTTCAAGGGGGCCGAATACTTTCGCAAGGCACTGTATATCTTGGCATGAATCAATCAAGACTTCATTTAAATAGTGTGCAGCGCAATAGACCTAATTCACAATGTCTCAGGAAAGTCTGGGCTGTCAATACTCAGTATAGAAAACAGTCGAGGTGTAACCTGGACCTACAGGCCGTGGTGAAAACATTTGCACACAAAAAAGGAGGACTTCAGCACCCAGGGGAGTCTCAAGTTGGATTTAATTGAATTTACCTCAATATTGCAGCCCATTTGTGTAGGCTGTTAGCCAGACAAAACCCGCTGAGTTCAACAATAAATTACTGAATTTAGTGTTTGAATTTATCCTCAAGGCAACTACCTTTTCCCTCATTGTTAGGCTATTTTTGTTTATAAATAGAAGCTAAATACTGTATATAGCTATAGACAGTATACTGCATAATGAAACAATCCCTAGTGTTTTGAGGGTGGACTGGCTATATTATTTGGTTTTGCGCACAACTTTCTATCCAAGATGGGAGAGAGCGCAAAGACGAGTCGTGATGTAGGTTCAGGTAACCTATATAGAGTAGTTGTAGGCCTATATTCAACAACAACAAAAGCAGATTAGTATGCTGTTATATTGGAAAAAGTACTTGACAATCTGCAATGTTGAATTTCCAACTGTAATTACTGAACAAGTAATTAAATTATTACCGCCAGCCAGCAGTCAAAAAATAGCAGCATTGCTACACCGTGTATAGCTTCATGAAATGTTAGGCTAAACCTGAGAAAATTATGACCAAATAGGCCTACCAATAAACAAGCCTTTCATCGATTCGATAGACATGCAGCTGTATGTGTTGCAATTTTATCGGTATTCTATACTTTTATTTAATTGTGTTTTTAGGAAGGGGATGGGAAAACACCTAGTCATTCTCTGCAAACATCAAAGCAGGGACTCGCTCCTGTAGGCTCGTACAACATCCTTAAGAGTACGACCCTACATCACACAGGAAGCGGCTCAGGTCCTAATCCAGGCCCTTGTCATCTCCTGTCTGGACTACTGGGTAAGGGAGGGAGAGAGTCGACGGTGAGAGGAGGGTAAGGGAGGGGGGCGACGACGAGAGGAGGGTACAGCAGAGTAAGGGGGGCGACTAGAGGAGAAAATATGGCCGTATTTAACGTTTTGTTTTTTGAACATGATTTCTAGCTGAGATAAGTTCCTTATGCTTCCAGAACTGTACCACTTACAATGCCTGTTAATGTTCAGACCGAGCGTTGCTGCTCTTAATAAAACTCCCCCCAACAGAAGATGCCTTCGTCCAATGGCTCTTATGTGTAATGGCTCTGGCTCTTGTGTAGTGGCATGGCTCTTATGTGTAGTAGCATAGCTCTTATGTGTAATGGCATGGCTCTTATGTGTAATGGAACTGAGAGTCATTATCAAGGGCTAGATCTGCACCATCACATGCTCTGGGGAGCTGTCAAGTGTCCAGGTGCTGAAACACGCAGGATTGTCTGTTTTTTTCTCTCGCTATTCACACATCGATTTCATGATTTTTATCTGGGCTGTGAGCAACATTTGAGGCGTATAGCAGACCACACGAATATTGAAAACACTCTAGCGCTGTAGTGTTAGTGACATACTGAGCATGACTGCTTTTTTTCCAGGTTAAATTTGAGGATTGTGAAATGATCTCAAAGTCAAGAAAGGCAGTCAGCATCCAAGAGATTGCTGCTCTGTCCAGATCCTCCTTAAATGGTAAGGGTCAGAAAGACACACACGGACCATCTCTCTAACCCAGGCCTCCTACTTTTCTTTCTCCAGGCATTTCCCAGGCGATGAAGGACCATGTGACCAAGCCAACATCCCTGCAGGGTCATCCACCTCAAGTGGAAGGGTTGGCCCAAACCCACCAACCCCCTCCGCAACTCTCTACAGGAAGCTCGCTTCGCCGCAGGTGCATGTCCCTCCGCTAGCTCAGCTAGTAAAGTAGAGCCGGTGGCAGAGATACAGACCAATTGAATGTTGTGCTCTTTTAATACATTTTCTCATCTATTTTATATTTTAAGAGTAATGTTTACACCTTGGTGATTCTATTGTCCAACTAATTCTGCCATCAATTTGGTTTTAGTCATCAATAGCTCAGAATAGGATCTCATCAGAAATCTGTCCTCAGCAGTTCCATTTTTTGTATTTATTTAACCCTTATTTTACATGGCAAATTGCCTGAGCACACATTCCCATTTACAGCAATGACCTGGGGAATAGTTACAGGGGAGAGGAAGGGGGATGAATGAGCCAATTGTAAACTGGGGATGATTAGGTGACCATGATGGTATGAGGGTCAGATTGGGAATTTAGCCAGGACACCGGGGTTAACATCTCTACTCTTACGATAAGTGGCATGGGATCTTTTAGTGACGACAGAGAGCAAGGACACCCGTTTAACGTCCATCTGAAATACAGCACCCTACACATGTCCCCAATCACTGCCCTGGTGCATTGGGATAATTTTTTAGACCTACACCATCCAGCAGCATCTGGTCTCCCATCCAGGGACCGACTAGGACCAACCCTGCTTAGCTTCTGAGGAAAGCCAGCAGTGGGATGCAGGGTGGTATGCTGCTGGTATATATGTAGTGGGATGCAGGGTGGTATGCTGCTGGTATATATGCAGTGGGATGCAGGGTGGTATGCTGCTGGTATATATGTAGTGGGATGCAGGGTGGTATGCTGCTGGTATATATGCAGTGGGATGCAGGGTGGTATGCTGCTGGTATATATGCAGTGGGATGCAGGGTGGTATGCTGCTGGTATATATGCAGTGGGATGCAGGGTGGTATGCTGCTGGTATATATGCAGTGGGATGCAGGGTGGTATATATGCAGTGGGATGCAGAGTGGTATGCTGCTGGTATATATGCAGTGGGATGCAGAGTGGTATGCTGCTGGTATATATGCAGTGGGATGCAGGGTGGTATGCTGCTGGTATATATGCAGTGGGATGCAGGGTGGTATGCTGCTGGTATATATGTAGTGGGATGCAGGGTGGTATGCTGCTAGTATATATGCAGTGGGATGCAGGGTGGTATGCTGCTGGTATATATGCAGTGGGATGCAGGGTGGTATGCTGCTGGTATATATGTAGTGGGATGCAGGGTGGTATGCTGCTGGTATATATGTAGTGGGATGCAGGGTGGTATGCTGCTGGTATATATGCAGTGGGATGCAGAGTGGTATGCTGCTGGTATATACAGTGCCTTGCGAAAGTATTCGGCCCCCTTGAACTTTGCGACCTTTTGCCACATTTCAGGCTTCAAACATAAAGATATAAAACTGTATTTTTTTGTGAAGAATCAACAACAAGTGGGACACAATCATGAAGTGGAACGACACTTATTGGATATTTCAAACTTTTTTAACAAATCAAAAACGGAAAAATTGGGCGTGCAAAATGATTCAGCCCCCTTAAGTTCATACTTTGTAGCGCCACCTTTTGCTGCGATTACAGCTGTAAGTCGCTTGGGGTATGTCTCTATCAGTTTTGCACATCGAGAGACTGAAATTTTTTCCCATTCCTCCTTGCAAAACAGCTCGAGCTCAGTGAGGTTGGATGGAGAGCATTTGTGAACAGCAGTTTTCAGTTCTTTCCACAGATTCTCGATTGGATTCAGGTCTGGACTTTGACTTGGCCATTCTAACACCTGGATATGTTTATTTTTGAACCATTCCATTGTAGATTTTGCTTTATGTTTTGGATCATTGTCTTGTTGGAAGACAAATCTCCGTCCCAGTCTCAGGTCTTTTGCAGACTCCATCAGGTTTTCTTCCAGAACGGTCCTGTATTTGGCTCCATCCATCTTCCCATCAATTTTAACCATCTTCCCTGTCCCTGCTGAAGAAAAGCAGGCCCAAACCATGATGCTGCCACCACCATGTTTGACAGTGGGAATGGTGTGTTCAGGGTGATGAGCTGTGTTGCTTTTACGCCAAACATAACGTTTTGCATTGTTGCCAAAACGTTCAATTTTGGTTTCATCTGACCAGCGCACCTTCTTCCACATGTTTGGTGTGTCTCCCAGGTGGCTTGTGGCAAACTTTAAACAACACTTTTTATGGATATCTTTAAGAAATGGCTTTCTTCTTGCCACTCTTCCATAAAGGCCAGATTTGTGCAATATACAACTGATTGTTGTCCTATGGACAGAGTCTCCCACCTCAGCTGTAGATCTCTGCAGTTCATCCAGAGTGATCATGGGCCTCTTGGCTGCATCTCTGATCAGTCTTCTCCTTGTATGAGCTGAAAGTTTAGAGGGAAGGCCAGGTCTTGCTAGATTTGCAGTGGTCTGATACTCCTTCCATTTCAATATTATTACTTGCACAGTGCTCCTTGGGATGTTTAAAGCTTGGAAATCTTTTTGTATCCAAATCCGGCTTTAAACTTCTTCACAACAGTATCTCGGACCTGCCTGGTGTGTTCCTTGTTCTTCATGATGCTCTCTGCGCTTTTAACGGACCTCTGAGACTATCACAGTGCAGGTGCATTTATACGGAGACTTGATTACACACAGGTGGATTGTATTTATCATCATTAGTCATTTAGGTCAACATTGGATCATTCAGAGATCCTCACTGAACTTCTGGAGAGAGTTTGCTGCACTGAAAGTAAAGGGGCTGAATAATTTTGCATGCCCAATTTTTCAGTTTTTGATTTGTTAAAAAAGTTTGAAATATCCAATAAATGTCATTCCACTTCATGATTGTGTCCCACTTGTTGTTGATTCTTCACAAAAAATACAGTTTTATATCTTTATGTTTGAAGCCTGAAATGTGGCAAAAGGTCGCAAAGTTCAAGGGGGCCGAATACTTTCGCAAGGCACTGTATGTAGTGGGATGCAGGGTGGTATGCTGCTGACAGTGGGCTAATACACTGTGGATTTTAGAATCATTAGCATATGATTTGTGGGTCAAATGTAAAGTGGACCACCACCATGTGTTTGTGTGCACATGTGTCGTGCCCCCCCCCCTCTCTCATCCCTACACCTGTCCCACCGCTCCTCTAACCCCTGCATGTCACAGCTCAGATCTGTGCCCTGCCCCCTCCTGCTGTCACCTAGGCGATGACGGCCTGTCCTATGAGAGCCCAATAGATGGTAGCCAATTAGGCTCTCCTCCAACTGTCACTTCACTGTCCCCATGGTGATACAGCCTCTACTGTTCACTCCCTAACTGTCTCTGAGACTACTGTCTGTCACTCTTTCCTGTGCTTGGTGTGTTTGATTACCACCTGTAAGGTTTGTGTGTGTGTCCTTCTCCAGGAGTGGCAGAGCAGTTTGCTATCGCTGAGGCAAAGCTGAAAACCTGGACCTCTGTGGCTGATGACCAGAAAGACGATGACTAGGAGTTCCTCCAGAACTATAGAAACACACTCTCTACCCACAGCTCAGGTAAACACATGCATACAGTACACATCACCCAATATTCCTTACCTTTGTCATACTCATTGTGTTTTCAGTCATCAGTGCCACCTAGACTGTGCTATGCCCCAATATCTCTCTTCTTTCTTTCCCTGTTACTCACCCTCCCCTCATCCCTCTCGCCTCATCCATCTCCAGGTGTTCTGATACTTTGATTCTCCCTCAGACTTCAACGTCCAAGCACGAGCCCCGAGTGCCATTCCAGGCCAAGACAGACAGCTTTGAAGTTCTAGCAGAAACAGCCTGCACTGTGATAGGTCCACATCTCAGACAACCCGCCTACTCCAGGGAGTGACCGGGCTAGCCCATTCCCTAGTGGATGGTGAGGATCAGTCTGCACTGTGATAGGTCCACATCTCAGACAACCCGCCTACTCCAGGGAGTGACCGGGCTAGCCCATTCCCTAGTGGATGGTGAGGATCAGCCTGCACTGTGATAGGTCCACATCTCAGAACAACCGGGCTAGCCCATTCCCTAGTGGATGGTGAGGATCAGCCTGCACTGTGATAGGTCCACATCTCAGAACAACCGGGCTAGCCCATTCCCTAGTGGATGGTGAGGATCAGCCTGCACTGCATCGTCTACTAGTCTGACTGGAGGCCGACAATCATGAAGCAGTAGGTTTGAATCCTGCTATTCAACCTCTCACTCTGAGTTTCTTGGAGAGGAAGAAGAGGATAGGAGTGTGTTTCAGGAGGGTAGAGAGTGGCTCTCCGACAGAGGCTCGTCAGGCGTGGCTTCGTTCCATTAAGAAGATAAGGTGGAAAGCATTTAAATGTGATGTTTCATCTTGTAGGTGTACACCTTGGATAGTCTGTCAACTCTTCCTTCAGAAGTTATTCACACCCCTTGACTTATTCTAGATTGTGTTGTTACAGCCTGAATTTAAAATGGATTAAATAGAGATTTTGTCTCACTGGCCTACACACATTACCCCATAATGTCAAAGTGGAATTATATTTGTATATATTTTTTTTTTATTAATAAAAAATGAGAAGCTGAAATGTCTTGAGTCAAGTATTCAACTGCTTTGTTATGGCAAGGAGTACAAATCTGGAGTAAAAATCTACTAAAGTCACAAATTGCATGGACTCTCTATGTGCAATAATAGTGTTAAACATGCTTTGAATGACCACCTCATCTCTGTACCCCACGCATAAAATTAATTGTAAGGTCCCTCAGTTGAGCAGTGAATTTCAAAAGCAGATTCAACCACAAAGACCAAAGAGGTGTTCCAATGCCTCAAAGAAAGGCTGCTATTGGTAGATGGGTAAAAATAAAAAAGCAGACATTGAATATCCCTTTGAGCATGGTGAAGTTTTTAATTACACTTTGGATGGTGTACAATACAAAGATACACGTGTCCTTAACTCCGTTGCCGGAGAGGAAGGAAAGTGCTCAGGGATTCTACCATGAGGCCAATGGTAACTTTAAAACAGTTAGAGTTTAATGGTTGTGAAAGGAGAAAACTGAGGATGGATCAACAATATTGTAGTTACAAATATAGTTGATCCATCCTCAAGTATTCCAAAACATCCTGTTTGTAATACGGCAGTAAAGTAAAACTGCAAAAAATGTGGCAAAGAAATTAACTTTATGTCCTGAATACAAATGCACATTACTGAGTATTTAAGCATGGTTGTGGCTGCGTCATGTTAAGGGTATGCTTGTCATCAGCAAGGACTAGGGAGTTTTTTTTTTCTTAAAATATAATGCCAAATATATACTGGAATTGAATGTTCCTGAGAAAATCCATGGCAAGACTTAAAAATGGCTGCCCTAGCAATGATCAACAACCAACTTGACAGAGCTTGAAGACACTGTAATTTAGTGATGTCTGGCCTTTACTTATCATCCTTCTTTCCCTTTGTCTCAGCTCTCGTCTCCCTGCACTTTCCCTCTCTTCGTTTTCTCTCACTTTCTCACAATCTTTGCCGATGTTACTATGTATTTGAGTGTTGAAACTGGATTGCTGAGAAAAGTTTTGAATATTTCTGAAGTTTTATTTCATTGGTTCTCTATGGATTGTTAGACCATGCTGTGAAGTTATGTCATGGGGTTTGTCCTGGATAAATAAACATGATTTAAAAAAGAAAAGAAAAGATTTTCACTCTTTGATCATTTGCCCAACACACAGAACAGAGTTACATCTCAAAGTTTTGTTAATTTAATCCATCACTGATGTACAATAAACAAATTGTCATGTTCTCTGAAAGATAACAATGGCTGCTAATCTCAAATGCATATTCTCCTATGCACAAGAGTGTGCGTAGATTTCCGTCAATCTATTTTTGTACAACGCATATACAGGCCGGGGCAATCTAAAGACAGAAACGTCTTATTGCTTAACTAGATGTTCTGTTAATTAGCTTATTACACTCTACATTCAATTATTTTTACATAATTTACATGGCGAGCACTACTTCACACAAAAGACAAATTATTGCACAACTGATTATTCTTTAAGATGAAAATGTACCAGTTGTGATAGCATAGTTTTACATAGTTTTGAGCCATAATACATTTCAATTCTATTGAAGTGATTAATGATTTAACATGCGTCTTGAATGACAGTGGAGAACAGTCACACACACAGTTTAATCTTTCAACCAAGGCTTTTATTGCTTATCTGTGGACGTGGAGAGTTATGACTGTGCTTCTAAGTTGGTAGTACATATTTCTAAAATGGTTGTGATGCCAGGCAGACTGTATAAATCATTTTCAGTGTGTGTGCGCGCTATGTCTTAGGAATATTATTTTGTATGTTGGTGAACAAATATGTATTACTATGTGAAAGTGTGTGTGTGCTTAACTTCGATTTATTCTGAGTTTCACTGTTGTCTCTCCACATAACCAAAGTTTCCTGTCATTAACACTGAAATCATTCCAGAGACATGTTGTACAGTAGGAACGATGTGTGAAAAATCATTACCTATCGCTAGGAACGTAATGATACAAAATGTACTGTGACCAAAACACTGTTACAAGAAACTCTCTAACTTCTGTCCTACGACCTTAACGCCAGACAAGGCTACATGTACTTTGAGTTAAATGCATGTTAATTACAATGTGCTTCACAAATGTTCTTAACCCTGTGCATTTTATGACTGAGCGATGCCAATGCATTGGTCTTTTCTCAGCTGCCTTAAGGTGGTTACTTAACATTTTGTCTTAAATATCCCGTTTCCATCCCACTTTAAAGTCCTTCCCTCAGATATGTATGTAGCTACCATGTAAATACAGCACTTAGATTTTATAGGCCATTTAATCCAAAGTGGGACCCTCCTTTCTCTTCCCTCTCTCTATCCCTTTGTCTGGTCATGTTGTTCCTTCTCACCCTCTCTCTCACTCATTTGGGGGAAAGTAGTGTCAATACCAGATGGCTGCATGGGCAATTCTAACAATCCTAATCCCTGTAGAAATAGCACTTGACCTTGTGGGGACTAACAAAATGTCCCCAGTTGGTCATATTTTCGTTCGTTTACTATTGTTGTGAGGACTTCTGGTCTCTAAACACGTCCACACAAACCAATACATCGTGGACACAGACATCCAGCTTGGAGATTGAGGTGAAAATGACCTGTAAGGTTGTAGAAACCTCAACAAACCATTGAATCGTCCGTCACCCCTTCTGTCATTCCGATTGGTCCTCAGTGGTACTTCGCTCACACTGCAGTTCTGATTGGTCCATTTGCTGTATGTTCTCGGGCGAAGTTCCATGTTCCTTCGTCGGCTCTGATTGATAAGTCTCAGGGAGGTGGGGGTGGTCAAAATCACAGGCTAGCTCTGATTCGTCAGTGTGGGAAGGGCTGCACTCTAAGATAAACTCTTCTGTTTGGTCCTCTGTTAGTGAGAGGCTTTCCTGAAGAACCAATTCCGATGGCAGGTCCGTATTGTCAGCGGGGCTGGTTTCAAACTCCAAATCTGATTGGTCCTGTGTGAAGTGGACTGGACTCTCCTCATACATATCGTTCAATTGGTCCTCCATGTCAGGCGGGGTGGGGTCCCGTGGTAATGAGAGGCCTCTGTGGCGGTTCCAAAGCTTGTGTAGCTCTGTCACATCCGAAACGTTGGTGGTGTTGTTGCCGCTGTCACGGAAACTGGCCAGTGGGGGGCGAACTTTCACTCCTG
Organism: Oncorhynchus tshawytscha; assembly: GCF_018296145.1. Lineage (NCBI taxonomy): Eukaryota > Metazoa > Chordata > Actinopteri > Salmoniformes > Salmonidae > Oncorhynchus > Oncorhynchus tshawytscha. Next base: position 28,068,706 of record NC_056456.1, on the reverse strand, counting down.
TCACAGTAACTGAGCCTTCTATGGCCTTACGAAGCTAGATATTGGACAGAGAGAGGAGAGGTAGAGATGGAGGAATAAAATAAGGAGCAAGGATGACAAAAGATGAGGGAGAGGATTGAAAGAAGAGCGGAGAGAGAGGATGGAACATTGTGGAGTCATTTTGGAGTAAACAATGTGATTCATATTACACTTGATTAGATCTTCAAATTTACAGGATTGTTGCCAAGGCAACATTAATCTGCAGCAATTTCTGTAATGAGCAAATTGATTAGCCTGAGGTTACTGCTGATTCATGAAGCGCAATATTGTCCTTAGAACTGATCTAAGGTGATGACAATATTCAAACACAATCACAGCCAAAGTAAACAGGAAGGTTTCCTGTGATGTGCTTGTTGGGATTTTAAGATGAACTGCCCTCAATCACTAATAGCATGATGACAACAGTGTGAAAATAGAAACTAATCAAACTACATGACATCAGAGTTCTAGCGCACAGGAACACCCACCTCCCTGAGGGAGACGACTCCCACCAGTCGTCCAGTACTGGTCACATAGGCATGGTCCAGCCCCAGCAAAGAGAATATGGTGTGAGTCTGAAGAAAGAGAAGGAGAAGGAGAGAGAGCACGAGACAGAGAGGGTAGAGCAGATTAGAAGGAACAACATGACCAGATAGAGGGATAAAACAAAGGAGATAGGGAAGAGAAAGGAAGGTCCCACTTTAGATTAAATGGCCTATAAAATCTAAGTGCTGTATTTACACTGCCGTTCAAAAGTTTGTGGTCACTTAGTAATGTTTTTGAAAGAAAAGCACATTTTTTGTTCATTACAATAACATCAAATTGATCAGAAATATAGTGTAGACATTGTTAATGTTGTAATGATTATTGTAGCTAGAAAAGGCAGATTTTTTTATGGAATATCTGCATAGGCGTAGAGGCCCATTATCAGCAACCATCACTCCTGTGTTCCAAAGGCACATTGTGTTAGCTAATCCAAGTTTAGTGAAGTGAGGAGGCGACTCTGGGATGCTGGCCTTCTAGGCAGAGTTGCAAAGAAAAAGCCATATCTCAGACTGGCCAATAAAAAGAAAAGATTAAGCTGGGCAAAATAACACAGACACAGGACAGACGAACTCTGCCTAGAAGGCCAGCATCCCGGAGTTGCCTCTTCGCTATGGATGTTGAGACTGGTGTTTTGCGGGTAGTATTTAATGAAGCTGCCAGTTGAGGACTTGTGAGGCGTCTGTTTCTCAAACTAGACACTAATGTACTTGTCCTCTTGCTCAGTTGTGCACCGGGGCCTCCCACTCCTCTTTCTATTCTGGTTAGGGCCAGTTTGTGCTGTTCTGTGAAAGGAGTAGTACACAGCGTTGTACGAGATCTTCAGTTTATTGGCAATTTCTCGCATGGAATAGCCTCATTTCTCAGAACAAGAATAGACTGAAGAGTTTCAGAAGAAAGGTCTTTGTTTCTGGCCATTTTGAGCCTGTAATCGAACCCACAAATGCTGATGCTCCAGATACTCAACTAGTCTAAAGAAGGACAGATTTATTGCTTCCTTAATCAGAACAACAGTTTTCAGCTGTGCTAACATAATTGCAAAAGGGTTTTCTAATGATCAATTAGCCTTTTAAAATGATCAACTTGGATTAGCTAACACAACGTGCCATTGGAACAAAGAAAATGGCTTTTCTTTCAAAAACAAGGACATTTCTAAGTGACCCCAAACTTTTGAACGGCAGTGTACATGGTAGCTACATTCATATGGGGGTATGGAGAGAAAGAGAGAATGAGAGAGAGAGCAATAGATGACATCCATTAAAATGTCAATGAGAACAAATGGACTTTTCAAAAAATGTCAGTCTAGTGCAGAGCCTTCTATTTGTAATGGAAGGCTCTGGTCTAGGGGAGCTGCGTGCCATCACATTTCTGTCACCAACCCCATCAATTTAAAGGGACGTCAATTAACAATTTACTTGTTGCCTGGTATTAGATTTGAGTCATTTAGCAGACACTTATCCAGTGGATACACTTAAGCATTATAAACTAAAGAGTAAAGAGTTCCTCCAAAAATAACAGATGACAGCTAGGTTGGTTGTGCAGATTGATAAGGGTTGATTGACAGGTGAACTGATGATGACACACCTTATGCAGAGACGTCCGCTCCACCAGCTGAAAAGGGGCTGGGTCAATCTTGCAGTTGTTGAAATCCACTGGCTCGTCCAACTGTTGCTCCTCCCACTCCGCTATCTGTGGTAGGGGATTCAGAACTCTCAACCAATGAGTGGGCTAGATTAACTTCGCCGGGCGCCCGTGTTGGAATGTTTCGCACCGGCTGAAACTTAATTACATTCAATTTGGAACCGGGTTGCCTGCCGGGCGTGAGCCATTGTGCCCGCTCTGTCCGACGGTGAAGTGGGCTCAAGACAAAGGTGATAAATAAAACGTGTAGTAATTAGTCGGTTTCTGTGTTTTCCCATGCTAAAGGGATCGCTTTGGATCAAATATGTTTTATCTGCCTTCCCAATGAAAATGTGTCAGAAAATTCTAACATTTATTTGATGGAAAAGAGATCTTGTATGACTCTGGACAATACACCACGCTGCCTTGTTGACAAAATCCCTCAATGATGACCGTCTAAAAACTCATACAACCAATCACTGCATTTTTATGTTATTGACAGTTAATCAACTAGTGTTCAGTCTTACTTCGTTTGTGGTCATGTCATCCTCGACTTCAGGAGACTCCTGAAAACAAAGAGAGACAGTGGTTACACCCCAGAGAGGATTCTACTGCCCAAAAGCCAGTTTTAGCATGGGCACCGCCATTGAGTACTTTCACCCTGTTTAAGTAGTCAACTGGGTGGGACTTCCAGAAGAATCACATAATTCCATCCAGGTCCTCAGGAGGGATCAGCCAATGAATTATACGTGTGATAAAACATTCCATAACTGCAGGAGGCAGTAAATCGCCAACCTTGTTTTTTTACTTGTTCAAACAACACACTCGGAGCATTATGCACCCTTTCAGTTTGTTTACCAAGTAGGATGTACTGTTTATCTTTTGTTTTATATGTAATGTAAGTGCCTTACTGTGTTTGGACACCAGGAAGAGTAGCTGCTGCCTTGGCAACAGCTAATGGGGATACCTAATAAATACAACAACAAAAAACTAATAGAAGTAGTAAAAGAAGAAAATGGACTACTTTAAAAATAGAGAGCAATAGTAATGGCATCTTTTTGTAGGCACGAACGGAGGCTAACTCTGCCATGGCTCGTTGGCCAAAGCCTATGAGGAAATTATTATTTTTGTTTTTGTATTATTTTTAAAATAAATGCTGAAAATCAGGTCTGTGGTAAACACAGGCTTAAGAGATCTTATACGTTTTGTTCTATGAGATAATCTTCCTCAGCTAACATCACTTTTTGTGAATTTGCATTTATGTAATCAAGACAAGCACATAAAGCACATAAAGGCTTCATAATTCCTAAACGTCATGTTAACTGACTGATATTATCTCATAGAAAAAAGAGGAACGAGCACACCCCCATTCTCATCGATGGGGCTGCAGTGGAGCAGGTTGAGAGCTTCAAGTTCCTTGGTGTCCACATCAACAACAAACTAACATGGTCCAAGCACACCATGACAGTCGTGAAGCGGGCACGACAAAACCTAATCCCCCTCAGGAGATGGAAAAAATTTGGCATGGGTCCTCAGACCCTCAAAAGGTTCTACAGCTGCACCATCGAGAGCAGCCTGACTGGTTGCATCACTGCCTGGTATGGCAACTGCTCGTCCTCCAACCGCAAGGCACTACAGAGGGTAGTACAAACGGCCCAGTACATCACTGGGGCCAAGCTTCCTGCCATCCAGGACCTCTATACCAGGCGGTGTCAGAGGAAGGCCATGAAAATTGTCAAAGACTCCAGCCACCCTAGTCATAGACTGTTCTCTCTGCTAACGCACGTCAAGCAGTACCGGAGCACCAAGTCTAGGTTCAAGATGCTTCTAAACAGCTTCTACCCCCAAGCCATAAGACTCCTGAACATCTAGTCAAATGGCTACCCAGACTATTCACATTGCCCCCCTCCCCACCACTGCCACTCTCTGTTGTCATCTATGCATAGTCACTTTAATAACTCTACCTACATGTACATACTACCTCAACTAACCGGTGACCCCGCACATTGACTCTGTACTCTTGTTAACAAATTATAATTTTGGCAAGTCAGTTAGGACATCTACTTTGTGCATGACACAAGTATTTTTTTCCAAAAATTGTTTACAGACAAATTATTTCACTTATAATTCACTGTATCACAATTTCAGTGGGTCAGAAGTTTACATACACTAAGTTGACTGTGCCTTTAAACAGCTGGAAATTTGCAGAAAATTATGTCATGGCTTTAGAAGCTTCTGATAGGCTAATTGACATAATTTGAGTCAATTGGAGGTGTACCTGTGGATGTATTTCAAGGCCAACCTTCAAACTCAGTGCCTCTTTGCTTGACATCATGGGAAAATCAAAAGAAATCAGCCAAGACCTCAGAAAATGATATTGTAGACCTCCACAAGTCTGGTTCATCCTTGGGAGCAATTTCCAAACGCCTGAAGGTACCACGTTCATCTGTACAAACAGTAGTGCCCAAGTATAAACACCATGGGACCACGCAGCCGTCATACCGCTCAGGAAGGAGACACGTTCTGTCTCCTAGAGATGAACGTACTTTGGTGTGAAAAGTGAAAATCGATCCCAGAACAACAGCAATATACCTTGTGAAGATGCTGGAGGAAACAGGTACAAAAGTATCTATATCCAAAGTAAAACAAGTTCTATATCGACATAACCTGAAAGGCCGCTCAGCAAGGAAGAAGCCACTGCTCCAAAACTGCCATAAATAAACCAGACTACGGTTTGCAACTGCACATGGGGACAAAGACTGTACTTTTTGGAGAAATGTCCTCAGGTCTGATGAAACAAAAATAGAACTATTTGGCCATAATGACCATCGTTATGTTTGGAGGAAAAAGGGGGATGCTTGCAAGCCGAAGAACACCATCACACCTGTGAAGCACGGGAGTGGCAGCATCATGTTGTGGGGCTGCTTTGCTGCAGGAGGGACTGGTGCACTTCACAAAATAGAAGGCATCATGAGGATGGAAAAGTATGTGAATATAATGAAGCAACATCTCAAGACATCAGTCAGGAAGTTAAAGCTTGGTCACAAATGGGTCTTCCAAATGGACAATGACCCCAAGCATACTTCCAAAGTTGTGGCAAAATTGCTTAAGGACAACAAAGTCAAGATATTGGAGTGGCCATCACAAAGCCCTGACCTCAATCCTTTAGAAAAATTGTGGGCAGAACTGAAAAAGTGTATGCGAGCAAGGAGGCCTACAAATCTGAATCCATTACACCAGCTCTGCCAGGATGAATGGGCCAAAATTTACCCAACTTATTGGGCGAAAATTGTGGAAGGCTACCCGAAACGTTTGACCCAAGTTAAACAATTTAAAGGCAATGCTACCAAATACTAATTGAGTGTATGTAAACTTCTGACCCACTGGGTATGTGATAAAAGAAATAAAAGCTGAAATAAATCATTCTCTCTGCTATTATTCTGACATTTCACATTGTAAAAATAAAGTGGTGAACCTAACTGACCTAAGGGAATTTTTACGAGGATTAAATGTCAGGAATTGTCAAAAACTGAGTTTAAATGTATTTGGCTAAGGTGTATGTAAACTTCCGACTTCAACTGTGTATATATATATATATATATATATATTTTTACTGCTCCTCTTTATTTACTTGTTACTTTTATCCGTATTTTTTTTAACTGCACTGTCGGTTAGGGGCTCGTAAGTAAGCATTTCACTGTAAGGTCTACACCTGTTGTATTCAGAGCATGTGACTAATAAAATTTGATAACCAAACGTATAAGATCTCCTAAGCCTGTGTTAACCTCAGGCCTTCTTTTCAGCGTATATCCTAAAACCCCATTCTTTCCCCATTAATTTCCCCATAGGAATGGCCAGGACTACAAGCTGGCGAGCTCTTTGGAGATGACTTCAATTGCACTGCCCATGCTCTCACAGACACCACAAATGGGACAGATACAATGTTGCATCCTCTAATTAAATCTAAGTTACACCAGCATACATACATGCGGAACCAGCACACGCACAAATATACAATATTTCCTTAATTAACATACCACCACTGCATACGACAATTAAAAACTAACACATAACAAAAAACAACACTAACACATAACCACATTCAGAAGTGCATGCTTCTGCCCCTGTAACTACTCACTGTTGACTGAGCTTTTTCAGATGAATCACTAAAATGACTCCGGTTTCAACTCAGGTTCGGTCAACTCTCCTTCTCTCCCTCGCTTATCTCTCCTTTCCTACACCAATCTCTCCCTTCATTACTCATTCCCTCTCTCTCTGTCTCTCCGTCTGTCTCTCCGTCTGTCTCTCCCTCTCTCTCTCGCAAGTGCTATGAAGCTACAGTATATTTTGGGTTGGTAGAAGTACTCAAAATGATTTGTATTGGTCACTTGCTCAATGCTAGGTCGCTAGGCAGCGGTTACTTAGCAACTGTCTCTAAGAAAGGTGGCAGTCTTACCGCCGCCATGGAGATCCTGACACGTTTGGGCCCCCTGCTTTCAGGAGCCTCCAGCTCTGCCAGGCTCTTACAGTCAGGGAGGGAAGGGAGTAGCAAACACATCATTAGCACAATGTTAGGACAACATTAAGATTCTCTGAGGAGAAAGTAGAGGTTGAGGTAGCATATGAGGATACAAGAATAGACACGCACACACACGCACGCACACACACCTCGAGTAGCTCTCTTTCAGGGTCACCACATGAGAGGGTCTGCTGAGAGCCTGAGAGAGGAGACGGAGTCAGCGTGTCTCTATTAATTGAGAGAGTGTGCATACTGTTGGTTGCCTCTGTGTTGTGAGTAGTAGGGACAGTTTTCATAGCCGACTTGAGTGGCAGCTGAGAGATGGACACAGCTTGGCTGAAGGAGGACTCCTCTGTTGAGATCTAGATAGAGAGACATGATTAGGGCTGTTGCGGTTACCGTATTACCGCCACAGCGGCATTCATGAGTCAAGACCACAATCAAATTCCACGTGACCGTTGAGTCACGGTAATCTCCTCTTATGCACTCACCCAACTGGCTAATGACCATCAGGTCCTAATGGTATGGTACTCAGGGCTCTACTGTCCCTCCATCAGGTTCTAATGGTCTGGTACTCAGGGCTCTTACTGTCCCTCCATCAGGTTCTAATGGTCTGGTACTCAGGGCTCCTGATGGAGGGACAGTAGTAGAGCCCTAACTTCGGGGCCTCTATTTGCTATTTGAGTGCATACAGATGACATGTACTTTTCCCCTGCTCCTATTCCTGTCCATTTGTTAAATACACCATTCTAAATCCAAACAAATTTGACATACAAAGTTAAATTGAGAACAGTCTGATGGGTGAAAATATGATCACTTGATGAGAGAACAGCGTGTGCAGCCTGAGGCAAGGAACAAAGCGTAAACTTTATGTGACTTTCTCTAATCATCAGTAGCCTATAGTTGCATCATGCAGCCCATATGTTTTGATTTCTAAGACATTCTACGGTTTGTATCATTTACAACTAAAGTTGCCAAATTACTCTAAATCTAGCATATAGGACCAGTTTCAAATTAACACTTTTATGCTCAACATATAGCCACTTCAAATGCACTCGCTCCGGAATGGGAAAAATATCCTTTCTATATCCTTTCTACTATTTTATTCAAAGTTCAATTATATTATTCTTACTATAAAATCATATAATATAACATAATGGCATGGGGCTTTTAGCATATGTTGTTTGATAAATGAACAAGCCTACAGCCTATGGCATGGCCCACAGCAAGATAACATATAGTAGGCCAACTCATATTCTGATCTTCTGAAATACATTTTCTTCATATCGTAATGTTTCTTTAGACCTGCCAAAAATAAATCTTGGATTTATTGTGATGGTGTAGGCTATATTAAATGGATTTATTGTGACGGCGTAGGCTATATTAAATGGATTTATTGTGACGGCGTAGGCTATATTAAATGGATTTATTGTGATGGCGTAGGCTATATTAAATGGATTTATTGTGATGGCGTAGGCTATATTAAATGGATTTATTGTGACGGCGTAGGCTATATTAAATGGATTTATTGTGATGGTGTAGGCTATATTAAATTGATTTAGTGTGATGGTGTAGGCTGTATTAAATGGATTTATTGTGATGGCGTAGGCTATATTAAATGGATTTATTGTGATGGCGTAGGCTATATTAAATGGATTTATTGTGATGGCGTAGACTATATTAAATGGATTTATTGTGACGGCGTAGGCTATATTAAATGGATTTATTGTGATGGTGTAGGCTATATTAAATTGATTTAGTGTGATGGTGTAGGCTGTATTAAATGGATTTATTGTGATGGCGTAGGCTATATTAAATGGATTTATTGTGATGGCGTAGGCTATATTAAATGGATTTATTGTGATGGCGTAGACTATATTAAATGGATTTATTGTGATGGCGTAGACTATATTAAATGGATTTATTGTGATGGCGTAGGCTATATTACATGGATTTATTGTGAGGGCGTAGACTATATTAAATGGATTTATTGTGATGGCGTAGACTATATTAAATGGATTTATTGTGATGGCGTAGGCTATATTACATGGATTTATTGTGATGGCGTAGACTATATTAAATGGATTTATTGTGATGGCGTAGACTATATTAAATGGATTTATTGTGATGGCGTAGGCTATATTACATGGATTTATTGTGATGGCGTAGACTATATTAAATGGATTTATTGTGATGGCGTAGGCTATATTACATGGATTTATTGTGACGGCGTAGGCTATATTAAATGGATTTATTGTGATGGCGTAGGCTATATTAAATTGATTTAGTGTGATGGCGTAGGCTGTATTAAATGGATTTATTGTGATGGCGTAGGCTATATTAAATGGATTTATTGTGATGGCGTAGGCTATATTAAATGGATTTATTGTGATGGCGTAGACTATATTAAATGGATTTATTGTGATGGCGTAGACTATATTAAATGGATTTATTGTGATGGCGTAGGCTATATTACATGGATTTATTGTGATGGCGTAGACTATATTAAATGGATTTATTGTGATGGCGTAGACTACATTAAATGGATTTATTGTGATGGCGTAGGCTATATTACATGGATTTATTGTGATGGCGTAGACTATATTAAATGGATTTATTGTGATGGCGTAGGCTATATTACATGGATTTATTATACTTTAAAAAAATGTAGATAATGTAGATGTTCCAAAGGCACGCATCAGCGGCTTGTATGTGTGGAGGCCTGGAGATGCTAAATGTGTTGGTTAAATATCAGTCAATTACCATGAGACCGGCAGTCATGACCCCCACAGCTCTACACATGATACATGCGTAAACACACGCAAGCACGCACACGTACAGGCACAGACGTAAGCACACACAAAGCACAGGTACACAGTGGTTAGAGGTACTCTAGAGAGTAGAAGGCATGCTGAAGTAAGATGCGCGGACAGACATGGCAGCTCTGCTTCTAGCTCCTAAGCAACTTGCAGTATATTGTTTTTTTGTGTGTTATTTCTGACATTATTAACCCAGAAGTTTGTGTTATTACATATAGCCGAAAATAACTTTTGGATATCAGAGCGGCGGTAACTCACCAGTATTACAACCAGGAATACTACTTTCCTGATTTGGATCCTTTGTTCGTAACCCCCAGGGCAATTGAACTTGCCCCAGAGGCTGCTCCAAGACGGCGCCGGCAGAAAAGAGGTATTCCGAGTATATTACTCGCTAATGTTCAGTCAGTGTTTTTCACTCTCTTTTTACTGTTGTTTTATTTCTTTACCTACCTATTGTTCACCTAATACCTTTTGTGCACTATTGGTTAGAGCCTGTAAGTAAGCTGTAAGGTCTACGGTCTATTCGGCACAAGTGACAAATAAACTTTGATTTGATTGTGTGATTGTGATAACACACAGAAACTCAAGTCCTTTTGTTCACCCAACCTAGAATACCTCACAATCAAAGAGAATTCTCTTCGGTTATAGTCACAGCCGTTCATATTCCCCCTCAAGCCGATACCACAACGGTCATCAAGGAACTACACTCGACTTTATGCGAACTGGAAACCACATATCCTGAGGCCGCATTTATTGTTCATGTCGATTTTAACAAAGAAAATTTGAGGAAAACGCTATCGAAATTCTATCAACACATTGACTGTTGTACTCGCTCTGGAAAAACATGACCATTGCTACTCCCCCTTTTGAGATGCCTACAAGGCCTCCCAAGCCCTCCCTCTCGGCAAATCAGATCACAACTCCATTTTGCTCCTCCCTTCCTATAGGCAGAAACTCAAACAGGAAGTACCCATGCTAAGGTCTTCTCAACGCTGGTCTTACCAATCAGAATCCATGCTTCAAGATTGTTTTGATATCACAGACTGGGATATGTTCCGGGTAGCCTCTGAGAATAACATTGATGTATACACGGACCCGGTGACGGAGTTCATTAGGAAGTGTATAGGGGAAGTTGTTCCAACTGTGATTATTAAAACCTACCCAAACCAGAAACCATGGATAGATGGCAGCATTCACACAAAACTGAAAGTGCAAACCATCGCATTTAACCATGGCAAGATTACTGGGAATATGGCAAAACCATCCACATTGCGGACACCGAAGTCTTGCTCCCGGACAAGCCAAACATCTTCTTTGTCTGCTTTAAGGATAACACGGTGCCACCAATGCGGCCCTCCCCCAAGGAATGTGGGCTCTCGTTCTCTGTGGCCAACGTGATCCCAGTCTGCTGTCCCCACTTGCTTCAAGATGTCCACCTGAATGGCACGGTGGTCGAAGGCACTGCATCGCAGTGCTAGCTATGTCACTAGAGATTCTGGGTTCGAGGCCAGGCTCTGGCCCCTGGTACTGCAACTGCATCACCCGCAACCGCAGGGCTCTCAAGAGGGTGGTGCAGTCTGCCCAACGCATCACAGAGGGCACACTGCCTGCCTCCAGGACACCTACAGCACCCAATGTCACAGGAAGGCCAAAAAGATCAAGGACATCACACACCCAAGCCACGGCCTGTTCACCCCGTTATCAACCAGAAAGCGAGGTCAGTACAGATGCATCAAAGTTGGAACTGAGAGACTGAATAACAGCTTCTATATCAAGGCCATCAAACTGTTAAATAGCCACCACTAGCTGGCTACCAACCCGGTTACTCAACCCTGATCTTAGAGGCTGCTGCCCTATATACATAGACGTGGAATCACTGGCCACTTTAATAATGGAACACTAGTCACTTTAATAATGTTCACATACTTCTTTCCTCATCTCATATGTATATACCTTATTCTACTCTACTCTATTTTAGTCAATGCCACTCCGTCATTGCTCGTCCTAATATTTATATATTTCTTAATTCCATTCTTTTACTTGTAGATTTGTGTGTATTATTGTGAATTGTTAAATATCACTACACTGTTGGAGCTAGGAACACAAGCATTTCACTACACCTGCAATAACATCTGCTAAATATGTGTATGTGACCAATAACATTTGATTTGATTTCATACTGAAATCAGACAACCTTCACAGATGTCCTTTACCAAACATACCAAACCAGCCCACACTCTGTAATACACCGTAAAACACTTACTTAACTCACACATTTACTGTAACCAATGTAAGTCCCAACACCTATCCACACATTATGTGTAATGAACTTTAAACATAGCTTCCCTACCTACCCCTCCACCCTCGAGGATGACAGTGACTTTAAGTTGCAGGCAGTGCTACCTCATCACGCGAGCGTGAATCCGACTCACCTCCGCTACACTCACCACGAAGCGGACCCCATGGCGTGCGCTGTTACTGGTGCTGTTGGAATATGTGTGTGTGCAGGGTGGGCTTAGGGGATTGTCCATGGTGCCCAGGTTGGACAAGTGTGTGTGTGTGTCCAGTGTATGTGTGTCATTGTCCTTGGCATGCCTCCGGAGGTGGTCTAGCCTGCGAGATGGACCCAGCTGGAGGGACAGGAGTGACTGGAGCTGAGAGCGCTCTATAGAACCCAACAGGATCATAGAATCTGGAGGACAGAGAGAAAGAGGGAGAGAGGGAGGGGAGAGAGGGATAGGATGATAAAGAGGGGAAAAGAAAGAGAGAGGAAAATGGGAGAGAAAATAGCAAAGGATAATAAGGGAGAGAAGACCGAGAAAGAGAAAAGGGGTGCAGGGGAAAGGGGAGAAAAAGAGGAAACAGTAAGGGAGAGTACTAAGCAGAGTACAGAAGATATGGAATAGGACAGAAAGTCAAAAAGCTGGAAGACATGGGAGAGAAAAAAGAAAGCAGTAGAGAATGACTGCGTGTAATGGAGGAAGGATGCATCTTGAAATTATAGCAGACTATACACACATCCTTACCCGTGGACTCGACCAGGGCCAGTGTTTTGAGCTGTCCAATCAGCAGGACCTCCTGTACATCTCGATAAGAGGAGGAGAGAGTGATGTAACGCACGTCTCTAACCATGATGTCCTCCACACGGACGTTATACTTCCTGAAGGAGGAGAAGAGGGGAGTAGGGTAAGAATGAAATGTCCGGAAGAAAGTTGGAAAAAAAAGAGAACAAAGAATATAGGGAGTATAATATAAAGTGAGGGAGATTGAGACACGAACAGATGGACAGAGACTCACTCGTGGTGCCCCATACCAAGCTCAGGGAGGTAGGGTAGTTTCTTGATCCTGATGATAGAGTCATACAGCGAGGGCTGGAGGGACTGGGCTACGGCGTTGGCCAGGATCACTGCTATCATCACCGGCAGGATGTGGCTGATCTGACCCGTCAGCTCAAACACGATGACTGCCGTCGACACTGTGTGAGTCACAGCCCCTGACAACGCTGCCGCACCTGGGGAGGAGGGATACAGAGAGTCTGGATGATAATGATGAAGATGAATATGGATTTTATCGTCTAATGTGGTCGAAAGCGACATTTATCTTTTTGCTTTCCACAGCCTCCCTAGACATACAGTGTCTTCGGAAAGTTCAGACCCCTTGACATTTTCCACATTTTGTAATGTTATAGCCTTATTCTAAAATTGATTAAATCGTTTTTTCCCCTCATCAATCTATACACAATACCCCATAATGACAAAGCAAAAATAGTTTTGAAATTTTTGCACATTTATAGGCAGATAAAAAAACTGAAATATCACATTTAAGTAAGTATTCAGACCCTTTACTCAGTACTTTGTTGAAGCACCTTTGGCAGTGATTACAGCATTGAGTCTTCTTAGGTATGACGCTACAAGCTTGGCACCCCTGTATTTGGGGATTTCCTTCCATTTTTCTCTGCAGATCCTCTCAAGCTCTGTCAGGTTGGATGGGGAGTGTTGCTGCACAACTATTTTCAGGAATCTCCAGAGATGTTCGATCGGGTTCAAGTCCGGGCTCTGACTGGGCCACTCCAGGACATTCAGAGACTTGTCCCGAAGTCACTCCTGCATTGTCATGGCTATGTGCCTAGGGTCGTTGTCCTGTCTGAGGTCCTGAGCGCTCTGGATCAGGTTTTAATCAAGGATCTCTCTGTACTTTGCTCAGTTCATCTTTGCCTCGATCCTGACTAGTCTCCCAGTCCCTGCCGCTGAAAAACATCCCATAGCGTGATGCTGGCACCACCATGCTTCACCGCAGGGATGGTGCCAGGTTTCCTCCAGATGTGACACTTGGCATTCAGGCCAAAGAGTTAAATCTTGGTTTCATCAGACCAGAGAATCTTGTTTCTCATGGTTTGAGAGTCTTTAGGTGCCTTTTGGCAAACTCCAACCAGGCTGTCATGTGCCTTTTACCGAGGAGTGGCTTCCGTCTTGCCACTCTACCATAAAGGACTGATAGGTGGAGTGCTGCAGAGATGGTTGTCCTTTTGGAAGTTTCTCCCATCTCCATAGAGGAACTCTAGAGCTCTGTCAGAGTGACCATCGGGTTCTTGGTCACCTCCTTGATCAAGGCCATTCTCCCCTGATTGCTCAGTTTGGCCGGGCGGCCAGCTCTAGGAAGAGCCTTGGTGGTTCCAAACTTCTTCCATTTATGAAATGTTTTGGTACCCCTCCCCAGATCCGTGCCTCGATGCAATCCTGTGTTTTCAACGGATTAAATCAAAGTACATCTTCAGCAATCTATACAAACGACCCCATAATGACAAAAAGAAAACGTGTTTATACATCTTTTGCAAATGTATTAAAAAAATAAACAGAAATACTTACATAAGTATTAAGACCCTTTGCGATGAGATTTGAAATTGAGCTGCAACCTGTTCCCATTTGTTTATTTTATTGATTTAACTAGGTAGGCCAGTTGAGAACAAGTTCTCATTTACAACTGCGACCTGGCCAAGGTAAAGCAAAGCAGTGCGACACAAACAACACAGAGTTACACATAAACAAACGTACAGTCAATAACACAAAATAAAAGAAAAATAGAAACATCTATGTACAGTGTGTGCAAATGTAGAAGATTAGGGAGGTAGGCAATAAATAAGCTATAGGAGGCAAAATAATTACAATTTAGCATAATACTGGAGTGATAGATGTGGAGGTAGAGATACTGGGGTGCAAAAGGGTAAGTAATAATATGGGGATGAGGTAGTTGGGAATGCTATTTACAGATTGGCTGTGTACAGGAACAGTGATCGGTAAGCTGCTCTGACAGCTGATGCTTCAGGTTAGAGAGGGAGATATAAGACTCCAGCTTCAGAGATTTTTGCAATTCGTTCCAGCCATTGGCAGCAGAGAACTGGAAGGAAAGGCGGCCAAAGGAATGGTTGGCTTTGGGGATGACCAGTGCAATATACCTGCTGGAGTGCGTGCTACGGATGGGTGTTGCTATGGTGACCAGTGAGCTGAGATAAGGCGGGGCTTTACCTAGCAAAGACTTATAGATGACCTGGAGCCAATGGGTTTGGCGACGGATATGTAGTGAAAGGCCAGCCAACGAGAGCATACAGGTTGCAGTGGTGGGTAGTATATGGGGCTTTGGTGATCAAACGGATGGCACTGTGATAGACTACACCCAGTTTGCTGAGTAGAGTGTTGGAGGCTATTTTGTAAATGACATTGCTGAAGTCAAGGATCGGTAGGATAGTCAGTTTTACGGGGGTTTATTTGGCAGCATGAGTGAAGGAGGTTTTGTTGTGAAATAGGAAGCCGATTCTACATTTAATTTCGGATTGGATATGCTTAATGTGAGTCTGGAAGGAGAGTTTACAGTCTAACCAGACACCTAGGTATTTGTAGTTGTCCACATATTATAGGTCAGAACCGTCCAGAGCAGTGATGCTAGTCGGGCGGGAGGGTGCGGGCAGAAATCGGTTGAAGAGCATGCACTTAGTTTTACTAGCATTTAAAAGAAGTTGGAGGCCACGGAAGGAGTGTTGTATGGCGTTGAAGCTTGTTTTGATGTTTGTTAGCACAGTGTTCAAAGAAGGGCCAGATGTATACAGAAGGGTGTCGTCTGCGTAGAGGTGGATCAGAGAATCACCAGCAGCAAGAGCGACATCATTGATAAATTCAGAGAAGAGAGTCGGCCCGAGAATTGAAGCCTGTGGCACCCTCATAGTGACTGCCAGAGGTCGGGACAACAGGCCCTCCGATTTGACACACTGAACTCTATCTGAGAAGTAGTTGGTGAACCAAGCGAGGCAGTAATTTGAGTCTTTGAGTCTGCCCATAGGAATGCGGTGATTGACAGAGTCGAAAGCCTTGGCCAGGTTGATGAAGACGGCTGCACAGTACTGTCTTTTATTGATGGCTGTTATGATATCGTTTCTGACCTTGAGCGTTGCTGAGGTGCACCCATGACCAGCTCGGAAACCAGATTGAATAGTGGAGAATGTACGGTGGGATTCGAAATGGTCGGTGATCTGTTTATTAACTTGGCTTTAGATTTTAGAAAGACAGGGCAGGATGGATTTAGGTCTATAACAGTTTGGGTCTAGAGTGCCTCCCCCTTTGAAGAGCTATCCAATCTTTGGGGATCTCAGACGATACGAAAGAGAGGTTGAATAGGCTAGTAATTTTTTTTCCAATTTTCGCCTAAAATGACATACCCAAATCTAACTGCCTGTAGCTCAAGGATTTTCATATTCTTGGTACCATTTGAAAGGAACTGTAGGTGGTGGGTCTTAAAGACACTCCCCATTATTGATTAAGGGGACCTTAAGATTCATATGTTTTGCTGTAGGCCTTATAATAAGATACAGTTGCTATGTGTCTAAACTCTGCCACTATACGTTGCACAAGCTATCTATATTAGTCTTTGTGGTTAAGCCCTGGCTGTTGTGAGAGTGTGCTTGCAGTCTAGGTTTGAGTCCGACCGAAACTAGATAAAGAGACAGAACCACTGTCTGGTTTTGACATTTTGATCTTGTGTGACAGTGGACAATGCTAATACATTCAGAGTAGCTACTGTACTAGGTTGCCTTATAAGGTTAGCTCAGCTTATTGGTACACACCTACATTGACGTAGGTGATCATATCACTAGGGAGTGATCACATGTATAAAATCAGTCCTCACCTTAGGTGGGGAGCAAACTTACTCGGAAACATGCATGCTATGTTCCCGTTGTCAACTTCTGTCTGCAATTGCATAAATAAATTAATGATTGATTTACTTAAAGATATTGTCTGATTGCTGATTTCACCAATAAGCAAATGATTGACAAGGAACCTACCTCGACAGAACTACTTTGATGTTTGTGGAAATGTGAATTGAATGTAGAATGTAAAATAATAGCTCTGGTAGAAGAAAATACAAAGATAACTTTTTTTTTCTCTTCCACCATCTTTGAAATGCAACAAAGTTCCCACACCTAGCCATCACTCTGGTTGTAATTATGCTGGTGTCCACAAGATGGTAGCAGTGTCTGTGCAAACAGAACTTGAAGTATGAGCACACTACATGACATTTAGTGTGAAGTCAGGCAGGTACATTTGGGCAAATCGTGAAGAAGACATTTACATTCACATTACATTTTTCTGCAAGAATATCATCAAATCTGTGTACTTGGACTTTGATTTAGCTTTTCCAGTATTAGTAGCCATATTATAAGTTCAACATTTGCAAAACACCCAGTTTTCATAACTTCATAACTCTCCATATTCTTAATTTTTGTCCAAAAGGAAAAGGCTGGCTGTCGTACAAGGTTAGCAGCTACACTTTGCGACAGATACGGGGTTTCCGGATACTCCCGTAAAGCCCAGCTCATTGGCTATCTAGCTAGCTTTGTTTGACCCCGATTGGTGCTTATTTGACAGTTACAGTCGATCAAGTGAAAACAGCCAGCGTCATCAGCGTGCCATGAAGGCGTCGCTCTTTGACCAAATTTGGTGTCCTATAAGATATACTACACCCCTAATCATATAGTGAAGTCTGGTTATGTTCTAGGATCTCTGAGGAATAAATATGAATGTGATTTGACTGGTTGAAACAACGTTTAGGGTTAGATTTTCACAGATTCCTTTCTTTGCAAATTGAACGAGTGGAAATACAAATTCGATCGTGCATGCTATATGGACCTTTTTAGGATATGAAAAAGGATTTTATCTAACAAAAGGACACTTCATATGATCTCTGGGACACTTTGGATGATAAATCAAAGTAAGATATCAGAATGTAAGTACCCATTTCACCTTCAGATGTGAATTTATCAAACCTATTGCTGTGAAAAGTGTTTCGTTGTTAGGAGCTCTCCACAAACAATAGCATGGCAGTTTTTCGCAGTAATAGCTACTGTAAATTGGACAGTGCAGTTATATTAACAAGAATTTAAGCTTTCAGCTGATATAAGACTCATATGTACCGACATTTTTTGTTTCTCTAGAATCAGCAATTGTGACAAGGAGCTGCAGGATTTAGAACGGTCCCGTTGACGGGACGCCTATCCCTCAGATGTTTTAATGTGTATTTGTTACCTTCACTGTTCTAAACAACACAACAAATGAAAACACAAGCTAGTGATTTGTGAATTCAATAGTCACATTTAGCCAACAAGTATTTCAGGTCAAATGTTTAATGAATTGTTCAAGGTCATGTACCGCTCATGGCCCACTAAACAAGAAAATCAATGAGGACACCCCAAAACCTGCTGACTTCTCTATCGTAGCAGAATTCATTCATCAGTCACATTCAATAAGATGGCACAATTGAAAATAGCTTGGGCATCACACCAGCCTGTAGTTTCGATCACTTCAGAGAACAGAGAGCCAAGATGGAGCCTATGGAGAAGCTCAGTCTCACGTTTGGTTTCAGTGATAAGCAGACACGTTAGAGCCGTAATGGAGCCTAAAGGTTAAGAAAAGGCATTATTTTTAATGCAACTGGTGAAGTGTGATACGGAGACACCCATTACTCACCCACAACAGCATAGCCACCAGGCACTATGGGATAGACACTGCCATCGGCATGGATGCCATCAGGGAACATGACTGCCATGGTCTCGCCTACCAGACGCCCAAATGCTGCACCTGCACATCACACAAATATATTGTTTGTAAACATGCAGGTGTTTTTTTACAAGTTCTCACACACAGCAAGTTACTTACCAATGAGGAAAACTGGCATGAAGGCCCCACATGGTACAGGCATGGTGGTAGCTACTGCAGACATCCAGAACTAGAGAGAAAGAAAGTCAGAAGTGTACAAGAGGAAACTTAAAATAAACACAGAATAGAGGCATGGTATCCTAATTTTCACACCAACACAATCACAAACAAATCTGACTCGCTTCTCCCAAACCCACACACAAAAACTCTCTCTAGTTTAAAACACACACGTACCTTCATCACAATGAAGAAGATGAGAGTGATGAAGACATTGACCTGGGGGTGTTTCCAGGCGTGGGAGTGGCTGATGTAGTCAAACTCCTCGGCAACACCCTGGCGAGACCACGTGCGGTTGTCCAACAATGCCACCAGTGACTCATGCTGCGTCAGCTGAGGAGACAAGGAGAGACAACTGTTAGGATTGGCATATACTGTATCAATCTCAATAGCTTAAATTGGCTTCCTTTCCTTATCTCCTTCCCTTCACTGATCGAAGAGGATAGGTGAAGACCACACAGGACACGTCCATTCACAGAGAAAATGAAGTAGCCTCCACGAGGAGAAGAGGCTGCTTTAGACAATTGAGATGCATCCCTGTTCCAATACTTTGAAAGGTGTATCATACATTGTTGTTAACAGGCACAGATATTTAAAAAATGGAACTACTGACCTGTCCAGCCATGAACTGTCCAAACCCAGGGGGGAAGGTAAGGGTTGAGATGATCAAGGTGACCATGGCAGGAAACACCAGACGTCTGACAGGGAGAGAGGAGCTGTGTGTTCATTAATGTGTGTGTGTGGCCAGCTCTAGCCTTTTCAGTGGCCCCAAGCAATTTTTTTTTTTACTGGGTGCCCCTCTAGTGGTCAAGGGCCTGTCATGTCCCACTGCCAAAAAGTGTCCCCCCCCCAGCTAACGTTAGCTAAAATAGTTTTATTTAGCTAACGTTAGCTAGCTACTGTAACTATTATTGTAGCTTTCTGTTTGTATGTAGCTTGCACTTCAATGGCATCCCACTGAGATTTTCTTGTATCTTTCCAACCAGGCGAAGTACTATGAAGGCACCACTGATCGACAAGAGGCGCAACATTCAGAGAAATTCACAATTCAGGGTAACGTTAAGCAGTTAACTTCTATTAGATAACTGGACAGATTTAACTATGTACAACGATTTTTCAACAACCATTTTCCATACAGGGAAAGGGAGATACCTAGTCAGTTGTCCAACTGAATGTATTCAACTGAAATGTGTCTTCTGCATTTAACCCAACCCCTCTGAATCAGAGAGGTGTGGGTGGCTGCCATAATCGACATCCACATCTTTGGCGCCAGGGGAACAATGGGTTAACTGCCTTACTCAGGGGCAGAACGACAGATTCTTAGCTTGTCAGCTCAGGGATTCGATCCAGCAACCTTGCGGTTACAGGCCCAACACTCTAAATAGGCTATCCACATGTTGCTAGTTATGATACCGATCAAGGAGGTGGACTGGCGATGCCACCTCCAAGGTAATGATGGACATCTTCAACACCCACGGTTCTCCTGAGGTCATCTTGTGGGACCGAGGTCATGAATGCTGGAACAAGGTGCGGATGTTATAAGTTATATTCTGTCACCAGTGTTTTATTTGGATTTTTTACAATTTGTTTGTTTTTCCATGGTACATGGTTTGGTGAATGGACCAACCAGACCCTCAAGACTGCTATGGATAAGTCCCTTGATTGGTACCAGGAAGAGTGGGAGAACAACCTGAAGGTAATTCTCTTTGCACACAACAGCAGCATCCAGGCAAAGTATGGACGGGAGCCACAGGTGTTGACTGGGATGAACAATGCAATTGTATATAATGTACAAGCACTGCATATACTGTCTTTCAAATGTGTAATCGACTTAGTGTTTGTCTATTGCTATTTTTGTATAACGTCCTTTCAGATCACCACACCTGATGTGGTGGAAGTTGTCGAACCAGATCAGAACGCCTTTAAGGACCACATTCAGGCACGGACTGAGAAGGATGTTCTCTTTTTGTTCTGTTTTTGACGAGGTAAAAAATATTGTCCACTGTTAACTTTTTTTCTGGCCCTCCAAGAGATATGTAAGAAATGTATTTGTAATATGAACTATAATTTCACTTATTCTTCTTAATCAAGGGGAGACTGAACATGGACAAGGCGCAGGAGAAACAGGAGAGCTACCGGAGCAGAATCAAGAAGGGCACCAAGCGCTACGACATGTGAGCGAATGACTTGGTTTGGAAGAAGGACCAAAGGAAGGCGAGACCTGGGAAACCTCACTGCTCTTTCACCTCCTAGCTGGGGTCACCATCTATTAAAGTGAATATAACAAATCTCAGATAACTATTTGTATTTGCACATAAAATAACCTGACGCTTGTTTTAGTTTCCCTAACACTGATATTTTTCTCATTATCTTCTGGTTACCTCGGTGGAAGCCAACAACTTCTCCAGTTGGCCGGTCGACCACTGACGCCCTACACTTCGCTGAAGTCCAATAGACAAAGTCTGTTAAGTTTGGTTGACATTAGAGAAAGCAAGAAAGGGTAGTTATGCTGAGCTTATAAAAATGTATCTCTTCAATTTCTCTCCAAATGCCTTTAGGACTATCGACCGTCTGAGCCCCCCAGGAAGTATCCCATCCACCAGAACCAGTGTGTTCAGATCAGTCTGATTCTCTGTGCTCTGAGTCAGAGTGGGGACCAGCTTGAGGTAGGCTATACCTTCCAAGTGTTGAAAAGTACATACAGTGCCTTGCGAAAGTATTCGGCCCCCTTGAACTTTGCGACCTTTTGCCACATTTCAGGCTTCAAACATAAAGATATAAAACTGTATTTTTTTGTGAAGAATCAACAACAAGTGGGACACAATCATGAAGTGGAACGACATTTATTGGATATTTCAAACTTTTTTAACAAATCAAAAACTGAAAAATTGGGCGTGCAAAATTATTCAGCCCCCTTAAGTTAATACTTTGTAGCGCCACCTTTTGCTGCGATTACAGCTGTAAGTCGCTTGGGGTATGTCTCTATCAGTTTTGCACATCGAGAGACTGAAATTTTTTCCCATTCCTCCTTGCAAAACAGCTCGAGCTCAGTGAGGTTGGATGGAGAGCATTTGTGAACAGCAGTTTTCAGTTCTTTCCACAGATTCTCGATTGGATTCAGGTCTGGACTTTGACTTGGCCATTCTAACACCTGGATATGTTTATTTTTGAACCATTCCATTGTAGATTTTGCTTTATGTTTTGGATCATTGTCTTGTTGGAAGACAAATTTCCATCCCAGTCTTTTGCAGACTCCATCAGGTTTTCTTCCAGAATGGTCCAGTATTTGGCTCCATCCATCTTCCCATCAATTTTAACCATCTTCCCTGTCCCTGCTGAAGAAAAGCAGGCCCAAACCATGATGCTGCCACCACCATGTTTGACAGTGGGGATGGTGTGTTCAGGGTGATGAGCTGTGTTGCTTTTACGCCAAACATAACGTTTTGCATTGTTGCCAAAAAGTTCAATTTTGGTTTCATCTGACCAGAGCATCTTCTTCCACATGTTTGGTGTGTCTCCCAGGTGGCTTGTGGCAAACTTTAAACTACACTTTTTATGGATATCTTTAAGAAATGGCTTTCTTCTTGCCACTCTTCCATAAAGGCCAGATTTGTGCAATATACGACTGATTGTTGTCCTATGGACAGAGTCTCCCACCTCAGCTGTAGATCTTTGCAGTTCATCCAGAGTGATCATGGGCCTCTTGGCTGCATCTCTGATCAGTCTTCTCCTTGTATGAGCTGAAAGTTTAGAGGGACGGCCAGGTCTTGGTAGATTTGCAGTGGTCTGATACTCCTTCCATTTCAATATTATCACTTGCACAGTGCTCCTTGGGATGTTTAAAGCTTGGGAAATCTTTTTGTATCCAAATCTGGCTTTAAACTTCTTCACAACAGTATCTCGGACCTGTCTGGTGTGTTCCTTGTTCTTCATGATGCTCTCTGCGCTTTTAACGGACCTCTGAGACTATCACAGTGCAGGTGCATTTATACGGAGACTTGATTACACACAGGTGGATTGTATTTATCATCATTAGTCATTTAGGTCAACATTGGATCATTCAGAGATCCTCACTGAACTTCTGGAGAGAGTTTGCTGCACTGAAAGTAAAGGGGCTGAATAATTTTGCACGCCCAATTTTTCAGTTTTTGATTTGTTAAAAAAGTTTGAAATATCCAATAAATGTCATTCCACTTCATGATTGTGTCCCACTTGTTGTTGATTCTTCACAAAAAAATACAGTTTTATATCTTTATGTTTGAAGCCTGAAATTTGGCAAAAGGTCGCAAAGTTCAAGGGGGCCGAATACTTTCGCAAGGCACTGTATCTCCCATTTATAACACTGCACTAAACATCAGCACTTTCGCAAACACTAAGAGCAACAGTGCCTACATCTTTGTCTCCTACCCTGTTCTCTTTATTGGCTGCCTGTTCTCCAGGGCCTAGGGAACATTCCCACAGCAACCACCTTCTGCCCAACACCAGCAGACGCAACAACCACCTGCAACAACCACCTCCTCAATATCCCACACACAGCAACAACCACCTCCACCTGAATGTCCTCCATTAGCCAACCACCTCTCCAACTTTTCATTACATCAGCTACAACCACCTCCTCAATATCCCACACACACAGCAACAACCACCTTATTGTCAAGTTGTCATTATCTGCTAAGAAAGAGCAAGAAAACTATCATACTGGGCAGATCATATGTGAGATACACAGATTAACTAAAAACACTAGCACTGCAAACACTCAGAGCAGCAGTGCCTGGACTTTGCAGTCACGTCCCCTTTCCGAAACTGGCTGCCTGTTGAGAACAAGTGACAGGGAGAACATTCCCACAGCAACCACCTCCTCAATATCCCACACACACAGCAACAACCACCTCCTCAATATCCCACACACACAGCAACAACCACCTCCTCAATATCCCACACACACAGCAACAACCACCTCCTCAATATCCCACACACACAGCAACAACCACCTCCTCAATATCCCACACACACAGCAAATATCCCAACAGCAACCATCACCTCCTCAATATCCCAATATCCCCCACACACAGCAACAACCACCTCCTCAATATCCCACACACAGCAACCACCACCTCAATATCCCACACACACAGCAACCACCAATATCCCACACACAGCAACATCCCAATATCCCACACACAGCAACCACCACCTCCTCAATATCCCACACACACAGCAACCACCACCTCCTCAATATCCCACACACAGCAACCACCACCTCCTCAATATCCCACACACCAGAATTCAGTCATTTAGTCTGATTACCATGTGAGCGTACAAAAAAAATCTGCAAATAAATGAATAACACAACTGTACCAAAAAAGATCAAAGTTTATGTATTACAACCTTAAATATTGCCAGGTTGGTTTTCATTGTTGTATCCTAGGACCGACAATAGATACATATATTTTCAACCCCAAGGGTGTACTGATGAGCTATGTGAGTTAGAGTTTTAAAAAATCAAGATAGAGGAAACTGATGTGATGATATTTCAGTGTAGGGAAGGGCAGGTGAAAATAAAACATGACAGCCAGACAAGCCACTGTATGAATCAAATGGATTTGCATATGAATGGTGTGGAAATGATCCGACTTCATGATCTGTAAGGTAACTTTAATGTGTCAAGCAGATTACATGTTTTATTTGACATTTCCAAAACGTAGCAACGTTTAAGCATTGGATTTCATGTCATGTTAACAAGGTACCCAAAAGTAGTTAGAAGTAATGTTTTCTTTTTATTAGCTAAACAACTTGTTTAAACAGCAAAATTGTAATGGAAATCAGCATTGTTTGCATAGTGATGATGAAAAGAACATCATTTAGGCTGTAATGATATACAAAATTTTAATCATTTTGCCATCACACCGTTGATATAGCAACGGACGTAGTTTATAGAATCCCATTGTAACGCAGAGGGGGACACTTTTTGGCCAGGGGACATTTTGGCATGACAGCGAGCTGGCCCTAACTCTTTATACAATGAGGGGAGGAATGAGGGGCATATGTATTTTGTACAGGAAGAAAATAATGGCACATGGACTAGAGACACCTTTTTTTATTTTTTTTTCATAGCAATTTACAGTTAAGACATCGGAGAAGCATCCATCATAAACCGGGTAGTTTGGGTCTTGGATGCTGATTGGCGGAAACAGCATTCCAGCCATGTGTATATCAGCCAATATACCACAGGCATGACGCAAAAATACTTGTTTATTGTTATATTCATGGTAACCGGTTTATAATAGCAATAAGTCACCTCGAGCCGGGCAAGGTGGAACAATCTGCCATTCTGCCCTTGAACAAGGCAGTTAACCCCCACAATAACTGCTCCCCGGGCGCTGATGACATGGACTGATTCAGAGGTGTTGGACACATTTCAGTTGAATTCATTTAGCTGTGCAACTGACTAGGTATCCCCTTTCCCTTTTGGTATATGGCCAATATACCACTGCTAAAGGCTGCTTCCGTATTTTTTTACTGAAGAATGTGTTTGCTCTTCATGTATTGTGTTATTGATGTGTATATATTGATGTGTATATAGTTACACTATACATACTGTAAGTGTTTGACAGGTCATCATTGTAAATAAGAAAAAAATATTGTCCAATAAACCACACCTCGGGCCTTACTGCTTAATTACACAATCTGACCATAGATAACAATCTATAAACACTTTCATTAGGGCACATCGCTGCGCTTTCCTGTGACTGAATTTCCTATTGACTAAACTCAGACATGACGGGAGAGAAGATAAGTGGAGCTGAGTTATCACCAGAAGGATCAGGTGAAGACAACAGTGGGTAGAGTCTCTCAGTGAAGGTGCAGTCCGTGAAAGAGTAGATATGAGACCTGGTCTCCACATCGTAAAAGGAGACCTGACCCTTCTTATAATCTACAAACACGCCCACTTTCTGGGGCTTCTCTCTCATGGTGAGGGGAACTACAAGCTCAGTGCGAGCTCCATACTCATTCCTATTCCTCAGCTCTATAGTCCAGGCTCCAAATTCAGGACTCAGAACATTCATCCCCTTCCTGTTGATGGACTCTCTAGCCACTCCTAAGGCCCACCAAGTCTTCTCCTTCACCTGTACCTCATAGTAGAATTTCCCTGAAGAGAACCCCTCCATTCCTAACACACGGGGATGACAATCAAACCTCTCTGGGTTGTCAGGGAGTTCCTGCTTTATGGCTCCATATCTCACTTCTTTCCGGTCGTCAGACAGGATAAGTGAAGGACATGCTGTGTTTGGGTCCAGCGTCACATCCACTGCACACTGCTGCATCCTCTTCAGCTTGATTTGAGGAAACATCTCCATCTCTTTATTGAGTGTCTCCTCCAGTTGAGACACAGCTCTCCTCACAGTCCCAACACACAGATTGCTGTGAACACCAGACCAGTTCTTGGTAGGTGGAAGGGTGGTATAGAGGGATGTGGAGCTCTGAAGGAGGGGGTCCTTAATATCTGAGAGCTGCTCCAGCTCAGTGCTTCTGCTCTTTACTTCAGTGATTTCTTGCTCCAGCTCTTCAATGAGCCTTTCAGCCTGTCTCTCGGCTGCTGTCTGCTTCTTCTCAACCACCTCAATGAGCTCAGCCTGGTTTCTCTCAATGGAACGAACCAGAGCAGCGAAGACCTGCAAACTGTCTGCTATCTCTCTCTCTGCGTCTCTCTTGCTGAGCTCTACTGCCTGTTCAATCTCCTTAACCTTCTTCAGTCTCTCCTGGATCATCTTCTGAAATGTATCCTTACTTTTCCCCATCTGAGCTTTCCTCTCTCCATACTCTTCCTCTATGGGGACAGTCTTATGAGTCTTGTGGTCTGTCTCGGTGCAGAACTGACACACACATGCTTGGTCTCTCTTACAGAACAGCTCCAGGGGTCTCTCATGCTTCTTACACACCCTGTCTTCCAGGTTCTCCACAGGGTCAATCAGCTTGTACTTCTTTAAAGACGCCACTATCCGATGATGCTCCAGGTGAGCCTCACAATAAGAGGTCAGACACATCAGACAGGACTTCAGGGCAATGTGCTTTGTCTCAGTGCAGATGTCACATGGTACTTCTCCAGATTTGTTGAGGGTTGTGGTTTGGGCTTGTCCTGGGGTGATGAGTGTGACATGAACTGGAGCTAACTCCTTGACTTGAGCAGCCTTCACAGAAGTGAAAGTATTGAAAAAGGGATCTGGTCTCTTATAAACTGTATTTTTACATGTGGGACACTTGCACACGTCAGTGCTATCCAGGTATCCTCTGATACAGGCCTTGCAGAAGTTGTGTCCACAGGGAGTGGTGACTGGCTCAGCAAACACATCCAGACAGATAGAACACTGGAGCTGCTCTTCAGAGGAAACCATAGCTGAGAACAGACCAAAGAAAACTACATCTGTTTTGGCCCCTCTGAAATAAGTCATTCTTTAAATTTTTATTTTATTTTTATCATTGAATTGTTTGTCAGTGTGAACAATATAATAATACACTGTTTCATACAGTACCAGTCAAAAGTTTGGACACAGCTGCTCATTCAAGGGTTTTTCTTTTTTACTATTTTCTACATTGTAGAATAATAGTGAAGACATCAAAACTATGAAATAACACATATGGAATCATGTAGTAACCAAAAGGGTTAGTCAAATCAAAACATTATAGACTCTTCAAAAGTAGCTTGCCCACATTGAGTGTCACCAGCAAAGCACCCTCACACCTCCTCCTCCATGCTTCACAGTAGGAACCACACATGTGGAGATCATCCCTTCACCTACTCTGCATCTCAACTATATTATGAGAGACCATCTACAGTCTCTAATATATTATCATAATACCTGCTAGATCTACTGTCTCATTTATATTATGACACACCAGCTATATCTATTGTCTCAATTATATTATGACAAACCAGCTACATCTACTGTCTCTATTATGTTATGGCAGACCATCTATTGTCTTTATTATATTAAGACAGACCAGGCTAGATGTGCTGTCTCTATTTTATTCTGAAAGACCAGCTAGATCTACTGTCTCAATTATATTATGGCAGATCAGCTAGATCTACTGTCTCTATTATATTATGACAGACCAGCTAGATCTGTCTCAATTATATTATGACAGACCAGCTAGATTTATTTTCTTTGTTATATTATGGCAGACCAGCTAGATCTACTATCTAAATTATACTATGAAAGACCAGCTAGATTAACTGTCTTTATTATATTATGACAGACCAGCTAGATCTACTGCCTCAATTAAATTATGGCAGACCAGCTAGATCTACTGTCTCAATTATATTATGAAAGACCAGCTAGATTTACTGTCTGTAGTATATTATGGCAGACCAACTAGATCTACTGTCTCATTTATATTATGACAGACCAGCTACAACTACTGTATTAATTAAATTACAACAGACCAGCTATATCTATTGTCTCTATTACATTACGACAGAACAGCTAGATCTACTGTCTCTATTATATTATGACAGGCCAGCTCTATCTACTGTCTTTATCATATTGCAACAGACCAGCTCTATCTACTGTCTCTATTATATTACGACAGACCAACTAGATATACTGTCTCTATTATAACTTGACATACCAGCTAGAGCTACTGTCTCAATTATATTATGACATACCAGCTATATAAACTGTCTCTATTATATTATGGCAGACCAGCTAGATCTACTGTCTATTATATTACTAGACCAGCTAGATCTACTGTCTCTATTATATTATGACAGACCAGCTAGAACTACTGTCTCAATTATTTTATGACAGACCAGCTACATCTACTGCCTCAATTATATTACGGCAGACCAGCTAGATCTCCCATCTCAATTATATTATGGCAGACCAGCTAGATCTACTCTCTCAATTATACTACGAAAGACCAGGTAGATTTACTGTCTCAATTATATTATGACAGATCAGCTAGATCTACTGTCTCAATTATATTATGACGGACCAGCTACAACTACTGTATTAATTAAATTACAACAGACCAGCTATATCTATTGTCTCTATTACATTACGACAGAACAGCTAGATCTACTGTCTCTATTATATTATGACAGGCCAGCTCTATCTACTGTCTCTATTATATTACAACAGACCAACTAGATATACTGTCTCTATTATAACTTGACATACCAGCTAGAGCTACTGTCTCAATTATATTATGGCAGACCAGCTAGATCTACTCTCTCAATTATACTACGAAAGACCAGGTAGATTTACTGTCTCTATTATATTATGACAGACCAGCTAGATCTACTGCCTATTTTATATTATAATAGACCTGCTTGATCTACTGCCTCAATTATATTATGACAGACCAGCTAGATCTAATCTCTATTATATTATGACAGACCAGCTACATCTACTGTCTCAATTATATTACGAAAGACCATCTAGAGTTACTGTCTCTAGTATATTATGACAGACCCGCTAGATTTACGGTCTCTAGTATATTATGACAGACCCGCTAGATTTACGGTCTCTAGTATATTATGACAGACCCGCTAGACTTACTGTCTCTATTATATTATGACAAACTAGCTCTATCTACTGTCTTTATTATATTACGACAGACCAGCTAGGTCTACGGTCTCTACTTTTTTACGACAGACCAGCTACATCTACAGTCTCTAATATATTATGATAGACCTGCCAGATCTGTTTCATTTATATTATGACAGACCAGCTACATCTACTGTCTCTATATGTTATGGCAGACCAGCTAGATCTACTGTCTCAATTATATTACAAAAGAACAGCTAGATTTACTGTCTCTAGTATATTATGGCAGACCAACTAGATCTACTGCCTTCATGGTCAAATTTCTGCAAAGAAACCACTGCTAAAGGACACCAATCAGGAGAAAAAACTTGATTGGGCCAAGAAACACAAGCAATGGACATTGGACCAGTGTAAATCTGTCCTTTGGTCTGATGAGTCCAAATTTGAGATTTTTGGTTACAACCGATGTGTCTTTTTGAGATTTTTTATTTAACTAGGCAAGTCAGTTAACCACTAGGCTACCCTGCCACCCCAGCGTAGCCCAGTGGTTAGCGTTGGACTAGTAACTGAAAGGTTGCAAGTTCAAATCCCCGAGCTGACAAGGTACAAATCTGTCGTTCTGCCCCTGAACAAGGCAGTTAACCCACTGTTCCTAGGCTGTCATTAAAAATAAGAATTTGTTCTTAACTGACTTGCCAGCTAGATAAATAAATAAAAAATCTCAAAAAGACACATTGGTTGTAACCAAAAATCTCAAATTTGGACTCATCAGAACAAAGGACAGATTTACACTGGTCTAATGTTCATTGCTCGTGTTTCTTGGCCCTATCAAGTTTCTTCTTATGATTGGTGTCCTTTAGCAGTGATTTCTTTGCAGAAATTTGACCATGAAGGCCTGATCCATGCAGTCTCCTCTGAAGAGTTGATGTTGAGATGTGTCTTGTTACTTTAACTCTGTGAAGCATTTATTTGGGCTG
Source organism: Oncorhynchus tshawytscha (assembly GCF_018296145.1). Lineage (NCBI taxonomy): Eukaryota > Metazoa > Chordata > Actinopteri > Salmoniformes > Salmonidae > Oncorhynchus > Oncorhynchus tshawytscha. Next base: position 28,038,406 of record NC_056456.1, on the reverse strand, counting down.
CAATCAGAGGTGCAGTTAACTCTAATGAACTTATCCTCTGCAGCAGAGGTAACTCTGGGTCTTCCTGTCCTGTGGCAGTCCTCATGAGAGCGAGTTTCATCATAGTGCTTGATGGTTTTTGCAACAACACTTGAAGAAACTTTCAAAGTTCTAGAAAATTTCCAGATTGACTGACCTTCATGGTAATGATGGACTGTCATTTCTCTTTTCTTATTTGAGCTGTTCATCTATTTTGATTTGATTCTATATGTTATTTCATAGTTTTGATGTCTTCGCTATTATTCTACAATGTAGAAAATAGTACAAATAAAGAAAAACCCTTGAATGAGTAGGTGTGTCCAAACTTTTGACTGGTAGCTATACCAGTCATCATGGGACATGTCAAACGATTATCATATCTTCTTTCTTTCTACTCACCTCAGCATGTGTTGACTTTGCTCTTTCTCTTCTTATGATTAGAAAAAAGTCAACATTGACTGGAGTAGATGTAGCTTTGTGAATAAGTCTAAAGGATTGTTCCTGTTCATAACATTCAGGTTTCCAGTTTACGTGGCCTTACAAAGACCCTCCCAATCAACTGACACGTCTGCTCTTAAAGGAACGGTGTCCAACTTTTACAAGTTGTCTCTCCCTTTCTGTTCATCTTTTATACAATACACTGCTGTTCAGGTATGAAAGACCTAAGGCCGCTAGGGAAATTATAGAGACGATACCTAGCAAGAAAGCAGTTTTTAAATGGACCCAAACTGGACTTGAGAGAACTGCTGATGCACTACCAAATGTCGAAATTGAACGTTGTACTATTCAAACTCTCAACAGTGTTTTCCTGGGGGGATGCAGCGTGGGGTTCACATATAAGGCGAGCCGCCGTGTGTGTGTAGAGAACTAAACCTGCCACAATTATAAATAAATCCACACAGAAACAGATAAATAAATCCACACAATTAAATGAGCAAGGAAATACAAAATACTGACTAAAATGAATACATTTTCTCTACATATCTGTATGTATTATCTAATTACTCAAAATGTAATTCATTTTAATATTTTCTCTTTATTCATTCATGTAGTTTTTTCTCCAATATGGTAACATCAATCAAATGTCTGTGGGTGGAATTTAACACACCATTGGTTGATCGGTCACAATAACTATGAGCCACAATAGTGGAATTTGCATTCATCTTGAAAATAAAAGTACCCCATGAAACTGACGCAAACAGGTACAAATATTGGAATCATGCCATATTTAGACTAGATAATGCTTTACAGGTTTGGAATGTTGTTTAAAAAAGTCAGTCTTTTTTGAATTTATATATCAGTTTAAAATAACATTTAGGCTCTGTTAGACTTCAGAATTGAATTGGGGGACTACTGTATGCATTATACAACCTTCCCTAAGGATCTTGGATCCATGAAATGTTCACAACTATGAAGAGTTCACACAAATATTAGCATTGTAGCTATTATTGCAGGACTTTGACTGTAAAATCCCCTCACTATTCAGCCTATTGAACATTCATATTGCAACGTCCAGCTTTACCTATGGATCTTGGGTCCATGAAATGGGTATCAGCCTACTCAGTGACACCATCAGAACACAAATGTGAAGTGTATACACAAATTTGAGCGTTTTAGCTCCAGAGAACATGTTTCCACTGCTCCAGAGTCCAAAGGCGGCAAAGTTTACACCACTCCAGCCGACACTTGAAATTGCGCATGGTGACCTTAGGCTTGAGTGCGGCCATGGAAACCCATTTCATGAAGCTCTGTACGAACAGTTCTTGTGCTGACGTTGCTTCTTGAGGTAGTTTGGAACTTGGTAGTGAGTGCTGCAACCGATGACAGAAGATTTTAACGCGCTACGCTTTTCAGCCTTCAGCGGTCCCGTTCTGTGAGGTTGTGTGGCCTACCACTTAACGGCTGAGCCATTGTTGCTCCTAGATGTTTCTACTTCACAATAACAGCAGTTACAGTTGACCGGAGAAGTTCTAGCAGGGCACAAATTTGATGAACTGACTTGTTGGAAAGGTGGCCACCTATGACAGTGCCACATTGAAAGTCACTGAGCCCTTCAGTAAGGCCATTCTACTGACAATGTTTGTCTTTAGAGATTGCATGGCTGTGTGCTTGCTTTTTATACACCGGTCAGCAACAGGTGTGGCTGAAATAGCCAAATCTACTCATTTGAAGGGGTGTCCACATATTGCACAGTGAAATATAAGTATGCAATGATGAAGTCTAAAACATCCACAGTACGATTTTAACTTGTCATTTTTTGTCAAATTAACCAATTGTTGTTTTTTGTTGAATTCATATAACATGATAAACTGGGTGGTTCAAGCCCTGAATGCTGATTGGCTGAAAGCTGTTGTATTTCAGAATGTATACCAAGGGTATGACAATTACATTGGTAACCAGTTTATAATAGCAATAAGGCAGTTACGGTCTGTGTCCAGGCACTCTGCAATGTGTCATGCATATTCAATTGACCATATACCACACTTCCTTGGGCCTTTTGCCTATTGCTTAATTATAACACAGCATTGTTGAATACTCGTTTCTGATTGGCTAGAAGGGCATTCTAGAATAGACATTAAAACCAGATAACGGGAGAGTTGGAAAAGATATTGGGACACCTTGCAATCATGATGCAATTTGCACCTACACATGCAGACCTTACTTGCTACAAAGTTACAGAAAGTTAAACCAACAACGACAAACTGAAATGGGATTCATTGTAAAAGCAGCTCCAAGGAGGACAATTATTTTTTTTTTGAGCATCTGACAACCGAACGTGGTGAGTGACAAACATACATTTCTCTGGTCCCTATGTTGCAGTCTTGACGCAAGTGGCGCTATACTGTCAAATCCTCCCACGCTTCTAGTTTGGGAGCAACGGTTTTCAGCAACTGGTATTTTTGAATTTGGTTGTCATATTGGCAAGTTTGCTAGCAACAAACTATTTAGCCTAGTGTTTGATATGCAATGCGATCTCCTCATAATGAACAGTGTTGAGTGTCCTGACGAGAATGCAGACTTTTCTAGCTATGCCAGACAAAAAAAAAAAAAAAAAAAAAAAAAAATCAGGCATTATCAGCTCATTGTTATGGATATACAGTGGCTTGCAAAAGTATTCACCCCCCTTGGCATTGTTCCTATTTTCTTGCCTTACAACCTGGAATTAAAATACATTGAGGTTTGTATCATTAGATTTTTTTTATTATGAAGAAAACAAAGACAAAAAAACAAAACTTTAGCATGCAGAACCCCAAAGTCAATACTTTGTAGAGCCACCTTTTGCAGCAATGTCTCTATAAGCTTGGCACATCCAGCCACTAGGATTTTTGCCCATTCATCAAGGCAAAACTGCTCCAGATCCTTCAAGTTGGATGGGTTCCGCTGGCGTACAGCAATCTTTAAGTCATACCACAGATTCCCAATTGGATTGAGGTCTGGGCTTTGACTAGGCCATTCCAAGACATTTAAATATGTTTGCTTAAACCACTCGAGTGTTGCTTTAGCAGTGTGCTTTGGGTCATTGTCCTGCTGGAAGGTGAATCTCCGTCCCAGTCTCAAACCTCTGGAAGACAAACAGTTTTCCCTTAAGTATTTCCCTATATTTGGCGCCATCCATCATTCCTTCAATTCTGACCTGTTTCTCAGTCCCTGCCGATGAATAAAATCCCCACAGCATGATGCTGCCACCACCATGCTTCACTGTGGGGATGGTGCTCTCGAGTGATGAGGTGTTGGGTTAGTGCCAGACATAGTGTTGTTCTTGATGGCAAACATTTATTTTTTTTGTCTCACCTGACCTGTACTTTTCCACAACTTCGTCCCTGGCCTGTTTTGAGAGCTCCTTGGTCTTCACGGTGCCACTTGCTTGGTGGTGCCCTTTGTTTAGGGGTGTTGCAGACTCTGGGGCCTTTCAGAACATATACTGATATCATGTGACAGATCATGTGACACTTAAAAGTCCACCTGTGTGCAATCTAACTAACTATATGACTTCTGAAGGTAATTGGTTGCACCAGATCTTATTTAGGGGCTTCGTAGCAAAGGGGGTGAATAGATATGCACACACCACTTTTCAATTGTCTTTCCATTTTACTTCACCAATTGACTCTTTTGTGTATGTCCATTACAAGAAATCCAAATAAAAATACATTTCAATTACAGGTTGTAATGCAACAAAATAGGAAAAACGCCAAGGGGGATGAATAATTTTGCTAGGCACTGTTTGCAAATGAATGTCAAAAGAAAACAGCTGCTTTGCTGTTATTCTGGCTGCAGAGGTTGTGATTGTTAGCAGTAGCTTGCTGACTAGCTAGCAAGGGATAAAAACGTTGGCAGTGAGCATGGCAAACAGAACATAAAGAACGAACGATTGGGTCGCATCCATAAATATCCAAGGACCTACTGGGTTGCATCTCTAGCAATCAAAAGACGAAAGTGAGTTTGCTTATACAAATATTTATTTTACTGGTAAATGTGTGCTTAGTATTGTTCTCTTTGATAACTGATATAAGCGGGATAAACAGCTTAAACAAACGCAACCAGAACAGAAACGTTTATTGCGTTGCATTTGTTTAAGCGATTTATCCCATTTATATCACAGTTACCAAAGAAAACAATACTAAGCACACATTTACCAGTAAAATAAATATTACTTATATAAGCAAACTCATACTTTGATCTTATACAAAAATAAATCACTGCATTTGGCTCACACAGCCTCAGTCAGTTACTCACCTTGTCCACTGTGTGCGCCTCTCTGTGACATAAGCTAAACATCTAGCTGGCTAGCTCAGTCTACACTGTACACTCAAAAATACAGAAAGGAGTGGGAATCAAACCCTGAATTCAAAGGCTGGTTGAAGCCGTTTATTGGAGATGATACACAGGCATACTGCCTGTATCGTAAAGGCTGATTTCTACGCCAAACTTGGTGATGTTAAAATACACGACAACTCAAAAACATACTCAAAAGGCAAAGCCTTATAACAGTTCCACCCAAAACAAGCTGACATTTATGGTTAAAAAAATTTGACTGCAAAAAAGGCTGAGGCCACCATGGCATTAGCTATTGCTGAACACTGTTCTGTTCCATGCTGGCATGTGATCACATTGGAGAAGCATGTAGAGCTGCTTTCTCAGACTCCACTGCTGCTACCCACTTCAAAATGCACAGGACAAAGTGCACAGAGATGATTAATGGTGTTCTAGGACCATACTTTCTGAAAAAGTTGGTCGCAGATGTGGGTGAACAGCGTTTCAGCCTCCTCCTCGATGGGTCCACGGATGTGGGTGACCAGCGTTTCAGCCTCCTCCTCGATGAGTCCACGGATTTAAGGGTTTCTAAGTACCTGGGGGTTGTGATAAGGTACTTTAGTGACACCAAAAAAGTGCTGAAGGAGTATGGCCTCAAATATCTGGTTCTTATTTGCCGTGTGTGCCACTCTGCAGCTTGCTGTAAGTCATGCTTCCAATGACACCATCCCCTGTGGTGTGGAGTACTTGGTATGAGACTTATAACTGGCCAACAAGGCCATATATGAGACCATCAACTGTTGGGAGAAACCTTTACAGATAACCAAGGTGTGTGCCACACATTGGCTCTCCATTGAACCTGCGGTTGCATGCGTTTTAGGCCAGTGGGAGGAGCTTAGGCTGCATTTCGCAGTCACCAAGTCCAGTGAACACTGCTACATGGCTGAGGTTTTATACTCCATGTACAGTGATCCTCAAAACATATTGTATCTGACTTTTTTGAAGTCAGTGCTGGGTGAGGTACAGTTGGCCATCAAGGCTTTTGAGGGAGAGCAAGTTGATCCTCTTAAGCTACTTGACAGCTTGGTTAGCCTGATCACGTCTGTGAGCAGCAGGGTGCTGAATCCACTGGCAAATGTTGATGTACTAAAACGGCCAATAATGGATACATCAATCCCAAACCATACCTTAGTTACCTTTTTAAGTCAAAGGCAGCTGAGCTCCACCTTGCGCCTGAGGATGAAAACAATGTCAGAAAGCAGTGTGTAGCCTTCACCATCTCCCTCACTAATGAGTTGAGGGTGACTGCCAGACAACATCGAAGCACTGCAGTACATGTCAGTTTTCAATGTGGAGGAAACTCTAAAGCACAATAAGAGCCCTGGAGAAATAGAAAAAAATAGCCAAGCACCTTGGTAGACAAGATTGTCCAGCAATGGTGGACCATCCATCTTAGTAAACGGAATGGGACAACAACAAAAAACACACTGTGCTTCTGGAGTGAGATTTGGAAGTTCAGGGATGCAGCTGATATCAACCCGTTTCAAGAACTTGTCATGGCTGCTGTGTCTGTGTTGTCCTTGCCACACTCGAATGCTGAAGTCAAGAGAGTATTCAGCCAGAGTGTGGTAAAAAAAACTAACTTAGAAATCGGATGTCCTTGCAGACCCTTCAGTCCATATCGAATGTACAGGATGGAGTTAAGCCGTCTGATGAGGCTTGCTATGAGCACCAGCTGCCTGATAATGTTTTGCAGCTTTTTGGCTCATCAGCTGCTTACTCATTTAAGTCAGCTCCCTCAGTTACTGAGCCTGCCATAGAGAGCCTTGACCAAATTGACAATGACCCACTCTTTCTGTGAGCCAGCACAGGCTGTGTGTGTGTGTGGAGGGGGGTCTGATTTTTTTTTTTATTTTTTAAACAATTAACCTGAATTATGGCCAGACTAGTTACCATAATTTTCTCACATTGCCATTGACAGTTTTTTTTTTTTTTTTATTGTCTCCTTTTGGTCCATTTAGATTATATACAAAAAAATGTAAAACATGTTACGGTTAAAAATGTTCATGTTTTACCATGACTTGTGGACCATAATTTGGTTTATAACCTTAACTAAAATAAAAAAAATAAGTAACTCCGCCAGAGTGTCTCTTTTGGGTCACTTCTGCCGGTCCCAAGTCTGGATAAAGGAGGAGGGTTGGAATTGTGACAAAAAAAAAAACACAAATCGACAGAAAATCCCTTTGTAGTTCTAAATGTATATAGGCCGTTTTTTTTTACTCACTTTGTCTCTTCCACGTTATTCCTCTCTCCTACAGCGTCCATCACAATTACATGCACATGGCCAATTATGCAAATTAGGTGATGGCGTCATTTAGCGACTTTTAGGACAGCCAATAGCTACTTTGCTTACTGAGGAGTTGGCAATACTGTACAGTGGGTTGCTCTGGCAGTGCTGGCCGCTGTTGAAAACGACGGAATCTCCATATTATCTGCTTTCCCGTGTGGAGGTATGCAGACAATTTGGGTCAACTAGCTGCTAAAAGAGACATGTGTGAACAAATATCTTTGCTAGCTATTCATACAATTAATAAACTTGATTAAAAATGTAACTAGCCAGCTACCTTAACTGCAGGGGCAAAACTAGCTAACGTTAGTTTACTCCCACCATCAGAGTTCACCTCAGCTAGCTAAACAGACTGTAGCTAGGTTTCTAGAAAATATAAATTAACTAGATATATTGGTAGCTGTATTTGAAATAATTGCTAGTTAGACTATTCCGCAGTTTTTGTTAAACTACTTTGTTCCCCTGCCTGTTTATCGATTGGTGACAAAGTTAGCAAGATAAATGCCTCTTAATTTCACAGCAAATAGGCTGTTTTCATATACACCTGCTTTATTAGGCTTGTGCACATTTACAAGTGTTTCATTGGCTAGTTAGCTAATTTACTGAGCTAATTATTCATATTTTTGTTGCATTTCAGGTGCAGTGTTGACAGGCCAGGGACCAAATTCACAAAGAATCTCAGAGTAGAGTAGGAGTACTGATGTTAGGATTGTCTTCACATTGACTACAATTACATTGACAAGGAGGTTATCCTAGATCACTCTGAGATGTTTTGTGAATATGGACCCTGGAAGAAAGCTGTTGCCCAATACCTTGCACAGCAGTCGCTTCACCACAGGACCCTAGAGCAGGCAAACCTTTTTATTTAACCAGGCAAGTCAGTTAAGAACAAATTCTTATTTTACAATGACAGCCTACCCTGGCCAAATCCTCCCCTAACGACGCTGGGCCAATTGTGCGACGCCCTATAGGACTCCCGATCCCGGCCGGTTGTGATACAGCCCGGGATAGAACCAGGGTCTGACGCCTCAAGCACAAAGAGATGCTGTGCCTTAGACATCTGCACCACTCGGGAGCCCAGGTAATGAAGAATTTTGTTCCATCTAGGCTATAGTTCACTTAATCATTTGCTACATTGTGGAACGGTTTGTACTGAATGACACATTTTAACAAAACTTTCTTGTATGTTCTTAGACATACGTTTGCGCCGTTCAGTGGGTGTGTGGCTTGAAGAAACATATTTAAAGGGCAGCGGTATACTTTGAACCAACAACCCAAGCCTTACACATTTTTAAACTGGTCATTCAGTACAGCACCACTGCCGTTCAATTGAACGTTCTATGTACTGAACTCCGCACTGACCAACTGAGCTAATTTATCAGTTCAGTGATTGTCTTCCAGGTCAGTTTAATCAGAAACATTAAACGCCTGCGGCACTCCAGGAAAAGGGTTGCCTACCTCTGCCCTAGAGGTATAAGTCAATGCTTATTAACGGAATGTGAATTTCCATATCAATGACACTAACAAAAGGGTTGAATTGTTCAGCAACATGTGCAGTAAACGCTAACATGACTTTGGTGATGAAAGGTACATAATGCATTTAATCTCCCCATCAGAGGATGTGACATGGGCCTGGATGGTGACACTTCTTCAAAGCAGCCTAAATGTAAAACTATGCCCTTCCGTGGTACTGAAAGAAAGGGTCTTACCTGGGAGTACAGCAACACTGTCTCGCAGCCATTCTGTCAACATGTATTGTATGTAACCACTCAAATTATGCTACAGACATTCACTTTGTCTACTTGTCCCATTCTTCAATCTGGTCAGGGATAGATATCTCATATACATGAATAAAAATGTATTAATCTAGACATGACTCTTTTACTCTAGGCCTTTTGAAGCATAAACTAAGGCTGCGTTCACACAGGCTGCCCAATTATGTTTTGTTTTTCACTAATTGGTCTTTTGACCACTCATATCAGCTCTGAACAACATCTGATGTCAAAACACCAATTAGCCTATGTGTTGTCTTTGTTTAAAAGTTACCACAGAAGTTAGTGTGAAGACCAACATGACATGAAAAAGGTATTTTGTAATCTAACAAAATGAAAATTAGTTCATACAAAACTTTATGCATTTGGTCACCCCCAAAATGTGGCCTTTGAAAGCCTTGATAGTTGCATCCATCAGGGAACTATCTGCAGATAGCTGGGAGGAAGGTTTTTTGGATGTACTGCTCTAGAGTTCCATTGCCCAGCAGACTCACCTGGAGATTATGGGGATGGATATGTTAGTTTTGATAAAAGTCTGGGACTATTACAAGGAGGTGAGAGAATGAGTTTGTGTGTACAGTAAATCCAACCCAACCAGTGGCCCTGTATAATATGCTATGCTGTCACACAGGCAGACCGCCACAGTGAAGGAGGTTTACATAGTATACTTTTATGTGTGTAGCTTACTTCTCTGTTCTCTGGAGAGATGAAAGGTAGTTGGTCAGAAGGCTCGCAGGACAATTCTGTCTCTGTAGCACCTGGAGAGTGATAGAGGTAGTGTGCTAGAATGAGAACTTGGACCTCCCACTGGCCCAGCACCTCCTGCCTAGCATTATGCAATGTAAAGGAAAACAACATCATGACTTACTGACAGAGTGCGCTCCATGTTCCTGCTGGTAACAAGCCTCAACCTAGATGTAGAAAAATGTTCTGCCTCCACCAGGCTCCAGGAGATCAGATGACAAATTGCAGAGATTAACACAATTAAAATGGTACCTGTATTTAGGATTCATAAATGACAATAGGAGCTGATTTAAAAGTATACATGCAATTTTGTGTTATCGGGCTACAACAAATGACATGGTTTACATGTGAATTTATAGCTAGATAAACTATTTTATAGCACCACTTCTCATCTCACTAAGAATTGCTAAGGCAAAAAGCAATTCCACTATTGTGGCTAATCTGTACTGTGGCTACCTTCACATAGTTGATTTCCATCATGACATCATGCTCCTCATTTGATTGTAGTTAGCTTAGTTGCTCGTTTAGATGCCAGTGATTGAGACCTAATATTGCAACCAAACTGCTTCAAATATGTATTATGTCAAGAATTAGCCTAGGTATGTAGCTAACTAAATGACATCCCTATTAAGTATGCATTCTATAATAAGTGATTTAACCAACATGCATTACTTCTGACATGCCATGGCACTGCTTGCTTTACATTTGACAAATATTTCTGTACCGTAGCTAGCTAGATAATAATGATTTATGATAATTGCAGTTTAGTTCATTAGCTAACTAAGTGTGAGTCTGGCTGTTAAAACGCAGCTAGCTAGCCAACTCGACTTAATTATATGTAGCCAAGCTAGCGAGCTTGATACTCACTCAGTAACGTTCGTTTACAGTAACATGGTTTTCTGGGCAATCCCGGTCAAGTCCTTCCTACTCCCGTCTCTTGGTCTTCTTCTAGGTTCAAAACGATATGACTGTAGTCCGGTGGCTTATTGTCAAAAGTAACGCAGTCAACGGCTCAGTGTTCTACAACTGCTCACCTGCTTCTAAATCAAGGAAGAGCAATGTTTTTATGGTGCGCGTGCGGCACAGCTGCATATAATCGATTTTTATCTCCAACTTCAGCCCAAAAAACGGTGACATATAATATTAACAGATATTAATTAATAGATAGATATGCACTGCACATTACTTGTTGGGATGGTGGGGCTAATCGGTTATACTGAACGCAGCCCAGGCAAGTGCAATCATGCAAGGTGCTTTGGCATTGATTCACCAATGGTGTGTTAGATACCACCCACATACGTTTGATTGACACCTCATTATCATATTGAAGGAAGACATAAATAAATAATATAAATTAATCAAATGAGAGGATTAATTATTAAAATAATGATTTATCTATTTGTGTGCATTCATTCATCCATTTATTCATTCATCTATTTATTTGTGCATTTATCAATAATCACTGCAGATTTGGTCCTCCATATGTTTGTGTGTGTACAATATATAACAGTTCAATAGTATAATATTCACAGACTCACTTCCTAAGCAGGAACTTGTTGATGGTCTTCTGTTTCCTCATACACTCTACTATCAGTCTGTTCAGGTAGACAAATAGGGCCCCACCAAAACCACACGCAATCCTGAGGAGGACAGGGGACAGAGTCACACACAGTTCTAGGTTAATAGCCATTTACAGTGACGATACTGAGGAGTTTGAGCAGGGTGTGTAGAACACACAGGATACAGTAAACACACATGTACCCCAGGATGGCGAAGGCTGGCAACTCCTGGAGGTCAAAGGGGAAGTCCAGACGGAAACGTGTCTTAAAAAGAGCCGTGATGGTCTCTGAGAGAGACAGAGAGAATACACCAGTCAGCTCTGACTAACTATTGGCTCAATGACCCCCCCCCCGCACACACTCACACACACACACACACACCTCCTCACCTTCGTCCTGGTTCCACACAGCCAGTACTCTGAAGATGAAGGCGCTGAAGGTGGCAGCAAAAAAGCCCCTCCAATAGTTCCTCACCGCAAAGAACGTTGACGTTACCTCAATGCTGAAGAGCACACCTGCAGCACACACACAATCACTGTTGCAGTAACACCATTCATCACTTACTGTATTTTACTGCATTTCTCCCCAATGTATATTGTAAAGTACATGGACTTCCCATGGTTACGTACCTCCAATAGGGGCAGCAAAGCAGCATCCCACCCCTACTGCACACGCTGCTGATAGCATCTCTGTGTTCCTCAACTCATTCTGTAATAGGAACATACGCACACTCACAAACACCCACACATACATAAACACATATGTGCAAGCACATATAGTACACACATAGACACACATAGAAATACATAATGGAATTACAGAGAGTAATGTTGGAATTTACATGAACAGAATAACATGAAGTAAAGGGAGATGTCATGTACCGTTTGTCGTATGTGTCATGATGGCATTCACATAGAACAGAATAGAAATGCTTGACTTGAAATGGAAAGGCGCTCACATGACGTCCCAACAAACATGAAACAAGTGGACCCTGAGATGTGCACATACTTAGACACACGTGCACTCGTACCTTGTTTCCCTCAAAGGGCTCTTCCTTAAGCAGTAAGTGGGAAAAGACAGAAATCTGTGTGAGTACCTGAGAGTTAAATTGAAGAAAAGCAGAGACCAAAATCTGTTGGGAGAAATTATATTTATTGCTTTATTTTTTGGACAGAAAATGTATTCAATCTCCTATAATGATTGGGTTCAAACAGGATGAACCTCAACCCTGATCATTATGAAATTGTTCTAAAGTAGACCGTCTGATTTGATGCTTGCTGACTTGAAATGTTCTTCCTCCATCTCCCTTTTCCTCCTCCCCCGCCTCCCCCTCCCCTCCTCCAGGTCTTGGGTGGTGTATGGCAGAGAGAGTAATCTCTTGGCAGACTGAGAACCATAGACAGGAGTCGTACTGTGTGCTGGAGCCCAGGGTCGGGCTCAGGTGAGTGGGGGTGAGTGTGTGTCCTGGAGGGTGGCAGGCTGGTCAGACAGATATCACACAGATACTAAAACCAAATTGAGTGTGTGTGTGTGTGGGGGGAACTGTCTCTCACCATGTAAATCCCACCAAACAACGCAGCCATGAATTTACTCAGGAGAGCTGCACACAGACTGGCCACATGAACGAACGGGCCCTGAGTGAGAGATTGGAGAAACGAGAAAGAGAGATGGAGGGGTAGGGGTCAAAGGATGACGAAGAGAAAGAACATGGAATGCAGAGTTAGTAATAGAGGAGAAAAGGGGGGAAAAGAAGGCAGAACTAAAGCAATTTCAGACCAGGGCCCGTATTCATCAAGTGTCTCAGAGTAAGAGTGCTGAACCAGAATAAAGCTCCCCTGTCCATATAACCGTATTCATGATGATCTTATGGCAAAACTGCTCCTAGATCAGCACTTTATAAATTCGAGCCCAGGAATTTCAAACATTTCACTTTTTCCCGTAACAGTCCACTAGGGGTTTCCCACCTCCTTTCCCAGGGGCATGCCACTGCCCAGAGCACAGGTCAGCCCGATAACCTTGGCCACAAAGGTTTTAAAGGTGAGATACTCCTTAAGTACCACACCTCTAAGAATGGTCTTCATCTCTGGGATACCCGAACCTGAGGAAAAGGAGGAGGTGAGAGGGGGGGGGGTGGAAGAGGGGAGGGCGAGGGAGGTGGGATAGGAGGAGGGCGAGGACGGAGAGTGCGGTAAAATGTATATTCAGAGATCCACTTCAAGATTATTTATGAATTCAAGGCAGTCATTACTAGTGGTTTCAAGGATATTGTCAATGATGTCCTGAAGTTGTATAACTTCTGTCAACTACCCATGTGGACTGAGTCGACGCCATACATCTGTGACCTTTAAATAATATTGCACAGTGTTTCATTCTGTATGCAAATTAGCTATTTAAATATATGTGAGTGAGCATGATTAGGAATAAATGTAGGTGTAAGATTACATTGAATGAGTGTGTGTGCGTTCCACACTTGAGTATCTTACCCACAGCCTGCGGGGCCAGTATCTGTGTGAACCCTGCTGAGAAAGTGATGAGCACCACTGGGTAGGTGACCCAGGCCAGGTACTGCAGGAGCATGTTACTGTTCAGTCCCCCGTACATCCACTTCTGAGCTACAGCGCAGAGACACACACAGATAAATCAAACCTATTAAAGGGCACATTCCAAAACTTTTTACACAAGGAGAACTAGGAATATCTCACCCTCTCTCTCTCCCTCCTTCCATTCCCTATGGTGTTGTCCATTACCCAACAGACCCAGGAATATCTCTCCCTCCCTCACCTTGTTGACAGAAGGCTATAGCGTAGTCCATCACCCAGCTGACCAGGGCCATGACCAGACCCAGGAGGATGAGAAAGATCCAGTCCTCGCCCACACGAGAGATCAGGAACTTCTGACAGCGAGACGTACACACTGGAGAAAGGAGAGAGGGGGTGGGAGAGAGAGGAGAGAGGAAGATTAAAAATACAACAGCTTAAAATAAGAGAGAAATAGGCACTGTAACAATACAGAGAGCGATTAAAAAAAAAACATATGGAGTGTTGAGAAATGGAGAAGGAACGCTGTGTGAAAAGCAAGTGGGGTGGAGAGACGGATAGAAATGCATCACAACTTGTTGAGCTGAATGCATAAAGGAATGAGTGGACTTAGAGATGGGTGGAAAGAGAGATATATATATAAGGCCGCTAAAGACCCAGGAAGCGAGTGACAATAGAGAGATAAAAGGGATGTATGGAGAGAAGGAGGAAAGGTGAATGGTTGCTCTCAGGTGGATGAAGTAGGAGTAACTGGATGTCCCTGAAGACAAAATCAAACATCGAAGAGAACACAGTGTCTTGAGGGACACAGTCTATAAGTGCTCTAGATACTGAACCGGTGTCAGCAATTTGGTGCCAGAGATGTAGCGGAGTCAGGCACTACAGAGATGTAGCGCCTGACTCCGCTACATCTCTGGCACCAAATCGCTGAGCAACACAACTGAGTTTACTCACAAAAATTCAAGCAATATTCCAAATAGGAAAATGCATAAAAACGAACACCTACAACAACCACTAAGACACCAACAATCACGGACAGAACAGAAATGTATGCCAGAGGGTTAAATAAGGAACATGATATGGGAATTGAAACCAGGTGTAATACAGACAAAACAAAACAAAAATTAAACATGGATCGGTGGTGACTAGAAAGCCGGTGACGTCGACCGCTGAACACCACCCGAACAAGGAGAGGGGCCGACTTCAAGGGGAGGGGCCGACTTCAAGGGGAGGGGCCGACTTCAAGGGAGGGGCCGACTTCAAGGAGAGGGGCCGACTTCAAGGAGAGGGGCCGACTTCAAGGGGAGGGGCCGACTTCAAGGGGCCGAGGGGGGGCCGACTTCAAGGGGAGGGGCCGACTTCAAGGAGAGGGGCCGACTTCAAGGGGAGGGGCCGACTTCAAGGGGAGGGGCCGACTTCAAGGGGAGGGGCCGACTTCAAGGAGAGGGGCCGAGGGGAGGGGCCGACTTCAAGGAGAGGGGCCGACTTCAAGGAGAGGGGCCGACTTCAAGGGGAGGGGCCGACTTCAAGGAGAGGGGCCGACTTCAAGGGGAGGGGCCGACTTCAAGGGGAGGGGCCGACTTCAAGGGGAGGGGCCGACTTCAAGGAGAGGGGCCGACTTCAAGGAGAGGGGCCGACTTCAAGGGGAGGGGCCGACTTCAAGGGGAGGGGCCGACTTCAAGGGGAGGGGCCGACTTCAAGGGGAGGGGCCGACTTCAAGGAGAGGGGCCGACTTCAAGGAGAGGGGCCGACTTCAAGGGGAGGGTCTGACTTCAAGGGGAGGGTCCGACTTCAAGGGGAGGGTCCGACTTCAAGGGGAGGGGCCGACTTCAAGGAGAGGGGCCGACTTCAAGGAGAGGGGCCGACTTCGGGGGAAGTTGTGACAACCGGTGGAATTCCAGACTTCCAGTTCACATAAAAAGGAGAATAAATTGGGTCCAATGAAGCTTCTTTTAGCTGACCTAACTTTGTTTCTTAAATGTTTCTTGAGTGCTTTAAACAGTTGAAGTCGGAAGTTTACATAAACCTTACCCAAATACATTTAAACTCAGTTTTTCACAATTCCTGACATTTAATCCGAGTAAAAATTCCCTGTCTTAGATCAGTTAGGATCACCACGTTATTTTAAGAATGTGAAATGTCAATAATAGTAGAGACAATGATTTATTTCAGCTTTTATTTCTTTCATCACATTCCTAGTGGGTCAGAAGTTTACATCCACTCAATTAGTATTTGGTAGCATTGCCTTTAAATTGTTTAACTTGGGTCAAATGTTTCAGGTAGCCTTCCACAAGCTTCCCACAATAAGTTGGGTGAAGTTTGGCCCATTCCTCCTCACAGAGCTGGTGTAACTGAGTCAGGTTTGCAGGCCTCCTTGCTCGCACAAGTATGCTTGGAGTCATTGTCCATTTGGAAGACCCATTTGCGGCCAAGCTTTAACTTCCTACTGATGTCTTGAGATGTTGCTTCAATATATCCACATAATTTTACTACCTCATGATGCCATCTATTCTGTGAAGCGCACCAGTCCCGCCTGCAGCAAAGCACCCCCACAACATGATACTGCCATCCCCGTGCTTCACGGTTGGGATGGTGTTCTTCGGCTTGCAAGCCTCCCTCTTTCCCTCCAAACATAATGGTCATTATGGCCAAACAGTTCTATTTTTGATTCATCCCAGAGGACATTTCTCCAAAAAGTATGATCTTTGTCACTATGTGCAGTTGCAAACCGTAGTCTGGCTTTTTTATGGCGGTTTTGGAGCAGTGGCTTCTTCCTTGCTGAGCGGCCTTTCAGGTTATGTCGATATAGGACTTGTTTTACTGTGGATATAGACACTTTTGTACCTGTTTCCTCCAGCATCTTCACAAGGTCCTTTGCTGTTGTTCTGGGATTGATTTGATTTGCACTTTTCACTTTTCAGGACGTTCATCTCTAGGAGAAAGAACGCGTTTCCTTCCTGAGCGGTGTGATGAATGTGTGGTCCCATGGTGTTTATACTTGCATACTACTGTATGTACAGATGAACGTGGTACCTTCAGGCGTTTGAAAATTGCTCCCAAGGATGAACCAGACATGTGGAGGTCTTGGCTGATTCTGAGGTCTTGGCTGATTTCTTTTGATTTTCCCATGATGCCAAGCAAAGAGGCATTGAGTTTGAAGGTAGGCCTTGAAATACATCCATACAATTAGCCTATCAGAAGCTTCTAAAGCCATGACATAATTTTCTGGAATTTTCCAAGCTGTTTATAGGCACAGTCAACTTAGTGTATGTAAACCCAATCCCTTTTTGTTTACAAGGCCCTACTCATAAACGTCCATATTATCTAACTTTGCTGTTCACAGGATTGGATCATTCTTGAGGTTCCTAGGGTCTCCAACGAGCTAGGTAAATCTGCTTTTAGTTTTAATGCACCGTATTGCTGGAACAAAATTTGAAATACATTTCATCTTGATGATGCCGTTGGTGCAATTTAAAGCATTTATTGGGGACTCATTGTTATCTTTTCGTAAAACAACTGGTTGTAGTAAAGAGCCAACCTGTATACTAAGGAGATCCTGAGGGAATCTACGAGTACCAACAGCTTTACGCTATGGGGGAACAACATACACCATCATGGAAAGATCTGACTACTTCACAAAATATCTTTAACCCGACAAAAAAAGAAAAACAGATTTATCTACAGACACAGACAATTTACTTACCGTTGAAGTAGAGGCTAGTGCTCTGGCTGGAACCCATGCGACACTGGAAAAGTTGTGTGAGGAGGTAGCAGGGCTGAGGGGGAGTTTGGAGTTCAGCCAGAATTAAATTCTTACACTCCAAGGAGAAAACAAGGCACCAACAGCCAAGGTAAAAATCCACGATTCCAACATGGATTGTCTACTCAGGGAAAACATGGTGATGAAGGAGTCGCTACTAGACTTCACTAGTAGTAGCATGCATGAAAATCTATTTTTTTCTGGGATTCCTGAGGACGCATCCAATAATCCAGAGGGCGCGATCAGAGATTTCATGAAATCTGCATTAAAACTTCCTATAGAGACTGTAAACAAGGTGGCTTTCCACCGAGCACACAGACTTGGAGCTCGGAGTGACAAGACCAAGGGTCCCCGACCGATCATTGCAAAATTTGAACACTACCAACAAAAGGAGCTGATAAAGCAGGGGAAGGGAGCTTAAAGGGACCAAATTCAGTCTCAATGACCAATTTCCAAGGGAGGTAAACGAACGTCGTAAGTGACTCTATCTAGTACAAAGGCAACAAAAAGGGACAAGGGTAAGTGTTCCTTTCTCATTGTGGACAAACTCTTTATAGATGGACAGCTATTCTGAGACAGCTCCATAACACCATGGCTGTACAAAATTCTACAGGAACTTCAGGTTACGAAAAAAAGAAAGTATGGGAACTAAAAATATCTGAACACTATGAAGTGGATATGAACACACACGTACTCAATGACATGCTCACTTACACATACGGACTTATACATACACACACACACACACACCTGATCTCGCTCTCTTCTCTCACTCTCTCTTCTCTTCTCTCCCTCCCTCTATTGTCCAGAACTGTTTTATATTTTAATATGTTTGTTTGTCTATCTTTTTTATGTATTTGTCTACAAGTTTATATATGTTTACAACAAGCAAGGGGAAGATAATATATACTGTTTACAGGAAACACTACATCCTTAAATGATTATACCAATTTATTGAACTTACAGGCAACAAATGATTATCAAATCATTATGGTAGGAGACTATAACACAGTGTTAAGTACCTCAATGGACCGTAAAGGTAATCACTCTACAAACTATCATCACCGTGCCCTTAAGGAAATCACAAATATTATGGATGTCACGCTCTGATCTGTTTCACCTGTCCCTGTGATTGTCTCCACCCCCTCCAGGTGTCGCTTATGTTCCCCAGTGTATTTATCCCTGTGTTTCCTGTCTCTCTGTGCCAGTTCGTCTTGTATGATTAGTCAAATCAACCAGCGTGGTTTTTCCCGTACTCCTTTTCTATTCTCTTTTGCCAGTCTTCCTGGATATGACCACTACCTGATTCTGGACTACTTTTCCAACTGCCTGATCATTCTGCCTGCCCTGACCTTGAATCTGCCTCCCCTTCGGTGCCTATTGGATACAAAAGAGGAGGAAAAAGAACTTGAGGAACTTATCTATTATCAATCTAATGTAATCTATTACAAAAATTAAGCAAACTGGATGGAATATGGAGAACAATGCACAAAACTCTTCCTGAATCTCCAATACTGGAACGCTAACAAAAATAATTTGCAGAAACTCGTTACTGAAGACTGAGTCATCTATGGTTCTCCGAATTATATTTTTAAAAGAGGAAGCTAATTATTTTAGACAGATGTTTTCTTTCCCCACTCATCCTCTCCCACTGAATGAAGATTACGGTAAGGAATTATTCCCCCCCCCCAAAAAAAATGGAAAATGGAAAATTAACAAATGTACAGAAAGATCAGTGCGAAGGCCAGATTAGAGAAATAGCTTTTTGAGGCTGTTAAATCGTTTCAGTCTGGAAAAACCCCAGGGCTTGATGGCATACCGGTAGAGGTATATCAAGCCTTTTTTGATATACTAAAAGCTCCATTGTTAGTTTTAACTAATGGTAGTCTGTCAGGTACTTAGCAGGAAGGTCTGATTTCAAATATAAAGACCCAGATGGCAAATATAAAGATCCCTTCTATCCAAAAAACTGGAGGCCCCTTACACTTCAATGTTGTGATGGAAAAATACTAGTGAAATGCATAGCACTCAGAATTAAAAGGGTTTTACCAGGTATTGTTCATCCTGATCAGACAGATGATATACGACAACTACTAGAAATAATAGAACATCATGAAACATATGAAACATTGGGGCGGCAGCATACCCTAATGGTTAGAGCGTTGGACTAGTAACCGGTAGGTTGCAAGTTCAAACCCCTGAGCTGACAGGGTACAAATCTGTCGTTCTGCCCCTGAATAGGCAGTTAACCCACTGTTCCTAGGCCGTCATTGAAAATAAGAATTTGTTCTTAACTGACTTGCCTAGTTAAATAAAGGTTAAAAAAAAATATATATATATATATATATATATAAGCCAGGCCTGGTATTTATAGTGGATTTGATAAAGTAAGACTGGATTTTATTTATAAATGACTTTTTTCAATTTCGGTAATTCTATTATAAAATGGGTAAAAATAATGTATAGCAACCCCAGGTGTAAAATAGTAAATAACGGCTTCTTCTCCGAGTTTTGAATTATCAAGAGGAGTTAAACAAGGGTGTCCGCTGTCACCATATCTATTCGTTATAGCCATCGCAATGCTAGCTATTAAAATCAGATCCAATAACAACATTAGAGGAATAGAAACCCAAGGCTTAAAAACAAAGGTGTCCATGAGTGCCGATGACTCCAGTTTTATATTAAGTCCACAAGCTAGATCCCTGCAATGTCTCATTAAAGATCTAGATAACTTTTCTGTACTCTCTGGACTAAAACCAAAGTGTACAATATTACATATTGGATCTTTAAAAAATACAACTTTTACATTACCCTGCATTACCCTGCAGTTTACCTATAACAAGCATTGCAGAGCTGGCTACAATTTCAATTTCATCTCCCTGAAAAGATAGAACAAATATTATGGCTGAACTCAAATGTGCGGTTTGATAAAATACCTGTATTTATGGGAAAGATGTTTGAAAATGGTATTTTGTTATTAAATTATCTTGTAAATTGTAATGGTAGAGTTATGTCCTTCATTGAGTTATCCGAATTGTACGGGAAGGTCTGCTCAATCCAAGAGTACAACCAAATGATTACAGCATTATCCTAAAAATGGAGGAGGCAGGTGGCAGCGGGAGGAGCTAGGGAACTGCCCAATATAAAGGATCAAAACTGGCGGAGGAATAAAAATACCATAAATAGGAAAGTATACCAGTTTCATTTGAGGACCAGGATGTTGACAACTGTGCCATACAGATTACAAAATAGTTGGGAAGAGATTTTTGATGTACCGATTCCATGGTGCCTGAGTTGATATATACAGTATAACAACACAAGATTCAAGACCTTTGTTTTTCAGCTAAAGTTATTATTTAGAATTCTTGCCACAAAAAAAATATTGAATATTTGAGGCATAAAATCATCGAAGCTCTGCAGATTTTGTTGTGAGGATACAGAATCAATAGACTATTTATTTTTGTATTGCCCTCAGGTAGCCTGTTTCTGGTCTCAGGTTCAGGAATGGCTGAAAATGCATAGCATTGATCTAAAATTGACCCTAGAAATAGTACTGTTAGGAGATCTGGAGACCGGGTCAGTCAATTACTAATATACTAATACTCTTCGTAAAAGTATTTATCGTTAACTCGCAATCTGTGGATTCTATTCGATTAGATAGATTGAAACTGCATGTTAAACATCACAGCATAGTTGAAAGATATGTGTTGCGTAGAAACCCGAAGTGGGTGGCCAGCAGAGATAGATTGGATGGGCTGAGGGAAGCTGAGTTTTGGGATGTGGAATTGGAGACAAGTGGGAGTGGAGTTTCTGTGCGAGAGATAGAATGATGGTCAAAGTTTTTTTTTTAAGTAAAAATTAAACATAATAAAAAGTTTGGCTGATGCCGTGCAGGTGTTTGTACACATGCATATATACACACTCATGCAAAGAAACGCATACAAGAACACACACATACATGTAATAGTGCCAGACATGCACACAAACATATACAGTTGGCATTGCTGTTATGATTTTAGTTATCCTTGATGTTCTTTGTTTAATTTTTTGTTTTATTATTATTTATTTTTTTGCATTGTTGTTTGCTGTTTTCTTCTGTCTTTCTTTTTTCTCTTTAGTTCATTCTCTTGGTTGTTGGTCCATTGTAGGGTTCTTGGGGGTTGGGAATGGAATTAATTGTATTTTAAATTTTTCTTCAGGGGGACTGTGGGAGGGGTCTGGAATGATCGAGGGACAACTATTGGGGAACTGTGGGGGGATCTTGGGGGGTTGGGAGTCTGTTGGATGACTGGTATGATGTAGTTGTTGAGCGGCTTCACTGTAGGTACAGTGGGGCAAAAAAGTATTTAGTCAGCCACCAATTGTGCAAGTTCTCCCACTTAAAAAGATGAGAGAGGCCTGTAGTTTTCATCATAGGTACACTTCAACTATGACAGACAAAATGAGAAAAAGAAATCCAGAAAATCACATTGTAGGATTTTTTATGAATTGATTTGCAAATTATGGTGGAAAATAAGTATGTGTGGAGTACAGAGATGAGGTAGTCACTCAAAAATCCTGTTAAACACTATTATTGCACGTAAAAAGGACGTCGTGCTCACAAACACAAGTGACTGTCCTCCCTCAAGAGTCTTAGCCGGTCGCGCCACCTCAAAAGCTAGCTACACATACAGAGTTAGTCCATGCAACTTACGTGACTTGTTAAGCACATTTTTACTCCTGAACTTATTTAGGCTTGCTATAACAAAGAGGTTGAATACTTAGACTCAGGACATTTCAGCTTTTAATATTTAATTAATTTGGAAAAAATATGATTCCACTTTGACATTATGGGTTATTGTGTGTATGCCAGAGACAAAAAAAATCTAAATTTTATGCATTTTTAATTCAGACTAACACAACAACTTTTGTGAATACTTTCTGACAGCACTGAAAGTCCACGGCAGAGGTAGTGCCGACAGTGCCTTTGGAAAGTATTCAGACCCCTTGACTTTTTCCGCATTTTGTTACGTTACAGCCTTATTCTACTTTTTTTTAAATCAATCTACACACAGTACCTCATAATGACAAAGCAAAAACGGGTTTTGGGATTTTTTTGCAAATTTATAAAAATAAAATCACATTTACATACAGTGGGAGAACAAGTATTTGATACACTGCCGATTTTGCAGGTTTTCCTACTTACAAAGCATGTAGAGGTCTGTAATTTTTATCATAGGTACACTTCAACTGCGAGAGACGGAATCTAAAACAAAAATCCAGAAAATCACATTGTATGATTTTTAAGTAATTCATTTGCATTTTATTGCATGATATAAGTATTTGATACATCAGAAAAGCATAACTTAATATTTGGTACAGAGACCTTTGTTTGCAATTACAGAGATCATACGTTTCCTGTAGTTCTTGACCAGGTTTGCACACACTGCAGCAGGTATTTTGGCCCACTCCTCCATACCGACCTTCTCCAGATCCTTCAGATTTCGGGGCTGTCGCTGGGCAATATGGACTTTCAGCTCCCTACAAAGATTTTCTATTGGGTTGAGGTCTGGAGACTGGCTAGGCCACTCCAGGACCTTGAGATGCTTCTTACGGAGCCACTCCTTAGTTGCCCTGGCTGTGTGTTTCGGGTAGTTGTCATGCTGGAAGACCCAGCCACGACCCATCTTCAATGCTCATACTGAGGGAAGGAGGTTGTTGGCCAAGATCTCGCGATACATGGCCCCATCCATCCTCCCCTCAATACGGTGCAGTCGTCCTGTCCCCTTTGCAGAAAAGCATCCACAAAGACTGATGTTTCCACCTCCATGCTTCACGGTTGGGATGGTGTTCTTGGGGTTGTACTCATCCTTCTACTTCCTCCAAACATGGCGAGTGGAGTTTAGACCAAAAAGCTCTATTTTTGTCTCATCAGACCACATGACCTTCCGTGGGCACCCTGATTCTAGTTTGTGAGCTAGACAGTCTACTGCCTGGGAAAGTCTCCCACTCAGAAGTATGAGATGGGTAGGGGGACGGGGGTAGGTTGACCTCCGGTCTCCCCACTGGAAGCCCGAGGTTGGGGGGAGTGGGGGAACTATCAAATAGCGCACCTCTAACTTTGTACAGTACTAATGCAATTAGTAAAAAGTTTCACATACATATTGTTGCATTTTTTTCTGGTTTATGCAAAATCGTTCTACTACACCTGCATTGCTAGCTTGTTTGGGGTTTTAGGCTGGGTTTCTGTACAGCACTTTGTGACATCAGCTGATGTAAGAAGAGCTTTATAAATACATTTGATTGATTGATGGTTAAAAATAATAGAAAACCAGTCTGCACACCAACAAGCTGAATTTGTTTAGTCTTGAGTCTTGGTTGACAGTATTGGGGGATGGGTAATGTATTGATGCTCAAGTGTCAAATAAACATGTCTTTGTTACTTCTTTTTGATATTTATGAGTCTTATTTTTGTTTATATTTTTATATTTATATAGTTTTAAATGTTATGATTATTTCTTTGTGTTGTTCCAATGTCTGAATAAAAAATAGTAGAAAAATAGAATCGACACTGCACACAGGCATACTGCATACTGTATACACACACACACACACGCACTAGTTTGGCATGTGGTGGGTGGCCCTCTGCCCGGTGCTTGGCTCTCCTCTGCCCGGTGCTTGGCTCTCCTCTGCCCAGGCAACTTGGCTCTCCTTATATTCGCAGCCACAGTAGTGTGACAGTCTTCGGTCTTCTTCTCAACCCAAAAGCAAAAACAGACAGTCTGCCAGATACACTGTGTAATGAATTGCTTATTCTGTTTCGGGAATATGAATCGTACAAACATACTGTAAATTATAGAATGACATTTAGGCCAAAGATATCAAAACAAATATGAGTGTAATCTCCCTCAGCAGAACAGTCACTAGCAAGCAGTGCACAAAATGGGAAAAGCCTATTTTATGACTAGGCACTGCCACATCTCAAACAAAATCTCCAATAATATGACCACTCATATTTACTGACCTGTGTAATGACCTCAATATGACCACTCATATTTACTGACCTGTCTAATGACCTCAACATGACCACTCATATTTACCAACCTAATGACCACTCATATTTACTGACCTGTGAAATGACCTCAATAGGACCACTCATATTTACTGACCTGTGTAATGACCTCAATATGACCACTCATATTTACCAACCTAATGACCACTCATATTTACTGACCTGTGTAATGACCTCAATAGGACCACTCATATTTACTGACCTGTGTAATGACCTCAATATGACCACTCATATTTACTGACCTGTGTAATGACCTCAATAGGACCACTCATATTTACTGACCTGTGTAATGACCTCAATATGACCACTCATATTTACTGACCTGTCTAATGACCTCAACATGACCACTCATATTTACCAACCTAATGACCACTCATATTTACTGACCTGTCTAATGACCTCAACATGACCACTCATATTTACCAACCTAATGACCACGCATATTTACTGACCTGTGAAATGACCTCAATAGGACCACTCATATTTACTGACCTGTGTAATGACCTCAATATGACCACTCATATTTACCAACCTAATGACCACTCATATTTACTGACCTGTGTAATGACCTCAATAGGACCACTCATATTTACTGACCTGTGTAATGACCTCAATATGACCACTCATATTTACTGACCTGTGTAATGACCTCAATAGGACCACTCATATTTACTGACCTGTCTAAGGACCTCAATAGGACCACTCATATTTACTGACCTGTCTAATGACCTCAATAGGACCACTCATATTTACTGACCTGTGTAATGACCTCAATAGGACCACTCATATTTACTGACCTGTCTAATGACCTCAATAGGACCACTCATATTTACTGACCTGTGTAATGACCTCAATAGGACCACTCATATTTACTGACCTGTCTAATGACCTCAATAGGACCACTCATATTTACTGACCTGTCTAATGACCTCAATAGGACCACTCATATTTACTGACCTGTCTAATGACCTCAATAGGACCACTCATTTTACTGACCTGTCTAATGACCTCAATAGGACCACTCATTTACTGACCTGTGTAATGACCTTACCACTCATATTTACTGACCTGTCTAATGACCTCAATAGGACCACTCATATTTACTGACCTGTCTAATGACCTCAATAGGACCACTCATATTTACTGACCTGTCTAATGACCTCAATAGGACCACTCATATTTACTGACCTGTCTAATGACCTCAATAGGACCACTCATTTACTGACCTGTGTAATGAGTGAGGGATCACTGTGATCCAATGACCTCTCCTATAAGTGCACCACCACTGAACTGACAGCGTTGACCTACGCTGAGTGTACAAAACATTATGAACACCTGCTCTTTCCATGACATGGACTGACCAAGTGAATCCAGGTGAAAAGTATGATCCCTTATTGATGTCACTTGTTAAATCCACTTCAATCCATGTAGCTGTAGGGGAGGAGACAGGTTAAAGGATTTTTAAGCCTTGAGACAATTGAGACATGGATTGTGTGTGCCGTTCTGAAGGTGCCAAAGATTTAAGTGCCTTTGAACGGGATATCAACATGAGCCATCTTGTAAAGTCCATTCCAAATCAAATCAAAGTTTATTTGTCAAGTGCGCCAAATACAACAGTGACCTTACAGTGAAATCCTTACTTACAGGCTCTAACCAATAGTGCAAAAAAGGTATTGGGTGAACAATAGGTAAGTAAAGAAATAAAACAACAGTAAAAAGACAGGCTATATACAGTAGCGAGGCTATAAAAGTAGTGAGGCTACATACAGACACCGGTTAGTCAGGCTGTTTGAGGTAGTATGTACATGTAGATATGGTTAAAGTGACTATGCATATATTATGAACAGAGAGTAGCAGTAGCGTAAAAGAGGGGTTGGCGGGTGGTGGGTGGGACACAATGCAGATAGCCCGGTTAACCAATGTCCGGGAGCACTGGTTGGTCGGCCCAATTGAGGTAGTATGTACATGAATGTATAGTTAAAGTGACTATGCACATACGGTAAACAGAGAGTAGCAGCAGCGTAAAAAGAGGGGTTGGGGGAGTCACACAATGCAAATAATCTGGGTAGCCATTTGATTACATGTTCAGGAATCTTATGGCTTGGGGGTAATAACTGGTGAGAAGCCTTTTTGACCTGGACTTGGCACTCCGGTACCGCTAGTAGAGAGGTAGTAGAGAGAGTAGAGAGAACAGTCTATGACTGGGGTGGCTGAGATCTTTGACAATTTTTAGGGCCTTCCTCTGACACTGCCTGGTGTAGAGGTCCTGGATGGAAGGCAGCTTAGCCCTGGTGATGTACTGGGCAGTACGCACTACCCTCTGTAGTGCCTTGCGGTCAGAGGCCGAGCAATTGCCGTACCAGGCAGTGATGCAATCATGCTCTTGATGTTGCAGCTGTAGAACCTTTTGAGGATCTCAGGACCCATGCCAAATCGTTTTAGTCTCCTGAGGGGGAATAGGCTTTGTCGTGCCCTCTTCACGACTGTCTTGGTGTGTTTGGACCATTCTAGTTTGTTGTTGATGTGGACAAGGAACAACCTGCTCCACAACAGCCCCGTCGATGAGAATGGGTGCGTGCTCAGTCCTCCTTTTCCTGTAGTCCACAATCATCTCCTTAGTCTTGGTTACGTTGAGGGATAGGTTGTTATTCTGGCACCACCCGGCCAGGTCTCTGACCTCCTCCCTATAGGCTGTCTTGTCATTGTCGGTGATCAGGCATACCACTTTTGTGTCGTCGGCAAACTTAATGATGGTGTTGGAGTCGTGCCTGGCCATGCAGTCGTGTGTGAACAGGGAGTACAGGAGGGGACTGAGCACGCACCCCTGGGGAGCTCCAGTGTTGAGGATCAGCGTGGCAGAGCTGATGCTACCTACCCTCACCATCTGGGGGTGGCCCGTCAGGAAGTCCAGGATCCAGTTGCAGAGGTAGGTGTTTAGTCCCAGGATCCTTAGCTTAGTGATGAGCTTTGAGGGTACTATGGTGTTGAACGCTGAGCTGTAGTCAATGAATAGCATTCTCACATAAGTGTTCCTTTTGTCCAGTTGGGAAAGGCAGTGTGGAGTGCAATACAGATTGCATCATCTGTGGATCTGTTTGGGCAGTATGCAAATTGGAGTGGGTCTAGGGTTTCTGGGATAATGGTCTTGATGTGAGCCATTACCAACCTTTCAAAGCACTTCATGGCTACGGACGTGAGTGCTACGGGTCTGTAGTCATTTAGGCAGGTTGCCTTTGTGTTCTTGGGCACAGGGACTATGGTGGTCTGCTTGAAACATGTTGGTATTACAGACTCAATCAAGGACATGTTGAAAATGTCAGTGAAGACACCTGCCAGTTGGTCAGCACATGCCCGGTGCAGACGTCCTAGTAATCCGTCTGGCCCAGCAGCCTTGTGTATGTTGACCTGTTAAAAGGTCTTACTCACATCGGCTACAGAGAGCATGATCACACAGTCATCCGGAACAGCTGATGCTCTCATGTATTCCTCAGTGTTGCTTGCCTCAAAGTGAGCATAGAAGTGATTTAGCTCGTCTGGTAGGCTCGTGTCACAGTGCAGCTCGCAGCTGTGCTTCCCTTTGTAGTCTGTAATAGTTTGCAAGCCCTGACACATGAGACGGCATTGGAGCCGGTGTAGTAGGATTCAATCTTAGCCCTGTATCGACGCTTTGCCTGTTTGATGGTTCATCGCAGGATTTCTTGTAAACTTCCGGGTTAGAGTCCCGGACCTTGAATGCGGCAGCTCTACCCTTTAGCTCAGTGCGAATGTTACCTGTAATCCATGGCTTCTGGTTGGGGTATGTACGTACAGTCACTGTGGGGACGACGTACTCGATGCACTTATTGATAAAGCCAGTGACTGATGTGGTGTACTCCTCAATGCCATCGGAAGAATCCTGGAACATGTTCCAGTCTGTGAAAGCAAAACAGTCCTGTAGTTTAGCATCTGCTTCATCTGACCACTTTTTTATAGACAGAGTCACTGGTGCTTCCTGCTTTAATTTGAGCTTGTAAGCAGGAATTAGGAGGATAGAGTAGTGGTCAGATTTACCAAATGGAGGGCGAAGGAGAGCTTTGTACGCTTCTGTGTGTGTAGAGTACAGGTGATCTATAATTGTTTTCCCTCTGGTTGCACATTTAACATGTTGATGGAAATTTGGTAGAACTGATTTAAGTTTCCCTGCATTAGTCTCCGGCCACTAGGAGCACCACCTCTGGGTGAGTGGTTTCCTGTTTGCTTATTTCCTTATACAGCTGACTGAGTGCGGTCTTAGTGCCAGCATCTGTCTGTGGTGGTAAATAAACAGCCACGAAAAGTTTAGCTGAAAACTCTCTTGGCAAGTAGTGTGGCTGCAATTTATCCCAATATACTCCACTTCAGGTGAGCAAAATCTAGAGACTTCCTTAGATTTCGTGCAAAAGCTGTTGTTTACAAAAATGCACAGACCACCCCCCCTTGTCTTACCGGAGTGTGCCGTTCTATTTTGCCGGTGCAGTGTGTATCCCGCTAGCTGAATATCCATGTCGTCATTCAGCCACGATTCCCGTGAAACATGGGATATTACAGTTTTTGATGTCCCGTTGGTAGGATATTCGTGATCGTACCTTGTCTAGTTTATTCCCAGACGAACTGAGGCTGTTCTGACGGCAAAGGGGGGGTGTAACTCACAGTAGGTTGGTGGCACCTTATTTGAGGACAGGCTCATGGTAATGGCTGGAGCGGAATTAGCTGAATGGTAGCAAATACATAAAACACAGTTTCTAGGTGTTTGATGCCATTCCATTTGCTCCGTTCCAGGCATTGTTATGAGCTATCCTCCCCTCAACAGCCTCCACTGGTGCAACTCAATATTAGGAAGGTGTTCTTAATGTTTTGTATACTCAGTTTATGCTCATTGTATTATATAAAATACAGTAGATGGCCGATGGTGGTGAGTGAGATGAGTCAGTCACACTGGATTACACATTAGCCTAGCATGTTAGCGAGATCTCCCTCTTGAGCTAACCCACGCTCGCTCTCTAAAGCTAACTGTCACGATGAGCCGCTCAGCCTTTTGCGGAGTGTGTAGGTTGGGCTCTAAAACCCTCTGGATTTTGGAGTAGAACAGAGGCACATACTCCTACACACACACCCACATATACAGAACAGAGGCACAAACTCATCATCCTACTCCTAAGAGGTAAGGTATTGTGGTGTAGGTGGGAGAATGGCTGGGTTCATATTTAAGAGAGTCCTTTATTTTTTACATTAAAAAAATATATATACACAATACTAGTCAAAAGTTTGGACACACCTACTCATTCAAGGGTTTTTCTTTATTTCTACATTGTAGAATCATTTTTCCCCCCTGCAAGAGTATTTATTGACTTAAATTGGAGATAATGGTAAAAGGAAGTGCCTGTACACAGAAGCCACATTTACTACTTAAACAAAATTGAAGTGATATATATATATATACACACACACACACACACACACACACACACACACACACACACACACACACACACACACACACACACACACACGAGAGAAATTATGGCTTTACATTAAGCGCCCTTTCCAAACAGTGAAAAAAATATAACAATTCAACCAACTACATTACTCCGCTGCTCCATCCTCAGGTGTTGGTTCATACTGCAGAAGCCTCTTTCTGAGTTCTTTGTTTTCCTCCATGAGCAGATCACACTTCTGCTGTAGCTC
Source organism: Oncorhynchus tshawytscha (assembly GCF_018296145.1). Lineage (NCBI taxonomy): Eukaryota > Metazoa > Chordata > Actinopteri > Salmoniformes > Salmonidae > Oncorhynchus > Oncorhynchus tshawytscha. The sequence continues at coordinate 28,008,163 of NC_056456.1, read as the reverse complement.
AGATAGCCCCAAACGGAGGGCCTCGGCATCTGCTGTCTCCACACCAGCAACACCAAGGTGATGCTTTGGAAAGTTGAAAGAATTATTAGGTTTCTCTGTCTCTTCGTATAGGGCCACCAAGACATTGGGGAGTGTCAAGAACACCCGCTTTTTCAAGATACCTTCGAAATTGTCCCCACTTAGATTCAGAACCTCTGTAATAAGACATTATGCCTGGCGACCAAATATGTTGTGTTATGAAGTTAGGTAAAACTATCTACAGCTGGAAAGATTTATCATTGTAGAATAATAGTGAAGACATCAAAACTATGAAATAACATATGGAATCATGTAGTAACCAAACAAATCAAAATATATTTTATATTTGAGATTCTTCAAAATTAGCCACCCTTTGCCTTGATGGCAGTTTTGCACACTCTTGGCATTCTCTCAACCAGCTTCATGAGGTAGTCACCTTGGAATGCATTTCAATTAACAGGTGTTAAAAGTTCATTTGCTTCCCAAATTGTGTCAAGTTGGCTGGATGTCGTTTGGATGGATGACCATTCTTGATACACACAGGAAACTGTTGAGTGTGAAAAACCCAGCAGCGTTGCAGTTCTGGCACCTACTACCATACCCCAGTATGTGTGCCTTTGAGTCAACCCCTCAAAGGCACACATAAACAATCCATGTCTCAAGGCATACAAAACCTTCTTTAACCTGTCTTCTCCTCTTCATCTACACTTATTGAAGTGGATTTAACAAGATACATCAATAAGGGATCATAGCTTTCACCTGGATTCACTTGGTCAGTCTATGTCATGGAAAGAGCAGGTGTTCATAATGTTTTGTACACTCAGCGTAGGTCAACGCTGTCAGTTCGGTGGTGGTGCACTCATAGGAGAGGTCATTGGATCAGTGATCACTCACTCATTACACAGGACAGTAAATGAGTGGTCCTATTGATGTCATTTGACAGGTCAGTATATATGAGTGGTCCTATTGAGGTCATTAGACAGGTCAGTAAATATGAGTGGTCCTATTGAGGTCATTAGACAGGTCAGTATATATGAGTGGTCCTATTGAGGTCATTAGACAGGTCAGTATATATGAGTGGTCCTATTGAGGTCATTAGACAGGTCAGTAAATATAAGTGGTCACACGGAGGTCATTAGACAGGTCAGTAAATATGAGTGGTCCTATTGAGGTCATTAGACAGGTCAGTAAATATGAGTGGTCACACGGAGGTCATTAGACAGGTCAGTAAATATGAGTGGTCATGTTGAGGTCAGTTGGTCACTCACCATGACACTTGGCGCAGGGGTCTTTCTCATACTCTAGCAGCTCTGCCGACCGGCTGCGAACGCTGGTGGACCTCCGCAGTCCCCCGCCATCACGCAGGCGGGCCGCCTCCTCCTTGGCGTACACACCGAGCTCCTGTGTGTAACGCCCATACATCTGAACAAGAGGGGTGGGGAAGGAGAAAGAGAGAGATAATATTATTCATTTTCAAGTATTCAAAGGGACCCTCATTATTCTCAACCAGCTCCTGAGTCCTGTTTAATATAATACATTAATCCATGGGAGAAAGAAGGACAGAGGGGGGAGAAGAGGGGGAGGTCAAGAGAAAGTTAGAGACAGAGAGGGGAAGGAATGAGAAATAGCAGTTGCATTTCAATAGTATTAAAAAGCAGGGGTGTCCAACTCACTCCGCGGACAGCAGGGTGCCTGCAGGTTTTTGTTTTTTACTTTCAACCTAGACAACCAGGTGAGTGGAGCTCATTACTAATCAGTGAGGGTAATTCATCAATCAAGCACAAGGGAGGAGTGAAAATCCGCAGACACTTGGCCCTCCGTGAAATTAGTTTGTCACGTTGTCTAAAGGAATATCTAAAAAAAATAAAAATATGAAAGAGAGGGGACAAGAATAGGAAGCAACTTCATACTATTGAGATGGATCAAAAGAGGACAAGTATACCATTAATCAATTTCAAAATATTCAAACGTATCCATTTGATAGAAACAATTCCTAGGTGCTGATCGCTCCCTAGAGCCAAACAAGCTATCAATGAGCTGCACCTGCCAGGCCCTGACTGATTAACTACCCAGTAATGCCTTCCAGGCCCTGACTGACTAACTACCCAGGGATGGCTTCCAGGCCCTGACTGATTAACTACCCAGGGATAGCTTCCAGGCCCTGACTGATTAACTACCCAGGGATGCCTTCCAGGCCCTGACTGATTAACTACCCAGGGATGCCTTCCAGGCCCTGACTGATTAACTACCCAGGGATGCCTTCCAGGCCCTGACTGATTAACTACCCAGGGATGCCTGCCAGGCCCTGACTGATTGATGGTGACAGCTCGACTCTTAACGAGGAGGGGCGGGGGCATCTGCCAAACAAACATACTCAATCAGGTATAAAAGCCTCAGCGAGCCCTGACCAAGTCCTGTAGATATGATTGTGTAGTATAATGGCATCATCATCAGCAAGGTGTGTAGTTGTGTTGCTGGCTGTGTTTGTGCACTGCAGTAGTGCAAATACTTGGAGAATGCTACTACAGAAGCACCAGGCTCCAGTTGTTCAGCAGGCCCAGAAGGTGAGGCAGCAACCTCCAACCAGGCCAGTAACATATGACCAGCAGGCCAAGAAGCTGAAAAACCTACCCCAGTGGCCACCTCAGTGGGTTACCCAGGGACCTGATGCCACAACTCCTATTGAGAAATGCCAAGTGAAAGCGGAAGAGCGACTTACTTGTGGTGTCCCTGATCTTACTCTTGCTCAATGTGAGGCAATCAACTGCTGCTTTGATGAGTGGCGGTGCTACTATGGGAAAGCAGGTGACTGTTTTGGCTTTTCCCTTCATTTATTTTACAATTTGCATATCCTTTGTATTTGCTCCTGCCTAGCTTGTAAGACTTCCATTTATGGAGTTATATAAGTGCCAACATGTGTTGTGAATTAAATGTTCTGTTGGCTCTATCATGACTTTCTAGAGTGGCACATGAGTAATTACTCATATCCTTTCTGTGCCCACTCCTTCCTCAGTGACTGTACAGTGCACCAGAGATGGTCAGTTTGTTGTTGTGGTGGCCAGGGATGCCACTCTGCCCAACCTGGACCTTGATACCATCAGTCTGCTTGGACCGCAAGATGCACTCTGTAAGCCTGTTGGCACCACTAAAGCCTTTGCCATATACCAGTTCCCTGTCACAGCCTGTGGCACCACTCTCATGGTGGGTAAATATCTTTCTCAATGTAAATCTTGACCATCTAGTAAGTGTTTTATGAACCCAATCCATTGTTTTCAATTTAGGCCTTGGTCAATGCTGCTGGGGTTCTATTCTGCCTGGCAGTTTGAGTCCTCTCAACTGGTGTGTGTGTGTGTCCCTCAGAGTTAGTCCCAGAGTAACAGTTTAAAAGTTCTGGATTTTATGATCTAAATGAATTAACAGAATTTGATTAGTCCCATTCCAAATCCATTATTTGTCTGTTTTTAGGAATTTAATCCCATCTGATAGAAAAATAATAATCTAGAGAATGCAGGGCCCTGCATTAATTTAACCCTCCTATTCATTTCATGTTAATTGTGTTCTGTCCAAAATGACTGACACATTATAGCTGATTATAAATCTATAATGTTATCACCATTCCCTAACCAGAAACCGTGGATTGATGGCAGCATTCGTGTGAAACTGAAGGCACGAACCACTGCTTTTAATCAGGGCAAGGTGTGGTGTCTGGTAACATGACTGAATACAAACAGTGCAGCTATTCCCTCCGCAAGGCTATCAAACAAGCTAAGCGCCAGTACAGAGACAAAGTAGAATCTCAATTCAACGGCTCAGACACAAGAGGCATGTGGCAGGGTCTACAGTCAATCACGGACTACAGGAAGAAACCCAGCCCAGTCACGGACCAGGATGTCTTGCTCCCAGGCAGACTAAATAACTTTTTTGCCCGCTTTGAGGACAATACAGTGCCACTGACACGGCCTGCAACGGAAACATGCGGTCTCTCCTTCACTGCAGCCGAAGTGAGTAAGACATTTAAACGTGTTAACCCTCGCAAGGCTGCAGGCCCAGACGGCATCCCCAGCCGCGCCCTCAGAGCATGCGCAGACCAGCTGGCCGGTGTGTTTACGGACATATTCAATCAATCCCTATACCAGTCTGCTGTTCCCACATGCTTCAAGAGGGCCACCATTGTTCCTGTTCCCAAGAAAGCTAAGGTAACTGAGCTAAACGACTACCGCCCCGTAGCACTCACATCCGTCATCATGAAGTGCTTTGAGAGACTAGTCAAGGACCATATCACCTCCACCCTACCTGACACCCTTGACCCACTCCAATTTGCTTACTGCCCAAATAGGTCCACAGACGATGCAATCTCAACCACACTGCACACTGCCCTAACCCATCTGGACAAGAGGAATACCTATGTGAGAATGCTGGTCATCGACTACAGCTCGGCATTCAACACCATAGTACCCTCCAAGCTCGTCATCAAGCTCGAGACCCTGGGTCTCGACCCCGCCCTGTGCAACTGGGTACTGGACTTCCTGACGGGCCGCCCCCAGGTGGTGAGGGTAGGCAACAACATCTCCTCCCCGCTGATCCTCAACACTGGGGCCCCACAAGGGTGCGTTCTGAGCCCTCTCCAGTACTCCCTGTTCACCCACGACTGCGTGGCCATGCACGCCTCCAACTCAATCATCAAGTTTGCGGACGACACAACAGTGGTAGGCTTGATTACCAACAACGACGAGACGGCCTACAGGGAGGAGGTGAGGGCCCTCGGAGTGTGGTGTCAGGAAAATAACCTCACACTCAACGTCAACAAAACTAAGGAGATGATTGTGGACTTCAGGAAACAGCAGAGGGAACACCCCCATCCACATCGATGGAACAGTAGTGGAGAGGGTAGCAAGTTTTAAGTTCCTCGGCATACACATCACAGACAAACTGAATTGGTCCACTCACACAGACAGCATCGTGAGGAAGGCGCAGCAGCGCCTCTTCAACCTCAGGAGGCTGAAGAAATTCGGCTTGTCACCAAAAGCACTCAAACTTCTACAGATGCACAATCGAGAGCATCCTGGCGGGCTGTATCACCGCCTGGTATGGCAACTGCACCGCCCTCAACCGTAAGGCTCTCCAGAGGGTAGTGAGGTCTGCACAACGCATCACCGGGGGCAAACTACCTGCCCTCCAGGACACCTACACCACCCGATGCTACAGGAAGGCCATAAAGATCATCAAGGACATCAACCACCCGAGCCACTGCCTGTTCACCCCGCTGTCATCCAGAAGGCGAGGTCAGTACAGGTGCATCAAAGCTGGGACCGAGAGACTGAAAAACAGCTTCTATCTCAAGGCCATCAGACTGTTAAACAGCCACCACTAACATTGAGTGGCTACTGCCAACACACTGTCAATGACACTGACTCTACTCCAGCCACTTTAATCATGGGAATTGATGGGAAATGATGTAAATATATCACTAGCCACTTTAAACAATGCTACCTTATATAATGTTACTTACCCTACATTGTTCATCTCATATGCATACGTTGATACTGTACTCTATCATCGACTGCATCCTTATGCAATACATGTATCACTAGCCACTTTAACTATGCCACTTGGTTTACATATCTCATATGTATATACTGTACTCGATATCATCTACTGTATCTTGCCTATGCTGCTCTGTACCATCACTCATTCATATATCCTTATGTACATATTCTTTATCCCCTTACACTGTGTATAAGACAGTAGTTTTTTTGGAATTGTTAGTTAGATTACTTGCTCGTTATTACTGCATTGTCGGAACTAGAAGCACAAGCATTTCGCTACACTCGCATTAACATCTGCTAACCATGTGTATGTGACAAATAAAATTTGATTTGACCTGATGTGTTTTTATTCATTTAAGTTCTTGTGAACATTACAAGTTTTGAATTCTATTTGCGGCCTGTGGGCCTCATTGACTAAAAAAAAAGCATAATTTATGGATAATGTTGACTATCAAATTCTCATAGAAACAGTGCTAATTATAGACTACTTTGTCAATTTTTTTATCAAGGACATTTGTTTTGATACGGTTTCACATTTTTTAAAATAGTGGCACAAAATAACCTGTTCCAGGTTAACACTGACATGATAGTAAAAGGATGAGAACTTTACCATAATACAAAATGAATGTCTGAACACATTAACAGAATGTGAACAGTGTTTTTTTTCTTTAATCAATGGTTCCGTTGTGTGTTCTCATGCACATGTTGGACAATATGTGGTTGTTGCATGTGCCTTGCAAATATATGCACTGCATTTATGGTACATGCTGCTCGTTATGACATCTCTTGGTGCACACAGATTGCACCTCTTCCTTCTGTCTCTGGCAGCTGTAGCTCTTGCTTCTTGCCCTTGTATCTCTCACCAATCCAGCAAAGGCTGGTGTTGGTGCAAGGTATTTGCCTTTGAATGGAATAGTCTCCTCTTGAAGAATTTCCCTGCTTCCAGCCTCGTTTTAGGCCGACACAGCCTGGATGTTGAAGACCATGGGCCAACGTGCCGTCATCCTCTTAGTATGTAACCTGAGTGCAACAATCCGTGAATAAAATGAGTACATACAAGTGATACGTCATACTAACTTGAGAAATTTCTTAAGTGTTTTAATTTATCACATCTAAAACATATACATATTGAAATGAATAGAATTGACTCCATATTGTTCACAAATTCAATGAGAATTTTGCCAAACATCTCTTATTGTGCAGCTTAAACAATCTGGTAAGGGGGAAAAAGTACATGAGATTTCAAAGATGATAACATACCTTATCAAGGTTGTCAACTCCCACTTGGTTCCTGTTGTAATCCAGCACAGTGACATCCCTGTGCAATTGTCATCAGGAGCACTTTTTTTCCTTTGGGCAGTAGGGCACAAGTGTTGGTGAAGGCATATTTAGAGGAAAAACAATCCCTGTCCTTGGTAGTAAGGCGGGAGGTAACTCGGGCTTGTTCCTTCTGACTGTCCCCACATAGTCATTTTTTTTGGAGCAGCTCCTGACCAAGAGCATATGAGGGGACGAAATTGTCACATGTTGTGCCCCTGGAGACCTTCAGTCACTTCCAGGACCACCTGGTTTCCCTGGTTCCTTTCAGGAACACCATCAGCAGGTTTCCCGGCGTAAACCCTGCATCTTCCAGGCGTAACTTGTCCTGGCATCACATGCTGCCCAGATCTTTAGTCCATATTTAGATGGCTTGCTTGGCATTTTCGATCAGGAACACCACAGGTGTACAAAAGTTTTTTTTTTTAACACAATTTAATCATCAATGCCCTGTGTGGACAAAGTCATGGAACCTTATGACAATCAGATTTAAATTAATTACATTTTTCAAAGAACTTGTAAATCAGTCCAATTCAACAGGCAAAGCCTGGATGTTAGACCCATTGGCCAATGCTGAATGTTATGTTTTGTCCATTGCAGGAGGAAAGTGGCTATGTGGTCTATGAGAACAAGATGATATCTTCCTATGAAGTGGAGCTTGGACCTCGAGGCTCAATCACTAGAGACAGCCACTTTGAGTGAGTCTTCCCTCATGAAATGAAGTTCCCTTTGGCCAATTCCACTTGAGGCTTAAGTGAAATGGCCAGTACAATATTTTTAGAATTCTTTTCATACTGAATTATTTCTTAAAGGCATTTTTCTGTTAGTATCATTGATTCACAGCTTGAGTCAGAATGTACTAGCCCACCCTCAGTCTGTGGAACAACACAGTTCTGGCCTTTACATCACTGTCAACATGTTTTCTTCTAGGCTGCAGTTCCAGTGTAAGTACTCTGACACTGCGGTGGAGTTTTTGGTGGTTGAGGTGAATGCTCTTCCTCCCCCTGCTCCGGTCACTGCTACTGGACTTGTCCGAGTAGAGCTCCGACTGGCCAGCGGACAATGTTACAATAAGGGATGTGTGGAAGGTAAACTGGAGAAATGGTTTTAGAAGATAAAAAATCTTGCTGTGATAGCTTATCCCAGACCGGAAATTGCTTTGTCATACAAGGGGTGGGTGCAGGCTTTGACTAAAGCCAAACTAACACCTGATTCTACAAATCCTAGTATTAAGTTCCAGCTTTGTTGCAGCCGATGGGTTACTACTTAGGTGGAACAAATGCCTGTTCCAACAATCTGTTTAAGATGGCCAGCACTGTTCTGAAACTGCTGCACTTCAGCTTTTTCTGTGAATGCTACCCTTTGTCCACAGAAGTGGAAGCCTACAGGTCCTACTACAGTGAGGCAGACTACCCAGTTGCCAAGCTCCTGAAGGATCCAGTGTATGCAGAGGTTCACATCTTGGGGAGGACCGACTCTAACCTGGTCCTGAATCTGGACTACTGCTGGGCCACCTCCACCCCCAGCCCCCTCAGCTTGCCCAAGTGGGACCTCCTGGTTGATGGGTAACTAGAGAAACAAGATGGTTACCTTGCTACTTGATGTGTTAGATCAATGTTCAACTGGTGCTTACATGTAACCTGTAAACTAACTGCAATCTTCCAACCAGGGTTTCTGGAATTGTCCCACCTTATTCCTAACAATTATTTTCTCCAGGTGTCCGTACCAGGATGACCGTTACCTGACCAATGTAATCCCCGTGGATGGCTCCTCTGGCCTTGAGTTCCTGACCCACTACAAACGCTTCACGGTCAAGATGTTCACCTTTGTGGATGCAGACACTTTGGCCCCTTTGAAGGACAGGGTACTGTACTTTATTACAGCAGGAGTACTCTAATCAGGGTCTCATGGTCTTCTGCTGTTTTCACCCTGGTACTTGATGGATTTGCCAGGAAGTCTGCCCTAAAGGCTGAATCTGTCACTATGTTGAAAAGCAGTGCTGCTAACCTCAGAACAGTTTGACATGGCCTTGGTTTAAATGGCTAATGTAGTTGATACATTTAACGTTTGCTTTCGATCAGGTTTTCATCCACTGTAGTACAGAGGTGTGCCACCCTACTAGGACCCACTCCTGTCAACAGAGCTGCAACAGGCAAAGTAAGTATTTTTTTTGTATCTTCCAGTTGGCGTTGATGTACAACTTGCTGTTCATCATGCCTCATTTTGTAAAGGTGCCATTGACCCTGGTCATATAGGGCGATGGGCTGTATATGCCTTGGCTCCATCCCAGCATGAGAATGCAATAGCTATACCTTTGACCAGGGTTGGTGACTGTAAATGCTAATTTTGTGAATCAAGTTGGGCTTTAGGGCCTTAGTGTCAAGCCTCATGATCTCCTGTTGCTCCATTAGGGAGAGATGTGGCTGCAGTGAATTCTGTGGCTGGCGAGACCGTGGTGTCCAGTGGGGAGCTCATTCTGACCTGACCATAACTACCTTCCACCTGTCAGGCCTGAAGAAATACTTCTGATCTACTTCAGCTTGGGATGAAGGCCTCACTCTTTGACCTTGTAGCATACACACAATACATATTGTGACTTGTAATCCTTTGGCTTGTTTAATACAATGCTTGACTTTGAAATATCTGAGTTATGACTTAACTAGAGAATTCTTTCTACATTTTGAGTGGAGGCTTGTTGCTCTAAAATCTAGTTCTGGCATCCTTTCAATAACCTTGGCTGTCTGCTTTCACCAGATATCTTGACATCTACATGCCACTAGCATTTCATATAAGGGTAATTTGTCAATGCCTTCACTAATTCAGGAATAATTTCTAAGCTAATGCAAGAAATGGAAACAATTTCTGTAACCACTGACCTACAGTATGTGGAGGGTAGCTTCACATGTGCTGTGTCCTGGCATCGGCTGAGACCAAGCAAAGGGAACGCTCTACGAGCGGACTATATTTGAATAAGTGACATGTCTAACAGGGTGATTCAGTATAGCAGAGGTGGCTTGAGGGCAAGATCCTGCAGATTATAATATTAGGGGTCATGTGGAGAGGGATGTCTATGGAGAGCCTACTGTACCTGCCCTAGCATCTGGCTTTCACATATGTACCCTCCCACTGCATTTGACCACACTACCTAATCTCACATGACTGCACCTACACAGGTCATCCTTTCATCACCTATTGCCTGGTGTCTTAATGTTGACGTGTTCTATGCAACCTGTGTACAGTTCATTTGGTCAGTGCAGTCCCTTTCAGTATGTAGAGCATTATTGCATGGAACTCCCAACTCAAATGAACAGCAACCCTGGTTTCATAACCTCTCCCCTATTTGACCGTGTACTCGTATGTAGGCCACATGTGCCTTTTAAATTGATCTGTCCTTGAGCTGTTTAATGTTCTGTAATGTGAGGACCCCAGGAACAGCTGCTGCTTTAGCAACAGCTAATGGGGATCCTAATAAAACCCAATCTCTGCAACCTGTATAAACACAAGTTCATATGGTCAGTGCAGTCCCTTCATCTCTGAACCCCCCCCCGCTCTGTTCACACTACTCTCCCTTTCTAAGTAGTGAAGCCAGACTCCGTTCTCTCTACAATCCCTATCGGCTCTTCAGCTACCATCACTTAACGCGATCATTTGTCTTTACCACTTGATGGGCGTCACGATTCCTCCTGAATCCCTTTGTGCTCACTAAGGCAGGTGAGGTACAGAGGGAAGCTGGGCAGCCCTGGCTTGTCTGAAAGGGGGAGTATTTCAGTTTGTCAATGTAAACATGTTTTCCATGCCATTAAAGCCCATTGTGTTTTCCAACAGCCCATCTCATAACTTTACTACCATCCACTCCTTCTTCCCATAGCTCCCATTTAACTGAAGCAGCTCCACCTAGCACACTGCAATACCTCCTCCAACCCAAGCCCACTGTGTAAACAGCCAGTTACAACCTGACAACACACTGGCTGACGTTTGTGGAAACACGTATGTGAGAGTTGACGTAGGAAGTTTACATATGCCTTAGAAAAATAAATGTAAACTAATTTTTCACCATTCCTGACATTTAATCCTAGTAAATGATCCTGTCTTAGGTCAGGATCACCACCTTTAAGAATGTGAAATGTCAAAATAAGTGATTTCTTTCATCACATTCCCAGTGGGGGCAGAAGTTTACATGCACTCAATTAGTATTTGGTAGCATTGCCTTTACATTGTTTAACTTGGGTCAAATGCTTCGGGTAACCTTCTACAAGCTTCCCACAAGTTGAATGAATTTTGGCCCATTCCTCCTGACAGAGCTTGTGTAACGGAATCGGGTTTGTAGGCCTCCTTGCTCGCACATGCTTTTTCAGTTGTGCCCACACATTCTGTAGAATTGAGGTCAGTGCTTTGTGATGGCCACTCCAATACCTTGACTTTGTTGTCCTTAAGCCATTTTGCCACAACTTTGGAAGTATGCTTGGGGTCATTGTTAATTTGGAAGACCCATTTGTGACCAAGCTTTAACTTCCCAACTGTCTTCATGTTGCTTCAATATATCCACAATTTCCTTATGTCATGATGCCATCTTTTGTGAAGCGCATCAGTCCCTCCTGCAGCAAAGCGCCCCAACATGACGCTGCCACCCCCGTGCTTCACGGTTGGAGGGTGTTCTTCGGCTTGCAAGCCTCTCCCTTTTTCCTCCAAACATAATGGTCATTATGGCCAAACAGTTTAATTTTTGTTTCATCAGACCAGAGGACATTTCTCCAAGAACGATCTTTGTCCCCATGTGCAGTTTGCAAACCGTAGTCTGGCTTTTTTTAATGGCGGTTTTGGAGCAGTCACTTTCTTGTCATGTAGATATAAACTCAGCAAAAAAATAAGCCTCTTACTGTCAACTGCATTTATTTTCAGCAAATGTAACATGTGCAAATAATTGTATGAACATAAGATTCAACAGACATAACTGAACAAGTTCCACTGTGACTAACAGAAATGGAATTGTGTCCCTGAACAAAGGGGGATCAAATCAAAAGTAACAGTCAGTTGGTGGCCACACCAGATACTGCAGTGCATCTCATGGACTGCACTAGATTTGTTAGTTCTTGCTGTGAGATGTTATCCCACTCTTCCCCAATTTCTGGGGGGAATGGCCCTAGCCCTCACCCTCCAATCCAACCGGTCCCAGACGTGCTCAATAGGATTGAGATCCGGACTCTTCGCTGGCCATGGCAGAACACTGACATTCCTGTCTTGCAAGAAATCACGCACAGAACGAGCAGTATGGCTGGTGGTATTGTCATGCTGGAGGGTCATGTCAGGATGAGCCTGCAGGAAGGATACCACGTGAGGGAGAAGAATGTCTACCCTGTAACGCACGTCGTTGAGAACGCCTGCAATGACGACAAGCTCAGTCCGATGATGCTGTGACACTGCCCCAGACCATGACGGACCCTCTACCTCAATCGATCCCGCTCCAGAGTACAGGCCTCGGTGTAAAGCTCATTCCATCGACGATAATCGGGAATCCGACCATCAGCCTTGATACAAAACTGTGACTCATCAGTGAAGAGCACTTTTTGCCAGTCCTGTCTGGTCTAGTGACGGTGGGTTTGTGCCCATAGGCGAAGTTGTTGCCTTTAATGTCTGGTGAGGACCTGCCTTACAACAGATCTACAAGCCCTCAGTCCAGCCTCTCTCAGCCTATTGCGGACAGTCTGAGCACTGATGGAGGGTTTGTGCGTTCCTGGTGTAACTCGGGCGGTTGTTGCCATTCTGTACCTGTCCCGCAGGTGTAATGTCCGGATGTACCGATCCTGTGCAGGTGTTACACATGGTCTGCCACTGCGAGGATGATCAGCTGTCCGTCCTGTCTCCCTGTAGCGCTCTCTTAGGCGTCTCACATTACGGACATTGCAATTTATTGCCCTGGCCACATCTGCAGTCCTCATGCCTCCTTGCAGCATGCCTAAGGCACGTTCATGCAGATGAGCAGGGACCCTGGGCATCTTTCTTTAGGTGTTTTTTTAGGGTCAGTAGAAAGGCCTCTTTAGTGTCCTAAGTTTTCAGAACTGTGACCTTAATTGCCTACCATCTGTAAGCTGTTAGTGTCTTAACGGCCATTCCACAGGTGCATGTTCATTAATTGTTCATTGAACGCGCATTGGAAACAGTGTTTAAACCCTTTACAATGACGATCTGAAGTTATTTGGATTTTTACCAATCATCTTTGAAAGACAGGGTCCTGAAAAAGGGATGGGGGGAAAAAGAGTTTCGGACACGTTTTACTGTGGCATTAGATACTTTTGTTTCCTCCAGCATCTTCACAAGGTTCTTTGCTTTTGTTCTGGGATTGATTTGCACCTTTCGCACCAAAGTACATTAATCTCTAGGAGACAGAACGCGTCTCCTTCCTGAGTGGTATGACGGCTGCGTGGTCCCATTGTTTATACTTGCGCACTTGTTTGTACAGATGAATGTGGTACCTTCAGGCGTTTAGAAATTGCTCCCAAGGATGAACCAGACTTGTGGAGGTCTACAATATTTTTCCTGAGGTCTTGGCTGATTTCTTTTGATTTTCCCATGATGTCAAAGAGGCACTGAGTTTGAAGGTATGCCTTGAAATACATCCACAGGTACACCTCCAATTGACTCAGGCTAATTGACATTTATCAGAAGCTTTTTAAAGCCATGACATTTTCTGGAATTTTCCAAGCTGTTTACTTGCACAGTCAACTTGGTGTATGTAAATTTCTGACCCACTGGAATTGTGATACATATGTAAGTTAAATAATCTGTCTGTAAACAATTGTTGGAAAAATTACTTGTGTCATGCACGAAGTAGATGTCCTAACCGGCTTAACAAACTATAGTTTTGGCAACAAGAAATTTGTGGAGTGGTTGTAAAACTAGGTTTAATGACTCCAGCGTATGTGTAGGCTAAATGATAATGAACATACCTTTCCAGTCCCACTCACGCATGCACATGCACGCGTGTGTGATATTAATATTGCCTGTCAGTGGCCCCATCCTGGGCTTGTGAGAACTCAGAGGCCATCTGGAGCATGGCCCCCTGGGATAGCGGCAGATGGACTGGAAGAACTGTGGTCACCACGCAGGGTACCACAGATTACCACAGATTACCTGACACGTCATCAGGTTAAAAAAACAATGGTATAGCAACTTTAAGATTACTGGCAACACCACAGCAGTGCTTCCTCTACCGTTACTTTGGCAAGGTGCACACCTGGTTCAACTAGTATTCATCAGGTCCTCTTCATTAGATAGACATAACTGCTGTAGTCAGTCTTGATTATTTGAATTAGGAGTGTTAGTACTGGGTTTGAACAAAACCCTCCACAATACGGGTCCATAAAAGAGCAGAAAAAACACTAATGACGTCCCACTGCTGTAATCTAATCATCAAAACACAGCTACATATTACTATGTACTGAAACTCAGAGTAGTGCAGCTTACCCAAAACACTCAGGGCTCGAGGGACAGGCTTGGGATATCGAATTAGTAGGAAGAGAGCTTTGACTGTCTGAAGATCTGCTTTAATACAGGTAATGGATGCTGGGGTTGGAGTACTGTAGTTATCATATGAGTCAGCTAGAGTGAACACACACACACGGACGCACACAGTCACACACAAACCCATGCATGCACGCACAAACACCAGCATATCGTCAGCATTCACACACACACACCATCATCCTATTAGTGGTTCTGTCTCCAACCATGAGGCCAGGAATGTTGTCAGAGATTAAAACATCTTACTGGGAGGCTGTCATGAGTTTACCTGTAGGGGGGGTTTCATTTCCATCAAAAACACTCCAGGAAAGCATCATTGCCTTTAGGAACATAACCTCTTTTGGCCTTTTTAATACACATTTTGTAATCACCAGTCCTTGTTTTTTTTAATCTATTTTATTATGTACTTGAGCTGCGGTCTCTTTTCTGCAACACAAATAAATGTCATTACTTTAACGGTCAGAGCTTTAATGCTGGATGGACTCCCTAATGCTGACTGTGAAACTTATTACAACAAAGTAGTCAATGCAAGCAACTAACCCTTTTTTTCCCCCCCCTCAGACATCACTGCACGCGCGATAGAACAGCAGAATATGCACAGATTGTTTGGGGACCACACTGCTCCACACACCTCTCCATCGGTTTGTTCACAAAACAAAAACAATAGCAAAGATGCTGGGGTGGACAATGGTGCTGTTTCCCCTAATGCGAATACCATAAAACCTAAACATAAAGTCATAAAATGTGAGCCTGGGCCAGGTCTTACAAAAAAACAACACAGCCCCATAGAATGACCTAAGCAGGAAGTTGAAATTTTAATTATTTTCCAATCGTTTCGTTCTGTACAGAACCATTTTTTTCCTGCGCTATTCCACTGTTCCGACCAGCAAAATAAAATTATAAACTGGTTTGAAACTCCAAAAAAGTACAGATTTATATCTTTCCTTTCTATTCCTTTTCAAACCTCTGAATTTGTATTTATTTTTACATTTAGCTCAACATAATTACTTCACCAATTAGTATGGCTAGAGCAGCTTGCTATGGAGCGGGTAAGCAATTTAATCTGTACAGGAAAGTTAAGAGCAAATTGTATTTTGCCTTAACTGCATGGTTTAATGATAATGAAAGACCAGTGTTGCCAACTTAGACTGTCGCTATATTTAACGAGTATTCAGACCCCTCTAGCGACACATTTTCAAAATAGCGACTTCTCAATGTGGGGCCCACCCGGTCCGAAAGCACTCACAGGCTGCCCAGTCCTCACGCAGCAGTCCCTCCCAGCTGCATTCAGAGCAGGAGATGTTCACCCCTCCGCGTCCAGACTGAAAATGAATTGCGCATGCGGGAAGCCACCTCTGGCTGATCCCGCCCTGGTTTACATGTAATTATTTATTTATTTTTACCTGGATTAGGGCCAGACTAGTTACCATAATTTTCTCACATTGCCATTGACAGTTTTTATTCTGTTCTCTCTTTTTGGTCCATTTAGATTGTAAACCTTTTTTTGTAATGGTTAAAAAATGTTCATGTTTTACTGTGACTTGTTGTAGGACCATAAAGTTAAAAACCAAATTAAGAAAACTAAACGATAAACTAACTCCGCCAGAGTCTCTTTTGGGTCACTTTTGCCAGATAAAGGAGGGTTGGAATTGTGATATTTAAAAAAACAAGAATTTACAAAGTTCATTTGTAGTTCTAAACATATTTAGGGTGTTTTTTTTAACTCTTTGTCGCTCCCACAACGTGAGATCTCTCTTCTACAGCGTCCATTACAATTACATGCACATTACCAAATAGGCAAATTAAGTGATGTCATTTAGCGGTTTTTATTTTTTAGGGACAGCCAATAGCTACTTTCCTTACTGAGGAGTTGGCAACACTAAGACAAACGCAGGTAGCCTACACACGCCCACACTGGCAGACAGACACTGGAATACGTTTCCACCATAATTTGCAAATAAATAAATAAATCCTACAATGTGATTTTTCTAGATTTTTTTTTTTTTCTAATTTTGTCTGTCATAGTTGAATTGTACCTATGATAAATTACAGGCCTCATCTTTTTAAGTGGGAGAACTTGCACAATTGGTGGCTGACTAAATACTTTTTTGCCCCACTGTACATATCTCCCTGGCATATTACATCGTTTATGCAGCAGCATACAATACATTTTTGGACTCACCTTGTGAAGTGCTCACTTGAACAGTGAGGTGGTGCGGTGGTCCTTCCTGGTCAAATTTTGTCATCCAAGTCTGTCATTCTCTGGATTTATGGTGCTTTCAAGACAACTGGGAACTCGAAGGGAAAAAAACAAGGTTGAATCACGATTATGTCATTGATCTTCAGGTCGTAGCTCTAGAAAGAGGCCGGATTTACAATTCCGAGTTGGATGGCTGTTCAAAACGTATTTTCCCAGTCATTTATTCGTGACTTCCCAGTTGTCTTGAACTCACTGAAATCAAGTTTTCGCAGTTCCGAGTTAATAGTTTTGAGCGCGGCACAAATCATGCTTCATTGACAGCATGGCCAATATTGAATGTTTCTCATTTTAAATTTGAAAAAGAGACCCTTAATCCCAGATTTGGGACCATACAGCCACTCCACTGAATAGCAGGCTAGTGATTGTTAAATTTGCGATTTCCAACTTGTGCAATGGCCGATGAGCACCGATATTATAGATAAAAAGTATCTCTTCATATGATAAGGATTTTACATTAGCTTGTCGACTTTATTCATTATTACTGCTAGCTAAGATTTAGAAAATATGATTTTGACATAGAATTTTCTTGTTCTACCCTTAGACTTGGCAGTAACGTAGTGTCCCCATCAGTGACAAAACACTGAGCCAATCACGGCGCAACGCTCTGTATTTTCTGCAGGCTTGCCACACCACTACAGAAAGCACTGAGCTAGGCTGAAACACTTGCATTTTGGAGCTGCTTTACTCAAGAAAACAAAAAGAGACCATGTTTGTATGTAGCTTTACTAACTCAATGATATATATTACTAACTATATGATATATATATTTACATTGTTTGAAAACTGATATGACATGTATTAATGCCAAAATAACATGCAAAACAGGCAAGCCCTGTTTTTGTTCCAAAAATGTGGGTCTTATGTCCAGTGGCGACCCGTCATTCTGTTTTAAGGCATTTGACCTCTAACCTGTGGTGTGTGCCAGAAATGGCCATTCCAGTTATTTCAGGAATCAAACATATGGTGTGTGTGCAGAGACAGGAATGCTGACTATGAGAAGGTAGATTCCCCTGAAGAGAAAGGTGTGTGTGATACAAAGGGATTTAGAGGTGTTTCTCTCTGGGGCGCATCTCCTGCTTATGCTCTAATCACTTGCAATAGTGCGATCACACACATACGCACACTCACCTTGCACGCACACACACAACACAGACTTGCTCCTCATATTCCTATCAATGTGCACACACACACCTTGCTCACACAAACTGGCACGCACACACACGCAGATTGTATTGGGATGCGTCTGCAGTTCTCTGTGGGGTGTTTCTCCAGTTCTGCTTGATCATGACTTTGATCCGTGCAGCAGCCAGAGATCCTCCTGATCCCCCGCTGGCCCTGAGGACAGGAGCCTGCTGCATCTAACATCTGTTCTGACAGAGGCTCACCCCACACGAGACACACAAACAAACTTCTCGAAGGAAGAATGTTTATAACCCTTCAAGACACCATCTGTCTAACCATCCCTCTATCCATCCACCTCATGAGTCATGAGGGGGGGGGGGGTTGTAATAATGTAATAGATTACATGACACAAAAGTATGTGGACACCTGCTCGTCAAACATCGCATTCCAAAATCATGGGCATTAATATGGAGTTTGCTGCTGTAACAGCCTCCACTCTTCTGTGAAGGTTTTCCACTAGATGTTGGAACATTACTGCGGGGAGCTGCTTCCATTCAGCCACAAGAGCATTAGTGAGGTTGGGCACTGATGTTGGGCGATTAGACCTGGCTTGCAGTCGGCGTTCCAATTTTAAAAGTGTTCGACGAGGTGTTCGACGATGTCCCAAAGGTGTTCTATGAGGTTGCGGTCAGGGCTCTGTTTAGGCCAGTGAAATTCTTCCACACCGATCTCGACAAACCATTTCTGTATGGACCTCACTTTGAGCACAGGGGCATTCATGCTGAAACGGGAAAGGACCTTCTCCAAACTGTTGCCAAGTTGGAAGCACAGAATAGTCTAGAATGTCATTGTATGCTGTAACGTTAAGATTTCCCTTCACTGGAACTAGGGGGCCCCAACCATGAAAAACAGCCATAATTGGGGTATCAGTTTGACTTTCAGGCCTGTAGAGTGAAACTCTATACGGTAGCCGAAGGAGAAGAATATACAGACCAGACTTTAGGAGTGGACTACGGGCTTGAAGACTGGCCGGTTTTTCGCAAGGTTGTGTGTCCCGAGCTGAGAGTTATCACAAAGGGGTATAGCGTGTTCACGGGCTACGAGACCTGTTGGGAAGGTACCCCTGACTCCTCAGGAAGAGTATTTCACAGGGTGACAATACAAAGAAAGAATGGACTTCCATGTGGATGCGTGGAGTTGTATATCAGCAACGAGGAAACCCGCAACCAAAACATTTGTGATGGGGATTTTAGGTTGCGCATGCTTATTCATTTTGAAAGTTGGGATCTAATGGAATTGAAGATGCTAGAGTTGTTGGATGCTCTTTTTGTACAGAGCCAACAGCGGCAGAGCATTGTTCAGCTAAGGAAGTGCATAATGTATACGAATCCTGAGGATTATGATTCAAAGGAGCCCCAAGAAGGTACATTCTCAGAAGGGTCAGCCCTCGAAGAAAACTAAGTACGCGGCTGCGTTAACCACGCCCTGATACCCAAAGGACTGGTTCAACAATAAAAGGAGTGCCCATAAAGCCTCCGGTTCTTCATTTCAGCATATACCATGGATATTCATACAACATACCAGGACTCCGATACGTCCTGGGGGCCAGACCCTAAGGACTCTATGCCTCGTAGCCTACCATTCTACCCCCCCAGGCAAGACCCCCGACACTACCTACATGTACACAGCCTGAGGATGTGTTTGATGGGGTGGTCAGTACTATTTTTGTGGACACCATCAAGGCCTCTGTAGCCACACTTTTAGACGTGGTGATTGGAGAGTATATAAGAGAGAGATGCATCGGTTGTGAGATCAATCACCCCAGCCAGCGCCGTCATCTGTGCCTATACAAGCCCCCAAGATACTACTTCTTCAACCATTTTGAGGAGCTGGTGAAAAGACTGTGGTCCTGCAGGTTTATACCTTCGCTGGTCAGAGCCCTGGAGTCTATGGGTCTTGTACAGTCTATTCCCAGAGTTTACGGGGTAACCGAGGCTTTCCTACATGAACTGAAGGCGGCGATCTACATCCACAAGAAACTCAAATCTGACACACCCTGGTGGACGACAACAAATACAGTGAAGCTGTGGTGGCTGATATGATGACTTTCTGGCTCAATAAACCCCAAGAGACCGAGTGACAATACATATGTTATTTAGATGTAAAGCAATGAGTAACTATATGCATACGATGTTAGAGAGAATAAATAAAACATTTATTTTGAGAGAACTTACAAATGTTATGCCTCAAATTATTGAAAATAAAGTGAACAATGTATCGTTCTACACAACACCTGGGCTAATGCAGAGCGTGTGCTAAAAATGGAGCAAATCTTGAATCATGTACGACATACGGGCGAGAGTCTACAATGGACACATGGTATCCCATCTTGTGGATGATTCTAGAAACAGCCTTGTCTAAGATTTTACTTTGTTTGAAAGACCTTTTAATTGTAACATGTATCATATTTGTTTATATACTTATATTGCGGATGTGTGTGTGTTAAAAATTCAGCGACACAAGCCTGTAAATCTAAACCAAATATACAAGGTGTTGCATGCTGGGATCGTTGAGAAAACGGGGACAAGTATCCTGCAACGAATCCTGAATTGTCTGTATAAGTAATACTTGATGTTTGCACAAAAAAACTTTTCTTTTTTTAATGAAATGTTGTAGTTATTTGAAAGGGGCTCATTAACGTTATTGTACCTCAGAGAGGCAAGAAGGATGGCGGAGCAGATGTTGAAAACCATTTATTATACCCCCTCTAACCCCGGGTCTTATGGGGGTAAGGAGCGTTTACAGAGAGCTATAGCCGAAGAAACATGTAGCCGGTTAAGCCCTGCTCAAGTGAATGAGTGATTAGCAGAGCAGGATGCTCATACTCTACATAAACCTGTACAAAAACAGAGTTTTTTTCTACTCATCCCTTGTCCCAATTTCAGGCGGATCTATGTGACATGCAGGCCCTTGCAGATAAAAATGATGGAGATCGCTACATGCTAACGGTTATAGATATTTTCTCTAAAATAGCATGTGTTAAGGGTCTTAAAAAAAATTGAGCGGGGCAGAGGTGACTCGGGCATATGACTCTATCTTGAAGAAAGGAGGAGCCCCCAAGAAATTGCAGACTGATGGCAGAAAATATTTTGTTAATACTTTTCAGAAACTCATGAAGAAGCATAATATTGTGCATTTTGCTACAGGTTCGGATTTGAAAGCTTCAGTTGTTGAACGCTTTAACAGAACTCTGAAGGAGCGGATGTGGCGATATTTTACAGCTCACAACACTCATAGATATATCGATATAGTTCAAGATTTAGTAAAGGGGTACAACAACAGCTACTATAAGAGTATACGGATGAAACCCTCCGAGGTCTCTTCTGAAAACTCTTTAAAAGTCTATATGGTTTGTTCCCCCTTCGCCATAAGAAAAACATTATTTTAAATTCATAGTGGGGGACTTAGTACATATATACAAGTTGAGGGGTGTTTTCGACAAAAAATATGAGCAAGGTTACAGCGATGAGGTGTTCATGGTTACCGAATGTCTACCGCGCATACCTCCGGTCTACAAGTTAAAAGATTATGACGGGGAGCTTATAGAGGGATCTTTATATGAGAAGGAATTACAGAAGGTACAGTTGGGGAAAGACAGTCTTTCACATGGAGGAGATTCTAGATCAAAAGAGAGAAAAGGGTCAAAAATGGTGCTGGTCTGCTGAAAAAACTGGCCCCAAAAGTTCAACAGTTGGGTATTAGAGCACGATGTGGTGGAGGCATTGGGGGTTAACTTAAACCCTCATGCATGATAAATACCCCATCATTCGCGTGTACACAGGAGTGCATCATGGAACACAGCGGCTTCTACCTGACTCTCCCCAGTAATGCGTCTGCACATATATATCGTAATAACCAAAGTTCGAGATATACAACCAATTTTCCAAAGCCCATAGAGTTATCAGAGGCCTGGGAGTAGTAGATCTCCGCAAGATTACATACCCCCATAGTTGGTATAATATCAAGGAGAAGGACCATGATTTTTATTGCAAAAGGATATCGGAACCTACAAAACTTATTAAGCTTAAAAAAGAGTTCTAGGGAACCGTTGACAAGATCGTCTCGGAGTTGAATGAACTCCTAACTCTGAACAATATGGAAATACTCTTTATCTACAAATCAAATCAAATTTTATTTGTCACATACACATGGTTAGCAGATGTTAATGCGAGTGTAGCGAAATGCTTGTGCTTCTAGTTCCGACAATGCAGTAATAACCAACAAGTAATCTAACAATTCCAAAACTACTGTCTTATACACAGTGTAAGGTGTACAACCCTATACATAAACGTGTACAAATCTTAGGGGATGCTGACAGTGGTATAAAGACCAGCGGGAATTTAGCCTACATGTTGGGGATGGGTTCCAATAAATGAACGTATGTGAAAGATAAGTGATTCCCATTTCCTGCGGATATACATGCAGGATTTTACAACATATTTGTGTATACCGACATCATATCCTATCAAAGGGTAGGAGACAGTTGTAACGGCTGTCATTGGTGGAAGAAGGAGAGGACCAAGGTGCAGCGTGGTACTTGTTCATGATCTTTTAATTACACTGAACACTAGAACAAAACGGAACAAACGAAACAGTCCTGTCTGGGACAGAGACAGAAAACAACTACCCACAACTCAAGGGCGAAACCAGGTTGCCTAAGTATGGTTCTCAATCAGAGACAACGATTGACAGCTGCCTCTGGGAACCATACCAGGCCAAACACATAGAAATACAAACAGAACAAAACAGAATGCCCACCCCAAAGCACGCCCTGACCAACCTAAAATAGAGACATAAAAAAAGGAACTAAGGTCAGGACGTGACAACAGTTGTGTGCCCCTCCTGAGAACAGTTCATATAGATGGAAAGGATGGCGATATAGTCACTCTTAACTACGACAAGCCACACTACGTACCTGTAAGCAAGAAATATATTGAAAACATTCTGGTTGAGCTAAAAACGGATCAGAACGTAAACATCGAATTTACTTATGGTAAAACGATTGTAAAACTCCACTTTAGACCCACCAAAACCTCTATACATATATAATATATTATTAGTATTATATATTTTTATAAACATAATACAAATAAATTAAAAGGGTTATGGACCACCAACATCTTGACCTGAACCGCTATGTCTCATACTATGTTGCTCAAGTGTGTAATGGGTTACCCGGCTATTAGGGATCCCCGACCATGTACGGTTCGGGGATAGGAGGTATATTTCGTAACCTCTTTAGGATGGTTTTACCGTTTATGAAGAGAGGCCTCAGCATAGCCAAACCACATTTAAAATCAGTGGCTAAAAATATAGTAAGTGAGGTTGTGGCCAATGCTATGACCAGAAGGGCGTCACCAGATGTCGAGCATCAAGAAGGCTTGGGGCTTATGATGTTGTCTCGAAGACCAAAAAAGAGCCCTCCGGGTATAAGGCGCAGGCCTGCCCCTAAAAAGCGGAGGTTAGCCGTTAAAAGAAACTCAGTTAGTCAAAGACGGGGTAAAGTGAGTAGGTCTGGACCAAAAAACGACAAAAAGAATACTTGGAAGTATTTTCTAAAAGAACAAGCACCATGGCTCTTTTACACCGCATGTCCTCTGAAGCTATAAAGACAGAGCTCGATCTTTTCACGGCCCCCTTAACCCAACATTCAGTAGAGAGTTTCAGTTATGTGGAGATAGCCCCACTCTCTGCCATTACAGACAACGGTCCTATAGAAATGTTCATACCAGTCCACGGTGAAAACTATCTGGACCTCAACAACACCTTGGTGCATTTTACGTCTAAAAGTGACAAAGAGATGGTACTAATATTGCAGATGATGCCAAAGTGAGTCTCATTAATTACCCAGTGGCCACCATCTTCTCCCAAGTGGATGTGACTTTGGGTGAACGTCTAATCAGTCAAAGCAGTGCCACATACCCTTATAGGGCCATCATGGAGTGTTTACTCAACTACTCCGAAGACACTCTCAAGACACAATTCAGCGCAGGGCTTTTTAGCAAGGATACTGCAGGAGGCTATGGAATGGACAGACCCTTCCACCGGTGCAAACAAAGGACTGGAGGCACGGGCTCACTACTGTGCCGAATCTCGAGAGGTTCATCTGCTAGGGCCTATACACTCTGACATTTTCTTTCAAGAACGTTTACTCTTAATTTCGGTTGATTTAAGACTCAAATTAACCAGGGCCACGGATGAGTTTTGTCTGATGTCTGCCCAGGACGGGGACTTTAGTTTAAAAGTGTTGGGGGAAACACTTTTTATTTAAAAAATGTCTGTATCTCCGGCAGTTCGTCTGGGTCACTCACAGGCTTTGATGAAAGGAAATGCCCTTTACCCTCTCCAAAGAATTACCATGAAAACCTTTATCTGTGGGCAGTAGAATCTGCAGTCAAGAACCTTTTTCTAGGCCCTTTACCCCAATAGATTGTTATAGGTTTGGTTGATCACGCCCCTAATACGGGCAGCTTACCAAAAAACTAATTTAATTTTCAACACTTCAATGCAGAGTATGTAGCTCTGACATCAGGTCCCTGCTAAGGCTTTCCAACCACAATTTAATAACAACATATCTGTGCGAGAATTTTACAATCTATTCCTGGCTACCGGGAGGCATCTAAAAGATCTCTCTTTACCTATTGACAGAAATTATTTTGCAGAGGGTTACACATTGTATGCTTTCAATTTATCACCTGATGATGACACCTCAGGAAATCTTTCGGTGGTGTTCCAAGGTAAGCTCAGGCTGGAAATGCATTTCCGTACACCTTTAGCCTGTACAGTTAGCATGATATTTTATGCATGCTCTGATTCAATCTTGGAAGTGAATGCCCGAAGACAGGTCTTAGTGGATTATTATTAAGGATCGTTGAGCAAAGACATGAATACACAAGAGTTGGAAGGGCTCATGACCCGATTGATTGGAAAACAATTTTGTGGAGTGTTGGCTTGTGATGAATTACCTATTGAGAAATGGCCGGAGCGGCTGGCCATATTTATTGTCAATACCCATCCTAAACACATGGCGGGTGAACATTGGCTAGCTGTGACATTAGAAGATTAAGGAGGAAGAAAAATCTCTACTTTTTTTGATTCCTACGGCTTTCCCCCCGGTTTTTCACATTTCCCCAGATCTATGAAAGAATTTTGACCAAAAACGGATCAAAGATATACTACAGCATCAAACAAGTGCAAGATAACCTTTCCACTACATGTGGTAAACACTGTGTATTCTACCTATGCCAATGAACCCGGGGAGTTTCTTTTGAAGATGTTATGTCTCTTTATAAGAATGATTTTAGAAGTAATGATAACGTTGTAGCTTGATTGGTAGAAAATATCAAAAGTGTTGAAATATGTGTCCTTTAAGACCATGTAATCAAGGTGTATGCTCATGTCAAATGTTTCAAGAATGCCACAAATGTTAAATTGCTTAATTTTTCAAATAAAATGCATTGAATTTAATCATAGTCATTCAAAAGTCATTCAAAAGTCTAACCACCCTGAGAGATCGGGATTAGGAAAAGGTCCGGAGACGTTCAGGGGGGTAAATGAGTTATCATCATCATCCCTTTTATAGGGGGGAGGGGTTGTTGGGACATCTTTAGGGGTGCTGTAGCTCGTTGAAGGTTTTTGTTTTAAAGCGTGACTCTGTTAACGAAGCTTATAGTTGGGTACACCCGAGAGGGGAATGTTGAGGATTTCCAAGGCCTTAAGAAACTGATGCCACCCGGGAGGTCTTCTGTCATCAGCAACCTTGTGGGCAGCCGTGGTACTTTTAAGCAAGTCAAGCATATGTGAACCCTTGACAACAGCGCCCTGAAGGATAAACTCTCCTTTGTCATTCCAAGTAGCTGCCCCATTTGAGTCTTTTATCTTGTTCATAATGTATCTAACATTTTTCCTGTTACGTGCCGGAACATGTGTCAACATATCATGCATAACTTTATCTTCAACAGGCATTTGATCTTCAGCCAGTAAGATCGCAGGTACAGGCATTACAGGGGCTTGGCTCTCGCTAGGCGCGTCATCTTTTAAAGGGTCCGGTAGGGAAAGCATTAAATGGTTGGTCTCTCTCTCACAAGGCCAAATACCTTTGCAAGAGGTTTGTGTATTTTTGGACCTTATCATAGGGGTTCAATCCTTTTCGGTTGAAAATATCCTTCATGGCCGAATCCAAATCATTTTCCGCTGTTTGTCTGATATTTTCAGGACCCTGCATTTGTTCGTTTTTTTAAGTCTATCCAACTCTTGTTGAGGCACCAAGTACATTTATTGGCCATCACACTCTGTGTTCAACCCCCACGTCTGGCAGCAATAAGGCTGGTGATGAAGGGCACGGCTATACTTAGTAAAGGTGGTAGAAAACCCCCAGACTGTTGTATGCTGTCTTTTCTTTTGAAGACTGGCCCTTTAATTGGCAAAGAGTTTGATCGCGGTCTTTTGTCTCTTTTTAAAAAAAAAATATTGGGTCAGGGTGGGTGGAATGCGTCCTTTGAGAAGACTCAAAGCAATCTCACATAGGGATAATATGAGATCTGAAGAACAGTGACCCAAGATGGCATTCTGTTCATTAGCTGTATTCCCAACTAGGCTTCTCAAGTGGGGCAGGTTTCTTTTTAAAAGCAAAGACATAGTGGTTACTTTTTAGGAATGTACGCAGCCGGCCACTCCCACGGGAACAGACCTGTTCGTAGCCTCAGGTGTTCTGGAGTATTTGCTTTTAAATCCACGATTAAATAAGAAAATGGAGCTTTGGTAGTGTCCTCATAGCTCTCCATAAAGTAGGATTTCCTTCCCGGGTACATCTGCTGAGTGTTAATTTGTAGTTTGTCTCTAGGGTTTTTGAACAAAACCATGTAATTGGCGTTCAAACTAATGGTACGGCTATTTTTACCTTGGTGAAACACATTCTGCACCAAGTAAAGCACGGACAGGTTTCTATGATGAGTATTTTGGGTAAAAGCTTGTGCAATTTCGGGATGTTTGCTACCTGCAAATAGCATTTCGTCCAAAACCAGCAGATTGTTTTTATGAGGGAGAAGTTCATCATCAGACAGGGATTCAGGTATTCCTTCAACAAACTTGATTTTTATTTTCTTCAACAATTCATCATACAAAGGTTGATAACACCACACAATATTGTCAGGCTTTCGAGATAACACATGTCCAGAATTCTCTAAAATACTTTTTACAAAACAAGTTTTACCACTATTGGAAGGGCCTGCGATTAAGGCCGAAAATGGTACTTGCAACTGGGGGTCAAAACCTTCTACAGCAGCCATTATATCTTAAGCTTTAAGACACACTGGGGCTTGTAGCATAAGTCAGTAGCCAAAGGGCAATGTGTTCCCATCAGGCAAAAGCAGTCTCTTGTCATAGATTACCCTGAATATTTTAGTAAGTGGGGCATTCCTCAGATGGAAGCCCTTTTTATCCCTAACAATTTTTTTGTAGGAGCTCAAAATCTCCATGTCACTATTCCGGTCATTTATGAACCAATCGACCAAGCGTGTGATTGATTCCAAGTTTACACGCTGGGCATTTTCATAGTTTTGAGTCACGCCTTTGGCTTTCAACACCACGTGATTGTCTTTAGTCCTAAAAGCATAGCATTTGGGAACACAGGAGGTCTATTCTGTTCACTCAGGATAGCCTAAGCCATTTGCTTGCATCTCTAGAAGGTCTTGATGTACTCTTTAAAAAGAGTGTCTGATTTCCTGGAAAAGTTCCACACTTCAAAGATTTTGGCCACACGATACCCCATCTCTAGAGCCTTAGAGAATTCAACTGTGACCCATACACCTGTCAGGGCTCTTTATTGATCTGAGTGACCACAAGGCTTTTACTCGTTGTTGTTTTCACTGCAGGTTTTACAAAGGGGAAAGAAAGGTTTTCCTTGAGGTCCCTTGTAAGGCAACACTGGTATAAACAAACCCCTAGGAGGGTAGACAGTTGCTTTGACCAGACCAAAATAGTTTTGGGATAAGTCAAAGTCGCAGTAAATAATTTCAGGATGCCCCATAGGACAGGATGAGGAACTCATTACATGAGGATAAAGGGATGTAAAATCTACATATCCTATTGTCTCGTCGGGTTGCGCTACATACCTCAATGTCAAAGCATTGGTACGGCCTCCATACAAAGCTTGTCGTTGTTCCAAGGGTTCTGGTGTGTCAAAGCTGGAAAGCAAGGCTCCAACATGAGGATCAGACTTTTTGAGTGCAATCCATTCATGCTCCCACATCACATTCACTTTTAACTCGTAAGAAACCTGTAAAGATTCCAATTTGTCTTGAAACTCTTGGTACATTTCCCCCAAATTATTTTGGGTTAGAACACACAGGGCCTGGGGCACAAAGCAAGATTTACAATCGTGGAAGAAACAACCGTTGTACTCAAACACGGTCTCAACACCGTCAATCTGTGTGTATCCATCTACATGATAAGGCTAAAAAGCCTTCTCACCCATATTCAAAGCATGTTGAAGAAAAATGGCTTTATCCTGGGCCAAGTACTCCAACCATTGAATGGACCCACTAGAGTATGACTTGAATTGGCGTTGGTAGTTGTCAGGCGAGGGGATAGCTATAGATGCTGCAGGTAGAAAGTATGTACGATAGGTTCATGCATGCAGATGCAATAGTTGTACAACTCCAGGGCATCAATGCCTGCATCTTTGATTACCTCTTCTCTGAATCTGAGGCATCTTTCACGAAGTATAACCACATCATTGTCACAGTATGATTCCATCTCTTTATGGAAATCAAAGGTGCTATGTCTTACTGTCTCGTACCACGTCATGAATCTCTCTCGCTCTTTGGGAGACATTTGATCACACCCGTACATTTTGGGGCTGAGAAGATCTGATATAATGTAGATTCTCCTCAGATGTGAAGAAGTGGGGAAACCAACCTTCCACAGAGTTTTCAAAACCCGAGGCCTCTGGCATCTGAGCCAATCTTATGGGTAAGAAGCTTAAACTGTCAATGTATCTCTGGTTGAAGGAAGGGTCTACAAAACAGAAGATTTTACTACCTTGAGCTATGACACTGAGAGCAACGCCTTGCTGTATCAAGGGGTTCAAAAGAAGGTAGGAGTCATAGGCTCTAGAATTGTGCGCTATAAACGTGAAGTTTCTGTACTGGGGTTTTCTAAAGTGGTTTAGAAAGAGGAGTGCACAACTGGGCCCCTCTGCCGACCACTTATCACCCTTGAAAGTCATGGTAGATACAAAAATAGACAAATTAGCCCGATTGCTGATTTATCTCAAAATCAGAACATTTCTCTGAATGTTCATCTTCAGCCAAGGGCTGAATATAACACTTGTGTGGCACTTCTTGAACCACTTCAGTCTCTGCTTTTCAAAGGCCCTTTACAGATTGGGCAATGTATGATTCCACACACATGAGGTTTAGGGCTGTCTATTTTAAGGTTGCAATTGCATTGGCATTTTGGACATTTCTTGTTAATGTCACAACTGCTTACATATTTACAGGCCTTGGGGTGCCATGTTTCAATTTTGTGTTTTTCGTAACAGTGGGCCGAACGACATGTGCGGTGACAATTCGCACAGGGTGTCAGGTTTAAGGGCTGCATCGGACAATTTTCATCCAGACATACTGAACATTCGGGTGTAGCCGGTAGGATGGACACATATGGTGCACCTAAAAACGCTGTGATGTTTAATGGCGTAATAATGGTCGTTTTGCACATAAAAGTACAGAATCTGAGGATGAGATTGTGGGTTGTTTTGGAATTTGAAGAGAGATGCATTAGCTCTACGGTGGTACAAAACCACAATCTTGATTTTCAGAAAGGTTTCAAATTTGACTATGTCCGAGAAAGCCACCGCATCCTCTATACCTAGACCCACGGCCGTTGTGTAACGCCGCCAGATCCGTACATCCAGGGTTGAGTAAATGTGCTAGGCCTATTGCAAAGCATAGCTTATTACCAGGATTGTGAATTTTTATGAGGTATGCCCTTTTATTGCTTATGATTTCTGATTGCATTAGGCTATATAGTTTCCTTCTCTGCCCCCCACCACCCAGGGGTTGACGTATTATTTGCACTACAAGCTCGAGGGTCCTATCGGCTATGACGGATACATTTGACTGAACAAGTCATTCCAGCAGTGTGGTGAGCCATGTTGAGCCATGTTTCGAGTGAGCCATGTTTCCGTGAAACAGAGAATGTTACAATCTCTGATGTCTCTCTGGAAGGCAACTCGTGCCCTCATTTTGTCAACCTTGTTATCTAGAGATTGGACATTGGCGAGTAATATGCTCGGAAGCGGTGGATGGTGTGCTCGCCTTCTGAGTCTGAACAGTAGGCCGATCCGTCTGCCTCTCCTGCGGCGACCGCATTGTTTTGGGTCGGCCTCTGGGATAAGATCGCATGTCCAGGGTGGAGGTCCGAACAAAGGATCCGCTTCGGGAAAGGCATATTCCTGGTCGTAATGATGGTAAGTTGACATAGCTTTTATATCGAATAGTTCTTCCCGGCTGTATATAATAACACGTAAGATTTTCTGGGCTAGCAATGTAAGAAATAAAACATAAAAAACAAATAACTGCATAGTTTAAGGACCTGAAGCGAGGCGAACATCTCTGTCACCACCATCTTGCTAGTCTCATTGCAAAGGGTCTGAATACTTACGTAAATAAGGTATTTCTGTTCTTTATTTTTATTAATTTGCTAAGATTTCTACATCTGTTTTCACTTCATCATCATTGGATATTGTGTATAGATTGCTGATGATTTTATTTTATTTAATCCATTTTAGTATAAGGCTGTAACGTAACAAAATGTGGAAAAAGTCAAGGGGTCTGAATACTTTCAGAAGGTGCTGTATATCTACAGAAATAAGACAGATCCTGCTTCTGTAGCCTGTTTGAGTGTTTGTTTCATATCCTACTGATTCTGTGAGCACCAAGCCTCACGAAACCATAACATGCCGAATAAACTATTTTACAAATTTGTCTGTTTTTAGTCTTTTCTATGCTGTAATAAAGGCTTTACACTTATTTTCATTAGAACAGCCTCTCTGGTATTACTTATCATTTATTTAGTGTTTACACTGTTCCAAATTGTCAGACAAATTATATAATGTTTTATATAATAATTCTCATTTTTCTTGATCTCCTTCTTCTTATTATTACTATTATTATTATGATAATCCTTATAATAATAAGTAATGTCATTAGTAGGCTTAGTATAGCAGCCTTGTATATTTACCATCGAGCTGTAGGCCTAAGAGCGCATCCTGTTTAGTCTTAATACCGTAACTTACTTAGGCCTACATTTATACTACCCACCACTATGACCTGTACGCTCTCGTTGGCTGGCTCTCGTTCATACTCGTCGCCAAACCCACTGGCTTCAGGTCATCTACACGTCTCTACAGGTCACCATAGCAGCACCCACCAGTAGCACACGCTCCAGCAGGTATATCTCTCTAGTCACCCCCAAAGCCAATTCCTCATTTGTCCGCCTTTCCTTCCAGTTCTCTGCTGCCAATGACTGGAATGAATTGCAAAAATCACTGAAACTGGAGACTCTTACCTCCCTCACTAGCTTTAAGCACCAGCTGTCTGAGCAACTCACAGATCACTGCACCTGTACATAGCCCATCTGTAAATAGCCCATCCAACTACCTCATCCCCATACTGTATTTATGTATTTATCTTGCTTTTTTGCACCCCTGTATCTCTACTTGCACATTCATCTTTTGCCCATCAATCACTCTAGTGTCTAATTGGTATATTGTAATTAATTCGCCACCATGGCCTATTTATTGCCTTACCTCCCTTTTCTTACCTCATTTGCACACACTGTATATAGACTTTCTTCAACTGTATTATTGACTGTATGTTTTGTTTATTCCATGTGTAACTCTGTTGTTGTATGTGTCGAACTGCTTTGCTTTATTCTTGGCCAGGTTGCAGTTGTAAATGAGAACTTGTTCTCAACTTGCCTACCTGGATAAAAGAAAAAAAATAAACATTTCAATACTTAAATAGGCTACAGTATCGATCAATAATTCATTTGTTAATATCATCACACAGCATAGTCATTCATGATTTTAAATACAATGAAACATGAAATGAAAACAACCCTTGAATAATTTGGCTAAACAATCAATAAACCGTTCTATTTCAGCAATTGCAATCACGAATGCATGCGACTGCTTTTAGTCTTTGCTGTAATAAAGGCTTTACAAAAAAAACGTTACAACATACTCTGGTACGCTTACAATTTATTTTGTTTACATTGTTCTAAATGGTCAGAAAAATGATATTGTAATCTAACAGCCCCTGTATGGCACACATAAAATGCATGCAGCGCTTTATCCTTACCTTTTCTTTTCTTGATCTCCAGTATTTTCCACAACCAGTCCAATTAATTCCACACATCTGACTTCCCCTTTAACTCCTGAGCAACCAGCAAATATTCTCCTGTTTCAAGTTTATTTGTCATATCCTCTGCATCCATTTTGCTGTCACATATATTACAGTGTTCAGAGTTTGTTATAACCAATTTATTGACGTGATTATGATATACTATACAGTTGAAGTCGGAAGTTTACATACACTTAAGTTGAAATCATTAAAACTTGCTTTTCAACCACTCCACAAATTTCTTGTTAACAAACTATAGTTTTGGCAAGTCGGTTAAGACATCTACTTTGTGCATGACACAAGTAACTTTTCCAACAAATGTTTACAGAGAGATTGTTTCACTGTTTCATAATTCACTGTGTCACAATTCCAGTGGGTCAGAAGTTTACATACACTAAGTTGACTGTGCCTTTTTAAATAGCTTGGAAAATTCAAGAAAATTATGTAATGGCTTTAGAAGCTTCTGATATGCTAATTGACATAATTTGAGTCAATTGGGGGTCTACCTGTGGATGTATTTCAAGGCCTACCTTCAAACTCAGTGCCTCTTTGACATCATGGGAAAATCAAAAGAAATCAGCCAAGACCTCAGGAAAAATATTGTAGACCTCCACAAGTCTGGTTCATCCTTGGGAGCATCCTTGGGAGCAAACGCCTGAAGGTACCACGTTCATCTGTACAAACAATAGTACGCAAGTATAAACACCATGGGACCACGCAGCCGTCATAATGCTCAGGAAGGAGACGCGTTCTGTCTCCTAGAGATGAACGTACTTTGGTGCGAAAAGTGCAAATCAATCCCAGAACAACAGCAAAGGACCCTGTGAAGATGCTGAAGGAAACAGGTACAAAAGTAGCTATATCCACAGTAAAACGAGTCCTATATCGACATAACCTGAAAGGCCTCTCAGCAAGGAAGAAGCGACTGCTCCAAAACCACCATAAAAAAGCCAGACTACGGTTTGCAACTGCACATGGGGACAAAGATCCTTTGGTCTGATGAAACAAAAATAAAACTGTTTGGCCATAATGACCATTGTTATGTTAGGAGGAAAAAGGAGGATGCTTGCAAGCCGAAGGACACCCTCCCAACCATGAAGCACGGGGGTGGCAGCATCATGTTGTGGGGGCGCTTTGCTGCAGGAGGGACTGGTGCCCTTCACAAAATAGGTGGCATCGTGAGGTAGGAAAATATGTGGATATATTGAAGTAACATCTCAAGACATCAGTCAGAAAGTTAAAACTTGGTCGCAAATGGGTCTTCCAAATGGACAATGACCCCAAGCATACTTCCAGAGTTGTGGCAAAATGGCTTAAGGACAACAAAGTCAAGGTATTGGAGTGGCCATCACAAAGCACTGACCTCAATCCTATAGAAAATATGTGGGCAGAACTGAAAAAGCGTGTGCCAGCAAGGAGGCCTACAAACCTGACTCAGTTACACCAGCTCTGTCAGGAGGAATGGGCCAAAATTCACCCAACTTATTGTGGGAAGCTTGTGGAAGGCTACCCAAAACTTTTGAAACAAGTTAAACAATTTAAAGGCAATGCTACCAAACACTAATTGAGTGTATGTAAACTTCTGACCCAGGGAGAATGTGATGAAAGAAATAAAAAGCTTATATAAGTAATTCTCTCTACTATTATTCTGACATTCAAATTTGACTATGTCCGAGAAAGCCACCGCATCCTCTATACCTAGACCCACGGCCGTTTGTAGCTCTCTAGCCTTGTATAACGCCACTAGATCTGTACATCCAGGGTTGAGTAAATGTGCTAGGCCTATTGCAAAGCATAGAAATTTGTGGAATGGTCAATTCACAGGAATTGTGAAAAACTGAGTTTAAATGTATTTGGCTAAGGTGTATGTAGACTTCCGACTTCAACTGTAGGTCAGGCCCTATTGGTCACGGGCATGCGATGCATACATGTGTCACGTAAAGAGAGCAAGGGTTGAGGGAATAGGGAATGTTTTTCCTGAACAAATTACGGATTTCGATGCCAGAACTTTTCAGTCTGAAATGGCTGTAATTATGTTGCAGTTTCAGCAACACGGACAGCGCGTTACGCTCATTGCATAGTGTCACAAATTTGACAGAAATTAAGCCTATAGATCTCATTATTGAAGTTTAAGTTATGAAGCCTGTAAGAATCTTTGATAAGCTAGTGATGCTCAGCCCGTTGAGCTGATCTGTGCGTGTTGGTAGGCGCAAATTATGTGTAGGCTATCGCTGCATTTCGGATACACATGTTGTAGTGGGGCATATATCTTTCTTGTGCTATTATACAAAGAGATGGTTGTTGATGTGTATGGCTACATTTCAGATACATGTGAACAGTCGTAGGACCAATCTACCTTGTGGTATTAGGGCTATAAAGCAATACTAGTTGTTCCCCCCTATGAATTTAAAATGCCCACTCAGGCATGTCATCCTGGGTCAAAGTAAGGAACAACAAGTCCTGTCTGGAAACAGACCTAAACCCTACCATATGGTGACTATAATAGGTGGATTTACTGTATAACTGTATAGCACTTTTAATGCAGGTGTTCAATGGGAAGTCACCTCAACTCACCTCATCCACTACCAATATTTGGCATCAACATGAACACTGATGTCTTAACAAGACT
Source organism: Oncorhynchus tshawytscha (assembly GCF_018296145.1). Classification (NCBI taxonomy): domain Eukaryota; kingdom Metazoa; phylum Chordata; class Actinopteri; order Salmoniformes; family Salmonidae; genus Oncorhynchus; species Oncorhynchus tshawytscha. The sequence continues at coordinate 27,973,288 of NC_056456.1, read as the reverse complement.
CAAAAAACTGGTTCAAACCTCTGACCTCAAAAGACTTCCATCCTGGTAAAGGTTAAATGAAAAGGATCAGCACAGCAAATCTGTTTACACCAATCAGTTTTACTTCTCCATAGCCACAGTCGATCAGTCTTTATGTCTCTGAAGTACTGTTCAGAGTTAAAGCATATACAGTGGGGCAAAAAAGTATTGTCAGCCACCAATTGTGCAAGTTCTCCCACTTAAAAAGATGAGAGAGGCCTGTAATTTTCATCAGGTACACAACTATGACAGACAAAATGAGAAAAAAAAATCCAGAAAATCACATTGTAGGATTTTTAATGAATGTATTTGCATATTATGGTGGAAAATAAGTATTTGGTCACCTACAAACAAGCAAGATCTCTGGCTCTCACAGACCTGTAACTTATTCTTTAAGAGGCTCCTCTGTCCTCCACTCGTTACCTGTATTAATGGCACCTGTTTGAACTTGTTATCAGTATAAAAGACACCTGTCCACAACCTCAAACAGTCACACTCCAAACTCCACTATGGCCAAGAACAAAGAGCTGTCAAAGGACACCAGAAACAAAATTGTAGACCTGCACCAGGCTGGGAAGACTGAATCTGCAATAGGTAAGCAGCTTGGTTTGAAGAAATCAACTGTAGGAGCAATTATTAGGAAATGGAAGACATACAAGACCACTGATAATCTCCCTCGATCTGGGGCTCCACGCAAGATCTCACCCCGTGGGGTCAAAATGATCACAAGAACGGTGAGCAAAAATTACAGAACCACACGGGGGGACCTGCAGAGAGCTGGGACCAAAGTAACAAAGCCTACCATCAGTAACACACTACGCCGCCAGGGACTCAAATCCTGCAGTGCCAGACGTGTCCCCCTGGTTAAGCCAGTACATGTCCAGGCCCGTCTGAAGTTTGCTAGAGAGCATTTGGATGATCCAGAAGAAGATTGGGAGAATGTCATATGGTCAGATGAAACCAAAATATAACTTTTTGGTAAAAACTCAACTCGTCGTGTTTGGAGGGAAAAGAATGCTGAGTTGCATCCAAAGAACACCATGCCTACTGTGAAGCATGGGGGTGGAAACATCATGCTTTGGGGCTGTTTTTCTGCAAAGGGACCAGGACGACTGATCCATGTAAAGGAAATAATGAATGGGGCCATGTATTGTGAGATTTTGAGTGAAAACCTCCTTCCATCAGCAAGGGCCTTGAAGATGAAACGTGGCTGGGTCTTTCAGCATGACAATGATCCCAAACACACCGCCTGGGCAATGAAGGAGTGGCTTCGTAAGAAGCATTTCAAGGTCCTGGAGTGGCCTAGCCAGTCTCCAGATCTCAACCCCATAGAAAATCTTTGGAGGGAGTTGAAAGTCCATGTTGTCCAGCAACAGCCCCAAAACATCACTGCTCTAGAGGAGATCTGCATGGAGGAATGGGCCAAGATACCAGCAACAGTGTGTGAAAACCTTATGAAGACTTATAGAAAACATTTGACCTCTGTCATTGCCAAGAAAGGGTAAAAAACAAAGTATTGAGAAACATTTATTATTGACCAAATACTTATTTTCTACCATAATTTGCAAATAAATTCATTAAAAATCCTACAATGTGATTTTCTGGATTTTTTTCCTCATTTTGTCTGTCATAGTTGAAGTGTACCTACGATGAAAATTACAGGCCTCTCATCTTTTTAAGTGGGAGAACTTGCACAATTGGTGGCTGACTAAATACTTTTTTGCCCCACTGTAGCTGGAGATAACAACATGACATCATAGCTTCGTTTAGAAGTTCTCATAAAGATCTTAACTGTGCTGTCTGAACTACGCTCTGTGTGTTTCCCACATCCCATACAACACTATTCCTGCACTCCCTAAGTGGGAGAAATGGTCTTGTAAATGGATGGAAATACTTACCCTGCAAGGGTCAGTATGAATGCAGGGTTTTCTTGCAGCCAAGCAGCAACACACCTGATTCAACTCAAAGGCTTGATGGATTATGATTATTTGAGTGTGTTACTGCCTGGATGGAGCAAACACCTGCACCCACACTGACAGTAATGTAGTGGTAAAGAGAAAGGTAAACGATAATGCTAACAAAGGCAATTTTAGTTCCATTACTGGTTCATTTTAAATGCTAGGCTATTCTCCAAAGGATATAAACGGTGTATACATGTATTTCACTACATCACTGCTGGACACCAGACCTGACAGTGTAAAATATCCCACCCTTGGTCTAGTAAAACAATAAATATTTTCGGTTTCAGCCCCATCTGTAGCTCTGAGCCCTAGGCTCTGTTTAAAAACCAATACACAGCAGAATCATCTGTCAAATTTAAACCCCATATTAGATTTCTACATGTGTTTTCAAAAGGTAATGGGCCGCTGGCTTCAAAGTAAATGTCAGCTAGCTCTCTCACATATTTGGACTAATATCTGAAATATGAGCCATCTGTCAATCAATTCTCCCTGAGGAGAACAAAGGCCTGCCTCCATTTCAGATTAAGGGAGTTTAATGTACTGTATATAAAAGACAGGCTGCAATCTGAGTCTGAGACAAAGATTCACACACATCACACACGTGTATGTACACACACCATACATCACACATATACATGCTGGCACACAGGCACACACACACACCTTACAGATGCTATTGTATAGGCCATCTATTTCTCTGTAATGAACTGGAGGTCGAGAGCTAGTGAAGGATGAGGCCATCAATCATGGTGCTGTTGGATAGCGGTCAGAGGAGAAGACAAGGGCAGAGCAGACAACACGTAGCGGAGAGACTCCGACCGCCATTTTACATTACTATTGTACGCCTCACTGAGACAAAAACTTACATTGATCTCAACACCCGTAGAGACTGAAAATAGCCCTCTGTCTCATATGCAGCATGCTACATACAGTGGGGCAAAAGAGTATTTAGTCAGCCACCAAGTGTGCAAGTTCTCCCACTTAAAAAGATGAGAGAGGCCTGTAATTTTCATCGTAGGTACACTTCAACTATGACAGATAAAAATTAGGAAAAAAATCCAGAAAATCACATTGTAGGATTTTTAATGAATTTATTTGCAAATTATGGTAGAAAATAAGTATTTGGTCAATAACAAAAGTTTATCTCAATACTTTGTTATATACCCTTTGTTGGCAATGACAGAGGTCAAACGTTTTCTGTAAGTCTTCATAAGGTTTTCACACACTGTTGCTGGTATTTTGGCCCATTCCTCCATGCAGATCTCCTCTAGAGCAGTGATGTTTTGGGGCTGTTGCTTGGCAACACGGACTTTCAACTCCCTCCAAAGACTTTCTATGGGGTTGAGATCTGGAGACTGGCTAGGCCACTCCAGGACCTTGAAATGCTTCTTACGAAGCCACTCCTTTGTTGCCTGGGTGGTGTGTTTGGGATCATTGTCATGCTGAAAGACCCAGCCACGTTTCATCTGCAATGCCCTTGCTGATGGAAGGAGTTTTTCACTCAAAATCTCACGATACATGGCCCCATTCATTATTTCCTTTACACGGATCAGTCGTCCTGGTCCCTTTGCAGAAAAACAGCCCCAAAGCATGATGTTTCCACCCCCATGCTTCACAGTAGGTATGGTGTTCTTTGGATGCAACTCAGCATTCTTTGTCCTCCAAACACGACGAGTTGAGTTTTTACCAAAAAGTTATATTTTGGTTTCATCTGACCATATGACATTCTCCCAATCTTCTTCTGGATCATCCAAATGCTCTCTAGCAAACTTCAGACGGGCCTGGACATGTACTGGCTTAAGCAGGGGGACACATCTGGCACTGCAGGATTTGAGTCCCTGGTGGCGTAGTGTGTTACTGATGGTAGGCTTTGTTACTTTGGTCCCAGCTCTGTGCAGGTCCCCCCGTGTGGTTCTGGGATTTTTGCTCACCGTTCTTGTGATCATTTTGACCCCACGGGGTGAGATCTTGTGTGGAGCCCCAGATCGTGGGAGATTATCAGTGGTCTTGTATGTCTTCCATTTCCTAATAATTGCTCCTACAGTTGATTTCTTCAAACCAAGCTGCTTACCTATTGCAGATTCAGTCTTCCCAGCCTGGTGCAGGTCTACAATTTTGTTTCTGGTGTCCTTTGACAGCTCTTTGGTCTTGGCCATAGTGGAGTTTGGAGTGTGACTGTTTGAGGTTGTGGACAGGTGTCTTTTATACTGATAACAAGTTCAAACAGGTGCCATTAATACAGGTAACGAGTGGAGGACAGAGGAGCATCTTAAAGAAGAAGTTACAGGTCTGTGAGACCCAGAAATCTTGCTTGTTTGTAGGTGACCAACTACTTATTTTACACCATAATTTGCAAATAAAATCATTAAAAATCCTACAATGTGATTTTCTGGATTTTTTTTCTCATTTTGTCTGTCATAGTTGAAGTGTACCTATGATGAAAATTACAGGCCTCTCTCATCTTTTTAAGTGGGAGAACTTGCACAATTGGTGGCTGACTAAATACTTTTTTGCCCCACTGTACATGTGCAGAGGGCAGGGGCACAGACCAACACACATGAACACTTACACACACACTCTCTTGAACACGGATTTGCACCAAAAGAAACCTATCGACACAAAACAAGAAAAGAGACAAAAAAGTACAGATTCTCTCCCACATATACAAGACACTCCCACATATAAGAGACACTCCCACATGCACGACATATACGAGACACTCCCATATATACGAGAAACTCCCACATACACGAGACACTCCCACATACAAGACACTCCCACATATACGAGACACTCCCACATATACAAACTACTCCCACATATACACCACCTATACAAGACACTCCCACATATACACCACATATACGAGACACTCCCACATACACACCACATATACGAGACACTCCCACATATACGAGACACTCCCACATATACACCACATATACGAGACACTCCCACATATACACCACATATACGAGACACTCTCACATATACACCACATATACGAGACACTCCCACATATACACCACATATACGAGACACTCCCATATATACACCACATATATATGAGACACTCTCACATACACCACATATAAGAGACACTCCAACATATACACCTCATAAGCGAGGTATTCCCACATATACACCTCATATACGAGACACTCCCATATATACGAGACACTCCCACATACACCACATATAAGAGACACTCCAACATATACACCTCATAAGCGAGGTATTCCCACATATACACCTCATATACGAGACACTCCCACATATACACCACTAGCATGTTGTCCGGGTGTGCTGTTGCCACTTGATGCCTATCATACAGATAAAGGAATGCAGTCTGACGAGATTGCAGTATTTCTCTCCCTCTCTCTCACACACACACACACATGCAAAAGGCTGGATTTCAGTAAAATAAACATAATATGGAGGACCACATTTATCTATCAGTCCCATCTCGCTTCATCCTGGTCAAATCACTCTCACTCAATCTCTCTCGGTCTCTCTCTGTGTCTCTCACTCAATCTCTCTCTCTCAAGCCATCCTTCTCTCAATAAGTCCATCTCTCTGCATCCCGGTCGGATTACTCTCTCTCGCTCTCTCCTTCTCTCATCAATTAGTCCATCTCTCTGCATCCTGTGTGATCTCTCTCTCTCTCTCTCTCTCTCTCTCTCTATAGATATCCCGATAAGTGCCCCAGGCTACATCTATCAATCACATAAGTGGGCAAAACTGGTGCATGAAGCAAATATTATTCATATCAGATACACTTTTAGTTCATGTGTAGATGGGCTGAAATATGTACACACAGGTGAAGCAATTGAGGGACAGAGTGAACAAGGAAAGGAAGGAGTGAGGGGGAAAGAAAGATGAAGTGGAAAAGAGGGAAGGAAGATGAGTTGGGTGGAGGAAAGTGGATGGAAATAGGTTGGAGAGAGTGAGAGGATGGTGGAAAAGGGGAGGAGGATAGATAGACAGCACAGTAGGCCTCTGCAGTGATATAGCCTAGCTCTATACACAGTACCCTACCTTATGCATTTTCTGAATTTTAAAAAACAGCCAACCAGTCATTCACTTAATAAATCAGTGAAACCTGGCAAACACCTTTCATGCTCTGCTCTACTCCAGAGCGCTATCAAAAAAGCGCGCTAAACGATGGATGATCACGACTGAGTGCGTTATCACCAACCAGCGGGCAGCCTTTTAAGTCCAACTAGCCACTCCGTATTGTAACTCTTCCTTCCCACTGGACACACACTGATTGAATCAACGTTGTTTCCTCGTAATTTCAATTAAATGACGTTGAACTAACATCAAATAGATGTTGAATTGACCTATGTGCCCAGTTGGTTGAGATCAACATTTTCACACTGAAATACAAATCACGAATCACTGTCACACACACACAGGCAATCAAACACACACACAAGCATACACACAAAATGCCGGTGTCCAGCTTTTGAAATAGATTTTTGTCTTGAATCTATTAGTCGCTGCCACATATGTTCGCAAGCAGCCCAGCAGCCCAGTCACAACAAGTATATGGAGGAAAAAGAACCATCAGACTCTCTGGGATTCCAGTGTTCTGTGAATGACATTGTTCTGAAACATTGACTGTGTCCCGGGATTTAAAATTCATGGTGCATATCGCCACGTTATTTGCACTCATAACTTTACATGAACAAATAATGAAGGGTAAGGGCTTATCACACAAAAACTCACCAAAGTTTGCTGGTACTGGAGCGACCGATTCTCGGCTTTGTCCTTTGCCGGCATCGTCGCAAAATCCTCATCCATATGACCTACCCACCGTGCGCATTCATTTGTCACTCACGAGGTGAATGTTCTGGCCTTTAGACAGCTATAGCCATCGATACATGTGCTGTGTAACAGGTTATTATCATAGCCTAATCCCTCCGCTGCTACTGAATAACTAGTGCGATCAGAGCCAGATAAGTAGCCGCATATGCGGATTGTTTCAACGCCGATTCCCTCCTCCAAGCGTTGGTACAGTCGGTCCCAGCTGTGTTCGCAGAGAGCAGAGTTAATGTTTTGTATTTTGCAGGGGTGGTGCAGGGTCCAAGCACAATGACCTTACAATTATGTATTGTATTCGTTCCAATACCTCTTATCTGTTTCTCCTTGAATCTATCCGTCGGGGCTCCCGTTCTTTTGCCTACAGCTGAGAACTGGTGCGTTATCATTGAGGTTTGGTAATACATAACCTTAGCTACACTTGTTTAAAGAATAGTACAGTAGCCCAAAGTACAGTTTCTGTGAAAAGCAGAAAATAAATGAATACATCTAAACTGTCCTGCGGTAATCCATTGTTGTACCCTAATACTGGCGCACTAGCATTCAGCACCATGGAGAACACCACAATCAGCGCAAAGTAAACAGAAGACAGTTGATCGCTGATTTCAGCATCACTGCCGCTGAACAGCACCACGCTCGGCTCACAGACCCTAATGAATGAAGATGCAAGACAACAGGCTACTTGTGTATGGAGCTGAAAACACAGTAAATCACAAAAGTGAGTACACCCCTCACATTTTTGTAAATATTTGAGTATATATTTTCATGTGACAACACTGAAGAAATGACACTTTGCTACAATGTAAAGTAGTGAGTGCACAGCTTGTATAACAGTGTAAATGTGCTGTCCCCTCAAAATAACTCAACACACAGCCATTAATGTCTAAACCGCTGGCAACAAAAGTGAGTACACCCCTAAGTGAAAATGTCCAAATTGGGCCCAATTAGCCATTTTCCCTCCCCGGTGTCATGTGACTCGTTAGTGTTACAAGGTCTCAGGTGTGAATGGGGAGCAGGTGTGTTAAATTTGGTGTCATCGCTCACACACGCCCTCATACTGACGGGTCACTGGAAGTTCAACATGGCACCTCATGGCAAAGAACTTTCTGAGGATCTGAAAAAAATAATTGTTGCTCTACATAAAGATGGCCTCGGCTATAAGAAGATTGCCAAGACCCTGAAACTGAGCTGCAGCACAGTGGCCAAGACCATACAGTGGTTTAACTGGACAGGTTCCACTCAGAACAGGCCTCGCCATGGTCGACCAAAGAAGTTGAGTGCACGTGCTCAGCGTCATATCCAGAAGTTGTTTTTGGGAAATAGACGTATGAGTGCTGCCAGCATTGCTGCAGAGGTTGAAGGGGTGGGGGGTCAGCCTGTCAGTGCTCAGACCATACGCCGTACACTGCATCAAATTGGTCTGCATGGCTGTCGTCCCAGAAGGAAGCCTCTTCTAAAGATGATGCACAAGAAAACCCGCAAACTGTTTGCTGAAGACAAGCAGACTAAAGACATGGATTACTGGAACCATGTCCTGTGGTCTGATGAGACCAAGATAAACTTATTTGGTTCAGATGGTGTCAAGCGTGTGTGGCGGCAACCAGGTGAGGAGTACAAAGACAAGTGTGTCTTGCCTACAGTCAAGCATGGTGGTGGGAGTGTCATGGTCTGGGCTGCATGAGTGCTGCCGGCACTGGGGAGCTACAGTTCATTGAGGGAACCATGAATGCCAACATGTACTGTGACATACTGAAGCAGAGCATGATCCCCTCCCTTCGGAGACTGGACCGCAGGGCAGTATTCCAACATGATAACGACCCCAAACACACCTCCAAGATGACCACTGCCTTGCTAAAGAAGTGGAGGGTAAATGTGATGGACTGGCCAAGCATGTCTCCAGACCTAAACCCTATTGAGCATCTGTGGGGCATCCTCAAACGGAAGGTGAAGGAGTGCAAGGTCTCTAACATCCACCAGCTCCGTGATGTCGTAATGGAGGAGTGGAAGAGGACTCCAGTGGCAACCTGTGAAGCTCTGGTGAACTCCATGCCCACGAGGGTTAAGGCAGTGCTGGAAAATGATGGTGGCCACACAAAATATTGACACTTTGGGTCCAATTTGGACATTTTCACTTAGGGGTGTACTCACTTTTGTTGCCAGCGGTTTAGATATTAATGGCTGTGTGTTGAGTTATTTTGAGGGGACAGCAAATTTACACTGTTTTACAAGCTGTACACACTACTTTACATTGTAGCAAAGTGTCATTTCTTCAGTGTTGTCACATGAAAAGATATACTCAAATATTTACAAAAATGTGAGGGGTGTACTCACTTTTGTGATATACTGTACATGTTATTGTTCCCATGGCCCTTTCACCTGAACTTAAATAGATTATCAAATGGAATGTTACAGCAATACTGCTCTCAAGACTCTTTGGTATGGGGTAGTGAAAACATCCACTTATCTCTCTGGAGGATGGCAAAAAGAATGGACATGTTCTCTCTTCTGGACAATTGTCCTTGCTGAGAGGGGGTTCCACACATACACTCGCCATTACTCATTCTCAGCCTATAATACACACAGGAGATACTGTCTGTATAGCCACATCCAATTGACATGCATAGTCCATGGCTTCCTTGATACATAAAGCCAGACTTTAGCCGCTGTTGTCTGCATGTGTGGTATAAATTGGATCTCAGTTCAGATAAGCAACGTCTGGGTCTAGGAAGACTGACTAACCATGGCCTGGCTGTATGCCAAAAGTATCTCTCAGATGTACAGCACAGTAGCCATACAGATGACACAGCTATGCTTTTAACACACTGAGTGCTCAGGGAAAAGGGAACTGCAGTACAATCCCAATAACAGCATTTAGAACCAGTCTCTCCACAATGGATTCGTGGGGAATAGGGATAGATAAGTGCTTGGGGGACCAGGGCTGGAATAAGAGCCCTCAGTTCTGTTTCACCTAATAAAGTAAAGGCTCTGTAATTCAAATGGATTATAGACTAGTTGCTATGCTGGTAGCTATGCAGGGCCATAAAGTACTAGCACATTGAGTTCATGCAATGTTTTGAATCACCCACTAAAGCGTTCATTTACAGTACTGCTTTGTACACATCGTCATCTGTCATCGCACAGTCAGTGAGTCAATCAGAGGAAAAAGGGACATCAAGACGAACCATCAAAAGGCACTTTTTGACATGAGGACATTCTGATGATGAATGGATAATTTAGTGCTAAAGATAAAGAGGGAGTAAAAGGCTTTGCTTTTCTGTCGAGAGCAAGAGATGAGTGCAATGGGAGATTTGAATGGGTTGAACCAAGTTTCAAGACATTCATGAATGCTCAGTGGAGTTTTCCTTGACATTTGATTGGTTAAGTTTAAGCAAGTACTTCCAAATTATTTAGTTTAGGGCTAAAGTTGGGGTGGAATATGAACCAGCAACCTTGTATAGCATGTATAGTATCCTGCGTTTTCTGCCCTGCACCCCATCCATCATTAACCTTCCACCTAGCGCAAGCTCTGCCCACTGACTGTTGAGCTTCAACCAATCACATTAGTTCGAACTGCCCTTAGAACAAGACAGAATACGGCAAAAATCTATCTGTTGAAGTCATACCCCATATTCAAAACTGAATTTGTCAACTTTTGAATATAGTCAACATTGACCTTTCACTCACCCAATAAACTGCACCCTACAAAACTGGACAATCGGTCACTGCATTTGTTCCTTTTTAATATTACATGTTGTGGTTTTGAACTAGCATACTAAATATAGCTATATTCTGTTTGTTGTGCATTGCGTATTTGCCATTTAGCTCCAGGCCTTTGGGTATCAGTGGCTTTGATATTTGATGAGATGAAAGACTGATTTCCCCTGAGAGAAACAGCCTCTGATTGGCTGAGACAGAATAATTTCACTGCAGTATTGAGGCTGTTGATAGGCTGTTGGCACGGTAATGGAAATGGCTCAAGGCAGAGCAATCTATTTAAGCCCCTTTCCAGTGGCACTTAAAATTAGGGCCAAATTCGAGCTAGCTCGAATGGAATTTTCAAATTCAAGCTGGGTTGAGGGAAACTCGGGCTTGGAGTATAGGATAATTTTAGTTACAGCATGGTGAGTGTGAAATACATTCTTCAACATCTTGCTAGCTAACATTAGCAAATCCAGGTGCAGTCACACATTGGCTACCTAGCAACATGACATCATTGCAAATTTCTGGAGGAAGTGGAAACCCAATGTGAGCTAGCCCACCGAGAACAGCCCTATCCTGGGTTGACTTCAAAGTGCCAATGAAAACGACTAGAGAGTTGGGCCATTGAGATTTCTGCATTATGATGTATTTACATGGCACTAAAACATTTAATGGCAGAAGTGGCAGTGCCCCATTAACAATACTTGGGGAGTATTTAAAAAAAAATGTTATACCATGGGTGGGTCTAATCCTGGATGTTGATTGGTTACAACCGCATTCAAGATTGTGTGTATTTCACAACTACCACTGACTATAACCGTGAAATTCACTAATCAAAATAACGTTTTAGGATTCAGGTTGAGCACGTGAATGGAGAAGAAGCTTGTGGACAAGGATCCTACATATTAGTTAATTATGCCACATTTTTACTTCACATTCCATTTTCTTACATAAACTCAGCAAAAAAAACAAATGTCCCTTTTTCAGGACCCTGTTTTTCAAAGATAATTCATAAAATTCCAAATAACTTCACAGATCTTCATTGTAAAAGGTTTAAACACTGTTTCCCATGCTTGTTCAATGAACCATAAACAATTAATGAACATGCACCTGTGAAACGGTCGTTAAGACACGAACAGCTTACAGACGGTAGGCAATTAAGGTCGCAGTTATGAAAACTTAGGACACTAAAGAGGCCTTCCTGCTAACTCTGAAAAACACCAAAAGAAAGATGCCCAGGGTCCCTGCTCATCTGCGTGAATGTGCCTTAGGCATGCTGGAAGGAGGCTTGAGGACTGCAGACATGGCCAGGGCAAGAAATTGCAATGTCTGTAAGTGAGACGCCTAAGACAGAGCTACAGGGAGACATGATGGGCAGCTGATCATCCTAGCAGTGGCAGACCATGTGTAACAACACCTGCACAGGATCGGTACATCTGAACATCACACCTGCGGGTCAGGTACAGGATGGCAACAACAACTGCCTGAGTTACACCAGGAACGCACAAACCCTCCATCAGTGCTCAGACTGTCCGCAATAGGCTGAGAGAGGCTGGACTGAGGGCTTGTAGGCCAGTTGTAAGGCAGGTCCTCACCAGACATCACCGGCAACAACGTCGCCTATGGGCACAAACCCACCGTCGCTGGACCAGACAGGACTGGCAAAAAGTGCTTTTCACTGACGAGTCGCGGTTTTGTCTCACTAGGGGTGATGGTCGGATTCGTGTTTATCGTCAAAGGAATGAGCGTTACACCGAGGCCTGTACTCTGGTGCGGGATCGATTTGGAGGTGGAGGGTCCATTATGGTCTGTGGCGGTGTGCCACAGAATCATCGGACTGAGCTTGTTGTCATTGCAGGAAATCTCAATGCTGTGCGTTACAGGGAAGACATCCTCTTCCCTCATGTGGTACCCTTCCTGCAGGCTCATCCTGGCATGACAATGCCACCAGCCATACTGCTCGTTCTGTGCGTGATTTCCTGCAAGACAGGAATGTCAGTGTTCTGCCATGGCCAGCAAAGAGCCCAGATCTCAATCCCATTGAGCACGTCTGGGACCTATTCAATCGGTGGGTGAGGGCTAGGGCCATTCATCCCAGAAATTTCCAGGAACTTGCAGGTGCCTTGGTGGAAGAGTGGGGTAACACCTCACAGCAAGAACTGGCAAATCTGGTGCAGTCCATGAGGAGGAGATGCACTGCAGTACTCAATACAGCTAGTGGCCAAACCAGATACTTACTGTTACTTTTGATTTTGTCCCCCCCTTTGTTCAGGTACACATTATTCCATTTATGTTAGTCTGTGGAACTTGTTCAGTTTATGTCTCAGTTGTTGAATCTTGTTATGTTCATACAAATATTTACACATGTTAAGTTTGCTGAAAATAAAACGCAGTTGACAGTGAGAGGACGTTTATTTTTTTGCTGAGTTTATTAGATTTGATTGATGAGTTCGTAAGTTACCTATTCGATTCAAATGTCACATGATCTTAGGAGCAGAAGACCTGTACCTAACGTTTCAACCGCTATGGCAAATGTGAATGGTAATGGCGCAGACTCCAGTCCAACCGTTACGCAGTCTCACGCGGTCACACTCCCCACAGATCTTCAGAACCTCCATACGGTTCTGATCTCGGAAATTACAGCTACCATTGCCACTCAGCTCAAAACTGCCATCGATGCTGCTCTGGCCCCCTTCTTCGTCGTCCTGAATGGTGTCCAAGCTGCTGCAGATGAACAAGGCTGCCGACTTGATGGCTTTGACCATGACCTGTGTGACTGCAGTGATCGCATAGTAGCCCTTGAGAAAACGGTTGCCTGTCTGAGCTCCGAAAACCAAAAGCTGATTGACAAGACCGGTGACCTGGAACCCCGTTCTCGCCGTTGAAATCTTCGGGTTGTTGGTATACCAGAGAAACTTGAAGGAGGGGACTCAGTTAAGTTCATGTCAGACTTCTTTGTGTAGGTGCTGGGTCCGGCCATCGTTCCATCACTCCCAAAGCTGGACAGAGCCCACCGCATTGTCCCTTCCACAGCGGGCGGAGACGACAACTCTAAGCCTGTGTTTATCGTCTGTTTTCACTACTACTGAGGCAGGGCAGAGACCAGCTACACTTCTGCAGACTAAAGGTGTTCATCTTTCCTGACCTCAGCTGAAGTGCCTCCAAGAAGAGAGCTAAATTCCTCGATGTGAAACGCAAGCTTCATGAGAAGAAAGTTAAATTCTAACTCTGCTTCCCTGCTTGTCTCCACGTTGAACATGCCAGGGGAAGCTACAGTTAAACTCCCATGAGGACGCCCAGCGTTGGTTCGACAGTCACTTCTGAGCCGTATCTTGGATATTTGACCTACTCTGATCTGTTTCACCCTGTCTTTGTGATTGTCTCCACCCCCTCCAGGTGTCACCATCTTCCCCATTATCCCCTGTGTACTTATACCTGTGATCTCTGATTGTCTGTTGCCAGTCCGTCTTGTTTGTTCAAGTCAAACAGCATTTTGTGTCTCAGCGCCTGCTTTTTCCAGTCTCTTTTCTCGCCCTCCTGGTTTTGACCCTTGCCTGTCCTGACTCCAAGCCCGCCTGCCTGACCACTCTGCCTGCCCCTGAGCCTGCCTACCAACCTGTACCTTTGCCCCCATCTGGATTACCAACCTCTGCCTGACCCTGAGCCTGTCTGCCGCCCGGTATCGTTGCCCCACCTCTGGTTTACTGACCCCTGCCTGCCTTGACCTGTCTATTGCCTGCCACTGTTGGAATATTAAACTATTGTTTATTCGACGTGGTCTGCATCTGGGTCTTAACTTCATACCTGATAACTATTTTGCCAGGTAGCATGCATAGCCTAGCCTACCCTCCAAGTCGAAGGTATGTTTAGATTTTTATGGCAGGGCCTTTTTCCAACTCTTGGCATTCCTTTTCTACTCTGCATAAACACTACTGAACTCTGATAAAAATTACTAATACTGTCTTGTGTGATTGTTATTTAAGCTACATGTTTGAGAGGTCTTTTTTTATTTGGCTAGTTGGCTAGCGTAGTAATGCATGGCTACAATTCCAGGCTTTTGCAGAGCTTTCCTTTTATCGTTTTTTCATCTAGATACTTACTGAAGGTCTTGTCACCCCTTTATTATGCCCCATTGATCATGTGTACATGTACAGATACTCAGCCCCTTTTCTATTTTGTAATCGGGTGACATACTGCGGGACACTTATTTGTCCATCCTTAAGACACATTCCACGTGTTGCACTTATTGAAGACTGCCCAAATCAGGACAGTTCCGTTTTACTGTTTGTTTATCTGTTGACCTACTTTACTGTTATGTGAAGGCCTTTTCAATTGTTTTTCATTACTCGTGCTATGGAGCCTCTCAGCATCAATATAGGAATATTTTCTGTTTATATGCACCGAAGCTTCGCAAACGTCAACCTGCTGTCTCCATTCGCTGGGAAAGGAGACTTTGGGTTTGGGTGGGGTGGGGTGGGGTGGGAGGGGAGGGGAGGGGGAGTGACCTTTTTTGGTCCTTTTTATTATTAAATGTTTTTAATTAATCAGTTCTCTGTTATCTTTGTAAATGCTTGGTCTGTTTTCACACCTTTTTCCTTTCAATATTTTAGATGGCTAACAATGCTAATAATAGTAATATTGGAATAGGTCAGCCTAATCCTATAAAGTTTTTATCTTGGAATACTAAGATAATGAATAAACTTGCCAAGAGGTCTAGGGTCTTCTCCCATTTGAAAATGATAAAAGCAGATTTTTACATTTACGCATTAGAAATCGCTCAAGGCTACCAAACACCAGGTTCAGTCAGGTTTTCCAGTCAGACTTTAACTACAAAGCCAGAGGGGTTGCAATTTTGATTATTAACATACTACATTTCTCTACTACTAATGTTATTTCAGACAGTAATGGGAGATATTTAATCATAACTGGCACCATTTGGCACACACCTGTAGTATTGGTCAATGTATATGCTCCCAATTTTGATGTTGAATTTTCCAATGGGTTGCTGGGGAAAATCCCTTCTCTGAACACCCATCTTTTGATATTTGGCAGGGATCTGAATTGTGTTATTAACCCGGCGTTAGACCACTCCAACCCCAGAACTATGTCTCCTTCTTCTATGTCAAAGTCCTTCTTAGATTTTATGGTTCAGAACGGGTGTACAGATCCTTGGAGATTTCAGAATCCCCATGCAAGAGAGTATTCTTTCTTTTCACATGTACACCATTCTTTTTCTTGTATTGACTATTATTTTATTGATCACAAGTTACTTCCAAACGTCACCTTCTGAATATTTACCCATTGTAATTTCTGACCATGGACCTTTAGCCCTCGACATAGTCCTATCAGGACAAACTCGTACTCCTCTCTGTTGGAGATTTAATTATCTTCTCCTGTCTGATGCAGACTTCTGTAACGTTATCTCCACTTCTATTGATCATTTTATTTGTTCAAATCAGACAAGCTCATTCTCTCTTATGGGAATCACTTAAGGCCTATCTTAGAAGATAAATTATTTATTATTCTTCTCATTTAAACAAAACTTGGAAAGCTAAACTAGAAGAACTCTCTAAAGCCATTCTTGATTTAGACCAATCTGAATGACATATTTTGTCCACTACAGATGCAGAATGGTTACAATTGCATTCACGTGGTACCTACTAAGAACATGGCTACAGGGCAAGTCGTCTGCTCGCACACCAATTAAAATGCAGTGCTGCTACCGGTCTGATTCCCCAAATTAAAGATTCCTTTCATAGCTTGATTTCTGACCCTACGGGGATCAATGATACCTTCAAATATTTATATTCCTCCCTGTATATGTCTGAATTTCCATCAGATACTGCCAATATGACTACATTTTTGGGTGAACTGGAAACTCCCACAGTTGAGGCTGAAACTGCAGATGACCTTGATTCTCCTCTCAGCCTTAAAGAAGTTATTCAGTCTATCAAGTCAATGCAGAGCAGAAAACCTCCAGGGCCCGATGGGTTTCCAACTGAGTTCTTTAAGAAATGCCATACCAAGTTAGTCCCTTTACTTGTATCTATGTATAATGAGTCACTTAAACGTGGCTCGGTGCCACCTACCCTAACACAGGCTTCAATAGCGCTTCTCCTTAAGGAGGGGAAAGACCCCACTTCCTGTTCTTCATTTAGGCCCCTAAGCCTCCTTAATGTGGAAGTAAAGGTGCTGGAGGAGGTGATAGTGAGGCCACTGGAAGTAGTCTTACCAGGACTCATATCAGAGGAACAAACCAGCTTTATAAAGGACAGATACGTATTCGTTTTTTAATATTCGTATGCCGTTTAACATTATTTATTATAAACATTTCTCTAACTCCCCTGAGGTGGTAATCTCCCTAGACGCAGTGAAGGGATTCGACAGAATTGAATGGGAGTACTTATTTACTGTTCTTTAAAATAATGTGGACTTGGGGACAAGTTTACATACACCTTAGCCAAATACATTTAAACTCAGTTTTTCACAATTCCTGACAATTAATCATCGTAAAAATTCCCCGTCTTAGGTCAGTTAGGATCACCACTTAATTTTAAGAATGTGAAATGTCAGAATAATAGTAGAGATAATTATTTATTTAAGCTTTTATTTCTTTCATCACATTCCCAGTGGTTCCGAAGTTTACATACACTCAATTAGCATTGCCTTTAAATTGTTTAACTTGGGTCAAACATTTCGGGTAGCCTTCCACAATAAGTTGGGTGAATGTTGGCCCATTCCTCCTGACAGAGCTGGTGAAACTGAGTCAGGTTTGTAGGCCTCCTTGCTTGCACACGCTTTTTCAGTTCAGCCCACAAATGTTCCATAGGATTGAGGTCAGGGCTTTGTGATGGCCACTCCAATACATTGACTTTGTTGTCCTTAAGCCATTCTGAAACAACTTTGGAAGTATGCATGGGGTCATTGTCCATTTGGAAGACCCATTTGTGACCAAGCTTTAACTTCCTGACTGAGATCTTGAGATGTTGCTTCAATATATCCACATAATTTTCCATCCTCATGATGCCATCTAGTTTGTGAAGTGCAACAGTCCCTCCTGCAGCAAAGCAACCCCACCACTTGATGCTGCCACCCCCGTGCTTCACGGTTGGGATGATGTTCTTTGGCTTGCAAGCATCCCCCCTTTTCCTCCAAACATAACGGTGGTCATCATGGCCAAACAGTTCTATTTTTGTTTCATCAGACCAGAGGACATTTCTCCAAAAAGTACGCTATTTGTCCCCATGTGCAGTTGCAAACTGTAGTCTGGCTTTTTCATGGCGGTTTTGGAGCAGTGGCTTCTTCCTTGCTGAGCGGCCTTTCAGGTTATGTCAATATAGATACGTTTGTACCTGTTTCCTCCAGCATCTTCACAAGGTCCTTTGCTGTTGTTCTGGGATTGATTTGCACTTTTCGCACCAAAGTACATTCATCTCTAGGAGACAGAACACGTCTCCTTCCTGAGCGGTATGATGGCTGCGTGGTCCCATGGTGTTTATATTTGCATACTACTGTTTTTACAGATGAACGTGGTACCTTCAGGCGTTTAGAAATTGCTCCCAAGGATGAACCAGACTTGTGGAGGTCTAACATTTTCTTTCTGATGTCTTGGCTGATTTCTTTTGATTTTCCCATGATGTCAAGCAAAGAGGCACTGAATTTGAAGGTAGGCCTTGAAATACATCCATAGGTACACCTCCAATTGACTCAAATTACCCTAACAGAAGCTTCTAAAGCCATGACATAATTTTCTGGAATTTTCCAAGTCGTTTAAAGGCACAGTCAACTTAGTGTATGTAAATTTCTGACCCACTGGAATTGTGATATAATCTGTCTGTAAACAATTATTGGTGAATTTACTTGTGTCATGCACAAAGTAGATGTCCTAACCGACTTGCCAAAACTATAGTTTGTTAATATGGCTTGGGGGCAGTATTGAGTAGCTTGGATGAATAAGGTGCACAGAGTAAACTGCCTGCTACTCAGGCCCAGAAGCTAAGATATGCATATTATTAGTGGATTTGGATAGAAAACACTCTGAAGTTTCTAAAACTGTTTGAATGATGTCTGTGACCAGGAAGTTGGAAATCTGTAGTTTTTCAACTCTTTGCCTATCCAAGATACAGTGTAAATTTGGTCAGATTGCATTTCCTAAGGCTTCCACTAGATGTCAACAGTCTTTAGAACCTTGTTTGAGGCTTCTACTATGAAGGAGGAGAGAATGAGAGCTGATTGAGTAAGAGGTCTGCCAGAGTGCCATGAGCTCATTCAGGCGCGCTCCCGTGAGAGGTAGCTGCGTTCCATTGCATTTCTAAAGACAAAGGAGTTCTCCGGTTGAAACATTATTGAAGATTTATGTTAAAAACATCCAAAAGATTGATTCTATACATCGTTTGCCATGTTTCTACGAACTGTAATGGAATATTTTGACTTTTCGTCTGGCCTGCGCATCGTGAATTTGGATTTGTGAACTAAATGCGCGAACAAAAAGGAGGTATTTGGACATAAATGATGGACTTTATTGAACAAAACAAACATTTATTGTGGAACTGGGATTCCTGGGAGTGCATTCTGATGAAGATCATCAAAGGTAAGTGAATATTTATATTGCTATTTCTGACTTCTGTTGAACATGGCGGATATCTGTATCGCTTGTTTTTGTGTCTGAGCGCCGTACTCAGATTATTGCATGGTGAGCTTTTTTGGTAAAGCTTTTTCAAAATCTGACACAGCGGTTGCATTAAGGAGAAGTTTATCTAAAGTTCCATGCATAACACTTTTATTTTCATCAACATTTATGATGAGTATTTCTGTAAATTGATGTGGCTCTCTGCAAAATCACTGGATGTTTTGGAAGCAAAACATTACAGAAACGTAATGTGCCAATGTAAACTGCGATTTTTGGATATAAATATGAACTTTATCGATCAAAACATACATGAAGTCCTATGAGTGTCATCTGATGAAGATCATCAAAGGTTAGTGATTAATTTTATCTCTATTTCTGCTTTTTGTGACTCCTCTCTTTCGCTGGAAAAATGGCTGTGTTTTTCTGTGACTAGTGTAGAGAAATGCTATTTCTTATACAGGTGACCAAACTATTGTTAATACAGGGCTACAACTCAAAGTAAAGCTTATGGGGTCCCCTACAGGATAGCTCCCGCATTACACTAATTGCCAAAACCAGCGCACACACACATAATCTCCTTTATAGCTGAACATGGTGTGCCCGAAGAGGATTCTACGATGACGGACAGACAACTGAGCCAATGGCGGAAGACTACAGACTACACCCCAGCTGAACCAATCCAAAGATCCGATCTTCCAGAATCAACCTACTTTCTGTTCTATATATAAGTGGTGTATTGATTGTAACGGCCTCTTTGCCTGCAGTTCCGTACGAACCAGCGGAGGAGCCGTATTTACGCTGTTCTAGATATCTTCACTCTGAATAAACTGTCGCTTGTCATACAATTTACCACCTTGTCTGAATCGATCCTTGACCGACTCGCCCGTCTACATATCTAATTTCTAACAGAACTTGGTAGGCAGAGGATAGTTTACTAACGATCCAGTCGAAGTGAGTTGATTTGGGTGTGAGAGGGCGAGTTGGTGAAAGGACGGTTCACGGAGGACGGGTGAAGACTTTCGGGGGAGGACAACAATTCTGCTCAACTCGGAAAACTGATCTCAAGGTGCACCATAAAAAAGGTAGGCAAAGCCTGTTAAATCAAACTTTGCATATTGTCGTATAGTCTGTCCAAATTTTGATCAGTTTTTTTTTCCCGAGTAAGTATGAATTCTTGTGTAAATTTATAATTTGCTGACGAGTCGAAAGAACAGTGTATGTGAACATATGTAGTAACGAACCGGCGACGGCCGGTGTGATTTAAATCATTGATGAGATATCAGTAAGGGGATAGCTAATTACTATTCATTAAATCTGGCGCCGAGGGGACAAATTGTAATTTTGGGACCCGTGACCCGGTCAGCACAGTCTGCTAGCTTTCAATGATGAGTGATCACTGTTTTGTCCTGGATAGTTCCGATAGGGGTCGGGAATAGAGATCAGTAGGGGATAGCTAATTACTATTCATCAAATCTGGCGCCGAGGGGACAAATTGTAATTTTGGGACCCGTGACCCGGTACGGCCAGTCTGATAGAGATTCACCGATAGGGGTCGGACATGTGTGATAATTCTGATAGGGGTCAGCTCGATAGGGATCAGGAATAGAGATCAGTAGGGGATAGCTAATTACTATTCATCAAATCTGGCGCCGAGGGGACAAATTGTAATTTTGGGACCCGTGACCCGGTACGGCCAGTCTGATAGAGGTTCACTGATAAGGATCGGCTTTCAGGGGTCAGAGATATAACGTGTTGTTTTGTCTTGTTTTGTCTATTTGTAACTGTTTATGTTAAAATGCAATGTGCTTGTAATTGTTTCCATTAAGATTGTTGGTGGTTAGATAGAGGGAGAGAGAATTATAATAAGGGGTATTGGATAAATCCGAAACTTCTATATTGTATGTACCTATGTTAATAGGTACATGTATAAATGTATAATCAGGAACGAAATGACTGATGTATAATTGAAATAATATCTGAATATAATATTTAAATATTGAGACTAAATAGTTGAATAGATCCCTTGGTTATGCGCTCCACAAATGCAATACCAACCCATGCGTTTTTTCTCAACCTGAATATTCGAAGGAGAAGCTCTGAGATAAGGCAGAGTACGAGCAATAGTGTCTTCGAATACATCGTGGGTATTAATCAACGTCAGGCGAAGTATATGCTAACTATATTCAGATGGAAGGAGAGAATTTCAATTAAAACTACGATTAAATTCCGATTGAATTAAATTAAATTACGTTTAAAGCAAATTCACAATGGCGACCCCCAATACTCCAAAGCTGAGGTTTAATGAGTTCCTAGAACAAAAAATAGAATATAGATCAGGGGGAGAAGTACAATGGAAGAATATAAAGAAAGTTTGGGAGGGATTGAAGTTAAGATGGACACAAGCAGGTTATCTAGGAGGGGGGCCGCCAACAGGGGCCCAGCTGAAAACGAGGGAATGTGAGTTGAGAGGGACGTTGGTATATAAGAAAAAGGGACTAAACAGAGAGAAAGGGCAGAAGTGGAACTGAAGATAGGAACTTGGGCCATCGAAGAGGCGCTAAGAGCACAACTGAATAAAAAACCGGAAACGGGAAAAGGGCCGGGCCCGCGTCAACACAGGCCCCTGTGTTCCTTGTAAAAGAAGGAGTACTCCAAGGGGATACGTTGATCAAAGGGGGCCACCTGGAGTGTGAAGAATTAAAGCCTGGCCCACAGGGTTACTCCACGCCAGGGGGTGCACAAAGGTGCACACCAGGGCCATCTGACATGCATGCCCCTCGATCTATGCGAGAACAGCTCCGCCCCAGTGGCCACACAAGGAATCCATTCATAGATGGAGCAGGGGGCAACGGGAGCAGCTTGAAGTCAGAGGGGAGGGGAACCCCCACCTCCTGCACATCCAGTGTGCACAGAGAACATAGAGGGGAACCAAGGAGCGATATTAGTCTCTGAAGTGTAAGATAGCCAAAGTGTGTGCTGGTACAAAACTGACATGGGTGGAGGCCCTGCCACTGGCGTTGATGGCCATGAGGTCATCACCTGGGGCAGGGACTCATCTCTCACCCCACGAAATAATGACAGGAAGAGTAATGCCAGGTCCACCAAGAGAGGGAGGTCATATGCCCCCTCTTGATGCACACCAGATAGGTATGACTGACTATGTAAGAAAATTGACGGAACTGTCCGCAGCTCTTTCCAAACAGATACACAAAGTCCATGGGGGGGAGCTGACGGGAGATCCAGAGCAACCAAGGGTAAAGGTCGGAGACTGGGTAAGGATCATGGTCCACAAGAGAAAGTGGCAGGATCCCAGGTGGACTGGGCCGTACGAAGTGAAGGAGGTTACTTCACACTCGGTCCAGGTCAAAGGTAAATCAGGGGCGCCTTGGCACCACTTGACTCATTGTGCACCAGCTTCGATACCCAATAGAACACTGACAGAGGTCAGGGTCGACTTGAGCGACTTGAATTCGGCTCCAATACAACCCGATTAGCAGGTGACGATGTGGACCAGACTCCCATCAGCATCGGCTAATAGGCCTCCTAGAGACAGGGGTTATCCCTGGACTAGACTGGGTATATCTGGCCCCGGTTTATTCGTGTGTTTGTAAATGCATATGTCTACTGAATGATAAATTGAACGAATGTTTAGACAATGTTTTAGATGTGTTGACTATATTGAGTGAATGTTCAAACAATGTTTTAGATGTGCTCTGGCGTAAATGAAGATTTGTGAGACTCAAATCGTGTGCATGAAATATGCTTGATATTCAGTCGGGGACTAATATCGGTATGAATGAGGTCGGGGACCAAGCGAGTGTGGTACATTAGGTATTTCAGTTGGAGCTGGTACCGGTGAGTGTTGAAAAAGTCGCAGGCTTGCTGATGAGAGTTATATCATAGAATATTGAGGGGTGTGCATGACTGTTGGGGGAAAAAAAGTGTTCAACTCTATTAACGTGAAATTCTTTTTGTAGATTTGGGGAGACAATTTGGAGAAACACGAATAAGACATGAAACATCGAGACAAATTATTTGAGTTTGAGGGGATTATCATAATTATTAGGTTTTGTTTATGTAGTACATGTTTGGGTTAAGGGGATTTCCATGTTCCCAGGGACATGATATTTTAAAGAGGAACGCTCACATATGGAACTTTTAGTTTTTATGGAGTTTTAATTACACAAGTGATTTATATTTTATTTTAAGGATAAAGGGTTCTTTAATATGGTATGGAACACGAATGTAGGGGGATGGTGTAACCTTTGACCTGCTTTCATGGCTCTCTCGGGTGGTCTGATCAGCCACAAGGGGGTGCCATTTGAATAATGAATTTGTGGTCATGGGTAATACTGTCTAAAAAATAAATGAAAAGATTAAAAAAGTTTTTTGAAATTTAATTTTTTAAGGTAACTTAATTATAGTGGAGTTTACTTAACCTATATAAAGACTTTAGAAATTGCCACAATAGACATGTTTTTCTAAAAAATAAAAATCCATGAGTTTAGATAAAGCCAGACAGTGAGACATTTAGTTAAAATGTGGAAACATGGGAAAAGGCAGACAGAAGAGCCCTCCCCCGCACTGCAGAGACCTTGAAGGTTGGAGAGCAGAGAGGAGAAGTTTTAGAAGGGAGCCAGGACGAGCAAGGATAACAGAATGTGTAGATAACAGTCACTGAGTGGAGACAAAAGGGAGAATTGGACATGTGGAAAATTAAAGGGGCGCTCCTACATGATAATGTCAGAACAGAAGGATAATATACTAATCTTATCTAAGTCATTATTTAGGGTAGGTAAGGTTGTTACCTGGGCAGAGCCAGGTATCAAAAGGGGGATAGGTAAATTGTGGTCTAGGATAGGATGGGGCCTATTGGATAAACTAATAATTTAAAAAAAAATGTAGCTAAACAAATGGGCATAGAAGGTAAAGATATAATCAGATAAAACATATGAGAAACTGTTTGTTAACCAAGCCTGTATGTCCAGCATTTTATGCATTATAGGTGAACTACAGGTGAAGTCACTCAATCCAGTTCCAGAGGCTTGTTGGGGGGACCATACCAAGGTCTCCTGGTGACAGCTAGCTGAAAGAGCTACCCGGATTCATATCACACGGCGGGAGGGTAAGACACATTTACACTATCGAACAATAAACAGTGTTCGAGAGGAGAACTGGAATTAACAGAATTCCGGGGGCCATCTCTCGAATGAAGTAACCCTCCCTGTCCTGTCACCCCTGTTTTTGTTCATAGAAGTGAGGATGTGTCTGGCTCTTGCTAAGTGATGTGTTCTCGGGGAAAGGGTGGGGCTTCACATGGAAGCTGTTTGTCTGAGCTGTCTTATCGTGGGTGACATCCCAAATAACACAGCACTGGACGAATCAGTGCCCGAAGCCTCAGCTGGTTTGACCACCCTGGCTCACGGGTTGACAGAACTCTGGGGTGGATACTTCTCTGATTAATTGGGTTTGATAGTATGTTCAGAAAATGGGGAAAATATTATGATCACTGTATTATGGGCTACATTCACCTGTGTGACTGTTTTAGTTTTATGGGGCTGTTGTCTAATTCCCTGTGTATGAGGCCTTATTTCCAGGACTCTGGAGAAATCGATGGAAATAGATGGTGATGTACCAGCGGATTCCAGGTTCTGACCCGTGGAGTGCTGAATGTATGTCTACAGAACAAGTGGACGAAAATGATAAATGAAATTATATTAAATTGGGAGGGTGTCCGTATGGGGATTACATGATAACCGACTTGGGACAGTTCTGGGATTGGAGAAGAGGGTATCCTTATAGCATAGGGGAAAACCTGGGAGCACTGTTGAACTTTGTAAAGGTGATGAAATCCTACTAACCATCAAAACTATTAAGCTCTCTGATGCAGACACTTACACCCTCGGACTACAAAGGACCGGGACAGACACGATGGGTGGGTTTTCTATTAAGGTGCTGCCAAAACCAGAGGTCCCAGACGAACCAGGGCCAGACACACTCCTCTACCACCCCTGGACCGAACCTGCCACCACTGTCTAAAAAATCCCATTCAGGTAATTAATGTTGGAGACTATTCAGCTATTGATCAATTAGACACTGAGACTGGTTTTGATGGTAGGGACAATTTGTGGCTGACTTATATGAGGTATACAGCTAAGACCCTGAAAAGAAAGGACTGCATGAGTTACATGAAACATTGGTCATGCTAGACCTGTTCTGGCTACACACCCATTTGCTATAGGAGAAGGAGAGGGGTGGTTGTGTATTCTGAGAGGTTTTTACCAGGTTCAGCCCAATTCAACTCTCTGTTCCTCTTTGAGCCTTGTGTCTCCTACAGTACCTCCTCATCGGGCCCCTTGGGGTGTTGAGGCATATGGGGGCAATTACAGTTGCATCACGGGTACAGGTAATGGCATTGATTATGAGAGATTGCCTGAAGCTGATTGCAGTAGTAACATAGCCATTAATTCCACTTGGCCAGTTACAGGCCTAAACCAAACTAGTGGTCTGGCTGATGTGTGGTGGATCTGTGGACCCAAAAGAGTGCTGAGACCCATTCTTAGAGGAGACTGGCAAGGTACGTGTGCTCTGACCAGTTTGATAATTCCACTGACCATTGTTGATGTTACTGCTGAACAGCTGTTGGGTTCTGTACCCAGGGGACCTGAAAACATTCCATTCCATGGGAGACATAGACGTAGTGCTCCATGGACAGAGGATGTAGTTGACATACACACTAACCTGTTGGGAGTGCCAGTGGGGGTTCCTCATGAGTTTCAGGTCTTTGGTAGGAATGATGGATTATAGGTCCAGCCATAGTGGATGCAAAGCAGACTGCATGGATTCATTACATCTACTATGATCAACAGCGTTTTGTTAATTACCCCCGTGATGCACTCACTGGTATGTCTGAACAGTTTGAGGCCACATCTAGGGTTGCCAGACAGAATAGACTTGCTTTGGATATGCTTCTTGCCAGTCAGGGGGGCGTCTGCAAGATGTTCGGTGAACAATGTTGCACGTAACACCAGTCCAGATGGTAGTATATCTAAGGCCCTTAGTGGGCTTAATGCATCAAGTGCATCAAGCCCACTATCTGCTGAGATGAGGACCATGGTGGGGGTGGAGGAGTCTGGCCTGTTCTCTTGGGTGGGAGCCTGTTTTGGTAAGTACACTAGTATGGTGGTTACTGGATTTCTGACCCTAATTCTTGTATTTTTGTTATTGATGTGTTGTGATGCTTGCATCATACCGTGTTTCAAGAAGTCTGTTACAGATGTGGTGAAGGCTTCAGGCATGATGATGCCTTTGCTTGATGCTCCAGTTGGAGATGCTGATACTGAAGCATGCTTTCAGGGGAGGATGAGACTGACTGAGGATGACCCATGGTATGCTGTGGGTGAGGTAGTAGAATAAATCTTACACCACCACAGTTCCTTGTTATACATTTTTATGATAGGTTTTCTTTCCAGTATGTTTGTTCTCCCTGTTGTGAAGGTTTCGAGTCCCTGGGTGGCATGAAGCCCAACTGGTGCAGGATAGGAGTAGATGAGGACCAGATGGTTTATAATAATGCTTTGCTCTGCTTTACTCTGTTTTCCATGACCAAAGTTTTATCCTGTATCTTACATGTCAATAAACAAAGTGTTATCCTGTTTTTGCTAAGTGACACCCTTGTGGGTGTCAAAAGGGGGACTTAAATTTCACACCATTTTCTTTTGTTCTGTTTTTGAATAAGCTGTTCTCTTTTGACATGAAGGTATTTTCAACTTTGTGACTGTTATATGATTCATTGCTGAATTTTTGTTCACACCCTTGGGGGTGTGAAAAAGAGGGATTATTGGATCCTGTGTTTTACATTATAGCCATTACCATATATATGATTGAATATTATCTGCTGTTGGCTTGTGTTGATGTAAGTGGTATGCAACATAGCTGACTTGAAACATTGTTAAGAGTGTCAAAAGGGGGACTTTCTCATGCTGAAGAAAAAAAATAATAATAATAATACAGAAGGGAGGGCATGTTCAGAGCGTGGGGTTGCGAGAACAAGCGGTCTTTTGTTAGATAACAGGAGCCAGGTGCGAGATAACGATATGGAGCATGAGAGCCTGGCTGCAACTTCTCTTATGACATTCCAGAATCGTATTGCCATTGATATGTTACTCTCTGAGAAGGGCGGAGTTTGCTCTATGTTTGGTGACCAGTGTTGTACTTTCATCCCTAATAACACAGCCTCGGATGGTAGCTTGACCATAGCTCTGGAAGGTCTGCGGACGCTTAATGGTAAAATGAAATCTCATTCAGGGATTGATACCTCGATGTGGGACTCCTGGATGAGTGCGTTTGGTAAATATAAAACCCTGGTGTCCTCCATTTTGGTATCCATTTCGGTGTTCGCTGCCATTTTAGTTCTCTGTGGATGCTGTTACATTCCATGCATCCATTCCCTTACCACTAGGGTTATCTCTAGAGCCATTGACCCTTCCTCCCCTTCCCAGATGTTTCCTCTGCTGGATAAAGACTTACTTGAATTCGAGGATGAGGAGGAGAGTGCCTATTAGGTTTACATATATCTGCTGTTGCCTGATGGGGATATATGTATGTGTTATGCAAGTGGATCATTCCGCCTGACTTGCCTAGTTTAATTCACATCTCTTTGGAGATGTGAAGAGAGGGAATCACAACTTTTTCCTGCGGGAAAAAGTTGGCTTATGTAGACAAGCATTTTACTTTTATTTTGAGCTGTTGTTCTCCGCTCTGTTAAATGAGGGTTGTAAGTTCCTAGGTGGCTGGTAGCCAACTTAGTACATAGTGGGATGTAATGGAGAACATGATGGTAATACATATATATCTATTTCTGTTTAATACCGTGCCTTATTTCATAGTCCCCTTGGGAGAAGTTTCTCTTTGTGTCTGAATCTAGTTAAGTTGTGTCACGTCTCTGGTGAGACGTGAAGAGAGGGTTTTGTAGAGAAATGCTATTTCTTATACAGGTGACCAAACTATTGTTAATACAGGGCTACAACTCAAAGTAAAGCTTATGGGGTCCCCTACAGGATAGCTCCCGCATTACACTAATTGCCAAAACCAGCGCACACACACATAATCTCCTTTGTAGCTGAACATTGTGTGCCCGAAGAGGATTCTACGATGACGGACAGACAACTGAGCCAATGGCGGAAGACTACAGACTACACCCCAGCTGAACCAATCCAAAGATCCGATCTTCCAGAATCAACCTACTTTCTGTTCTATATATAAGTGGTGTATTGATTGTAACGGTCTCTTTGCCTGCAGTTCCGTACGAACCAGCGGAGGAGCCGTATTTACGCTGTTCTAGATATCTTCACTCTGAATAAACTGTCGCTTGTCATACAATTTACCACCTTGTCTGAATCGATCCTTGACCGACTCGCCCGTCTACATATCTAATTTCTAACATTTTTTCTAGGTTTCCCAACCTAGCATCTAAATACTCTTTGCCTCCATCTCACTTTTTCTGTTACCTTCAAATTAAGCATTGTGTCTCCTTTTAATTTTCTGGCTTCCCTGCTCCACCCCCTTGCCAACCCTGGGATGGTTTATTGACTCTGACCTTGACAGAAAGCAGTAATTTCTCAGCTCTGTCTGTGTATTATGTCATTAGACAAACACTCCACCAACAAAACTAAATCTGTTTGGGAATGGTAAATGGGTGTTGAATTGACACAGGAGTGGTGGAATGAGGCGATTGATAGTGTACGCTCCACTACATCTTGTGCTCATCTTGGTCTCGTACAATTTAAGGTTTTAAATAGAGTGCATTTTTCCAAATCTAGATTGTCTGAAATAAATGTAAATGATGATTGTGATACATGTCATGTCTCACCATGTGACCTTTAGTCATGGGATATGGTAAAATCTTTGTGCTTACATTGATGTACATTTTGTATATCTTGAATAATAATACATTTAAAAAAATAACCATTGTCGTCTCGAGCCATGCCAATATATCCTCCAAACCATGGCTTCTCGGGCATTATCACTTAACTATGTAACTAAATGTGTAGAATTAGAACAATATTAAAAGTTGGCCCAACTCTCTGAATACATGGCTCTGGCTCAGGGTAATGGAACAAAAGAACCCCAGGCCAACAGAATCACCGGCCTGCACGCATACGAATAAGTCTATATATGAATGGACAAAGCCATCAATCATGTGACACCATTCATTCTTATGTGAAGATTCAATAGCACATTGAAGCCAAATGACCTTCGGTTAAACTGGCGTATCATAGAAAGGTTAGCTGACAAAGTCACGAAAAACTATGTGCACGCTTGAATGGGGCAGAAGTCTGTGTTTTGTTATGATTCTGAATGGCTAGAGAGCTAGTAACTACGACAAGAAGCTGCTATGTGGGGAATCTTAGGTGGCTCGTTTCAGCTAGTTTCATCTTGTTCTTGATATCATGTCTTGTTTTGACTGTTGTCACATCTATGCTAATATGGCTAAAATTCACTAGCTATTTAACCAACAACTGTAACAATGTATTTGAGAGTCAACAAGTGCTCATTGTGTAAATGTATTTGTTTTCAATAAACTTTAGAGGCGAAATATAGTTTTACATGACAATCTAAGCCAACCCTGTGTGTTTTGCACTACAGTTGCTAAACAACCACCCCATCTATGGAGACACGCAGTTTGAGCTACTCTAGGAAGTGATGTAGCAGGCTAACTCAGTGCTGCCCCCTCTCATTGAGGAACTCAAGTTGAGGGTCGACCGGGGTACTGCAGGCTGCCATTGGCAACTAAATTATCCTTATAACCTATGTCTAGTGTGAATCACACCATTCAGGGGTCTCTATTGGGAAGAAAAACATTTGGGGGGCCTAAAAACAAAGACACAATATAAACTAGAGGTCGACCGATTATGATTTTTCAACGCCGACACCGATTATTGGAGGACCGAAAAAGCCGATACCGATTAATCGGCCTATTTTATTTTTATTTGTAATAATGACAATTACAACAATACTGAATGAACACTTATTTTAACTTAATATAATACCTCAATAAAATCAATTTAGCCTCAAGTAAATAATGAAACATGTTCAATTTGGTTTAAATAATGCAAAAACAAAGTGTTGGAGAAGAAAGTAAAAGTGCAATATAAGCTATGTTAGAAAGCTAAAGTTTCAGTTCCTTGCTCAGAACATGAGAACATATGAAAGCTGGTGGTTCCTTTTAACATGAGTCTTCAATATTCCCAGGTAAGAAGTTTTAGATAGTTGTAGTTATTATAGGAATTATAGGACTATTTCCCTCTATACCATTTGTATATCATTAACCTTTGACTATTAGATGTTCTTATAGGCACTTTAGTATTGCCAGTGTAACAGTATAGCTTCCGTCCCTCTCCTCGCTCCTCCCTGGGCTCGAACAAGCAACACAACGACAACAGCCACCATCGAAGCAGCGTTACCCATGCAGAGCAAGGGGAACAACTTCTAGAAGGCTCAGAGCGAGTGACGTTTGAAACGCTATTATCGCACGCTAACTAGCTAGCCATTTCACTTCGGTTACACCAGCCTCATCTCGGGAGTTGATAGGCTTGAAGTCATAAACAGCGCAATGCTTGACGCACAACGAAGAGCTGTTGGAATAACGCACGAAAGTGCTGTTTGAATGAATGTTTACACGCCTGCTTCTGCCTACCACCGCTCAGTCAGATACTTAGATACTTGTATGCTTGTATGCTCAGTCAGATTATATGCAACGCAGGACATGCTAGATAATATCTAGTAATATCATCAACCATGTGTAGTTAACTAGTGATTATGATTGATTGTTTTTTATAAGATAAGTTTAATGCTAGCTAGCAACTTACATTGACTTACTGCATTCACGTAACAGTCCTTGTGGAGTGCAACGAGAGGGAGGCAGGTCGTTATTGCGTTGGACTCGTTAACTGTAAGGTTGCATGATTGGATGATTGGTTGCATGAGCTGACAATGTGAAAATCCGTCGTTCTGCCCCTGAACAAGGCCACCGTTCCTAGGCCGTCATTGAAAATAAGAATGTGTTCTTGACTGACTTGCCTAGTTAAATAAAGGTATAAAAATAAAAAAAATGTTTAAAAAAATAAATAAATAAATTGGCAAATCGGCGCCCAAAAATACCGATTTCCGATTGTTATGAAAACTTGAAATCGGCCCTAATTAATCGACCATTCCGATTATTCGGTCAACCTCTAATTTAAACGGTCAAAAGGAATTACCTTTTAATGTGGCATGAACACAATCAGTCATGATAAAATAATTTCGGCATCCAAACTGCATGCATACTCGCGCCATTATACGAATGGAAGGCATCCGTTACAAAACACCACAACGTGTTCCTAATGACATTCAGTGATTATCATTGATTAGGCCTATATTGATTGATGTGTCTTGCTGACAAGTTGACCTTTTTGCAGCCTGAAAAGTCTGGACACCTGAAATGGGGCTGAAGCTATCCCGGGAAAACTGGGATGGTCACCCTAACACACGGTCAACTTACTAGACTAGGCTACAATGTGCATTACCATGAACTTCAAATAGGCCTATCAATAGCCAGTGATGTGGTGGTAAATCAAATTGGCTGATAAACTCTGATTGCCAGTCTCAGTAAAAAAAAAAGGCCTACACCGCTTCCGGTAGCCTACTCTCTCAGCTGCGCAACAGGTGATATCCCGCCCGAACTATGTATTCCATGGGCTCCCCAACTACCCAGTGCTTAATTTGGGAAACCAAGTGATATCTGTTTGGGGACATAGATAGTAACAGGTTTTCGCAACCAAACATATTTCGCTAAACAGTTGACAGCCCATCTGCACGCTCAAGAAAGGAATAAAGGAGAGAGAGGAGGAGATGGAAACGCATGGTGGTGAGATGAACTATTCTGTATAGCTAAAGGTAATGTGTCACCCAGTTAATTATGAAAAATCCCTATTATTAGACTACTCAAAATCAAATACAAATTCACTATAATCTTCTAACTGAAAGAGTCACCTTATAGGTCTACTGTCATTAAAGTATAGCCTACTTGTTTGATGGATTGGATGCGCATTGGTGTCTAGCTGTTGTCTAGTGATATTGTTGACCATCATCAGCTGATTCAGGAAAGAATAATATTGATTGAAAATAATAAAGTGAAATAAACGGTCTACTACTTCTGGCCAGAGATGGCACGGAGAACACCAGTACTCACACACACCTGGAAAACAAAGCAATGATCTCTCTAAACAGCTGACTGACAAAAGCAAACAATGACAAAACAACTGATAAATCTAATGCATTGCAATAAAGGCTTCTTTTTTTTATCAAGGACGCATGGCAAACAAATGGTGGAAATTGGGAAGAATTAACATCTATGCTTAAAGGAGCTCAGCTGAGACCGAAATTCAGCAATACTGAATAGACAGCTCTGCCACATACAGATAAATGGTTTAAACCATGATGGAGAGGTGGGGGTGTTTGTTTTATTTGGAAGCCTTTATTTTCATATTTAACACCGCAAAACATTTAACACTACATTTCAAACAAATAGGCGAATGGTTCAATTAGAATTATTTAGAGACCCACCACAATTTGGACTTTTGTTGCATTTATGAGAGCTGAGCCCCCGCTGGCTGTATCGTAATTCGCACCTTGCTTATAATTTCTTCTGTGTGCAATTTAAAAAATAATCGGTTGAAGGACATACATCGGGTGAATTATAAGCAATTATTGGTAACATGATTGTCTTTCAAACTTTTTTTTATTTGCATGAAAATGTACCAAATTTTCCCATTAATTTTAATCGGGGATCCTGCTAACAATGCCAGCAGTACCACGGACGGCCTTGAATTTCAGTGGCTTCCATGAGAGGGGGCAGTCGTTTTCCGCTGACGCACACACAGATACACACACAAATATGCATGCATTGCACACATGATCCAAGCCATTATCATTCAGACACTGGCCCAAAGAGTTGAGTTATTACATGTATTTATTTTCTCTCTCCAATTGATTTATTGTAGGTGTGTTTCTCCTTTGAGTGTCCTGCAGATACTAAAGTGGCTATGTAGTTAAATAGATGTAATGTTGTCCCTAATAGGTGGAACTAGGTGCTCCGCAGCCTCAAGCACCAACACACTGACCCAGTTCAACCTTCAGTCTCAACAGGTACAATTTGGAATAAATACACACCTGTGGAGTTTGTTTTGGCAACCCATTGTGTGTGTGTGTGTGTGTGTGTGTGTGTGTGTGTGTGTGTGTGTGTGTGTGTGTGTGTGTGTGTGTGTGTGTGTGTGTGTGTGTGTGTGTGTCTTTTTCTGTAGTTCCTACAAGGGAACTACAAAATGTCATTCAGATTTCCAAGCGGGTCAAACATTTAAAGAAACATAAATAAAATCTCCAGATTGGATCATACTTTCTCAATGACGTCATTCACATTTTTCTCAGCGACTGCATCTGTTAATGAGCGTCAATGAGTGGGTTCAATTTCAAAATATGACATACCGGTCTTAGAAGACGAATAGCGTTTTCATTTCCTATCAAATGTTACAGGAAATATATAAAGGGAAGTCACCGGAGCGAATAAAATAGCCGTTCTCGTGTGCGTAATTTCAAGAGGAACCACCGCAGCAAGGGACCTTTTAAGGACCTTGAGCCCTTACAACGACTTGATGCGCAAAGTAGAATAGGATGCATAACCACCTGTACCTCTTCTCCTCACAAGTTTTTGTGTGTAAATAAAAGATGCCAAGAGAGACGTATACTATAGGTCAATGTCACTACATTGACAATTATTTCATCTTTGGGATAGAAACATTTAGCAGCTTATCCAGAATATCCAGATATATATATCGTATAGAAATAACCAAATGATTTGCCCTTGAGCATGAACACATGACTGAAGTTTATTGTATATTCGATTGATACATGATGAAAACAAAATGATTTGACCCATTGTTCTCGTCTTCACGGGGGAAAGACGGGATACCAGCGTCAGTAATAGGCATGATGGACTCGAGGTAGAAACAGGTTGCCAAGGGCTCATTCATAGCTTACTCACATTTCCCTCCTCTGGCAGTTCGGTTCCTCCGGTGTGCTTCTCCTCTTCGAGGCTACGGTCCCTAACTGTCAGCTGCGCCCCTCCATCTTTCGTGTAACAGAGTGAATCAAAATGAGGACTATTTCCACGCGTTCTGCGCATAAACTCCAACTTCAAAGCTTGAGTTTTCCCCCTTGATCAGTTGTCATTTAATCCATAAGCAGAGGCACTCTCCTATCTCATTCACTCTTCTCCGCGGGTAAACGTGATAACCGGTGGCCTGTTGCTGGTGCTTTGACTGGTTGGCGCGAATAGCTGTGTGCACCCACGCTGCACACGCAGCACCCCAAACTTCTGCGTTTATCCGCGTCGATGCGCATGCCTTTAGACAGCAGCTGCATCTGAAGCCTATGAGCCACAACAGAGCTATCCGGTCGAATGTGTTTGACTGTGACTGTTATTTTTGGCATAAATTAGTATTCTATAAATAAAGCTGCAATGGGCTAGTCTCTTTCCCGCAGGGCTCGAGTTGGGTACCATGTGTCCATGATGCAATGCGGTTCCGTCTGTGTCAAGCGTTTCCCATTACCTCCTTACCTCCCCGTGAAGAAAGTCCAGACGTGTTTGTCATTACGGGGAGCTGGTGGTGCGTTCTTCTTAATTCGCCCGCGCTATTCGAATTGTCTGCAAATAGATAGAAAGGTATGGAGGGAATATCATTGTCTGTCTGTCTGTCTGTGGCCATCTGTGTGTCTGTCTGCAACCTGCAACCGCGTAGACTCAACACTCAACTTCACACACAGCCTCACATACAGCCTGCCTGCCTACACACAAACAGCTTTCCCCTGCAATCTCACAATCATTAAGCCTAATTAAGCCTAAAAAAAAATCTTAATATTTTTCTGCATAGGTTATCTAAGCTAAGCAGTGGCGATTTTAGCATGTAAATCTTGGTTTCGCAAAAAATATATATATATTTTTAGATGCATGTCAGCAAAGCCACTACACAACACAACACAACACTAAACAATACATGAATTGCCCCAGCGGCGATTTTAGCATGTACATCTTGGTGGGGCAGACTCAAAGATGCATGCCAGTAAAGACACAACACTAAACAATACATTAATTGCACTATAACAGCGATAAGCGGTGCCCACAAACTGCTAGGGCCTACATAAAGCTGTCCCAACAGCAGAGCATTTCTTTCCAGCACAATGGAGTGAATACTTACCACTGCTACACCTGACTATTGATTAAGACATTAATGAGCGAGCGACGACGGACGTAGTCAATATAACTATGTGTTCAGCACTTTTGAAATGTACAGTGACGGAATGCTGAACATGGGCTGCTCTTACAGTATTTCCCCTGTACACCAAGTCAGAACCATAGGAAAAATAAAGGGGACATTTAAGCAGACAATGAAACCTCTTACAATATTAGATCAGGACATTTCTCAAAAACAGGTTATAGGCTACATGTGCAGCACCACCGAGTCAGAACAGTAATGTTAGGTGAAATTAACAGGTGAAAATAGACAAAATTATTAGGGTGAGGCACATGGGCTACTAACAGCTTATTACACAACATACAGCTAGTGTTACTTTCTTAGCTACGGTATACAGATCTCCCTGGCATATTACATAATTTATGCAGCAGCACACAAGACATTTTTGGACTCACCTTGGCTTGTCATGTGCTCACTTAAACATGAAGGTGGCACAGCGGTTTGTCATCAAACTTTGTTATCAAAGTCTGGCATTCTCTGGATATATGGTAGAAACTTATGTAAAAAAAATATTTAAAAAAAACACACAGCCACTCCATTGAATAGCAGGCTACTGGTTGCTTTGTACTGTTTGCTGTTAGCAACTGATTCCTTCCAAACGACTCATTGTTGAATTTGCGATTTCCAACTTGTTGTGTAATCTTTATGTCCAATGGCCGATGAGCACCGATAAGTTTTATCTATAATTTCTCTATATTATTTATCTTCATATGACAAGGATTAAAAAGGATTTGAATTATGATGATGACCACTAGCTAAGACTTTGAAAGTAAGATGTTGACATGATCAGTCTAATCAAAGCTACTCTATGTATAATGTGATTTGACGTAATTTTATCTGTGGCCAATGACCTGGAGCCTTCTTGGACGGGTACGTGTAATATAACTCTATGGCAGGACCCAAAGGGCTGACATTTTGGATGTCTACCCTTACTAAGGACAAAAACTTCGCAATGACGTAGTGTCCCCATGAGTGACAGAACACTGTCCCCATGAGTGACAGAACACACACATATATATATATATATATATATATATATATATATATATATATATATATATATATATATATATATATATATATATATATATATACTGTAACGGCAGATCACCTCTTCGTCTGAAGAGGAGTAAGGATCGGACCAAGATGCAGCGTGGTAAGTGTCCATAATGTTTTTAATAAAGACAAATGAACACTTGAACAAAAACAATAACATGAACTCTACAAAACCGAAACAGTACCATGTGGCGACAAACACACACACGGAAACAAACACCCACAAACCAACAGTGAAATCCAGGCTACCTAAGTATGATTCTCAATCAGAGAAAACTACCGACACCTGCATCTGATTGAGAACCATACTAGGCCGAAACAGAAAACAAACATAGACTGCCCACCCCAACTCACGCCCTGACCATACTAAATAAAGACAAAACAATGGAAATAAAGGTCAGAACGTGACATATATACACACACTACTGTTCAAAAGGTCACTTATAAATGTACTTGATTTTGAAAGAAAAGCACATTTTTTGTCTGTTAAAATATCAAATTGATCAGAAATACAGTGTAGACCTTGTTAATGTTGTAATTGACTATTGTAGCTTGAAACGGCAGATTTTTTATGGAATATCTACATAGGCATACAGAGGCCATTATCAGCAGCCATCACTCCTGTGTTCCAATGGCACGTTGTGTTAGCTAATCCAAGTTTATCATTTTAAAAGGCTAATTGATCATTAGAAAACCCTTTTGCAAGTATGTTATTTATTTTATTTTACCTTTGTTTAACTAGTCAAGTTAGTTAAGAACAAAGTCTTATTTTCAATGACGGCGGCTTATTTTCAGCACAGCTGAAAACTGTTGTTCTGATTAAAGAAGCAATAAAACTGGTCTTCTTTAGACTAGTTGAGTATCTGGAGCATCCGCATTTGTGGGTTCGATTACAGGCTCAAAATGGCCAGAAACAAAGACCTTTCTTATGAAACTCGTCAGTCTATTCTTGTTCTGAGAAATGAAGGCTATTCCATCTGGAAAATTGCCAAGAAAGTAAAGATCTCGTACAACGCTGTGTACTACTCCCTTCACAGGCTCTAACCGGAATTGGAGGAGTGGGAGGTCCCGGTGCACCACTGAGCAAGAGGACAAGTATATTAGTGTCTAGTTTGAGAAACAAACGCCTCACAAGTCCTCAACTGGCAGCTTCATTAAATAGTACCCTCAAAACACCAGTCTCAACGTCAACAGTGAAGAGGCGACTCCGGGATGCTGGTCTTCTAGGCAGACTTCCTCTGTCCAGTGTCTGTGTTCAATCAAATGTATTTACGAAGCCCTTTTTACATTAGCCAATGTCACAAATTGCTGAACAGAATCCCAGCCTAAAACCCCAAACCGCAAGCAATGCAGATGTAGAAGCACGGTGGCTAGGAAAAACTCCCTAGAAAGGCCGGAACCTAGGAAGAAACCTAGAGAGGAACCAGGCTCTGAGGGGTGGCCAGTCCTCTTCTGGCTGTGCCAGGTGAAGATTACAACAGAACATGGCCAAGATGTTCAAAAATTCATAGATGACCAGCAGGGTCAGATAATAATAATCACAGTGGTTGTCGAGGGCGCAACAGGTTAGCACCTCAGGAGTAAATGTCAGTTGACTTTTCATAGCCGATCATTCAGAATTAGACACAGCAGGTGCGGCAGAGAGAGAGTCCAAAATAGCAGGTCCAGGACAAGGTAGCACGTCCAGTGAAAAGGTCAGGGTTCCATAGCCGCAGGCAGAACAGTTAAACTGGAACAGCAGCATGAAGAGAGTAAAAGAGAGAGAATTAGAGGGAGCATACTTAAATTCACACTGGACACCGGATAAAACAGGAGAAATACTCCAGATATAACAGACTGACCCTAGCCCCCCGACACAAACTATAGCATAAATACTGGAAGCTGAGACAGAAGGGGTCGGGAGACACTGTGGCCCTGTCCGACGATACCCCCAGACAGGGCCAAACAGGCAAGATATAACCCTACCCACTTTGCCAAAGCTCTGCCGCCACACCACTAGAGGGGTATCTTCAATCACCAACCTACTATCCTGAGACAAGGCTGAGTATAGCCCACGAAGATCTCCCCCACGGCACGAACCCGAGGGGGGCGCCAACCCGGGCAGGAAGATCACGTCAGTGTCTCAACCCACTCAAGTGATGCACCCCTCCTAGGGACGGCATGGAAGAGCATCAGTAAGCCAATGACTCAGCCCCTGTAATAGGGTTAGAGGCAGAGAATCCCAGTGGAAAGAGGGGAACCGGCAAGGCAGAGACAGCAAGGACAGTTCGTCGCTCCAGTGCCTTTCCGTTCATCTTCACACCCCTGGGCCAGACTACACTCAATCATAGGACCTACTGAAGAGATGAGTCTTCAATAAAGACTTAAAGGTTGAGACCGAGTCTGCGTCTCTCACATGGATAGGCAGACCATTCCATAAAAATTGAGCTCTATAGGAGAAAGCCCTGCTTCCAGCAGTTTGCTT
This sequence comes from Oncorhynchus tshawytscha, assembly GCF_018296145.1. Taxonomy (NCBI): domain Eukaryota; kingdom Metazoa; phylum Chordata; class Actinopteri; order Salmoniformes; family Salmonidae; genus Oncorhynchus; species Oncorhynchus tshawytscha. The sequence continues at coordinate 27,934,288 of NC_056456.1, read as the reverse complement.
AGAAATTCTAGGGACAGTAAGGAGGCCTGCGTCTTGTGACCATAGCGTATGTGTAGGTATGTATGGCAGGACCAAATCGAAAAGATAGGTAGGAGCAAGCCCATGTAATGCTTTGTAGGTTATCAGTAAACCTTGAAATCAGCCCTAGCCTTAACAGGAAGCCAGTGTAGAGAGGCTAGCACTGGGGTAATATGATCACATTTTTGGGTTCTAGTCAAAATTCTATCAGCCGTGTTTAGCACTAACTGAAGTGCTTTATCCAGGTAGCCGGAAAGTAGAGCATTTCAGTAGTCTAATCCAGAAATGACAAAAGCATGGATACATTTTTCTGCATCATTTTTGGATAGAAAGTTTCTGATTTTTGCAATGTTACGAAGATGGAAAAAAGCTGTCCTTGAAATATTCTTGATGTGTTTGTCAAAAGAGAGATCAGGGTCCAGAGTAACGCCGAGGTCCTTCACAGTTTTATTTGAGACGACTGTACAACCATCAAGATTAATTGTCAGATCCAACAGAAGATATCTTTGTTTCTTGGGACCTAGAACTAGCATCTCTGTTTTGTCCAAGTTGAAATGTTTTAAAAAATAGATCATCCACCTCCTTATGTCTGAAACACAGGCTTCCAGGGAGGGCAATTTTGGGGCATCACCATGTTTCATCGAAATGTACAGCTGTGTATCAAATCAAATCAAAATCAAATCAAATCAAATGTATTTGTCACATACACATGGTATCGTCCGCATAGCAGTGAAAGTTAACATTATGTTTCAGAATGACATCAACAAGAGGTAAAATATATATGGTGAAAACAATAGTGGTCCTAAAACGGAACCTTGAGAACCACTGAAATTTGCATTTGATTTGTCAGAAGACAAACCATCCACAGAGACAGCAGGGAGCTTAGAGGTTAGAGCGGCAGGTAGCTTAGTGGTTAGAGCGTTGGACTAGTAACCGAAAGGTTGCAAAATCGAATCCCTGAGCTGACAAGGTACAAATCTGTCATTCTGCCCCTGAACAGGGCAGTTAACCCATTGTTCCTAGGCTGAAAATAAGAATTTGTTCTTAACCGACTTGCCTAGTTAAATAAAGGTAAAAAAATATATATATATTTCTGACATATCAGGCCAGAACTTGTCTGTGTAGACCAATTTGGGTTTACAATCTCTCCAAAAGAATGTTGTGATCAAAAGCAGCACTAAGGTCTAGGAGCACAAGGACAGATGTAGAGCCTTGGTCTGACGCCATTAAAAGGTCATTTACCACCTTCACAAGTGCAGTCTCAGTGCTATGATGGGGTCTAAAACCAGACTGAAGCATTTCGTACACATTGTTTGTCTTCAGGAAGGCAGTGAGTTGCTGTGCAACAGTTTTTTTTTTAAATTGAAAGGAATGGGAGATTCAATATAGGCCGATTAGTTTTTATATTTTCTGGGTCAGGCTTTTTCAAGAGAGGCTTTATTACTGCCAATTTTTAAACGGCTCCCTAGCCGGTGGATAGGGAGCCATTTCTTATATTCAACATAGGAGGGCCAAGCACAGGAAGCAGCTCTTTCAGTAGTTTAGTTGGAATAGGGTCCAGTATGCAGCTTGAAGGTTTAAAGGCCAAGACTATTTTCATCAATGTCAAGAGAAATAGTTTAAAGAATTTGAGAGTCTCCCTTAATTCTAGGTCCTGGCAGTGTTGTACAGACTCAGGACAACTGAGCTTTGGAGAAATACGCAGATTTAAAGAGGAGTCTGTAATTTGCTTTTTAATGATCATGATCCTTTCGTCAAAGAAGTTCATGAATTTATCACTGCTGAAGTGAAAGCCATCCTCTCTTGGGGAATGCTGCTTTTTAGTTAGCCTTGCGACAGTATCAAACAGAAATTTTGGATTGTTCTTATTCTCCTCAATTAAGTTGGAAAAATAAGATGATCAAGCAGCAGTGAGGGCTCTTCGATACTGTACGGTACTGTCTTTCCAAGCTAGTCAGAAGACTTCCAGTTTGGTGTAGCGCCATTTTCATTCCAATTTTCTGGAAGCTTGCTTCAGGGCTCGGGTATTTTCTGTATACCAGGGAGCTAGTTTCTTATGACATATGTTTTTTTATTTTAGGGCTGCGACTGCATCTAGGGTATTACGCAAGGTTAAATTTAGTTCCCCAGTTAGGTGGTAAACTGATTTTTGTACTCTGACATCCTTGGGTAGTAGAGGGAGTCTGGAAGGGCATCTAGGAATTGTTGGGTTGTCTGAGAATTTATAGCACGGCTTTTGATGATCCTTGGTTGGAGTCTGAGCAGATTATTTGTTTCGCTTGCAAACGTAATAAAATGGTGGTCCGATAATCCAGGATTGTGAGGAAAAACATTAAGATCCACAATATTTATTCCACAGGACAAAACTTGGTCCAGCGTATAACTGTGGCAGTGAGTAGGTCCGGAGACATGTTACACAAAACCCACTGAGTCGATGATGGCTCCGAAAGCCTTTTGGAGTGGGTCTGTGGACTTTTCCATGTGAATATTAAAGTCACCAAAATGTGAATATTAACTGCCATGACTACAAGATCCGATAGGAATTCAGGGAACTCTGAGGAACGCTGTATATGACCCAGTAGGCCTGTAAACAGTAGCTATAAAAAAAGTGCTTGAGTAGGCTGCGTAGATTTCATGACTAGAAGCTCAAGAGATGAAAACGCAGTCATTTTTTTTGTTGGTAAATTGAAATTTGCTATCGTAAATGTTAGCAACACCTCCGCCTTTGCGGGATGCGCGAAGGACATGGTCACTAGTATAACCAGGAGGAGAGGACTTGTTTAACACAGTAAATGCATCAGGCTTAAGCCATGTTTCAGTCAGGTCAATCACATCAAGATTATGATCAGTGATTAGTTAATTAATTAACTATAACTGCCTTGGAAGTGAGGGATCTAACATTAATTAGCTCAATTTTGAGATGTGAGATATCACAATATCTCTTCAATAATGACAGGAATGGAGGAGGTCTTTATTCCAGTGAGATTACTAAGGCGAACACTGCCATGTTTAGTTTTGTCCAACCTAGATCGTGGCACAGACAGGGTCTCAATGGGGATAGCTGAGCTGACTATATTATGCTAGTGGCAGACTCCACTAAACTGACAGGGTGGTGTCATGACATTGGACTGAGGGATAGATTTATGACAGTCATAAATACCTCTTCCCCCCTTTTTCCTCACTCTACCCTACTGAGGTTACATTTGCAAAACCCTTGGTTAACATAGATATTCTGAGAACATCAGTTGGTGGGGGGAAATGAACAATATTCTGGTAATCCGAACGATTGAACATATGCGGTGGTACTTAATGAATTTGATGTCAGTTCGGGTTGTCATCTGAGACATTCTCATCAATGATAAGATGACATAAACTCTACAGTGGAAAGTCTACAAATCAAGAGTTATCGGATTCACATGGAATTGTTGTTCAATTTAAATGTTTGAATATGAAATTATTTGTGATGGGATGAAATGTGATTTTAGCTTCTAAAATGTGAGATTTGGGTCTTCATAAGATAGGGCTGCTCAATCAGTGGCCCGCCCCTGTGAAGGGACATAAAACTATAAACTATAAAACTTTTCAAACACGCCCTCCTCTCCCTTCCTATATAAGCCCTTGATGACAATATAACTTCCTGTTCCAAGGACTTGAGGACGACGGTCCTATGTCAGAATGGTTCAGATAATAACTGCAGAACGAAGCTGACATCAGCGTGAGCTTTGGTTTGCCGAATGGAATGAACTTTGAACTCTTTTTCACTACAGAAGTGATACCTCCTAGCCGTTGAGTTAGCAACAGCAGATGCAAACGAGGGTTTGGAAGGAACAGACAGAGTATCCCGTCTATTACCCATCAACGTTACAACGTATCCAATTGACAACCAGAGAAATTCTTAAAAGGACTCAGTTTGGCAACACGGCCTTCCATCTACCACCAATCTACCGAAGCGCAGCTCAGAGTAAATATTTATTGCATTTTCCTTTTCCAAATGGGCGGTAATTTCGAATGCATCAGATACTGTATATACGATAGCACAGCTTCTCCCTGTGTACCTCAGTCTTCCCGCTTTTTCACTCAAACCCAGCCCTTTTCCTTTGTGTAACAAGCTGTCATATCTGTTCCGCCCGCCAGGGACGTTTTCCTTTATGACGTAATTTGTAATCAAGTTATGATTTAATTATGTGTATGTGTAATTCTGTGTGATTAGTTAGGTATTTAGTAAATAAATAATTAAACACAATTTTGTATTGCTGATTCAAATTGTTAGCCAGGGTTCGTGCAGATAACCAAGAATTTACAACTTTCAGATGAGACTGAATTAAGAGGACGATTCTTTAAGAGTTTATTCGGAAGATAACAGCTCTATAAATATTATTTTGTGGTGCCTGACTCTCTAGTTAATTACATTTACATGATTAGCTCAATCAGGTGAAATTAATTACGGAGAAATTATTTTATAGAATAGCATGTCATCACTTAATCCGGCATAGCCAAAGACACGACAGTGGCTAACAGCCTGCTGCCTGGCCTGCACCCTATCTCATTGTGGAGCTAGAGAAGTTAGAGCCCTGTTTATGTTCATAGATAAGATGAGAGCACATCTAGGATGGAGTCCGTCACTCCTCAGCAGGCCAGGATTGGTCCTGTTTGTGGGTGAGTCCCTCCCTCTTTTGGGAGGTGCAGAAAGCAGTTTTCAACCAGCGACTGAGTTGAGACTCTGCTCCCCCTAACTGGGAGGAGGCCAGAGACAATTATTTGATGCCGACATCTTTCTAGCTGATTTACATCCTGAAGCTACTGTATGTTGTGCTTGGTGACCTCTGACTGTTTCATCCTAACATCGTTGGTGCCGACGTGGATAACAATATCCCTATACTCTCTACACTCGCCAGTTTTAGCCTCAGCCAGCACTATCTTCAGATTAGCCTTAACGTTGGTAGCCCTGCCCCCTGGTAAACAGTGTATGATCACTGGATGATTATTTTTAAGTCTAATACTACCGGTAATGGAGTCACCAATGACTAGGGTGTTCAATTTGTCAGAGCTAATGGTGGGAGGCTTCTGCGTCTCAGACCCCGTAACGGGTAGAGGAGAGACCAGAGAAGACTCGGACTCTGACTCCAACTCGTTGTTTAATTGGGAGAACCGGATGAAAGTTTCTGTTGGCTGAATGAGCGACATCGGTTGAGCATTCCTACAGCATTTCCTTCCAGAAGCCATGAGAAAATTGTCCGGCTGCGGGGACTGTGTGAGGGGATTCATACTAAACTCAACTAAAAAAGAAACGTCCCTTTTCAGGACCCTGTCTTTCAAAGATAATTTGTAAAAATCCAAATAACTTCACAGATCTTCATTGTAAAGGGTTTAAACATTGTTTCCCATGCTTGTTCAATGAACCATAAACAATTAATGGACATGCATCTGTGGAATGGTCGTTAAGACACTAACAGCTTACAGATGGTAAGCTACTGACTCTGAAAAACACCAAAAGAAAGATGTCCAGGGTCCCTGCTCATCTGCATGAATGTGCCTTAGGCATGCTGCAAGGAGGCATGAGGACTGCAGATGTGGCCCCGGCAATAAAGTACAATGTCCGTACTATGAGACACCTTAGACAGCGCTACAGGGAGACAGGACAGACAGCTGATTGTCCTTGCAGTGGCAGACCACATGTAACAACACTTGCACAGGATCGGTACATCTGAACATCACACCTGCGGGACAGGTACAGGATGGCAACAACAACTGCCCGAGTTACACCAGGAACGCACAATTCCTCCATCAGTGCTCAAACTGTCCGCAATAGGTTGAGAGAGGCTGGACTGAGGGCTTGTAGTCCTGTTGTAAGGCAGGTCCTCACCAGACATTAAAGGCAACAACTTCGCCTATGGGCACAAACCCACCGTCGCTGGACCAGACAAGACTGGCAAAAAGTGCTCTTCACTGACAAGTCACGGTTTTGTCTCTCCAGGGGTGATGGTTTGATTAACATTTATCGTCGAAGGAATGATCGTTACACCAAGGCCTGTACTTTGGAGCGGGAGCGATTTGGAGGTGGAGGGTCCATCATGGTCTGGGGCAGTTTGTCACAGCATCATCGGACTGAGACTGTTGTCATTGCAGGTAATCTCAACGCTGTGCATTCCAGGGAAGATATCCTCCTCCCTTATGTGGTACCCTTCCTGCAGGCTCATCCTGACATGACCCTCCAGCATGACAATGCCACCAGCCATGCTGCTCTTTCTGTGCGTGATTTCCTGCAAGACAGGAATGTCAGTGTTCTGCCATGTCCAGCAAAGAGCCCGGATCTCAATCCCATTGAGCACATCTGGGACCTGTTGGATTGGAGGGTGAGGGCTAGGGCCATTCTCCACAGAAATGTCCGGGAACTTTCAGGTGCTATGGTGGAAGAGTGGAGTAACATCTCACAGCAAGAACTGGCAAATCTGGTGCAGTCCATGAGGAGGAGATGCACTGCAGTACTTAATGAAGCTAGTGGCCACACCAGATACTGACTGTTACTTTTGATTTTGACCCCCCCTTTGTTCAGGGACAAATTATTCCATTTTTGTTAGTCACATGTCTGTGGAACTTGTTCAGTTTGTCTCAGTTGTTGAATCTTGTTATGATCATACAAATATTTACACATGTTAAGTTTGCTGAAAATAAACACAGTTGACAGTAAGAGGACGTTTCTTTTTTTGCTGAGTTTACTATCTGTACTTATTGGTGGCGCAGACGCTGTTTCATCCTGTCCTACACTTAAATTACCCTTGCCTAACGATTGTGTCTGAAGCTGGGCTTGCAGCACAGCTATCCTCACCATAAGGCGATCGTTCTCCTTTATGTTATAAGTACAGTGACTGCAATTAGAAGACAATGCTAATGTTACTACTTAGCTTCGTTCGGCTGGTGGGGGTCGTATAGAACCATGTCCAGATAAAGCATCCGGGGTGAAAAAGTTGAATGAAAAAAGTAGAGCGAGGGAAAAATAAAACATATAAAACGGTAATTAAAAAAGTAAAAACTGTAAAGTTGGCAGGTAGCAAAGAAACGTTAGCAACAAACCGCACAGCAGCACGTAAACAACTCTACAAGTTGTTATTTTGCCCATCTTAATTTTGTATTTTTATTGGGCAGTCTGAGATATGGCTTTTTCTTTGCAACTCTGCCTAGAAGGTCAGCATCCTGGAGTTGCTTCTTCACTGTTGATGTTGCGACTAGAGTGTTGCCGGTACTATTTAATGAAGCTGCCAGTTGAGGACTTGTGAGGCGTTTGTTTCTTGAGCTTGTAATCGAACCCACACATGCTGATGCTCCAGATACTCAACTCGTCTAAAGAAGACCAGTTTTATTGCTTCTTTAATCAGAACAATAGTTTTCAGCTGTGCTAACATACTTGCAAAATGGTTTTTCTAATGATCAACTAGCCTTCTAAAATGATAAACTTGGATTAGCTAATACAACGTGCCATTGGAACACAGGAGTGATGGTTGCTGAATATGGGCCTCTATATGCCTATGTAGATATTCCATAAAAAATTTGAGGTTTCCAGCGACAATAGTCATTTACAACATTAACAATGTCTACACTGTATTTCTGATCAATTTGATATTTTAACAGACAAAAAATTGCTTTTCTTTCAAAAACAAGTACATTTATAAGTGACCCCAAACTTTTGAATGGTAGTGTATATATATTAATTTTTTTGCAAAAAATGTGGGGCTCAAAACCCTGAATAACGGGTCGCCACTGAATTGCACTATAAGGTGGCAAATGGTGCCCACAAACTGTTAGGGCCTCCATAAAGCTGTCCCAACAGCAGAGCTTTCTTTTCAGCACCATGGAGTGAATCCTTACGCTTCGAACACACCAACAGCATCATTGCATTTTGGTACACCGGAATTACATTAATTTCCAATGAGACACTGTGTTTACCTTGCAGCATTGCGTTGCAGAGGCAAGTGCAGTGCATTCGACCTGGTGCATACGTTGGATTCATCCAATGTTTGCCTCAAACTGTATGCATAGACGGCTAGAAATGGTAGCAGAAGGTGAATGTTGAACTCTTGTTGCATACATATCCAGATGATGCTGCTTACTATTTTGCACAATGACGCTGTCGGTGTGTTCGAAGCTTTTCTACTGCTACGGCACCTGGCTATCAGCGGAGCCTTGTCTGGCAGTGAAACAGTTCATTCAGTCTCATTTACTGCCTTTTAAAAAAACATAGCTGATATGGCTGACTAATTCTTCTGAAATGTACTGAGATGTACAGACTATTGCATAAGGGGATGACCAGAAGATAAGCCGTAATCCATAATTTCGATTAAGACATTAATGAGCGAGGTAGGACGGACGTAGTCAATAACTATTTGTTCAGCACTTTTGAAATGTACAGCGACAGAATTTAGAACATGGGCCGTTCTTACAGTATTCTCCCTGTATACCAAGTCAGAACCGTAGGATAAATAAAGGGGGCACATAAGCAGACAATGAAAGCTCTTACAATATTCAATGATTACATTTCTCTAAAACAGGCTATAGGCTACATGTGCACAACCAAGTCAGAACAGTAGGTCCTAAGTTATGAGGGGGAAAGGGACCAAATTATTAGGGTGAGGCAAATGGGCTATTAACAACTTACCAAACAACATACACTTAATATTACTTTCTTAGCTGCAGTATATGTACAGTGCATTTGGAAAGTATTCAGTCCCCTTGACTTTTTCCACATTTTGTTATGTTTGTTATGTTATTCTAAAATGTATTAAATGTTGCTGTTTTTTCTCAGTCTACACCCAATACCCCATAATGACAAAGCAAAAACAGGCTTTTAGACATTTGTATTTTAAAAAAGATGGAAATATCACATTTACATAAGTATTCAGACCATTTACTCAGTACTTTGTTGAAGCACCTTTGGTAGCGATTGAAACCTCGAGTCTTCTTGGGTATGACACTACAAGCTTGGCACACCTGTATTTTGGGAGTTCCCTGGCATATTACATAATTTATGCAGCAGCATACAAGTCATTTTGGGACCTTGTTGTGCTGTGCTCACTTGAACAGGAAGGTGGTGCGGCGGTCCTTGTGGGAAAATTTTGTCATCAAAGTCGGGCATTCTTTGGATTTATGGTGCTTTCAAGACAACTGGGAACTCATAAAAAAAACAAGGTAGAATCATGATGTCAGATATCTTCAGGTCGGAGCTCTAGAAAGAGGCTTGAGTTCCCAACTTGGAATTCCGAGTTGGATGACCGTTCAAAACGTATTTTCCCAGTCGGAGCTCATTTTTTTCAGAGTTCCCAGTTGTATTGATCTCACTGAAGTCTAAGATATCCCAGTTCTGAGTTTCCATTTATTTTGAACTTGGCAGAAGTCATGCTGGATTGACAGCATGGCCAATGTATTCAACCTTTTCTGACCCATGTGGTGTTGAATGTTTATCCTTTTAAGCTTGGAAAAGAGACCCTTAAACCCAGACTTGGACCACACACCCACTCCACTGAATAGCAGGCTAGTGATTTATTTGCAAGGCTTGCAGTTGGCCACTGATTCCTTCCAAACCACTCATTGTTGAATTTTCGATTTACAACTTGTTGTGTAATGTTTATGTCCAGTGGCCGATCAAGTTTCATCATTAATTTGTCTTCATGTGACAATGATTGAAAAGGATTTGCCGTAGATTGTTGACGTGATTCATGATGATGACTGCTTGTTTAGCCTACTAGCAAAGGTTTTCAAAGTATGATGTTGACATCATCAGTCCAATAAAAGCTACTGTAGACATAACGTAATTTGATGCCATTTTATGTGGCCAATGACCTTCAGCCTTTGTTATTTTTTTCATTGTTTGCAAACTGCTGTGTGACACATATTAATGCAAAAATAACATGCAAAACAGTCAACAAAAAAACATATATAAACATATATATATATATATATATATATATATATATATATATATATATATATATATATGTTTTTTATATATATATATATTTTTTATATATATATATTTTTATATTATATATATGTTTTTAAAAATATATATATACATACAGTGCATTCGGAAAGTATTCAGACACCTTGACTTTTTCCCCATTTTGTTACGTTACAGCCTTATTCTGAAATTGATTAAAGCGTTTTTCCCCCTCATCAATCTACACACAATATCCCATAATGACAAAGCAAAAAATAGCTAATAGATATTTTTGGAAATGTATAAAGTACTCAGTACTTCGAGTATTCAAAGGAAAATACCATACTAACCGTTATACTAATGAAAAGCCAGTTATTTAGACCATGATTTTATTCAAATTGCCTAGTGTTATTAATATTCACGCCTATTGTTCATAATGATAGCCCTTGCGGGTAAAATGCTACTTTCAATTTGTTATTGCATCAGTAGGCTATCGATTCAATCCTGTCAGTCCCACTGGACTCCAGATGGCACGCACCCACAGCTGTCTAAACAGCACCCACTGTGTGACACTACCGCAGTCAACTCTGGACTATGAATGAAATTAATTTTTAACGAGGCTGCTCGAAGCAATTTCCTCTCCTGGAGAGGGGGCGATGTCTATTCAGTTCGGCTAATGAATGGGTTGCAGTGATTATGATGATGAGGTAATCGAGAGGCTGAAAATGGGAATAAATCAACAGGTGAACATTTATGTTTGAATATTTTCCTTCGGGCAGGACTGGGACAGTTTGGCCTGACTGACTGGGAGGTAAATAAACTTGAACTTGGCCGCTGACGGGATGTTTGTAAGCACGCAAATCAAACAGCAAAACACCGCTCCTACGCAGTAAGGAGAGAGTTAGTGAGTGTGTGTGTGAGAGAGAGAAAGAGAGGGAGTGTGTGCGTGCGTGGGAGGGAAAATTCTTTGAAAGTGGTGCTGTACATGGTTAGCACACTTGAATGACTATAAAAATTGTAGATTAGAACATTATTTTGTTAGTGATAAAAAAAAAATCGAAGAGAAATTGCGACAATAGAATCATTGAGCTTCAGGCCAACCAATTATGCCTAAATCCTACGTGCTTGACAGCCATGGGAGAATTCCAATGGCTTGATTGATCAGCTGTGCACCCTAGATAGGTAGATGTTATCGTTTCACAATAATAAAACATTAACTCCGGTGGGAGTAGGTAGCCTAGTCAACATATTATCTTCTGAACGTTACATGACATTTATGTTAATGAGTCATTGTCATAGAACGAGAGAGAGCGAAAGAGAGATTTAATTAACGACAGGGGACAGATGAAAGAAGAACTGCAGTTCGGTGATATTCGTTCACGTGACCCTTTGGATTATAGAAACAGGAAAATTGAGCGCGCTCTGGGATTTGATAACGCGCGCTCTTCACGCTATGAAGGATGATAACGTGGAAAATTAAAGGGCGCGAGGACCATAGAGGGGACACAACGCACTTCAGATGTGCAGAAAGTAATTCGGAGTGGTTTTATTACCGACTGAAGACAGTAAACATTACGTTTTTTTAATGGACCACATTAATGGACATCAGACGCAGCCGAGAGGGGCATGGCGTTAAGCAGTGAGTAGGCTATTCAAAGAGTGAATGATGGAATATATTAAACTATATAATGAGCTAGGCCTATCTAGTATCATATTTTCATACCTTATGTGCAGTGTGTTGAGTCATTTAGGGGTTGATTCAGTGTCTGACTGTCATAGCACCTTGAGGATGAATACATTCTTAAATGAGTTGAATATGTTATGTATGTGTCCAGGACTCCTGCTGCTGTGCATGGTAGCCTCTGAGGTGTGGAATGCTGAAACCAGGCCCATAGACTTTGTGTGTGACAGAGAGTCCAGGAGGGACATGAACACTGTGGCAGAGATGGCGGCTGCTCTGGTAAACCTATATGTTTTTAACAATCTGCCCAGTGGTGTAGTGGTTCCTGGATAAGTGGGTATACCCAAATTTTGCCCCAAATTTCCCAAACAGCCTGAAGGAAAGGTGCCTTATGACAAACAGTTACATACACTCTGAATGACCTACATTTTTTCATGTTTTTGCTCAGTCACACTTTTTTAATAGATAGACAATTAAATTGGACCTTCTAAGTACACAATAATTCTTAAACCACATGAGGAGACTACTTTTGAGGTCTGGGAAAAACTTTTACATTTGTATTTTGGGTGTAGTTACCGTTTATTACAACTGTGCAGGCAACTGTGCAGTTAGCAGTGTTTCTGTAGCACATGAGAAGGAGTTTGCAAAACAAATAGCCACTGGATTGATGCAAGTAATCATGATATTATTCTGCCAGACAGGCATAGGCTACTTTGTAGCTAGTTAACATTTAATTGAGAAGGTTTTTGGGAAAGCCTTTCCATCTACCAGAAGACGGTCAGGTCTATCATTAGCATCACTATATGTTTCCTGTTCCTTAATTGTTTGAGACCTGGATGTTTTACTTCATATTATGAGGAATGTCTTACCATTCAAAGTAGCCTAGCCAAAATCCCACCGTGGAAACGTGGAGGCAATTATTTAATAAAGACTTCATATGCGCTCTCCTGTTGGTTTTCAATGTTCCTTTCATTGTCAAGCAGCCAAAGGCATTATCCTAGTCATATTAGCAACCCATGATAGTTGTTGCATCTTTAGATCTCCCCTCTTTATACATTTATAGAGATGGATATTTCCATCTCTTTCCATGAAACCGTTTGCATGTGCAGTGCGCATTTTAGAATGGGTTTTCTCAATTGCATTTTGGAACATGAACGCGTAGGCTTACCACCGTGTGCACATTGCTGCGCTTAAAGTGTGAATAAATAATTATCCGTTTATCAATATTCTAAGCTAAACATTTTGATCTGTTCCATCAGCCTTATAAATTGATATTGCGTATACCTCCACTACACTACTTTGATACGCATCATGGGGATTAGAAGTAAACATAGGCAATGCCCACAAAAAAGGTGGTATATGGCATATACCTTCGTATACCCTCTACACCACTGAATCTGGCCTGCCTGCCTGCCTGTCTCTTTTAATGTCTGTGTGCTTCTCTCTTTTCTTCAGGCTGATTGTGACGGCTTGAAGATGCTCCCGTCCCCCATTCAGCTCCCCTGCATCAAGGTTCACAAGGCTTCCTGGGAGAGGAAATCAGTACGCTATCAAACACTTCAACGTCTGCTTCTCAATGCAGATGATTTGTTTTCCTCGGTTCAGTAACATCCAATTGTGGTAATAATTTGATGTTTGTATCTCTCTCTCGTGTGTGTGTGTTACCTATGTATGTGTGTGTGTGTGTGTGTGTGTTTTTCTTCCAGGCCCAGGAGAAGAAGGGGGACATAGCTGCAACTCTGAGGGCTTTGTCTAGGAGTGTGAGTGTGGTTAAGACTCTGAGCCAGCCTGGCTGTGCCGCAACTCTGCTGGAGAGACTGGAGCACACTGTCAACAACTACCTACACATAATCACACACCTGGACATCAGGGTAAGGGATAATAAGAAATACACACATACATACATACACACATATACATATAGGTTGCTGAGAAGTAGGGGTGCTGAGTATGCTGCAGCACCCCCTGAAAAATCTGAATTTAAAAAAGATATATCATATAAAGTAGTGCACTGGGCCTTAGTATTAGCAGACCTATATAGACATCTGTAGAGTGGGCAAAAATATATTTCAGTATCTCAGATTTTGCAAAAAAGGTAGTAATTAAGAACAGTATCTTCCAGGATTCAATAGTTGAAATTGCAAGAGTTGTTGTCGTATCCCTTTCTCTGTGATTTTCATTCTAATGTCATCTTAAAATAACAAAACCCTGTCCTCAAACATTTACATCAAAAGGTGCAAAGACACAAAACATCCACATCAAATTAAATATTTTTCTTGATCAAATAACATGGAAAACAACCACTTTGTGCAGTATTAATTTACCATCCCTACAAACCACTTCATGTTAATGTACATTACTGTATTGTACATAGGCTGGTCATCTATGTTTGTACCTGTAGACTTTCCATCACTATGAATAAAAACAATGCACAATACAGTAATTGACTACATTGAGACATCAAGTGGTTTGTGATGATGTGGCTCAGTTGGTAGAGCATTGCACTTGCAATGCTAGGGTTGTGGGTTTGATTCCCATGTACAAAAAAGTATGAAAATGTATGCACTCACTACTATAAATTGTTCCAGATAAGAGTGTCTACTAAAAAGGAATGGATAGACCATTTCAGTTTTCACATAGAAATAAGTTGCAATTGCAAGGTATTTCAGGAAACTGGAAAAAATATATCAAACAAGTATTTTTATATTCCACAAGTGTTATCAGATTAACTGCTTTGTACAGATAATTATCAGACTCAAGTGTGAGTATACACTCAATTTAGTAAAAAAAGAATCACAAAAATAGTACACTGTACCTTTACTAGTCCTGTTAGTGGGGTCTTCAGTGATGGCAAAATAAATCTGCACACCTCCCCCCAAATCACATTGGCAAAAAAATTGCAGCAGTCCCACCACCAAACTACTTCCCACGGCTATGTCTTGCTTAGATTACTTATTGGCCACTTGTTGGTGTGCAGTGAGCGTAGGCATTTCAGTGTTGCTAAGTCTCAAGATAACTGAACTAAATGACTATCACCACGTAGCACTCACTTCTGTCATCATGAAGTGCTTTGAAGGGCTAGTCAAGGATCATATCACCGCCACCTTACCGGCCACCCTAGACCCACTTCAGTTCGCATACCGCCCCAACAGGTCCACTGATGACGTAATCGCCATCACACTGCACACTGCCCTATCCCATCTGGACAAGAGGAATACCTATGTAAGAATGCTGTCCATTGACTACAGCTCAGCATTCAACACCATAGTACCCTCCAAGCTCATCATCAAGCTGGAGGCCCTGGGTCTCAACCACGCCCTGTGCAATTGGGTCCTGGACTTTCTGACAGGCAGCCCCCAGGTGGTGAAGGTAGGAAACAACATCTCCACTTCTCTGACCCTCAACACTGGAGCCCCACAAGGGTGTGTGCTTAGCCCTCTCCTGTACTCCCTGTTCACCCACGACTGCGTCGCCATGCACGCCTCCAACTCAATCATAGGTTTGCAGATGATACAACATTAGTGGGCCTGATCACCAACAATGACGAGACAGCCTACAAGGAGGAGGTGAGGGCACTCAGTGCGGTGTCAGGAAAACAACCTATCACTCAACGTCAACAAAACAAAGGAGTTGATCGTGGACTTCAGGAAACAGCAGAGGGAGCACCCCCCTATACACATCGAAGGGACAGCAGTGGAGAAGGTGGAAAGTTTTAAGTTCCTCAGCGTACACATCACAGACAAACTGAAATGGTCCACCCACACAGACAGTGTGGTGAAGAAGGTGCAGTGGCACCTCTTCAACCTCAGGAGGCTAAAGAAATTTGGCTTGTCACCCAAAACCCTGACAAACTTTTACAGATGCACAATCGAAAGCATCCTGTCGGGCTGTATCACAGCCTGGTACGGCAACTGCACCACCCTCAACCGCAAGGCTCTCCAGAGGGTGGTGCGGACTACACAACGCATCACCAGGGGCAGACTACCTGCCCTCCATGACACCTACAGCACCCGATGTCACAGGAAGGCAAAAAAGATCATCAAGGACAACAACCACCCAAGCCACTGCCTGTTCGCACCACTACCATCCAGAAGGTGAGGTCAGTACAGGTGCATCAAAGCTGGGACCGAAGAAGCTGTTTTTCAATCTCTATCTCAAGGCCATAAGACTGCTAAACAGCAATCACTAACTCAGAGGCTGCTGCCTACATTGAGACCCAATCACTGGACACTTTAATAAATGGATCACTAGTCACTTTAAACAATGCCACTTAAAATAATGCCACTTTAATAATGTGTACATATCTTACATGACTATCACATGTATATACTGTATTTTATACCATCTATTGCACCTTGCCTATGCCGCTTGGCCATCCCTCATCAATATACTTATGTACATATTCTCATTCACCCCTTTTAGATTTGTATGTATTAGGTAGTTGTTGGGGAATTGTTAGATATTACTGCACTGTCGGAACTACAAGCATTTTGCCACATTCGCATTAACATCTGCTACGCATGTGTATGTCACCAATACAATTAGATTTGATTTGACTTCACTTTCATTTCCATATGAAAATGGAGTATCCTGTCTTCTTCCAGTAATCCCTTATTGACTCCCTCTCATTTCAAACATAGCTGTGACCCCAATGAACCCTGGTCTTCCTTCGCCAGGAAGATTAGCAGATCGCATAGCATACCTTCTCCATGACAGAGACACAGCCGCCCAGGCTACGCATGGAGAACTTATGCAAGGGACAGGCCATTCACTAGCAACATTTGTAGTTAAGACTGGCTAGAGATGAGCAAAACAGAACAGTGAAATTGCAATAGTTTCTTTCCAATTGTCATTCAGTGTTTCTCAAGTGTGTCTCACTATCAGACAATGTCAACAACATGCTTTCATGTGTATGATCATTTCAATGCAGAAGACTACAGCACTCAATCAACATACATAGTTAAAGTGAATTGCTTTTGTAATGGAAACCATCAGCATATTTAGTCATGTGTGTCATATCTTTGTTATACTGACTCTCTCTCTCTCCCTCAATTCTCTCCTTTTCTCTTCCCCCTGTTGCTCTATTCGTCTCTTTCCATCCTACCCATCCCCCACCTTCTCGCTCTTCCCTTTTGTCCTAAAGGGGTCTGTGGAGAGCCCGTTGTTTTCAAGTACTGCTGAGAGTACCCACAGCCTGAGCACGGTTCTGTGGACTTTCAGCAGACTGATCACTGGAAAGATGGAATGGCTTATGGCTGACCTGACCCATGGGTGCCCCTAAAGAGGAAGGAGGGAAGGGAGCTACTTCAGAGTATTGAGACGCACCCAGATAAGTGAGGAGGCTAGGGGGCTGCTGTAGAGTATTGTGATGCACCCAGAGAGGAGAGGCGATGTGGAGAAGGGAGGTGCTCAGAGAGGAGAAATAACATAACCGCCTGAAAGCTGTCACTCACCAAGCAGACCTTTCTCTGGTTGGTTACACATTACAGACAGTAAAGACTTGTAATGAAACATGGAGATACGTCACCCTCTGCTGGTCATTATTTGGAACGACAGCTCACTGTTTCCGGCATTCAGCTTAGACTGACTGCATGCTGTTTCTGCAGTAAAACCAGGACAAAAGGAATAAAAATGTACATGCTACATATGAGAGACAATTGACCCAATTGATGGCTTGCATTTCATGGCACCTACCAACAGAGCACTTGGAACACATGTCAAGCATTTGGATGCAATCAGATAATGGTCCACTCTTAGTATTTTTTATTTATTGTTCACTGTACATTACATTAGTTTTATAACTGTATTTTTTAATTAATTCATTAGGCTATATAAATATGGTTATATTTGTATGTCATTATTAAAATTAAATCCTCAAAGGAAATTGTAACTGTCCTCATAAAATGTCAAATTATACACATGTTTTAATTAAACTTTTCTGAAAGTAATACAAATATTGTCTGAAACCAATTAGCTGTGTCAACAGTTTTGTGGTCACGAGGTCAAGGAGGAAGCATAACTGATTGGATTAACAAGCGAAACATTACAAATGGCGCACAGTCAAAAAAAGATTGAGTGATACAATGGAGAATCTCAATTGTACACTCCTCATGTCCTCTCTCCTCGCCGCCTCCTCAAAACCCATTGGATGAGAAAGCCAGAGGTCCCACCCCTTTCACATTCTCCTCCAATGGGTATACAATTGACATTCTCTCATTGTAGCCGCCATCCATTTATGAAACTCCAATTGACCGAGTATACAGGTGGAGGTTGTAAACTACTCAAAAAGAGGATACAGGTGGAGTTTGTAAACTACTCAGAAAGAGGATACAGGTGGAGGTTGTAAACTACTCAGAAAGAGGATACAGGTGGAGGTTGTAAACTACTCAAAAAGAGGATACAGGTGGAGGTTGTAAACTACTCAGAAAGAGTATACAGGTGGAGGTTGTAAACTACTCAAAAAGAGTATACAGGTGGAGGTTGTAAACTACTCAAAAAGAGGATACAGGTGGAGGTTGTAAACTACTCAGAAAGAGTATACAGGTGGAGGTTGTAAACTACTCAAAAGAGTATACAGGTGGAGGTTGTAAACTACTCAGAAAGAGGATACAGGTGGAGGTTGTAAACTACTCAGAAAGAGTATACAGGTGGAGGTTGTAAACTACTCAGAAAGAGGATACAGGTGGAGGTTGTAAACTACTCAGAAAGAGGATACAGGTGGAGGTTGTAAACTACTCAGAAAGAGGATACAGGTGGAGGTTGTAAACTACTCAGAAAGAGTATACAGGTGGAGGGTGTAAACTACTCAAAAAGAGTATACAGGTGGAGGTTGTAAACTACTCAGAAAGAGGATACAGGTGGAGGTTGTAAACTACTCAGAAAGAGGATACAGGTGGAGGTTGTAAACTACTCAGAAAGAGTATACAGGTGGAGGTTGTAAACTACTCAGAAAGAGGATACAGGTGGAGGTTGTAAACTACTCAGAAAGAGGATACAGGTGGAGGTTGTAAACTACTCAGAAAGAGGATACAGGTGGAGGTTGTAAACTACTCAGAAAGAGGATACAGGTGGAGGTTGTAAACTACTCAGAAATAAATTTAAAACTTATGTCTAGGCCTACACATGACATGTATCTGTAATAATAGCTCAAACTTGAGTTTAGTTTCTTTGACTTAAAGGAGGTGGCTACTCTTGCAAATGTCTTTTGTGTGATGAGTAATTTATGTAGGTCAAAAGCATATGTATTAGCCCAGAAAAAGAATCAACCCTTTATTAGTAGCTGTGGGGCAACTTTTACTTGCTTTGCATCCATACTCTAACTATAATCAACCAGATATGATCAGTCGAGCTCTGGGGCCAGTCTGGACGCAGCATTGGCATCATGTTCTTCTATGACAACGTGTGTGGCAGTGCCCTGTATGTGCTAGGCCTAGTCAAAGCCATCATCGACCCACCCCCCGCGGTGCGCTTCCTGTATGTGCTAGGCCTAGTCAAAGCCATCAACGACCCACCCCCGCGGTGCGCTTCCTGTATGTGGTAGGCCTAGTCAAAGCCATCATCGACCCACCCCATCGCCCACCCCCCGGTGCGCTTCCTGTATGTGCTAGGCCTAGTCAAAGCCATCATCGACCCACCGCCCGCCGTGCGCTTCCTGTATGTGCTAGGCCTAGTCAAAGCCATCATCGACCCACCCCCGCCGTGCGCTTCCTGTATGTGCTAGGCCTAGTCAAAGCCATCATCGACCCACCCCCGCCGTGCGCGGTGCGCCTTCCTGTATGTGCTAGGCCTAGTCAAAGCCATCAACGACCCACCCCCCCCGCCGTGCGCTTCCTGTATGTGCTAGGCCTAGTCAAAGCCATCATCGACCCACCCCCCGCGGTGCGCTTCCTGTATGTGCTAGGCCTCGTCAAAGCCATCAACGACCCACCCCCCGCCGTGCGCTTCCTGTATGTGCTAGTCAAAGCCATCAACGACCCACCCCCCCCCGCCGTGCGCTTCCTGTATGTGCTAGGCCTAGTCAAAGCCATCATCGACCCACCCCCGCCGTGCGCTTCCTGTATGTGCTAGGCCTCAAAGCCATCAACGACCCACCCCCCCCGCCGTGCGCTTCCTGTATGTGCTAGGCCTAGTCAAAGCCATCATCGACCCACCCCCCCGTGCGCCCTGTGCCATCATCGCTTCCTGTATGTGCTAGGCCTAGTCAAAGCCATCAACGACCCACCGCCCGCCGTGCGCCCACCCCCCGCCGTTCCTGTATCTGCTAGGCCTAGTCAAAGCCATCAACGACCCACCCCCCGCGGTGCGCTTCCTGTATGTGCTAGGCCTAGTCAAAGCCATCATCGACCCACCGCCCGCCGTGCGCTTCCTGTATGTGCTAGGCCTAGTCAAAGCCATCATCGACCCACCCCCGCCGTGCGCTTCCTGTATGTCCTAGGCCTAGTCAAAGCCATCAACGACCCACCCCCGCGGTGCGCTTCCTGTATGTGCTAGGCCTAGTCAAAGCCATCATCGACCCACCCCCCGCGGTGCGCTTCCTGTATGTGCTAGGCCTAGTCAAAGCCATCAACGACCCACCCCCCGCGGTGCGCTTCCTGTATGTGCTAGGCCTAGTCAAAGCCATCATCGACCCACCCCCGCCGTGCGCTTCCTGTATGTGCTAGGCCTAGTCAAAGCCATCATCGACCCACCCCCGCCGTGCGCTTCCTGTATGTGCTAGGCCTAGTCAAAGCCATCATCGACCCACCCCCACCCCCGCCGTGCGCTTCCTGTATGTGCTAGGCCTAGTCAAAGCCATCAACGACCCACCCCCGGTGCGCGGTGCGCCCACCCCCCCGCCGTGCGCTTCCTGTATGTGCTAGGCCTAGTCAAAGCCATCAACGACCCACCCCCCGCCGTGCGCTTCCTGTATGTGCTAGGCCTAGTCAAAGCCATCAACGACCCACCCCCGTATGTGCTAGGCCTAGTCAAAGCCATCATCGCCCACCTTCCTGTATGTGCTAGGCCTAGTCAAAGCCATCAACGACCCACCCCCGCCGTGCGCTTCCTGTATGTGCTAGGCCTAGTCAAAGCCATCAACGACCCACCCCCGCCGGCCTAGTGCGCCCACCCCCGCCTGTATGTGCTAGGCCTAGTCAAAGCCATCAACGACCCACCCCCGCGGTGCGCTTCCTGTATGTGCTAGGCCTAGTCAAAGCCATCATCGACCCACCCCCGCGGTGCGCTTCCTGTATGTGCTAGGCCTAGTCAAAGCCATCAACGACCCACCCCCGCGGTGCGCTTCCTGTATGTGCTAGGCCTAGTCAAAGCCATCATCGACCCACCCCCGACCCACCCCCGCCGTGCGCTTCCTGTATGTGCTTGGCCTAGTCAAAGCCATCATCGACCCACCCCCGCCGTGCGCCGCCGTGCGCTTCCTGTATGTGCTAGGCCTAGTCAAAGCCATCATCGACCCACCCCCCGCCGTGCGCTTCCTGTCCTGTATGTGCTAGGCCTAGTCAAAGCCATCAACGACCCACCCCCGCCGTGCGCTTCCTGTATGTGCTAGGCCTAGTCAAAGCCATCATCGACCCACCCCCCTAGGCCGTGCGCTTCCTGTATGTGCTAGGCCTAGTCAAAGCCATCATCGACCCACCCCCCCGCCGTGCGCTTCCTGTATGTGCTAGGCCTAGTCAAAGCCATCATCGACCCACCCCCTGCCGTGCGCTTCCTGTATTTGCCCCGCACTCCGGCGGACACGAGGCGTTATCCTCCTACCTGCACCAGTTGGATCTGAGTAGAGACCTGTGACCCACCCTGCTCATCCATGGGGTCATGCCTGTCATCACCACTGACCTCTAACCCCTGAGCCCTCACTTCTAACCCCATCACCGGTTAGATCTGCTGGGTAGAGACCTGGGACTCACCCTGCTCATCCACGGGGTAATGCCAGTTGTCACCACTGACCTCTAACCCCTCACCTGGCTCTGACCTTATCACCAGCTGGGCCTGCTCAACAGAGGCCTGGGCCCGACCATACCCAGCCATGGGGTTACACCTGTTATCAACATTGATCTTTAACCCCTTACCTCTCACCTTTATCCCCTCACCATAACCAGTGTGTTACGTTCCTATGAACATTCTTTGTGAATGACACCAGTCACTTTTATAATGTAAGCTGAGGGGCAAGAGGATGTGAGGATGTGTGTATGTTTGTCTTGTTTTTATTATAGATGTTGGTTGACTGAAGCACTCCTGCTGTTCTGGTGTGGATGTTCTGAATCCTGCACATTGGGCTTTTACTAGAGGTGTGGGCCGGATCCATGAGGTCACAATTTATTACGTATTTATGTAACATTGGCACAATTCTCGTTTTTTGTATGTACCACTAAATTAAAATACATTATAAATGGTATTGTCAATAACAGAATCCTTTTCTCCATCCAGTGTGCTGAACATGCATGCTGGTGTGAACTATTTCCAGACCAGAAGGGGGCGATATATGCTTTGCAACGTCACCAGAGCTGCAGTGATTGAAGGGGAATAGCCGATGCAGTGCTTGAGCCAGTGACCGTACAGTTACAGGGCACTACATCATGTGCTATCTGTGTCCTGACCTCTCAATGAAGGCTGTCAAATCCTAGCATCCAGGGAGGCTAGCCGCTAGTCTTTTCCCCCTCAATCCCTACATTACTATGCACTCTATATAGGCAAGTCAGATGACTCAGTGATTCAAGGAAACCAGCTACACATAAACGTCACAATATAGTTTCTGTTCTCACCAAGGAAGACCCCCAAATAATTACTCATCTTTTGGGATTCTTTTTTACCCTACTTGTGATTAGCAGGTTTTTCTCCACTATAATGATTAACATAAGGAGAGTCTCTAGTCTACATACCCATCATCCACAGTGTTTAATGCCAC
Source organism: Oncorhynchus tshawytscha (assembly GCF_018296145.1). Lineage (NCBI taxonomy): Eukaryota > Metazoa > Chordata > Actinopteri > Salmoniformes > Salmonidae > Oncorhynchus > Oncorhynchus tshawytscha. Next base: position 27,911,761 of record NC_056456.1, on the reverse strand, counting down.
ATTGGAGGTTACTGTAAAACATTTGCTATTCCACAGACTGACTCAACTAGCACTTCTGTGAAGTTAACCCTATGTGGGATCCAACCATATTAATTGAATGGTAAGTAATACAATACTCAATGTGATGTGTGTCTAACCCTTTCGCAAAATATTCGCTACCACATCTCATCTGACGTTTCCATTGGTTTACAACCTACAGTCATTTTACACAACATGATGGTAAGTATCAGAAATACCCAGTTGATGCACGTCACTGGTTAACACATGGTGGGTGACTGGGCAGTGGGCATTGATGCCTCCAGCAGGCAGTAATGGTGCCAAGCCTGGCTGCCTGTGCCAGCGAGACGCGACAACAAACTGCGTCACGTTTGCTATAGAAAACCTCTGAGTTCACATATGTGGGTGGTCACACCCACCACTGCCGATGCCAACGCAGGAAGACAACCAAGCCAATGGAGGAAGACAGTCAAATTGTTATTCCATTTCTATGGCTTCCGTTTGACGGGATGAATACCACAGTGCAGTTGGTTTCTTCGTCATGGTGATGATGACGTTTGTGATAATGATGATGGTGTTAATGTGGCGATACTGATTATCATGAGGATGATAATGGTGATAATCATGAGGATGATAATGATGATGGTTAGGATGATGATAATAATGATGGAGAGGATGATGTAAAAATACTAAACTTCTTGTGGTAACTTTTCTATTGTTATGATCTGTGTAGCCCTAGGATCATATACTGAACACAAATAGAAAGGCAACATGTAAAGTTTTGGTACCATGTTTTCATCAGCTGAAATAAAAGATCCCAGAAATTTTACATCAAAAAGCTTATTTCTCTCATTGTGTGTACAAATTTGTTTACATCCCTGTTAGTGAGCATTTCTCCTTTGCCATGAAAAATCATGCACCTGACAGGTGTGGCATATCAAGAAGCTGATTGAACAGCATGATCATTACACAGGTGCACCTTGTGATGGGGACAATAAAAGGCCACTCAAAAAATGTGCAGTTTTGTCACGCAACCCCATGCCACAGATGTCTCAAGTTTTGAGGGTGTGAGAAATTGGTATGCTGACTGCAGGAATGTCCACCAGAGCTGTTGCCAGAGAATTGAATGTTAATTTCTCTACCATAAGTCACCTCCAACATCATTTTAGAGAATCTGGCAGTACGTCTCACAACCACAGACCACGTGTAACCATGGCATCCCAGGACCTCCACATCCGGCTTCTTCACCTGAGGAATCGTCTGAGGGGGGAGGAGGGGTGGTGAGCAGTATTTATTTCTGTAATTAAACCCTTTTTGGAGGAAAAACTCATTCCGGTTAGCTGGGCCTGTCTCCCAAGTGGTTAGGCCTATATGGCTGCGCCCCTGCCCGGTAATGTGAAATCCATAGATTAGGGCCTAATTCATGTATTTCAATAGACTGATTTCCTTAAATGAACTGTAACAATAACATCTTTGGAATTGTAGTGTTTATATTTTTGTTCAGTGAATGTACAATATATTGTTCAGTTTAATTCTATGCCTGGGCTCTCGGCTGACCTGGTTTTTGAGAGTGAAATCCATAATCAATGCCAAAGATTTTTATAACTAATCCAAGATAGTCTAGAGCCTGTTGTTTCCAATGGGAGCAAATGAATCATAGTGGGCAGAACAAGCAAGGAGCTGGGCAGAGCCAAGCACCAGTTATTGAGATGCTATTGGTGCGTTCTAACATTTTTTAGCAAATTTGCGTTAGGGAACATCTACTCTGTGTGCGCTTGTGCAATAACTCAATACGCCCTTGCACTCCTTCTAAACAATGTTATTTTAAAAAACTTTGGCAAAGAGTAAAGTCTACAAAACGCAGTACACTCTTTTTGTTACATATTCTAGTTTTGGAAACAGAATACTGTATGGAGATCAAATGTTTAATCGATGAGAACATTTTCAGAATGTTAGCCAAAATCCCTCTTGATCCATCTTCTCCCACTGCCAGCCACAGGGCTTCCTCTCACCACCATATTTGGTAGTGAGTGGAAACGCCAACCGGATGCTTCACATTTATACATCTGGTGAAATATCTGGCTCATTGTTCTATCTGTGCTGTGGTCTTGCTCAAGCCTTATGTGGCCATGGAACTCCTTGGCAGAGAGATGAGAGAGAGAGAGAGCGAGAGCGCACTTGAGGCTGCCCTGATGAGTGTACCCACCTAAACAGACAAGGGAAGATCCGCTGATGTTTGAGGGTGATCCCTCCATCCCTCTATCTCTCCATCGCGGAGGAGAAGAGAAGAATAGTGTGAGTCACTTCCGACTGGTCATTACATCGTAGGAGGGTGTAGAAACATTAGTGTGGAAACAGGGAGAATCTCAATTGCTTACTCCTCACGTCCTCTCTCCTCGCTTCCTTCTCAAAACCCATTGGATGAGAAACCCAGAGGTCCCTCCCCTTTGTCCTTCTCCTCCAATGGGTTTTGAGAAAGAGGCAAGGAGAGAGGACGTGAGGAGTATGCAATTGAGATTCTCCCTGTTTCGACACTAATGTTTCTACACCCTCCTACGATGTAATGACCAGTCGGAAGTGACTCACACTATTCTTCTCTCCTCCGTCTTTCTCTCTCTTTCAGGTTTGGGGACACTCAGACTAAGTGGTGCAGTGTGGAAGTCATTTCCATAATGGAAAAGTAGAGGAAGCAAAGGTCCACTGTACTATTGAGCCATGTTTGAAATGGAAGAACATGTTAGTTGTTTTCACCTTAATTATTTCAAGTCCCACGTACAGTACCAACTCTTAGCATTTCTACAAGGACGCAGGTTTTTTCCCTTACTTCATTACCATAAAGCAACAGAGGAACAATTCCTAGGAAACATTGAACATTCACAGGAAAAGTTTACATTCACAGAATAGAACATTGATTTCGACAGTGTGTTTGTACTTTGTACTGTATATATAATACCATTATAGTAAGAATATATTTTCAACATGATTTTGAAATAGCGAACTTCCATAGGGAAACATAAAGTTATTATATTCTATGCTGTTAATTAATTCACTCTTAATTATCAAACAATTGATCCTCTATACAACAACCCTTAACAAGTTAGAAGGAGAAAGGCAATATCAAATAAAATATGGGAAATTCATAGAATGGCAGTATATTTGTTTGAACGGTATATTATACCATTAATAGACACATTTTACATAAAGAGATACTGAAGTTCCATTGGGAATAATGAAGTTGTTCTATACTGTGCTGTTACTATATTCACCATCAAACCGGTTATCACACCATCTATTCTGGGTTATCAAACCTGTTATCAAACCAGTTATCACACCATCGATTCTTGGTTATCAAACCATCTATTGTCCCTGTGCTCTGTCATGTAAGACAGAGCTCAGGGACACCACAACATTAGGGAGTCCAGCAGTGACAGGAAAGGAAAGGGGATACCTAGTCATTTGTTCAACTGAATGCATTCAACTGAAATGTGTCTTCCTCATTTAACCAAGCTGATGGAGTGATAGTGAGTCCATTTATAGCCAGGAGGAAGGTGGAGGGATGGCTGGGTAGCACAGCAGGGTGATGGAGAAGGGACAGAGCATGATGGCTTGATCACAGGGGAAGAAGCCAAGTGGGCGGGTCAGTGGGTGGACAGGTATCTGGATCTCGGGCTGGTTGGGTGGTATCTGGATCTGGGGCTGGTTGGGTGGTATCTGGATCTGGGGCTGGTTGGGTGGTATATGGATCTGGGGCTGGTTGGGTAGTGTCTGGATCTGGGGCTGGTTGGGTGGTGTCTGGATCTGGGGCTGGTTGGGTGGTGTCTGGATCTGGGGCTGGTTGGGTAGTGTCTGGATCTGGGGCTGGTTGGGTGGTGTCTGGATCTGGGGCTGGTTGGGTGGTGTCTGGATCTGGGGCTGGTTGGGTGGTGTCTGGATCTGGGGCTGGTTGGGTGTTATATGGATCTGGGGCTGGTTGGGTGGTATATGGATCTGGGGCTGGTTGGGTGGTATCTGGATCTGGGGCTGGTTGGGTGGTGTCTGGATCTGGGGCTGGTTGGGTGGTGTCTGGATCTGGGGCTGGTTGGGTGGTATATGGATCTGGGGCTGGTTGGGTGGTATATGGATCTGGGGCTGGTTGGGTGGTATCTGGATCTGGGGCTGGTTGGGTAGTGTCTGGATCTGGGGCTGGTTGGGTAGTATCTGGATCTGGGGCTGGTTGGGTGGTATCTGGATCTGGGGCTGATTGGGTGGTATCTGAATCTGGGGCTGGTTGGGTGGTATCTGGATCTGGGGCTGGTTGGGTGGTGTCTGGATCTGGGGCTGGTTGGGTGGTATCTGGATCTGGGGCTGGTTGGGTGGTGTCTGGATCTGGGGCTGGTTGGGTAGTATCTGGATCTGGGGCTGGTTGGGTAGTATCTGGGGGCAACAGAAGATGAACAGCAGAATGACTAAGAATCTTAGAGATGGGGAAAGGGCCAATCAAATGGGGAGAAAGTTTGCGAGACTCCACCCGGTGGGGCAGATCCCGAGTGAACAGCCACACCCTCTGCCCGAGACAATAGCGGGGAGCCGGGGTCTGGTGGAGGTCCGCCTGTTGTCGATACCTGGAGGTGGTCTTGAGAAGAGCAGACTGGGCTCTCTTCCAGGTACGACAACAGCGGCAGATGAACATCTGGGCCGAGGGTACGCTGACCTCTTCCTCTTGCTCAGGGAAGAGCGGGGGCTGATAACCCATTGAACACTCAAAAGGCGAGAGACCAGTGGCTGAGCAGAGGAGGGTGTTGCGGGCATATTCCACCCACACAAGTTGCTGGCTCCAGGTGGTGGGTTTGCGGAGAAAAGGCAGCGAAGAGTCGTCTCCAGGTCCTGATTGGCTTGCTCCAGCTGGCCTTTGGCCGGCTTTGGAAAAGCAGCTGTGGAAAACGAACGCGAAGACGTCAGGGACCATGGTTGCGTTGTCGAACAAAGGCCAGGGTCCGATGGGAGCTAGGGTGACAGGCAAGCCTGGAGGAATGCGCACATTCCAGGAGCGGGCAGCGTTTGGGACAAACATCTGGTTAGCCCCCCTTAATTTACAATAACTTTGCTTATCAAACAGAGTGCCAGATTTATCTGCTACTTTTAAGGCATTATAACGTTGAATCATTAAATTTCTCAGCTTATCATCATTCCATGGGGCACCGTTTGACCTCATAGTGCATTTTCTTAAAGGGGCGTACTTATCAGCTAAACTCAATTAATATTTTCATAAACAAACTTAGTGACATTTCAGGATCATCCTTACTACACACTTCTAACCATTGCACATTCTTAATCTCATCCACAAATGAGTCCTGATTGAACCCTCTGTAGGACCTTCGCTAGACTACCTTAGGGGCAGCCTTTGGTATTTTAGTTTTCCTAGTGAGTGCAACCAAGTTATGATCACTGTAACCTAGTGCCACTGATACAGCTATAGAACAATGTTCAGCCATGTTAGTAAAAATGTGATCGATACAAGTTGATGATGTGATACTGGACCTAATAGTGAATGCTCTGGTTGGTAATGTCACAACTTGGGTCAGGTTACATACATTGGCAACAGAAATATGTTTATTTCTCATTGGATAGTTGGTTATAAAAAATGCATTTCCCTATTTTCATCAGATACATTATACAACATTTTGCAAATTTCATCAAGATATTTCACATCAGCACTAGGTGGCCTATAGCAGCCTATAGCAGCAACCAACTACTATAGGTTTGAAATGTGGTCAATGCACCTGCACCCATAGTGCCTCTAATCCATTCAACATTAAGTCCTGATGTTGTTTTGCTGGAATATGACTCTGGATGTAGACTGCAACTCCACCCCCATATCTATTTCTGTCCCTTCTGAACAAATTGTATCCATGTATAGAGATCTCAGCATCCTCAAAAGAAGAGTCAGAGTGAGTCTCTGATATTGCAAATACATGAATATTGTTTGACTGCACTAGACAGCATATTTCATGAATTTTGTTCGTTAAACTGTATATATTCAAGTGAGCAAATAACAGACCTCTTTCTTTGGTAGATGTACGGTATTTTTATGTCCAAACATGAATTAGCAGTTGGAATCTGAGAGAGAGATACTCAGTCAGCCAGTGTGTGTGTGTGTGTGTGTGTGTGTGTGTGCGTGAGGCTGGAAATAATTGTGTCTGTCGCTCCTCCTAGGGTGAACAGTCAGTTTGTCGTACCTCAGATATGCTATGTCACCTTGTTCCCTTGCAGGCTTCATGGCTGGTTTTAGTTCCTTTCTTCTTTGACAGACTGCATCTGACAAATCCTCATCGATGAAGATGAAGGACCCTTTAAGGCGTTTGGCTTTTTCAAGGACTGAAAGCTTATCCTTGAACCTGAGGAATTTCACCACAATTGGCCTGGGTCTGGTTCCATTGGCACCACCATTGGCACCCCCATTGGCACCGCCAGTGCCACCTGGTTTCCCAGACCGGTGAACACATTCCAGCTCAACCTGTTGATCCAATTGTAGCTCCTCAGAAAACAGCTTTCGAACTTTGTCCTCTGATTCAGCCCATGTCCCACTTTGGCTCTCCTGGATATCATCTATTACAAGATTATTTCTCCTTGATTGTCCATCCAGGTAATCAGCCTTCCCAGACATGTTCTGGAGGCCCTCCCTGACTGTGGTGATTTCATTCTGCCTTCCCAGACATGTTCTGGAGGCCCTCCCTGACTATGGTGATTTCATTCCGCATAGAGGAACAGTTTCTGGAAAGTGTATCCTGTGTGGTCTTCAATACATCCACATCCTTCTGTGTGAACTGAAGGCTTGTTTTAATGTCTTGTACATCTTTATTCAGGTCGTCCAGCCGTTTGTTGGTAGACTCCAGTTATTTTCCTGCTGAAGTATAATTTCCTAATAGAAAACGTTATGCTTCTCCAAGAGTGCACGTACCTGCCCAGCAGAGATGTGATCCTCGTCTTTTTTCGGAGGCATGATAGCACTAATAGTAGGATGAGCCCGCTATTCGCTCTGTGAAATGAGAGATGCCGACAATAGAAAACTCTGGAAATCGGTAGCCCTAAAACCGAAATAGATAGAAGTGTGGCCCTAGCCACAAGGGCTAACCACTTAGCGTGCTTGGTATCCGGCAATAGTAGACCAGGTGGCCTAGCTAGATAGCTAGCAGCTAAGCTAGCTGCTTTGCCAATGTAGTACCACCTTGTCTGAGCAAGGATCCCGACACATAGCAGCGGTCCCAGCGTTAACACTAACTGCGTCCCAGGATCCAGATATGAAACTATTGTAGACTTTTATTAGCTAACTAGGTAGCTTGATGTTAAAGTAAAACAAACTGAGTCTCTAGTTTTGCACTGCAGTCATAGGGTCGATGCAGAGGAAGCGAAGTGGCCAGGGCCTTGTTGAAAACCTCCAGGAGGTACTGGTACTCCGCGGGAACGGCGAAGAGGTCCAAGGCTTCTTCTGAGCCCACAGGAAGAAATCCCAGGGCAGGTTGCGCCAACTTCAGGCAATGAGCGTGGCAAAACGGGCTCCAGCCCATGGTAGCACCAGCAGTCCAGTCGATGAGGGGATTGTGACGCTGGAGCCATGCAAACCCCAATACCACGGGTACCTGGGGAGACGTAATGAGCATGAACAGCATAGTCTCACTGTGGTTCCCTGACACTTGCAGGTTGATAGGAGTGGTATTGTGGGTGACTCTGCCTATAGAGCGCCCATCCAGCCCTCTAATGTTCATGGGAATGGAGAGGAGCTGAGTGGAGATGCCCAGATCTGACACCAGGGTAGTGTCCATGAAACTCTCATCGGCCCCAAAGTCAATGAGTACCAGGAGAGATTTTGACTGGTAGACCCACAGCAGGGTGGCATGGAGAGGGGTACAAGTACAGGGAGAAGGAAAATTCTCTGTATGGCCCACCAGAGTAGTCGTACCTACCGATGAGCCTGGTTTTTTAATGGACAGGGAGACACGTAATGACCAGGAGTCCTGCAATACAGATAACTATTGGTGTTAAGTCTGTTTATAGAGATCCTGATTCGATTTCAGGCTCTGTCGCAGGAAGGCCGCGACCGGGAGACCCATGGGGTGGCGCACAATTGGCCCAGCATTGTCTGGGTTAGGGGAGGGTTTGGCCGGCAGAGATGTTCTTGTCCCATCGCGCTCTATCAACTCCTGTGGTGGTCAGGGTGCATGCACGCTGACACGGATGCCAGGTGTACGGTGTTTCCTCTGGCACATTGGTGTGGCTGGTTCCTGGGTTAAGCGGGCATTGTATCAAGAAGCAGTGCAGCTTGGTTTTGTCTTATTTCGGAGAACGCATGGCTCTCGACCTTTGCCTCTCCCGAGTCTGTACGGGAGTTGCAGCGATGAGACAAGACTGTTGGATGCCACAAAATTGGGGAGATCAACTGATTAATCACGTAACTAATTAACTAGGAAGTTAAATATTCAGATTACAAAGTTATAATTTCCTAAAATAACTTTTCAGATATGTTATCTGATCAATTAGTCTTCAAATTAATGAATTATTTACTTTACCTCACGTTAGTCTCATTCCAAACGTCTTAAATTGTTGGTTATCTGCACGAATCCAGTCTTCACTATGAGTCATCCATACATCAATTGTCTTAAATCATTTATTTATTACAAACTAGTAATTCACAGAAATGCATAAACAAACAAACAAGGTAAATGTAATGATAGCAGAATGTGCCCTAGTGGGCTAAACCGGCATGGGGGCTTGTTAGACAAAAGGGGAAGTGGGGGTCGACTAAGAAGTCACTACAGTTAATGATTATAAAAATTGAAATGCTAATCCTTTACACATGAATGCTCACTCATTCGGGAACAATTGCAATCAATATATATATTTACGCTCAGTGTGTCATCTTGATCGCTGGTGAAAAGTTTGTGTCTTTCGTAGAATTGTCCGTCTCTCTCCCTTTCTCTCTCTGTCTTGGATAGAGGGGATAGTTCAAAGTGACATTCATTATAGGATGGATGTTTCGGCGGTTTTTCGTCCTTCGCGTTCAATGATACCGAATTCCTAGCTGCAGACTAGTAATTAATATCAAAGACTTGTTCCTATTCTGTCGGTATCGATAATCTAAGAGTTTAACCATGTGGTATGGTTAAAAGATTCAGCAATGGTCTACAACCTTTGTCCTCCTAATGGAGAAAAACATGGTCTGCAACCTTTAGCCATCTCGTAATTGAGGTAAGCTTGGTCTGCTGATCGAAAACCCGAGTGGGTTTTTTATTGGGAATGGCAGAAAAGGCTGTCCCAGGATGTCTGACCCTAACTGGGCTCAGGGGCGGTCCTCTGATTTAGTTCAAATCAAAAGGGAATTGTATTTTTCTTCATTAAACAGTCCAAAATCATATTACACAATTATACAAACAGTATCATACTCACTCATTCATCTTATACAACAATTAGATGTAAACCTCATATCCGAGGCTATTATATAAACATTGTTATGGTAATGTGGCCACACCATCTCCCATGAGCTTTCCCAAGTTGTGACAAACGGACCAGTTCATAGCTGGATTCTTCACCGATCTTTTATACTTTCTCCGGAACATGAAATATGTTCGTACCTCAAGTTCTGTGAGGTGGAAGGATTTCCTTTGTCCTCTATGAAAGTTTACTCTCTCTCTACTATGTGTCCATGAGGAGATCCTCTCAGGAATTTACGACCTCTGACCACAGCAGCCTAGTTGAAGGAGGCAAGGGGGAGGCAGGGAGAGGGGGATGGGGTTGCTATACCCAAAGAGGCCAATGTCATGACACATAGTTCAGACATAAAATAAATAGTTAGGTTCAGTTATGACAGTTCAGGGAGACTGTCTATTTCCATCTTAAAACAAACCGACCAGAACCGTCCACCATTACCCAAACATTGGCTTTCTTCTTATCATATAAAGGCAGGAGAGGTGGTAGAGGGATGGAACTTTAGAAGTCTCCCAGCAGGCAGAATACATTCTGCATTGCTGTAGGATTGGCTCATGTCTGTCTGTGGCTGCAAAACATACTGCGTGTGACACAACAATGGAAGTAGTCTATGAAGCTTGAACGGTGACGTCTGAGCTTGGACATTTGAGTCAGACTTTGCTTATGTTTCCATGCTCTTAATTGCATCAACTGTTCCTTCATTCCTCCACACTGAAGTAGTTTAATTTAAAGAGTATAATCATTTTAGGAAATGCCAGTCTGCCTAGATTGAGGCACACGTGTGTTTGGCAGGTTAGACAGCCACTTCCTGTCTGGGTCCACTCCTAACTGTAGTCCATAGTGCTGCATCAGATGACCTGGGCTCCACAATCACCCGACCTCAACCCAATTGAGATGGTTTGGGATGAGTTGGACCACAGAGTGAAGGAAAACCAGCCAACAAGTGTTCAGGATATGTGGGAACTCCTTCAAGACTGTTGGAAAAGCATTTCAGAGGAAATGGAATGAGAGAATGTCAAGAGTGTGCAAAGCTGTCATCAAGGCAAAGGGTGGCTACTTTGAAGAATCTAAAATATGAAATGTATTTTGAATTGTTTCACACTTTTTTGGTTACTACATGATTCCATACGTGTTATTTAATAGTTTTGGACACACTTACTCATTCAAGAAAAACACTTGAATGTGCAGGTGTGTCCAAACCTTTGACTGGTACTATATATACCCAGGCGGTGTCATAGGATGGCCCAAAAAATTGTCAATGACTCCAGTCACCTAATTCATAGACTGTTCTCTCTGCTACCGCACGGCAAGTGGTACCAGAGCTCCAAGTGTAGGTCTAAAAGGCTCTTTAACAGCTTCTACCCCCAAGCCGTAAGTCTGCTGAACAATTAAAGGCTCCTTAACAGTCCATCCACAATAACATGCTGACCCCTCTTGACTCCCAATGCTTTCAGCACTGTATTGCCCTTTAACCTGTTGAAGCCTTACTATCATCTCTGGTGATGGTTTTGGGCCGTGTGCAAGACACACACACACACACTTCTGAGTGTCTTCTGCAGCAAAGTGATGGGTCATTAGAAAGCCTCCAAGCCAGAACCAGGGGCCGATGTGCGTCATTCTCACACTGCCACAGACAAACATAGACACAGGGAGACAATAATAAACACTTCATCCTCATATTGCCCTACATACAGAGATAGACACCGTCAGCCGAGCACCAAAACGTGTGTTTGGGGAGACTGGTGCACATTGGGTTGGTGAGTCACTAGGACTTCTACGTCATTGAATGTGCCGATTCAAAGCAGCTTCCGCTAAGCCATGAGGATGGGGGCTCTTTCCCCAAAGTCCCATGTTACAAACAATTCCAGAATGTTCTATTTGAAAAGAGGTTAGCTAGTAGTTTTAATCATCCATTAGTGACTTTGGTCAACCGGTTTTGAATTAGATCAAACGTAATAGTAAACCTTTCAAGGAAAAGAAGAGCGAGACCCATTTTGGAAGCCAATAATGGGTTTATTTTAGAAGGGTCAGGCACTTATTTTCTTACTGATTAAAAATGTTCTATTCTAAATAGTATTTTCATGTTAGTACTAAAGGCCAAAGAAAGGATATCAGGCCCTGTGGCTCTATACTAGAACATTAGGAGAGTCAGGTGTATTAGTATGTGTGCGTGCAGATGCATGCTCTTGGCATCAGACAGGACTACTTTCTCACATTGTCTGCACGGATGGGACGGATGCATAGCAACGGCCTGCGATAGCAGTTAAGAATGGCTATTCTTGACTACCATCTGCTGCTATTCTGTTGATTTGGTGAAAGTGTGTGTGTTTTTTTTAACCATTATTTAACTAGGCAAGTCAGTTAAGAACAAATTCTTACTTTACAATGATGGCCTACCCCAGCCAAACCCTCCCCTAACCCGGATGACGCTGTATCAATTGTGCGCCGCCCTATGGGACTCCTGATCACTGCCGGTTGTGATACAGCCCGGGATCGAACCAAGATCTGTAGTGACGCCTCTAGCACTGAGATGCAGTGCCTTAGACCACACAGGAGCCCTAAGGATGAGATTTAAGGATGAGATTTAAACACACTGCATTATGTAAACAACACCTGCTCCTTAATCAGTGCCAAGTCTACTGTGTTTTCCCCTAAGCTTGTGCTGACAAATGCACACAGGAAAATATAGATTTATGATGTATAATGGTGAATACTGTACTTCTTATTCAGGACCTTAGCTACATCGGCTTTTCAGTTCGCTGCAGCTAGCGACTGGAACGAGCTGCAACAAAACCTCAAACTAGAGTTTTATCTCAATCTTTTCATTCAAAGACTCAATCATGGACACTCTTACTCGTGATGTATTGTTGTCTCTACCTTCTTGCCCTTTGTGCTGTTGTCTGTGCCCAATAATGTTTGTACCATGTTTTGTGCTGGTACCATTTTGTTGTCATGTTGTGTTGCTACCATGCTGTGTTGTCATGTGTTGTTGTCTTTAGATCTCTCTTTATGTAGTGTTGTCTCTCTTGTCGTGGTGTGTGGTTGTAAATAATATGTTCTTAACTGGCTTAACGTTGCTCGTTAAATAAAGGTTAAATACACATGAGGACATCGAGGTCCGGACCTCTTGTACGTTTTTCGAATAAAAAATACATCATAATAATAATAATACTTTTTTTCTGAACACAGTCGAGGTCTCGACTTGCTGTTGGGAGTTAGAATAATAAAACACACAAGGTGCAATTTCGAAACTTGGTTATGCATCAGCAGTTTTCCTTTGCTATTACCATGCAAGGATTTGGTTAAACAATTCACCCACATTGACAATACACACACTTGTATAACCGTTAGATAACAGCCAGTCGCTTGAGCCTCTATGAACCAACCACCAACAGCGCTCCATTCACCTACAGTATCTCGTAGTGCTTCGACCTCACTTCCTGCACGCTGGTTGTGGCCATGGGATTCCACGTGAAATCATTATATAAAGAGACTGACATCGTACGACCATTGGTCGTATACTTACCATGGAAACACAATTACCGGAGCCAATAAACGCAGGGTAGAGGAAGGAGGTCGGCGGTGCTAAGGGCGGAGCTCAAAATGAGGTCACTCTAAAGCGCTAGGGATATGACTATGACGAAACTTGAACGCTAGGTGTAGAGTAGTGTAGTGTGTCAAACCAAAACCTGAATTACCGGGAAGCAAAATAAAACGATTCGTTTTGCAAACCAACAGAAGTCGTTGAAATCACAGAAAAGAGACGATAATCTACTTTAACTGGCAGGTTGGTGAATTTGTGATATTTTTGTTGGCTCCTATGGTTTGGTGTTTGTGGGGGATTTTCAACTGTATCGCGAAAGCCTACTTCTTCGAAACTCTGGGAGTGGTCAGAGCATATATACATCTTTATTATAACACGCCTTGGTGGGTTTTACAAAAAAATATATATATTTAAAAGGAGTTAGAAAGTTGCGTTGCATGACTGTCAGTGTGCGGGTCATAGTGGGACAGTAAGCCCTGCCCACTGACTGTCAGTGTGCGGGTGATAGTGGGACAGTAAGCCCTGCCCGCTGACTGTCCGTGTGCGGCTCCTATGGTTTGGTGTTTGTCCGGGGGGTTTTCAACTATCGGGAAAAGCCTACTTCCCACTGACTGGGAGTGGTCAGAGCATATATACATCTTTATTATAACACGCCTTGGTGGGTTTTACAAAAAAATATATATATTTAAAAGGAGTTAGAAAGTTGCGTTGCATGACTGTCAGTGTGCGGGTCATAGTGGGACAGTAAGCCCTGCCCACTGACTGTCAGTGTGCGGGTGATAGTGGGACAGTAAGCCCTGCCCGCTGACTGTCCGTGTGCGGGTCATAGTGGGAGAGTAAGCCCTGCCCACTGACTGTCCGTGTGTGGGTCATAGTGGGAGAGTAAGCCCTGCCCACTGACTGTCAGTGTGCGGGTCATAGTGGGAGAGTAAGCCCTGCCCACTGACTGTCAGTGTGCGGGTCATAGTGGGAGAGTAAGCCCTGCCCACTGACTGTCAGTGTGCGGGTCATAGTGGGAGAGTAAGCCCTGCCCACTGACTGTCAGTGTGCGGGTCATAGTGGGAGAGTAAGCCCTGCCCACTGACTGTCAGTGTGCGGGTCATAGTGGGACAGTAAGCCCTGCCCACTGACTGTCAGTGTGCGGGTCATAGTGGGAGAGTAAGCCCTGCCCACTGACTGTCAGTGTGCGGGTCATAGTGGGAGAGTAAGCCCTGCCCACTGACTGTCAGTGTGCGGGTCATAGTGGGAGAGTAAGCCCTGCCCACTGACTGTCAGTGTGCGGGTCATAGTGGGACAGTAAGCCCTGCCCACTGACTGTCAGTGTGCGGGTCATAGTGGGACAGTAAGCCCTGCCCGCTGACTGTCAGTGTGCGGGTCATAGTGGGACAGTAAGCCCTGCCCGCTGACTGTCAGTGTGCGGGTCATAGTGGGACAGTAAGCCCTGCCCGCTGACTGTCAGTGTGCGGGTCATAGTGGGAGAGTAAGCCCTGCCCACTGACTGTCCGTGTGCGGGTCATAGTGGGACAGTAAGCCCTGCCCACTGACTGTCAGTGTGCGGGTCATAGTGGGACAGTAAGCCCTGCCCGCTGACTGTCAGTGTGCGGGTCATAGTGGGACAGTAAGCCCTGCCCGCTGACTGTCAGTGTGCGGGTCATAGTGGGACAGTAAGCCCTGCCCGCTGACTGTCAGTGTGCGGGTCATAGTGGGACAGTAAGCCCTGCCCACTGACTGTCAGTGTGCGGGTCATAGTGGGACAGTAAGCCCTGCCCGCTGACTGTCAGTGTGCGGGTCATAGTGGGACAGTAAGCCCTGCCCGCTGACTGTCAGTGTGCGGGTCATAGTGGGACAGTAAGCCCTGCCCGCTGACTGTCAGTGTGCGGGTCATAGTGGGACAGTAAGCCCTGCCCGCTGACTGTCAGTGTGCGGGTCATAGTGGGACAGTAAGCCCTGCCCGCTGACTGTCAGTGTGCGGGTCATAGTGGGACAGTAAGCCCTGCCCGCTGACTGTCAGTGTGCGGGTCATAGTGGGACAGTAAGCCCTGCCCGCTGACTGTCAGTGTGCGGGTCATAGTGGGACAGTAAGCCCTGCCCGCTGACTGTCAGTGTGCGGGTCATAGTGGGACAGTAAGCCCTGCCCGCTGACTGTCAGTGTGCGGGTCATAGTGGGACAGTAAACCCTGCCCGCTGACTGTCAGTGTGCGGGTCATAGTGGGACAGTAAGCCCTGCCCACTGACTGTCAGTGTGCGGGTCATAGTGGGACAGTAAGCCCTGCCCACTGACTGTCAGTGTGCGGGTCATAGTGGGACAGTAAGCCCTGCCCACTGACTGTCAGTGTGCGGGTCATAGTGGGACAGTAAGCCCTGCCCACTGACTGTCAGTGTGCGGGTCATAGTGGGACAGTAATCCCTGCCCACTGACTGTCAGTTATGCTCCTTACATGTCTACGGCTGGACTGTACGCAGCCTGTGCCATAGTCATAGAAACAATACATAGAAACAATTATGCAAAACAATAACAAATGTTTGCCCTCTGTATGATCAAGCTTGAGTGAGGATGAGTGATCAGTCATCATTGCATGTGTCAGAGATCCTTCAAAAACATGCTTAGTGTATTGAAAGGGCAGTCTATTGCGGTGTTTTCTGGCAGTGAAACATTGGTACAAAACATTATGAACTGATCAGGCGGCTGGTTCGATTGTTTCAAGCCAGACAGTGGCTGGGTGCCTTGTGCCGCTGTTTTATAACACGTTCATTAGGCCTAAATGAAAAATCGCCACCGCATGGAGCCGGTGTTGTGTCCTGTTTTTAGTCATCTTTAGCCGACTAAACAATAATCGCTGTGTGTGATTTTCCAATTTGATGAGATTTTTCTTTGCTAGAGAGACACAATCATAAGGTCAATGGTATGGAGGAGGATTCATTTTTTTTTGTTCATCCGAAATTAGTCTTCAGTAATAATAGCCTACTTACTAAGATGTCTAACATGTACAAACAAGTTAGATTATTTGTACATTTTGAAATAAAAATGAAGTGTTTAAACTACATATGTAAATGCTACAGTGGCCTCACCTCACCTACTTATTTATATTATTTATAATATTATGTATACACAATTTATAAAATGAACCTCCTTCTAATCCGAAATGCTTGTGAAAGGCATATGGATTCACCTGGTCAGTCTATGTCATGTTCCTAAGGTTTTGTACACTCAGTGAATATGTAAACAGGGCTGGAAAGTGACTGACTGGTAGCAGGAATATATAAATGCCTATGGTAATATACAAGTGGTAATATATACATTAAACATGAGTAACAGTGACCAGTAGCAAGATAAAATAGATAGGTACTAATGGTAATGGCAATTAATAATCAATGAACAGCAGCATAGTGGTAGTAATGAATCTAATCAATAATCAATGAGCAGCAGTGTAGTGGTAGTCATGTATCTAATCAATAATCAATGAGCAGCAGTGTAGAGGTAGTCATGAATCTAATCAATAATCATCGAGCAGCAGTGTAGAGGTAGTCATGAATCTAATCAATAATCAATGAGCAGCAGCGTAGTGGTAGTAATCAATCAAATTTATTTAGGAAGCCCTTCTTACATCAGTTGATGTCACAAAGTGCTGTACAGAAACCCAGCCTAAAACCCCAAACACCAAGCAATGCAGGTGTAGAAGCACAGTGGCTAGGAAAAACTCCCTAAAAGGGCCGGAACCTAGGAAGAAACCTAGAGAGGAACCAGGCTATGAGGGGTGGTCAGTCCTCTTCCGGCTGTACTGGGTGGAGATTATAACAGAACATGGCCAAGATGTTCAAATGTTCATAGATGACCAGCAGGGTCAAATAATAATAATCACAGTGGTTGTAGAGGGTGCAACAGGTCAGCACCTCAGGAGTAAATATCAGTTGACTTTTCATAGCCAATCATTCAGAGTATCTCTACCGCACCTGCTGTCTCTAGAGAGCTGAAAACAGCAGGTCTGGGACAAGGTAGCACAT
The DNA here is from genome assembly GCF_018296145.1 of Oncorhynchus tshawytscha. NCBI lineage: Eukaryota > Metazoa > Chordata > Actinopteri > Salmoniformes > Salmonidae > Oncorhynchus > Oncorhynchus tshawytscha. The sequence continues at coordinate 27,894,759 of NC_056456.1, read as the reverse complement.
CCGGTGAACAGGTCAGGGTTCATTAGCTGCAGGCAGAACAATTGAAACTGGAGCAGCAGCACGACCAGGTGGACTGGGGACAGCAAGGAGTCATCAGGCCAGGTAGTCCTGAGGCATGGTCCTAGGGCTCAGTTCCTCTTAGAGAAAGAGAGAGAAAAAGAGAGAGAGAGAGAATTAGAGAGAGCATACTTAAATTCACACAGGACACCGGATAAGACAGGAGAAATACTCCAGATATAACAGACTGACCCTAGCCCCCGACACATAAACTATTGCAGCATAAATACTGGCGGCTGAGACAGGAGGGGTTGGAAGACACTGTGGCCCCATCCGACAATACCCCCGTACAGGTCCAAACAGGCAGGATATAACTTCACCCACTTTGCTAAAGCACAGCCCCCACACCACTAGAGGGATATCTTCAACCACCAACTTACTATCCTGAGACAAGGCCGAGTATAGCCCACGAAGATCTCCCCCACGGCACGAACAGGAGTGGGGTGCCAACCCGGACAGGAAGATCATGTCAGTGACTCAACACACTCAAGTGTCGCACCCCACCTAGGGATGGCATTTAAGAGCACCAGTAAGCCAGTGACTCAGCCCCTGTAATAGGGTTTGAGGTAGAGAATCCCATTGGAGAGATGGGAACCGGCCAGGCAGGGACAGCAAGGGCGGAAACCAAAATGTACAGCTGTTTATCGTCTGCATAGCAGTGAAAGTTAACAGTATGTTTCCGAATGACATCACCAAGAGGTAAAATATATAGTGAAAACAATAGTGATCCTAAAACGGAGCCTTGAGGAACACCAAAATGTATAGTTGATTTGTCAGAGGACAAACCATTCACAGACCATTCACAGAGACAAACTGATAGTAATGAATCTAATCAATAATCAATGAGCAGCGGCGTAGTGGTAGTAATCAATAATAATTTTAGCAGCAGTGTAGTGGTAGTAATGAATATAATCAATAATAATTTTAGCAGCAGTGTAGTGGTAGTAATGAATATAATCAATAATAATTTTAGCAGCAGTGTAGTGGTAGTAATGAATCTAATCTATAATCTATGAGCAGCAGTGTAGTGGTAGTAATGAATCTAATCAATAATATATGAGCAGCAGTGTAGTGGTAGTAATGAATCTAATCAATAATCTATGAGCAGCAGTGTAGTGGTAGTAATGAATCTAATCTATAATCTATGAGCAGCAGTGTAGTGGTAGTAATGAATCTAATCAATAATATATGAGCAGCAGTGTAGTGGTAGTAATGAATCTAATCAATAATCTATGAGCAGCAGTGTAGTGGTAGTAATGAATCTAATCAATAATCTATGAGCAGCAGTGTAAGTGAAAGTAGGTGGTGTAAGAACAAGTGAGTTTATCTTTGTCATCCCAAAACACCAGTAGTTGTTCTTTCCATGTTCTTCTATTTCAGGCTCCTGTAGTCAGGAAGTAATGTAATAAAGATATTGTGGAGGAAATGGGTCAGTAGTCTGAGTGTTGTAAACGTTCAACCTCGTTCAGTTACAATAGTCCCATGATGACAGCACGTCTCCTGTCCCCAGCACGGCGTGGTTCAATTCAATAATGCTTTATGGTTTAAGTTACTTTATTGACGACTAATGCAACACCATAAAGTTATGCTGATTATGTTTATGACCTTATAGTAACAGTGGTAGATTCAGCCAGAGGACATTGGCAAGCAGCCCCATGCGTTACATGACTGATTGGGGGCATTGTGTCGTTCATGACGGATTGGGGGAATTGTGTCGTTCATGACGGATTGGGGGAATTGTGTCGGTCATGACTGATTGGGGCATTGTGTCATTCATGACGGATTGGGGGAATTGTGTCGTTCATGACTGATTGGGGCATTGTGTCATTCATGACGGATTGGGGGCATTGTGTCATTCATGACTGACTGGGGGCATTGTGTCATTCATGACGGACTGGCAGCATTGTGTCATTCATGACTGATTGGGGCATTGTGTCGTTCATGACGGATTGGGGGCATTGTGTCATTCATGACTGACTGGGGGCATTGTGTCGTTCATGACGGACTGGCAGCATTGTGTCGTTCATGACGGATTGGGGGAATTGTGTCGTTCATGACGGATTGGGGGAATTGTGTCGTTCATGACGGATTGGGGGAATTGTGTCGTTCATGACTGATTGGGGCATTGTGTCGTTACATTACTGATTGTGGGAATTGTGTCATTCATGACTGATTGGGGCATTGTGTCATTCATGACTGTTGGGAGGCATTGTGTCGTTCATGACTGATTGGGGCCATTGTGTCGTTCATGACTGATTGATGGCATAGTGTTGTTCATGACTGATTGGGGGCATTGTGTCGTTCATGACTGATTGATGGCATTGTGTCGTTCATTGTGTCGTTCATGACTGATTGGGGGCATTGTGTCGTTCATGATGATGGTGCTCAGGGCAAATGGTGCAAAAGAGAGTGATACATCACTAACGGGGGGGGGGTTGGCTTTGAGGGACAGTTTCCTGGACACAGGCCAAGTCTAGTCTTGGACACTGTTGTATTCTGTGCATGTGGTGAATAAACATTGAAACTTAGAACTTTAAATATTACTAATAGCCAGCCAGTTATCTGCCACCTCTTCACACCTGCCATTGTGCCCATTACTCCACAGAGCAAAAAAATACACAACCAGGAGTAGCCACCTCGCATACTGTCTGTTAGAACCAGTCTCTGCAATAACAGACAGACGGTCCGTAGTGCATTTTACTACTGCCTCTATCTCTGGGTCACCACATTACTCTGGGAACACACACACACACACACAACACAAGGCCGTAATTCAATTGGTCAGTTACAGAGAGGACAGTGTGTTGCGTGAAGGCATGTGGACTTAGTGCAGAGGAGAGTTACTTTTCCACCGCGGCCGTGCCAACTGCTGTTTACAGGACAGGCTTGATTTGGCACGTTTCATGTCTGTCAGAGACTGGGAGATCCTTTGAAAGGATAGTGGAGTAGACTCATACACTGAGCTGGCCTGAGTCAAGCCCTGCCTAGACAAGTTACAGGTTCAACTGAGCTCCCCAGAGGGGGGAGAAAGGGCAGAAAGGGCAGAGAAACCCCAATAAGGAGAACTGTCAGGTGGTTCCGCTTTGATGGACCATCCCCTGGCCTGGCCCTCACTTGGGTGGATCCCAGAGGTCTAGATAGAACTGATATAGGTATTGGGATAGCCAATGTCTAGCTAGCTCTGTTGTGTTACAGGGCAGAAGACACTGGCAGGTGACACCTTTGGGGGTCTTGTCTAGGTGTTTCTTGTCTGATAGCTTCAGAGGAATTCTACTGTATCAAATTATATATTTGTTCCTGGGATTTATTTAATTTTGCATGGTGTGCTTAAATGGTTTTAACATTGTAAGAAAGTCACAACTAGTGTAGCTAACTGACCCTCCTCTTCCTCTCTTCCAGAAAACTGCAGCTCATCCATCCATTCTCTTTGGCATCTTGTGGACAATGAGGTGATTAAGTTTTGCTTCCTCCATCCTCTACTCAGCACTTCTCTGGTTTAAACCCTCAACACACCACACCTCCCTTCCTCTAATGTCAGATAATTCAGACCCAGACTGCAGCTCCATGGCTAGGGGGGCCTCAGGGTGCAGGTCCATGGCTAGGGGGGCCTCGGGGTGCAGGTCCATGGCTAGGGGGGCCTCAGGGTGCAGGTCCATGCCCAGGGGGGTCTCAAGGTGCAGCTCCATAGCCCAGCTTCATTGTAGGAGCAGCTATAGCCAGGTTGGTCCAGGCCTGGGTCTAGCCTCAGAAGGCAGTGACAGCAGTTGCCAGGACCCCTCGGCCTCACCCAACATTGGCCGTAGGAGCGCATGCTCACGTTCCTTCCACGACGACGTGGACATGAAGAGCAGTGGATCCAGCGGGACTGAGTCACACGGCAACGAGAGCCACGGAAGCCATGGAAACGAGAGTCACGGCAACGAGTCAACGGGTAGCTCCAATGGCAACAGCAGAGACTCGGCTCTCCTGGAGTCGTCTGGGAGCAACAAGCGGTCAGTGAGGGGATGTGCTTTAGTTGGTTTATGGGAGGGGTTAGACTAGACAACATTTCTAGATGGGTACCTTTTTACCAGTCTTATTTTGCCGGCAGCCCATCAGACTAGGAAGAGTTGACAGTATTAGTTGATCCAACACCACACATCATCAACATCCCATCTAAATCCAAGGCTACATGATGATGCATGTCCTTTTTATCATCCTCTGTTGTTGTGCCTGTGTCCCCCTTTGACTTAGGTTGACATCAATATGCCTCACTGGCAGCACATTCTGAGGCCGTTAGAGATGGTGGCTGTCTTTCATGTTGAATCAGGGTCCCTCCATCCCTCTATCTTCCTCTGTTGGCACATGCTGGTCCACATCTGACATGCCCTAGATACTGACAGCGGCACCCTGTCTCTCACTTCTCTCCCCATGGTGCCCATGCAGGCTGCTCCATAGACAGGAAATGATGGACCACATATTGGAAGTGAGACCCTCACAGAGAGAAGTGAAAACCCCGTAGAAAGTAATGATGGACCCCATTGAGAACTTATGGAAGCTGACAATGGAGTGGCTGTAATTGGATGGCGGTGCCCACTTCTCCACCCTAATGACACACTCTGCCCCCTCCTTATTTCTCAGCGGCTGGGCTGAAAACACCTCAAAACACTCTTTGAAGAGAAAGGCACTGGAGCACATCTTGATTGTGTGGAATTTCTCGTTAAAAGCAAAGAGTGATCGAGGTATTTTTTTGCTGAGAGGTCGCAGTACTTGTGTGTCATATGGTGAAGTTGTCTTTCGCTTTCTGTCTCCACTCTGTGACAATACAGTATGTACCTGTCAGCTCCACTGCAACAGTGGGGAGGCCTACAGCTGCTCTTATTATCATTATATAATTAGCTTATTCTATTTACCTACCTCTATAATTAGTTGCAACCGTTTGCCAGACTACTCTGTTAATGCCAATAGCAGATACCGCTGATACTTTAGGTGGCTCTCTTTTATATAATTAGATCTCTAAATGCTTATATTATATTCTGAGCTACTATTTAAATACACCTGAGTTCTATTTCATGAGTTGGCTGACTTCAGCAGCTGTTTATAGCTTTTGGATGTATTAGCGCTCTTGCTAAGCCTTTAGGCTAATGCCAATGACACAAAAACACACATTGGCTCATACTTACTACAGATTCTCACACACACATTAACGCACACACACAATCCAGTTTACCTGTGCCATGGTCCCGTCTTTGCTTCAAAAAGACACAATAGAGTACCACAGAGTCATAATACCCATAAAACCTTGTGGTCAAACTGGAAAATGGTTGTAATCGTTTTTCCACCATTCATTTTTCCCATACTTTGATGCTAATTAGCATTTTCAAATCTGAGAGTAAATATATTGATATAAGTCACCTTGTCTGAGAGAGATTTACATGGTTATCAAAACATCACGCCAGGGTGATCCTACACGAAACACAAAAATGAATGGTGGAAAAACGATTGGAACCATTTCCCTGTTTGACCACTAGGTGATGTAATTCTGCTCTTTCAAAGACAGAGGGAAGTCAGACTGACCTGAGATTGAAACAGCATAGAATTCCCCTGGCATCCTCTGTGGAGTTAGCGTGGTTGCCAGTCTTTTTTCAGCTATTACATTCCACTCAAGGTGTCATTTGCCAAAGATGGCACATTTTACGGAGTACAAAGAGTGGAATGTTACAGAGACAGGAACACAGACAACTGCGGAGTGGATGGGGAAAACAAAAAGGCAAATATAATTTTTAAGAGCTGCTCTGGTATCCATGTACCATTGTAGCATTGTACTCTCCTGAACACAATAAAAGTAGAGCAAACTCCACTTGTACCAGATGGGCAAAGAAATGGACCCACTCATTTCATGCTAAACTCAAGGACTTTGTTTTGCTATTTGATTTAAAACATTGTGGAAAATACCCTCTTCGTCATAAAAATGAAATCCACTTATTGTCCACGATTGAGGAATTAAATAATTCATCAATGGTTGCATACGTCTATATGGTAGTAGCTTTGGAGTCTATTTTTAGTGTATCACTTTTGCTTATAACAATTTAATTCTAGTGGTTTGAAACAATTCTCAATGAAAACATGTTACTTTATGTCATTAATAATCTCTGTCTGTCTGCCTCCCCAGCTCTAACTCCCACAGTCCCTCTCCTCCCAGTAGTTCCAATGCTTTCAGCCTGCTGAGTTCTGAGCAGGACAACCCTTCCACCAGCGGCTGCAGTAGTGAGGAGTCAGCTAAGGCCAAGACCCAGAAGGAGCTTCTCAGGACCCTGAAGGAGCTCAAGCGCCACCTTCCTGCTGACAAGAGGAACAAGGGCAACAAGTCCAGCTCCCTCAACACTCTGAAATACGCCCTGCGCTGTGTCAAACAGGTGGAAGGTAAGAGATAACTCAACCGCAACGCATTCTGGGTAGTACGCCTGAACATGTGATTTGATTATGTATTTAGCATCATTACATTATAGTTTGTTGTTGTCTAATGCATCTTAAAAGGCCAATAGGAAACCAATGTGGGTTTGTGTTGTTGTGTTTCAGCCAATGAGGAGTACTACCAGCTGTTTATGACCAATAGCAGTCAGCCATCCGGCCTGGATGTGTCCTCTTACACCATCAAGGAGATAGACAGCATCACCTCAGAGTACACCCTCAAAAACAATGTAAGTTACTAACCCTTTTTCCTCTGAATACACCTTCAAAGCATGAAAAAGAGACAATTTTACCTTAAACACATAAAGCAGTTGCAAACAGAACCCAACAATACCAAAGTACATTGATAGCATGACTCATAGTCATACCCACACCTGTGTCCATCTCTGTCCTTATTTGACATACAGTGTCTGAACAACAACAGATCAAATATCCCAGCGATTAGGAATAATCCACGCTTGCAGCTGTGTGTGTACTGTATATGCATGTTTTTCTCATACGTATTCCTGTGTGTCCCTCCAGGACAACTTTGCGGTTGCGATATCTCTGATCACGGGGAAGATCGTCTACATCTCAGACCAGGCTGCCTCTATCCTCAACTGTAAAAGGGGTGTCTTCAAGGACGCTAGGTTTGTGGAGTTCCTGACTCCCCAAGACGTCAGTGTTTTCTACAGCTTCACCACGCCCTACCGCCTGCCCTCCTGGAGCATGTGCCCCGGAGCAGGTAATGACCCCTCTACGAACGCTTATAACCATGGACAGTCGTTAAACACTTATAAGCATGCCCTACCGCCTTCCCTCCTGGAGCATGTGCCCCGGAGCAGGTAGCTAACACCCTCTTTAACTTATAACCTCTTATAGACAGTCTATAAACAGTTTTAGATACATCACAAGGTGTGCACAAAAATATTTAAGGTAGGGTGGAAAAAGAAAACATGCATGTTTACCCATTACATCTGGCTTTACGAGTGGTCCCCCGTCCTTATGATAGTGAATCATTATTTTGAAATCTATAGCACCCTTTTGAGACACTCACAACTCTTTACAGGCAAATCCCATGTAGTTATAATGATCAGAAAACAAATTCATTTTAAACAGCACACGCTGAACCGTTGCTAGGAAAACATGAAAACATTTAACTGGATTTGAGTCTAGTCGCCCTACCCTAGTCAGCCATGCTAAACAATACAAATCAATGACAGAGTCCCTAAAGCCAGGTAACACAGAGGGATTAATAAGAGCTTGGGAAACATGCGTAGTGTAGCCATGGAAACATTGAGGCGAGGGTCGGCAGTAAGCCGATGAAGTAGAGGCTTCTTTTGAATTAAAAAATGTTCCTCTTCCCCTCTTCTCTTTTCAGAGTCCTCCCCGTCGGATTGCATGCGGGAGAAATCCTTCTTCTGTCGGATCAGGTGTGTGTAGGGCTATGACCGTGTGCCAGCTTCTCTTTGCATTTCTATTCATTCCCTTTTTCCACTTTGGATAGATTTAAATGAGTTTGAGTCTCGGCTGGTCTCTTCTCGCTCCTCTCTGACACACACGTACACGTATACACTCACTATGCACACACTCACTAATCATAGTTGTTGTTAAAGTAAAACTACGGCTCAACTCTGCTCCCAAGAGGCAGCTAAAAACACAAGTAGCGTAGTAGAGCTGAACTCTGTGAAATAGCTGCTGAAGAAGGGAAATCCACTGACACAAACCGTCAATCATTATCATACTATAGGCTATATTTTCATGGTTTTGTTGCTGCTTTAGTGACTTGCTGACTTTGTCCACTCTCTCCTGTGTTCTGTAGTGGGGGTAAGGAGTGTGAGGGGGACCTACAGTACTCTCCGTTCCGTATGACCTCCTTCCTGATGAAGGTGCAGGACAAGATCCATTCTGAGAACCAGCTCTGCTGCCTCCTACTGGCTGAAAGGTTGCATTCCGGATACGAGGGTAAGGACCAATCAAAATGCCATCACAACACCTGAGTTGTGCCTGTTTGAATACTTTTGAAACTGCATCTTTAATAGTGTATAACAGTTGATAGTATGCGATTAGTGTGTGGGAACAGTGGTGTTAACAGTGTTTTAATTTGCCTACAGCTCCCAGAATTCCTAGCGACAAGCGCATCTTCACCACCACACACTCTCCTAGCTGTGTGTTCCAGGATGTGGACGAGAGGCAAGACACCAAACATTTTTCTGATACTGTGTTTGTATTGGGATTATGATCTAGTAATCAGTCGAGGCTGCTGAGGGGAGGACGGCTCATAATAATGGCTGGAACAGAGAAAATTGAATGGCATCCAACACATTGAAACAATGTGTTTGATGTATTTCAAATCAAATGTTATTTGTCACAAGTGCCGAATACAACAGGTTGAGATCTTACCATGAAATGCTTACTTACAAGCCCTTAACCAACAATGCAGTTCAATAAATATTTGCTAAATTAACTCAAGTAAAAAATAAAATAAAAAGTAACACAATAAGATTACATAACAATAACGAGGCTATAAACAGGGGGGACAGGTACAGAGTCAATGTGCGGGGGTACAGGTTAGTCGAGGTCATTTGTACATGTAGGCAGAACTATGGCTGTGCGGTAGCAGAGAGAGCAGTCTATGACTTGGGGGGCTGGAGTCTTTGACCACCGCCTAGTATATACAGTAGGTCCTCGATGGCAGGAAGCTTGGCCCCAGTGATGTATTGGGCCATACGCACTACCCTCTATAGCGCCTTACGGTCAGATGCTGAGCAGTTGCCATACCAGGCGGTGATGTAACTGGTCAGGATGCTCTCGCTGGTGCAGCAGTAAAACTTTTTTTAGGATCTGGGGACACATGACAAATCTTTTCAGTCTCCTGAGGGGGAAAAGGTTTTGTCGTGCCCTCTTCACGACTGTCTTGGTGCGTTTGCACCATGATAGTTTGTTGGTGATGTGGACACCATGGAACTTGAAACTCTCGACCCACTCCACTTTAACCCCGTCGATGTGAATGGAGGCGTGTTTGGCCCTCCTTTTCCTGTAGTCCACAATCATGTCCTTTGTCTTGATCACGTTGAGGGAGAGGTTGTTATCCTGGCACCACACGGCCAGGTCTCTGACTTCCTCCCTATAGGCTGTCTCATTGTTGTCGGTGATCAGGCCTACCACTGTTGTGTCGTTTGCTAACTTAATGATGGTGTTGGAGTCGTGCTTGGTCACGCGTTGTGGGTGAACAGGCAGTAAAGGAGGACAAACACCCCTGAGGGTCCCTGGTGTTGAGGATCAGCGTAGCAGATGTATTGTTGCCTACCCTTACCACCTGGTGACGGCCCGTCAGGAAGTCCAGGATCCAGTTGCAGAGGGAGGTGTGTAGTCCCAGGGTCCTTTTTTATACCATTCCACTGATTGCACTCCAGCCATTACCACGAGCCTGTCCTTCCCAATTAAGGTACCACCAACCTCCTGGGGTAGTAATACTGTACGCTGATTCATAATGTCATTGTATCTGTGTTCCAGGGCTGTTCCTCTCCTTGGTTACCTCCCCCAGGAGCTGATTGGCACCCCAGTCCTTCTTCTCATGCACCCCAATGACAGGCAGAGCATGTTGGCCATTCACAAGAGGAGTAAGTCAAACTAGAACAACACATAAACAATTATTACACTTTTAATTATTACATCACTGGGTTGCATACAAAACAAATGGAATGTCCCTTTACAGCATATTTTAGTGACATTTATATTCCCTTTTATCTCTCTCCTATCCATAGTCCTTCAGTATGCTGGCCAGCCGTTCGACCACTCCTCCATCAGGTTCTGCACACGGAACGGAGAGTACGCCATCATCGACACCAGCTGGTCCAGCTTTGTCAATCCCTGGACCTGTAAGGTCTCTTTCATCATCGGGAGGCACACAGTCCGCATGTGAGTGTCTGCCTAGCACAATGTTTTCCTATTTTGGAACATTTTTAGTGTCTTGGCACTTCTCCCTGCTCAGCAGGGAGTTACAGCATCTTGGCATCATGTATTTAAATGGCAAAAAAAGACTTTTTTATGCTGTGTCTATTGTTCTAGAAATTACCGCTAATAATGATAATATGGTTGTTTCCACTGGAAGGGGCCCGGTGAATGAGGATGTGTTCGAGGCCCCGCTCCCTGCCCTCATGGAGACCAAGATCATGGACTCTGAAGTCCAGGAGATCACTGAGCAGATCCACAGACTGCTACTACAGCCGGTTCACAGCACTAGCTCCAGTGGGTACGTGGGAAGCAACGACCACCTTGCAGCATCCCAGGGAAAGACCAGCGAGAGCAACACACATTCAACCACAGACATCAACAGCAATGGTAGCAGCCCAAGCAGGACACGCATCGAGGAGGAGGGAGAGAGCAGCTGGGCCAAACCTGTGAGTACCCTTCTACTTCTGTTTTACCTGTCTATCTCTTTCTCGCTCTCACTTTTCCCAGTCTATTTGTCCCTCCCTCCCCTCTCCTCTCTCTCTCTCTCTCTCTCTCTCTCTCTCTCTCTCTCTCTCTCTCTCTCTCTCTCTCTCTCTCTCTCTCTCTCTCTCTCTCTCTCTCTCTCTCTCTCTCTCCATGATAGTGAGCATGTCTCTTCTCTCCTCCCCAGCAGAGGTCATTCCAGGGGATCTGTAAAGGAATCCACCTCCAGAACAGTCAGGAACAACAAATCTACAAAGCCTCCTTCTCAGCCAGGTCTGAGACCAAGAAGAACCCTGGCAGTAAGTCACACAAGACAACCAAAACAGAAATATTTACAATCTGCAGGAAAAATACTTTTTGAGATATGCTTGTGTGTGCATTTGATCATGTAAAGTGGGGAGTGGATGTGTGTGGATGTACAGATATGAATGTGTGTTTGTGTTGAGCGAGATGTATATGTGTGTGTTTAATACATGGGTGACGTTAAATGGGTGTAGTCTGGTGTAAACATAATGTTCATATTCATGCCCATTCCAGTCCTGAGCATTGCCCTCTCCCTAGCAGAGTTTCTCCAGAAGAGTCCCGCGGCGGTCCGTCTCAAGGACACTGCAGCCCCCGTGGCACCTCTGAGCTGGAGGGACAGTGGGGCCACCCCCCTGGAGAACTGCTGGCCTGCAGTACAGGAGGAGCAGCTGGCCATCAATGACCAGGCGGTCTACTCCTACCAACAGATCAGCTGTCTGGACAACGTCATCAGGTCAGCTTCTAACTAGTCACTTATTTATTAATCTTGCTCATCATTTATCTGTACATCACAGGAGGTTGGTGGCACCTTAATTTGACAGGCTCGTGGTAATGACTGGAGCGGAATCAGTGGAATGGTATCAAATACATCAAACTCATGGTTTCCAGGTGTTTGATACCATTCCATCCGCTCTGTTCCTGACATTATTATTAGCCGTCCTCCTCTCACCAGCTGAACATCTCTCTTGTCATTAGGCAGTCATCTGTCTATTCATTTAGTTTGTCTTTTATGGGGGAAAATAATTATAGGTAGTATTTCTGGGTAGCTATGTGGGAAGGAGAGTGGTAGGTACTACGTAGCTGCTATTTAAACTTACTGCTACCCAATTTCATGGTAGTTACATCGTGGGCTATTGTTTTTGATGAAGATAGAAAGTGTCTCTTGACAGATATCTAGAGGGCTGTAACATTCCCATCGCTAGGAAGAGGAAGTGCCACTCTTCTGACAACACTTCCTCAGACGAGGACAAGCAGAAAGGAGGGGACAACCGCATGCAGATATCTGAAGGTACCTTGTACCAACGTTCTACTAACGTTATCTAGCTTTACTCCATTACTTACAATAAAACATGTACAACTCTTGACTACAGTATGGTTGGTATGATGTTGCATGAAACCTAGAAGTGACCTTTCCTACACCGCTATCCATTTCTACCAGTCATTGAATGCACCATGAATTGAATTGCCCGTCATCATTAAATCTCAGACTGGATACACAGTTTGAATTTCCTTAATTTCTTAATTCAAATTGAAGATACCTGTGGGATGAATTCAATTCAAACCAAATAATACTGCTAGATTAATAGGCACGGATACCTTTATTAGATATGGTGTGACAACGTTGATAATACATTGGTTGGGAAACATCACTGCAGATTCCATCTGGCTCCACCGATCGCCAGGGAATCAGAACGGATGAACACATACCAATTTATCAAAAGATCAATACTTATTATGTACAAATAAATCAAATATAATATTTATACCTCTTCATTTATAAAGAGGTCATCTTTTAGTTCATGCCAAATCTCTGTTGGACAGGTTAACCAACTGAATCAGACAGCCAAATTTTCTCTCTCTCTCAATTCAATTCAAGGGGCTGTATTGGCATGGGAAACATGTTAACATTGCCAAAGCAAATGAGGTAGATAATATACAAAAGTGAAATAAACAATAAAAATTTATAGAAACATTACACATAAGGAAGTTTCAAAACAATAAAGACATTACAAATGTCATATTATATATATTAAAGTTAAAGTACACAAGGGAAAATAAATAAGCATAAATATGGGTTGTATTTACAATGGTGTTTGTTCTTCACTGTCTTGCTGCTGTGTGGCACACTGTGGAATTTCACCCAGTAGATATGGAAGTTTATCCAAATTGGGTTTGTTTTCAAATTCTTTGTTGATCTGTGTAATCTGAGGTAAATATGTGTCTCTAATATGGTCATACATTGGGCAGGAGGTTAGGAAGTGCAGCTCAGTTTCCACCTCATTTTGTGGGCAGTGAGCACATAGCCTGTCTTCTCTTGAGAGCCATGTCTGCCTACGGCGGCTTTTCTCAATAGCAAGGCTATGCTCACTGAGTCTGTACATAGTCAAAGCTTTCCTTAAGTTTGGGTCAGTCACAGTGGGCAGGTATTCTGCCACTGTGTACTCTCTCTCTCTCTCTCTCTCTCTATAATCCACGATTATGGGACTTAATATGTGACTCTCCTAGTCACCCTCTCTCAGTCTCTCCCTGTCACCCTGGCAGACCCTGCGCTATTTAAGGCTCAGCCTGGTTTAACCGCTGTGGATGACATCATCGCATACAAAAAGACTGAGGCTACGACCACAGCCTCAGGGGTAGTGGGTTCCTCCTCCCTGGCGGCCCTCGCCGTGCCACCGTGCAGCAAAACCGAGAGTGTGGTGTCAATAACAAGCCAGTGTAGCTACAGTAGCACCATCGTGCACGTAGGAGACAAGAAACTGCAGCCCGAGTCAGGTATACACTACATGGACTCGTTCTCTGGTCTTTTGCTCTTTTTTGTGGTGGTGGGTTCTGTGTGTGTGTGTGTGTGTGTGTGTGTGTGTGTGTGTGTGTGTGTGCGTGCGTGTGTGTCTATGTGGGTATAGATGTAGCTAGATGTTGTGTACTGAATGTTATCGCACACCATTGGTGCAGTATCATGTCTGTACTCTGGGGTCATGCATCTTCCAGAAGATACATATGCCATGCATAACCTCGCTTCCCAGAATCCCAGAGATTCACACTCGTCTGGTTCCACGAGACTGTACCATGATGTATGATATACAGTAGATGACCCTAACACACACTGGCGTCCTGCATGTATCTTCCTATCTGCTTCTTTGTAACGTATATCACTGTAATGTATATCACTGTATATATGTATATCAATGTTGCTGAGGGTATCACAGCTGCTCATCTCTTTATGACCTAAACGATTGGATGTTTTATGTATATATTGTATCTAACTTGTACATCCATGGCTGTCTGCTGGAACTAATGTTTCTCCATCTGTTTTCTCCATACAGAGATCATTGAGGATGTATCTGGTGGTGGGGAGGCGGTGGAGCGGGTCAGCCAGACTCCTGGGCCTCCTCCTAGTGCTGTTTCACCTCCCAGCCTGCAGAGGGAGCCCTATAAGAAGCTGGGTCTGACCAAGCAGGTCCTAGCAACCCACACCCAGAGAGAGCAGCAGGCCTTCCTGTGCCGCTTCAAGGAGTCCAGGTCTTCCAGGCGAACTGTTCTCAATACCTGGAGCGCCAGAAGGGACAAGGTGCCACTGATGGTAGAGTACAGCAGCGAACACGCTTTATACACAATACAGTACAATACAATACATTACATTACATTACAATACGTTACATTACAATACAATAAATTACAATACAATACATTACATTACCTTACAGTAAATTACAATACAATACCTTACATTACAATGCAATACAATAAATTACATTACAATACCTTACATTACAATACCTTACAATACAATAAATTACATTACAATACATTACAGTACAATAAATTACATTACAGTACATTACAATTCATTATGTTACTTTACAATACATTACAATACATTACGTTACATTACAATACATTAAAGTACATTACAATACAGTACGAATACATTACATTACAATACAGTACATTACAATACAATACATTATGTTACATTACAATACATTACAATGCAATAAATTACATTACAATACATTACAATTCATTACATTACATTACAATACATTACATTACTTTACATTACTTTACAATACATTACAATACATTACAATTCATTACATTACAATACAATCTCAATATAGCTTGTAGACATAGGCTAGTACAATTCAACACAGACACACGCAGTACCTTAATGCTTTCATACACTCAACTTCTCACAGTCAAATACATAATGTAATCTAACCTTCTTTTTCTCTCTTCCCCCGCTCTTTCCCCCTCTCCAGCTGTGCTCACTGTGCGCCCATGCAGGCAGGCCGAACCCGCTGCCCGTAGAAGCGGACGCAACAAGAAGACCAAGTCCAAGCGGGTAAAACAGAACGAGTCCCATAGGAAGAGACAGCAGCAGCCCCAACCCCACCTCCTCAACCAGACTTCCTGGTCCCCCTCCAACTCCTCCCAGTCCACCTTGCCGCCCCTGGCCTACCCCAACCTAGTGCCAGCCTTCCCTCTCCAGGTCTACCCCGGGGTGGGCACCATGGCTGGAACCATGCCTACCAGCCCTGAGAATTCAATGCCAGGCTTCGGCGACAGTCAGTGCAACCAGGATCCCCAGTGCCCGGCACCAAACATCCAGCACTCCCCCTCCTCTACTCCCATGGTGACCCCTGTGGTGGCTCTGGTTCTCCCCAACTACATGTTCCCTCAAATGGGGAGCGGGGCTCCAGGACAGCAGCCTTTTTACCAGGTTGAGACGGCAGGCTACTCCTCCCAGCCACAGCCCTTCCTCCCACAGACATCCCTCACCTTCCCTGCCCAGGGTCCCTTCCTGGCACAGCCGCAGCCTTTCCCCCTACAAACATCTCTTCCCTTCCCACCACAGTCATCCTCCACCATCCAGGCCCAGTTCCCGGGCCAGAACCCTTTAGCCCCCCAGACAGGCTTCCCAATTCCCACCCAGCCTTTCTCTTCCATGGCCATGGAGCCCCCCAAGCCTTCTGGGGAAACCACCCAGTCTCGGGGCTCCACACCTGGGTCCATGGATGGCAGGGACCAAGTGCCCTCCCCTCCAGTGTTCCAGTCACCATGCAGCTCAACCCTGCAGCTCAACTTACTGCAGCTGGAGGAGACACCATGCTCCCTGCAGAGGCAGCACAGCATGGTGGTAGCGCCCTCCAGTGGTGATCCCCCGGGGAATAACACCTTCCGCGATAAGGGAAGGAGTGTGGTCTGCCAAGCCATGGAGAAGATCACGCTTCAGCAGGTAGGACATAACCCTGTTCGTTGTCTTTCCCCCTACTGTCTTTTCTTTCTTTAGCTTTTTGCCTCTCTCCCTCCCCTGTTTCTATGTTCTATCGTTTTATCCAACCACCTGTCCTACAATCTAAGCTAGATGCCCTCAACGCACACAAATGATCAAGGAACCCACCAGGTACAACCCTAAATCCGTAAACATGGTTACCCTTATAGATATTATCCTGACCAACTTGCCCTCCAAATACACCTCTGCTGTTGTTACGAATCCCTTTTGGCCCGACAGTCTAGGGGAGATGGTAACGAGACCCGTAACATAACTCATGCAATTTATAATAGTGACAAAGTAAAAGTGAGAACGAAATAACCACGACAACTGAAATCTATCGTCAAACTCAGGGTTTATTGTAAAACACACGGTAATGGGGGGAGCAGGAAAAGGGGCTGAGCTGGACCCAAGGAAAGAAATAATAAGTATTCAAAAACACCCCTAAGCTAGACTAGCCTATTTCAACAACAGCTAACTAACTAACCAAAAAAAATACAGTGGGTGGTCCGCCCAGTTCTAACTAGTGTATTTAACAAAGTTTATCTACGTGTAGTGTATGCCCATGGTCTTGTTTCCCCCTTTTCCCACCAGCAAACAAACACAAACACCATAACCAAAAACAATACTCACAGGTGAGGACAAAGTGATATGGAGGTGCTCAAACAAAAGAGAGGTTAATACATAAAGAGAGAGTGAAACAGAGAGACCTACAGACATGGCATTACAGAGAGATTGAGCTCTAGAGCAAACAACTGACAGGGTTTTTAAACCAAGGGAAAGGAACTGTGATTGGGTAGGAAACAGGAGGAGGTGTGTCTTCTGATTGATGATTGATTGGGGAGTGATGATTTTCACCTGTGTGGGGAGAAGGAGAGAAAAGAACACAGGATACACACACACACACACCCACAGGATACCTGTATCCGTAACAGCTGTTTTCAATCAGGATCACTGCCTGCATCCACTATGGGTCCGCGGTCAAACGACCTCCACTCATCACTGTCAAACGCTCCCTAAAACACTTCTGCGAGCAGGCCTTTCTAATCGACCTGGTCCTGGCATCCTGGAAGGATATTGACCTCATCCCGTCAGTAGAGGATGCCTGGTGGTTCTTTAAAAGTAATTTCCTTAACATCTTAAAAAATGTAGAACTAAGAACAGATATAGCCCTTGGTTCACTCCATACCTGACTGCCCGAGACCAGCACAAAAACATCCTGTGGCGGATTGCAATAGCATCGAATAGTCCCCGCGATATGCAACTGTTCAGGGAAGTCAGGAACCAATAGACGCAGTCAGTTAGGAAAGCAAAGGATAGCGTTTTCCAACAGAAATTTGCATCCTGTAGCTCTAACTCCAAAAGGTTTTGGAACACTGTAAAGTCCATGGAGAATAAGAGCACCTCCTCCCAGCTGCCCACTGCACTGAGGATAGGAAACACTGTCACCACCGATAAATTCACGATAATCGAGCATTTCAATAAGCATTTCTCTACGGCTGGCCATGCTTTCCTCCTGGCTACCCCAACCCCGGCCAACAGCTCCGCACCCCTCGCAGCTACTTGCCAAAGCCTCCCCAGCTTCTCCTTCACCCAAATCCAGATAGCAGATGTTCTGAAAGAGCTGCCAAACCTGGACCCATACAAATCAGCTTGGCTAAACAATCTGGACCCTCTCTTTCTAAAATGATCCGCTGCCATTGTTGCAACCCCTATTACCAGTCTGTTCAACCTCTCTTTTGTATCGTCTGAGATCCCTAAAGATTGGAAAGCTGCCGCGGTCATCCCCCTCTTCAAAGGGGAGGACACTCTAGACCCAAACTGTTACAGACCTATATCCATCCTGCCTGCCTTTCTAAAGTCTTCGAAAGCCAAGTTATTAAACAGATTACTGACCATTTCGAATCCCACCGTACCTTCACTATGCAATCTGGTTTCAGAGCTGGTCATGGGTGCACCTCAGCCACGCTCAAGGTTCTAAACGACATCATAACCGCCATCAATAAGAGACATTACTGTGCAGCCGTATTCATCGACCTGGCCAAGGCTTTCGACTATGTCAATCACCATATTCATATCGGCAGACTCAACAGCCTTGGTTTCTCGAATGACTACCTCGCCTGGTTCATCAACTACTTCTCAGATCGAGTTCAGTGTGTCAAATCGGAGGGCCTGTTGTCCGGACCTCTGGGGGTACCACAATGTTCAATTATCGGGCTGACTCTTTTCTCTGTATATATCAACGATGTCGCTCTTGCTGCGGGTGATTCCCTGATCCACCTCTACGCAAATGACACCATTCTGTATACATCTGGCCCTTCTTTGGACACTGTGTTAACAAAACCTCCAAACGAGCTTCAATGCCATACAACCCTCCTTCTGTGGCCTCCAACTGCTCTTAAATGCTACTAAAACTCAATGCATGCTCTTTAACCAATCGCTGCCCCCACCCTCCCCCCAACTAGCATCTACAAGCATTTCGCTACACTCGCATTAACATCTGCTAACCATGTGTATGTGACAAATAAAATTTGATTTGATTTGATTTAGCATCAGTACTCTGGACGGTTCTGACAAGTACAAATATCTAGGTGTCTGGCTAGACTGTAAACTCTCCTTCCAGACTCATATTAAACATCTCCAATCCAAAATCGGCTTCCTATTTCACAACAAAGCCTCCTTCACTCACGCTGCCAAACATACCCTCGTAAAACTGACTATCCTACCTGTCCTCGACTTTGGCGATGTCATTTACAAAATAGCCCCCAACACTCTACTCAGCAAACTGGATGCAGTCTATCACAGTGCCATCCCACCACTGCGACCTGTCTGCTCTCGTCGGCTGGCCCTCGCTACATATTCGTCGCCAGTCCCACTGGCCCCAGGTCATATATACATTTTTGCTAGGTAAAGCGCCATCTTATCTCAGCTCACTGGTTACCATAGCAACACCCACCCGTAGCATGCGCTCCAGCAGGTATATCTCACTGGTCGTCCCCAAAGCCAACACCCCCTTAGGCCGCCTTTCCTTCCAGTTCTCTGCTGCGAATGACTGGAACAAATTGCAAAAATAGCTGAAGTTGGAGACATATCTCCCGCACTAACTTTAAGCATCAGCTATCTGAGCAGCTTACCGATCCCTGCACCTGTACACAGCCCATCTGTAAATAGCCCATCCAATCTACCTACCTCATCCCCATATTGTTTTTATTTACTTTTCTGCTCTTTTGCACACCAGTATCACTACTTGCACATCATCATTTGCTCATCTATCACTCCAGTGTTAATGTGCTAAATTGTAATTACTTCGCTACTATGGCCTATTTATTGCCTTACCTCCTCACTCCATTTGCACACTCTGTATATAGACTTTTTCTATTGTGTTATTGACTGTACGCTTGTTTATTCCATGTGTAACTCTGTGTTGTTGTTTGTGTCGCACTACTTCCCTTAATCTTGGCCAGGTTGCAGTTGTAAATGAGAACAAATGGCCTACCTGGTTAAATAAAGGTGAAATAAAAACATTGTAATAAAAAATAACAGAGTGGGTGTGAGGTTATAATGTAATGTAATGCAATAATGTTGAGATTCCCCAGAATCGCAGAAACACTACGAAAGTGTTGTTTTTAGCCTGGAGGTGTTAGGCTAGGGTTAGGATGTATAAACGGTAAGGTATTAAGGTATTAAGTCAATCCTATATTGTCTTCAGCTGGCAGCCAAGTGGCGGTCCGGCACATAGGCTATAGATTCATTTGACATTTTCCTCAATATTTTAAGAATGCTTTTACTGTGATATGATGTTATAGTTTCACCAATTCTTTTGGTCTGAAAAGGAGGCTGGAGTACGACTTTAAAGGCACAAACTATAGTTTTTAAACATATTTTGACATCAAAATCGGTCAAAACAGTGGAAACATGCCAAGGGTGTTCAAGGGATACTTCAGTATTTTTTGGCATTGAGGCCCTTTATCTGCTTCGACAGAGTCAGACGAACTCATGGATACCATTTCTATGTCTCTATGTCCAGTATGAAGGAAGTTAGAAGTAGTTTTAGCCAATGTTAACTAGCGATAGCACAATGACTGGAAGTCTATGTTAACATGGGCTTGCGAAACTACCTCTACCTTCCTTCATACTGGACACAGAAAAAGAAAAATGGTATTCATCTGACTCTGGGGAAGTAGATAAAGGGCCTCATTGCCAAAATCCTGAAGTATCCCTTTAATCAAAATGGTCAATAATGAATTAAAATGGTATTCATCTGACTCTGGGGAAGTAGATAAAGGGCCTCATTGCCAAAATCCTGAAGTATCCCTTTAATCAAAATGGTCAATAATGAATTAAAATGGTATTCATCTGACTCTGGGAAGTAGATAAAGGGCCTCAATGCCAAAATCCTGAAGTATCCGTTTAATCAAAATGGTCAATAATGAATTAAAATGGTAGTTATCTGACTCTGGGGAAGTAGATAAAGGGCTTCAATGCCAAAATCCTGAAGTATCCCTTTAAATCCCAGCTCTGTCTGCTCTGCAGGTTGATGTTTATTGTTATGAATGTTGCACTTGAGGCAGAGCTGAGGAATTTCCGCTAGATGGGCCAGCTGCAAAGTCAAAATCGGCTATATCGTAAAATTCATTTGAAAAAAGATGACTTTTGGCATAAAGGTAAATCAAATTTTGCCAACGTGTCAGGAGAAGTATGGCTGGATTGGTGTGGCTTCACTAAACTTCCAGTTCCTCCATTGTTAAAATGCACAAAAGAAAAGTTACCGTAGTTACTGTAAAACGGGTCTCTGCTGGATTAATATTTCAGGACAATATGGTTGAGGTGCCTCTCAGATCATGATATTAAAGGAGCGGAGTAGCAAGAAAGAAAGGATGGGACTGATTAAAGAAAAAAGAGACCAATACGACTTGACCTTCTGTTTGTTGACCTTTCCTTTGACCTCTGTCTTGCAGGTGAGTTCGCCAGGCGACGGTAATCCTAGCGACATGCTTGACATCCTGCTCCATTCAGACTCTCACTCAGCCACCTCAGGGTCCATGGGTTCAAGGTCTAATGACTGTGGAACCTCAGCTAGAACGTCTAACAGTGGAAGGTCTAATAATAGCAGGACTTCGGGATGTAGAAAGTCAGCTAGTGGAACGTCAACTAGTGGTGTATCTGGCAATGGCACAGGTCTGTACACACACCTACCCTAGACCTTTTGTATGTTTGTAAGACATTTGTTCCTATCTCAGTCACTTCCACTGTACCAAACTTAACTCACGTAACTGTATTGAGGGGTTTTTCCCATCTAAAACTGTAAAACCTATTATTAAGCATATTTTCTGAACAACACTGGCAGGGACAATAACAATCATATGACAGAAGAACAAAGCAGCAAGACATTACATTCAACCATTTGTTGCTTCATGTATAAAGCACTTGAGACTAGAGCTCTGGTGATTCAAAAGTAAAATATCCTAACTCTGTTTTGTTATTCTCCCCCTCAAGTATGCAGCAGCCACACCAGCAAAAAGATCAGAAACTACTTTGGCAGCGTGGATTCCTCCCGGAACAGTAGCCAGAAGGTCAAAGGGCACTCCACCGGCTGCGATAGTGGGAGAAGCAGTAGTGTCATGGAGGTGCGGCCAATGGAGATGGAGCAGGGCCAACACGACAAGTATGTACTGCAGGACCCGCCGTGTTTGGTCACCCCCAACACTGACAACAAGGTCATGTTGACCTATCAGGGTTCCCGAGTGGCGCAGCGGTCTGAGGCACTGCATCTCAGTAGTAGAGGCATCACTACAGACCCTGGTTTGATTCCAGGCCGTATTACAACCAGCAATGATTGGGAGTCACATAGGGCAGTCCGGGTTAGGGTTTGGCTGGGGTAGGCCATCATTGTAAATAAGAATTTGTTCTTAACTGACTTGCCTAGTTAAATAAAGGTTAAATAAATAATAATAAAACATCTGATGCCCTCGCGGTGAGTTGGAGGAGACAGGAGAGAGGCAGCTCGCAATGTGCCCTGGAGTAAGAGAAAGTTGTCTGTGGATGCAGATCTGGGGTCAGTTTGGGATTTGGGATGGGGGAGGATAAACTGATCCTAGATCTGTGACTACAGGCAACTTCTACCCAGGGCATGATGAGTGGCTGTGAATGCTGGGGTTTTAAATATTTGTTGGATATTTTTTGCGAGGCCATAAGAAAATGTTTAGATGGGACACAGCACTCTAGACCTTTGGGAAGTACTTTCCAAGTACATTGCACTGTACACCCTTGTTGTTTCCCACTCCCTTCCCATATTCACCTGGCATGCTGAATTAGAATTGACCATTTGTGTTAAAAGCTTTGCTAATATTAAAGTAAAATTGCAGTTCTGACTTATGTCCACCAGATGGGGCTTTCACACAAAGACCCACAGTTGTTAGACAAGGTGGATTGAGAGGAAATGTGTGGTTTCTTAAACTCTCCAGGTACCAGACACCCAATCTAGTTAACCATGAAGATCAATTATATCAAATTGTCATCTGATACCTATGACTCCCTCATACCAAATACACATTTTTCAACCACTAACCAGACCTACCTTTCCTGACACCCTAATGCCCAATACCCAATTACCTGTATGTCCAATAGTATTCTTACTGTTTGAGTATCTTTTCCCTGGTGACATAGGTCCCATGGTTCAGAATACTGAGTGTGTATGTCCCTTGGCCTACTCAGGGGCATCGAGAGGTTGCTTAGAGAAGACAGAGAGAGGCTGCGTGGGATGCAGAAGAGTCAGCCGTGCTTCACTGGGGAGCAGCAGAGGGAACTGGTAGAGGTCTACCCCTGGATGAGGAGTGGAGGGCTGCCCAAGGTCATGGACGTCAAGGTGAGCTCTCTCTTTCTCTTTACGGCTCTCTCACTCTATTGCTTTCTCTTTTAACGCTCTCTCTCTTTTTCTTCCTCTCTCTTTCCTCCCTCTCTCTTTTTCACAATCACTCTCTTCCTTTCCTTTTCTCTTTCTCCTTCTTTCACTCTCTCTTACTCTCTCTCTCTTATACTATGGGCAGTCATTCACGTTTGTCAAAAGCAAGTCTAACATTAACTAACAGAAATGTGTGTGTGTGTTGTTGTTTTGTTTAGGCCTGTGTGTGCTTTGAGGAGGATGCTCCAGAGGCAGTGATGTCTGAGGAGCAGCCTGACCTAGACATGGGAGACACAGGGACTGAGACAGGCGAAGTCAGCCCCTCCAGGAAGCCCGGCGAGGAGCCCTTAAACACAGACACCTGCCCTTGTCCCTCTTCTGGCCTTGGATCATCACATCCACACCCTGAATCCACCCACCGCTGTTGATTGTAACATCAGCACTTCCTCCCAAGACTCGTTCTCAAGCGACATCAATTATTGACCGGGTCCCACCCTCAGACCAACAGCTGTCCCTGACCAGGGAATTACCATATTGGACTATCTAGTATTGCATTTGTCCTGCTGGTGGTACACACCTTTTCTACAACCAGCTAAACCGTATGGAAACTCTGCTACAGCCTGAGAGACCAACGGCCCACCTGGTCAATTCATTTTCTGTGTGTGAATGTGTGAGGGAGAGAAAAAGAAGATGAGATTGAGGTTAGGCAGGTAGCCTAGCGGTGGGCAGCTAGCCTAGCACTCGGCCAATAACCGAAGGTCGCTGGTTTGTATCGGCGAGCCGACTAGGTGAAAAATCTATCGAGGTGCCTTTGAGCAAGGCACTTAACCCTAATTCCTTTTGTAAGTCACTCTGGATACGAGCGTCTGCTAAATTACTAAAATGTCAACTCGGTGAGTTCCAGTGTGTGCAAAACACTGTTCTTTCAATTCCATCCATCTCTTTTCCTGTGTTGTTTCACTGATTAAAAGTAATGCTTTCACTGAAGTTTAAGACTTATAGTCTTGTTTTTGTGTTGATGGTAGCCAAGAATATGTAGTGGACTATCGGTTTTTCCACTATCTCTCAATATGAGAAAAATATATATAATTTGAAGCATCTGTAAATGGTTGGTGAAATGTTTTTTACCCCCAATGGTTTCAAAGAGATACTCTATTTTTATACCAGAGAATCATATCTGCTAGGAAAGCATATGTACAGTATATGTGTTTCTATGTTCTGAGTCTCACAATATAAATATAGGAAGAAACCAGCATAAGACAACTAGGACCAATATACATGTGTTTACGGAGTGTTTACTGACATATTCAATCACTCCCTATCTCAGTCTGTTGTCCTCACATGCTTCAAGATGGCCACCATTGTTCCTGTACCCAAGAAGGCAAAGATAACTGAACTAAATGACTATAGCCCCATAGCACTCACTTCTGTCATCATGAAGTCCTTTGAGAGACTAGTCAATGATCACCTCCACCTCACCGGCCACGCTAGACACACTTCAGTTTGCATACCGCCCCAACAGGTCCACAGATGATGCAATAGCCATCGCACTGCACACTGCCCTATCCCATCTGGACAAGAGGAATACCTATGTAAGAATGCTGATCATTGACTACAGCTCAGCATTCAACACCATAGTACCCTCCAAGCTCATCATTAAGCTGGAGGTCCTGGGTCTCAACCCCGGCCTGTGCAATTGGGTCCTGGACTTTCTGATGGGCCGCCCCCAGGTGGTGAAGGTAGGAAACAACATCTCCACCTCGCTGACCATCAACACTGGGGCCCCAAAAGGGTGCGTGCTCAGCCCCCTCCTGTACTCCCTGTTCACCCACGATTGCGTGGCCTTGCACACCTCCAACACAATCATCAAGTTTGCAGACGACACAACAGTAGTGGGATTGATTACCAACAACAACTAGACAGCCTACAGGGAGGAGGTGAGGGCACTCGGAGTGTGGTGTCAGGAAAACAACCTCTCACTCAACGTCAACAAAACAAAGGAGATGATCATGGACTTCAGGAATCAGCAGAGTGTGCACCTCCCTATCCACATCGAAGGGACAGCAGTGGAGAAGGTGGAAAGTTCCTCGGCGTACACATCAACGACAAACTGAAATGGTCCACCCATACAGACAGTGTGGTGAAAAAGGTGCAACAGTGCCTCTTCAACCTCTTCAAACTCAGGAGGCTGAAGAAATTTCGCTTGTCACCCAAAACCCTGACTCATTTTTACAGATCCACAATAGAGAGCATCCTGTCGGGCTGTATCACAGCCTGGTACGGCAACTGCTCCTTCCTCAACCGCAAGGCTCTCCAGAGGGTGGTGTGGTCTGCACAACGCATCACCGGGGGCAAACTACCTGCCCTCCTTGACACCTACAACACCCGATGTCACAGGAAGGCAAAAAAGATCATCAAAGACAACAACCACCCAAGCCACTCCCTGTTCACACCGCTACCATCCAGAAGGCAGGGTCAGTACAGGTGCATCAAAGCTGGGACCGAGAGAATGAAGAACAGCTTCTATCTCAAGGCCATCAGACTGCTAAACAGCAATCACTAACTCAAAGGCTGCTGGCTACATTGAGACCCAATCACTGGCCACTTTAACAAATGGATCACTAGTCACTTTAAACAATGCCACTTTAAATAATGTAACTTGAATAATGTTTACACATATCTTACATTACTCATATCATATGTATATACTGTATGTTATACTATCTATTGCACCTTGCCTATGTCGTTCAGCCATCGCTCATCCATATACTTATATGTACATATTCTCATTCACCCCTTTAGATTTGTGTGTATTAGGTAGTTGTTGGGGAATTGTTAGATTACTTGTTAGATATTACTGCACTGTCGGAACTAGAAGCACAAGCATTTCGCCACACTCGTATTAACATCTGCTAACCATGTGTATGTGACCAATACAATTTGATTTGATAATGTGTTTGTTTTTGAACCTTTAATTTACAGGGTTCATAAGACAGTGTATTGGCTGACTAAAGAGTACAGTTGATAGGGGAGGCTTATAGAGAAGGTGCTTTTTGTTCACCATTTTCTTTCTAGCCTGTGATTGATGGTTTGACCAAGCTTTGAGGAAAGAGTGTCCTATAACACTGTTCTAGGATCAGCTTTCCCAAACACAAGGCATCCTGTTATAAGCTATTAGGCTTGCTGGCCTTGAAACAGTGTTTAAGAGCACACGGTAGTAGCAACACTTTCTACATTGTAATATGGCTGGGATAGTTATTGGGTCTAAGCATTTGTCAGGACTCCTCCTTTGTCTAATTTTTTAAATATTTTTTTATTTTAAGCACTGGAAACACACATTGTCTACCTGCATTTTTCCTAATGATTTCTTTACAGTGGGTCTTGTATGTCTCTGTATTTCTGTATTTCTTGTGTTGTTGGATAGTCACTTTAAAAAGTGTAGACACATTGGCTGTGTTAATGTGTTAATGTTTCGGAAAAAAAGTCAAACATTTTAACATTTAAATATATTTACGCTTCTAGCCCACTCTTTATTACACAATAATCTGACATAAATGTAATAAAATCAAGTTGGTAACATACATTTATTTCATGACATATGTTAGGATACCTTTTTCGTGTTTGTGTGTATTCAGGATAAGGCCATTGTGGAAATACTTTCAGTGAAAATACGATCAATATTGAAGGATATCCCAGCAAGTTCTCCTTCTGATGTCAACAGCTCCTAAAGCTTTAGACCAAAGAGCCATTTTCATGTTTTTCCCGAGATCAATTCATTGCAACTCTTAAGTGATTTTAGTTCTTAATTAATTAGGTTAATTTCGGTAGATGGTGTAATGGACCATTAATGGCACGTTCTTAATTTGGGAGGACCTGAATGACTTGAGCAGTTACAGAAAATGGACCGTTGGTGAAATGATTGGCCATATGCTCACTTCACTAACTGTTCGAATTGAATGGCAGTGTGGCATTTCAAAATAGGCCTATCAGCCAAAATAGGGCTATTAACCACCGCATGTTAGTTATTCCACCTTTATAGAACATTTAATTCCGATTTGCCTAAAAATGTAAGAGGAGAGGGTCAAATAAAATCCTAATGCTCGCGACCAAAAGCCCATGGCTAGATGTTATCAGTGGAAACTGGACAGGAAGACAGACAGACAGTGAGAGAGTTGGAAAGATTTTTGCACGGCTTTTAGTAGCTTGGATCAAAGCGGCCACGGTCATTCACATGCCTCGCCGTTCGCACCTCTCCCAATTTGATGATCAGGTGTGAATCTGGACAGGTTCCCTCCTGCGGTGATGGTCACCTCTGGGGTTCCGCTGATCTGGAGTCGGCTACATCGTAAACTGACAACAAACAGTCTGTGAATGTCTCCTAATAATATGGATTTCAGGTAGAGAATTAATATACAATTCATCCAATTCATTATAGTCACCTTGGCTAGGCTATATGTTATAGAGAAGGTGTTGGATTGTTGATGTGTGTTATTTAAACGCTAGCTAGGGTACTCTTGCAAATGAGCCATATAACTCACTGAACGTTGCGTATAGGCGAATGAAATGGCATTATAAGTTATATTTAGACTTTTTTTCACATCATGCATGAATATGTATTCGATTATACAATGAGAAGAACAATTATCATTGGAATAACGAAATAGTCTTTAGAAAAACATATTGTTTATCGTCTGTGGTTTGGAAAACTAAGAGAGGAATACCAGGGTCTTAACATGTTTATGTTGGTGGGAGTTGAGACGTTGCTAGTATATGGAGGTGTCAGAAGTGACACTTAGGGACATCAGAGAAACTTCCAAGGTGCCACTAGGTCGTCCACTGAACCCGAGGAGAAGCGCTTTCATATTCAGTGTAGGTATCTGTGGTGGGCTGTTGGGGGTCTGTTGAGATCTTTCATGCTCAAACAGTATACTTCTTCAAAGATTACAACACATGTGCTAGTGCTTTCTACTTTTGACTGAACGGGAGGTCATATTATCTGAGGTCATATTATTAAAGATGGTGGATGAATAAAGATGTCTTACTTGGAGTCTTGGTCGTTAACCGTTGGGAAAAAAGGTCACAGTTCTGGTCTTCTTCAGGGTGGCTCTCTGTGTCTGGTCTGCTTAGTTCATTGTCTGGATATGAACCAGAAATAAATAGGGAGTGGGATGGCTCACTTTACGTTTCTTATATTACCCCACACAACCTCGCGGTGAACTGACATCTCCTTGGCATATTTCAAGGAATCAAAGCTGTCAGAATATCAATGAAGGCCCAGCCATCAAATGAACCAGCTGTCAGATCTCACACTGCATTGTAGAGAAGCCCCAAGGCAGACATTCTCACCTCATAATGGCCCACTGGCCCAGCTGTGCTAAAATAGGACTCAATTAAAACTTCCAAGCCTACCTTCACACACAAATGGCATACAAATGTTAATGTATGATTCAGATCTTAAAAACAATGCTACCAGTGTAAAGCTGAAATGTGATTACTGTGGAATGACTGTTTGAGTTTAGCAGGCAATCATTTTTGCCATTTCTGCTCCCTGTTTTAGAAGTGTGCTATGCAGTAGACTTCCTTGAATGGATTGATAGTCCATTACTTTGTGTTCAATTCTTCACAGCTAAGTACACTAAACAAAAATATAAACGCAACATGTCAAGTGTTGGTCCCATATTTTATGAGCTGAAATAAAAAAATCCCTTAAAGTTTCTATAAGAACAAAATCTTATTTCTCTAAAATGTTGTGCAGAAATGTGTTTACATCCCTGTTAGTGAGCATTTCTCCTTTGCCAAGATAATCCATCCACCTGACAGGTGTGGTATATCGAGAAGCTGATTTTAAAAACATGATCATTACACAAGTGCACCTTGTGCTGGGGACAATAAAAGGCCACCTTAAAATATGACGTTTTGTCACACAACACAATGCCACAGATGTCTCAAGTTTTGAGGGAGCCCTTTTGTGGGGAAAAACTCATTCCGATTGGCTGGGCCGGGCTCCCCAGTGGGTGGGCCTATGCCCTCCAAGGCCCACCCATGGCTGCACCACTGATTGACTGATTTCATTAAATGAACTGTAACTCAGTCAAATCTCTGCAATTGTTGCATGTTGCATTTATATTTTTGTTTAGAATAAATAGGATAAACAGAGTCCAATATGAAGAGAAAATGCTTTTAATAAAATTAACTAAGTCAGTGTTTGACAATTTATGTCTGAAATGAGATATGGACATGACATAATCAGGCACAAACACTTAAAAAACGGTGTTATTACAATGTTACAGACTAATGTTACAACATTTATTTTCCTCAACCTAAACATATAAAATAATTTACACATTACTATGTGTGGTTTAATGGGACAGGTTATTTTCTATACAGCCATACTATTAACAATTACATATTTACATCTGCATTCAGGCCTACTGTACCCTCCCTTCACTGAAGGTAATTAAACCACCTATATCTGGCAAAAAGACATCTCAGATCTATAACAATGTGGAATTATTCAAAGTTGAACTATTACATACAATTAATTCATTAAATAGCTTGAATACTTATTAGTTGTTCAAACGCATTATTAGAATGGTTCAAATAGAAAAAAGAGCTTTTTAAAATGATGCCACCTCTAGCCTATTTGCAACACTTTGCATTGCCAAGTGAAGTTATAGAGTCCCACTTCACATGCTAGTCCTACAAAATCTCTCATCCAACAGCCTAACAACATTCCAAGGAATTTGATCTTCAGCATTACAGAATAAAACCCAATATACAAGAACTATTGCAGGCTATTCCTCTAGTACAGGACAGTTGTAGACCTCATTTGGGGCTCTACCAGGGTCTCCACATGGACTCGGAATAAGCCGCTGTGGGCATGTTCAGAACATCCTGCTTCTCAGCGTCCACAGAGATGTGGTTCTGCTCAGAGTCAGTCTCCTCCAGATCCGAGCACAGGTCATCGCTGGAGGTGGTGGAGGGCACCGGGGAGAGGGCTGAGGAGCTGCCGCTGGAGATGCTCTTTCCCCCAGGGGAGACCAGTGCTGCGTATATGCCCTCAGAACTGGGCCAAGTGCTGTTACTGTTAGTGGAGCAGTCTGTCATGATATCTTGGATCATCACCTGGAATTTGTCCTCGTCGTTTAGGGGCATACATTCGAGGAGGTGGTTCAAGAGCTCTGCCGCAATGGTCACGTCAATTCCAGGGCAGTTGGACACGAAGGTGTGCACTTCATGCATGCACTGGATGTAGCCCGCAGCAAACCTTTCGCTTGCCTCCCGGTTCACAGTGTCCACCTCTGACAAAGCACAGACAGAAAGGTACATTTATAACCATCTTAATTGTATCACCCTGTTGCAGGAGAACATTACTGCAATGCATGAAATGTACCACATGCTGTGTATTTGAGGTTTAAAATGGCTTCTGCAGTTTGTTATTAAGGCTTGGAAATTTCAGATTTGAATCAACCTCTACAAAAATGTCCATTAATTATAATCCACATACTTCACATTTCCTGTTGCCGCTGGATTATGTTCCTGCTGTAGCAAACTGTCTTAAATTAAGATCCTACATATGTAGGCCTACACACTACTTTCCACTAGTTGTATGAAATGTCCACGTGCATAATACCATCGCGTGCATAAACCAAGCCTATGGGCCTATCTTACCTTGTGCTCGGCTTTGAATGATACTCTCCACTCGTTTCACAGTCATCTCCAGCACTTCGGCGTTCTCCATCTTTAATTGTAACTGTGAATGTCAGATTGATCAAATGTAAATAACTGGTTTACAATGTAACGCCAATAGGCTACACAAAGAGAGGGAGAGTGTCAGATAACGTGACATAAAATGTGCAAAAACGTACATCTGTGTCTGCGAGCAGAACTCGGAGTTCTTGCAAACTTTCATTGATGCGAGCCCGTCTCTTTTTCTCAACCAACGGTTTTCTGGTCTGAAAAAAAAAACATTGACCGCACATGAATAAATTATATTAAGTTACACTAAATAACACTCAATACACAACAATCAGCGATACTTTGGCCTACCTTTCTGTCCACTTTAATGCCATAGTATTCACCCTCGTCTCTTCTCAGTCCGTTTTTATTATTGGGAGTGGGGGCCATGTTGGAGAAGTTTAACCCAGACACTGCCAAAAACGGAGGGTTGATAAATCCACACGACCGTTACACACCGTGAATGGGACAGATGGCCTCCGGTCCCTGTTGCAAACAAAGCCAAACTGTACTTGTGCAGACGGGCACTTGATTTGTTATGCAGCCTCAAGCGCAACGATAGTGCCAGTAGTAGGTATTTATAACGCCTCACCCCATTTACATGTGAATAGAGGGGCTGACTACGCGAGCAGAAGATTGTTGAGCGCAATGCGAATCAGCCAATCGCTGGTCTAGCATTTTGTCCTCTGAGCGCTATGGCAGTTGTCGACAGAGAGAGAGAGAGAGAGAACTTGGCTCGACCGTAAGAGAGGCTATTCTTTGGTTTGTGTCCCGGCCCGAAATAGTTTATTATTTCATAACCCACCATTCCAGTTGTGCTCCTGAGACCAATATGTTTTGAAAGAGATGGAATGAAATGATGATAATAAATAGCAAAGAGACAGTATTTTATCGTCAACTTTAAAAACAGCATTATAGGCCTATAACTTTACTTAACACATAAAACCAATATTTATTGAATTAGCAAATATAAAACGCTAAGTTAAAAAAATACCTAAAGGATCATTTTGAATGTGCCCTATAAATGTTTTATGTCGTAGGCCTACTCACCATACCTTACAACTCAAACAAGCACTTAGCCTCGTCACAACCAATTGCCAAATGCAATTAGCCTCTTGCAACAGTCACAGACAATTCTCATGGTATGTCATTAGTCACCTTTACGTGTATTTCAAGTTTAATTGTGGGCCATTGCATATGCTGTCCAAAGTTGAGGCCAATTCCAACCCAATCCAACACAATTAACAGAATGGGACAATTAAATCAAATCAAAGTTTATTTGTCACGTGCGCCGAATACAACAGGTGTAGACCTTACAGTGAAATGCTTACTTACAGGCTATAACCAATAGTGCAAAAAATGTATTAGGTGAACAATAGGTAAGTAAAGAAATAAAACCACAGTAAAAAGACAGGCTATATACAGTAGAGGCTATAAAAGTAGCGAGGCTACATACAGACACCGGTTAGTCACGCTGATTGAGGTAGTATGTACATATAGATATGGTTAAAGTGACTATGCATATATGATGAACAGAGAGTAGCAGTAGCGTAAAAGAGGGATTGGCGGGTGGAGGGTGACGGGTGACGGGACACAAGGCAGATAGCCCGGTTAGCCAATGTGCGGGAGCACTGGTTGGTCTGCCCAATTGAGGTAGTATGTACATGACTATGCATATATGACAAACAGAGAGTAGCAGCATGACTATGCATATATGACAAACAGAGAGTAGCAGCAGCGTAAAAATAGGGTTGGGGGGCATACACAATGCAAATAGTCCAGGTAGCCATTTGATTACCTGTTCAGGAGTCTTATGGCTTGGGGGTAAAAACTGTTGAGAAGCCTTTTTGTCCAAGACTTGGCACTCCGGTACCGCTTGCCATCAAATCAAATCAAATGTATTTATATAGCCCTTCGTACATCAGCTGATATCTCAAAGTGCTGTACAGAAACCCAGCCTAAAACCCCAAACCGCAAGCAATGCAGGTGTTGAAGCACGTTGGCTAGGAAAAACTCCCAAGAAAGGTCAAACCCGAGGAAGAAACCTAGAGAGGAACCAGGCTATGAGGGGTGGCCAGTCCTCTTCTGGCTGTGCCGGGTGGAGATTATAAAAGAACATGGCCAAGATGTTCAAATGTTCATAAATGAGCAGCATGGTCAAATAATAATAATCACAGTATTTGTCGAGGGTGCAGCAAGTCAGAGAGCATACTTAAATTCACACAGGACACCGGATAAGACAGGAGAAGTACTCCAGATATAACAAACTGACCCTAGCCCCCAGACACATAAACTACTGCAGCATAAATACTGAAGGCTGAGACAGGAGGGGTCAGGAGACACTGTGGCCCCATCCGATTATACCCCCGGACAGGGCCAAACAGGAAGGATATAACCCCACCCACTTTGCCAAAGCACAGCCCCCACACCACTAGAGGGATATCTTCAACCACCAACTTACCATCCTGAGACAAGGCCGAGTATAGCCCACAAAGATCTCCGCCACGGCACAACCCAAGGGGGGGCGCCAACACAGACAGGAAGATCACATCAGTGACTCAACCCACTCAAGTGACGTACCCCTCCTAGGGACGGCATGAAAGAGCACCAGTAAGCCAATGACTCAGCCCCTGTAGTATGGTTAGAGGCAGAGAATCCCAGTGGAAAGTGGGGAACCGGCCAGGCAGAGACAGCAAGGGCGGTTCGTTGCTCCAGAGCCTTTCCGTTCACCTTCACACTCCTGGGCCAGACTACACTCAATCATATGACCCACTGAAGAGATGAGTCTTCAGTAAAGACTTAAAGGTTGAGACCGAGTTTGCGTCTCTTACATGGGTAGGCAGACCATTCCATAAAATTGAGCTCTATAGGAGAAAGCCCTGCCTCCAGCTCTTTGCTTAGAAATTCTAGGGACAATTAGGAGGCCAGCGTCTTGTGACCGTAGCGTACATGTAGGTATGTACGGCAGGACCAAATCAGAGAGATAGGTAGGAGCAAGCCCATGTAATGCTTTGTAGGTTAGCAGTAAAACCTTGGAATCATCCCTTGCCTTGACTGGAAGCCAGTGTAGGGAGGCTAGCACTGGAGTAATATGATCAAATTTTTGGGTTCTAGTCAGGATTCTAGCAGCCGTATTTAGCACTAACTGAAGTTTATTTAGTGCTTTATCCGGGTAGCCGGAAAGTAGAGCATTGCAGTAGTCTAACCTAGAAGTAACAAAAGCATGGATTCATTTTTCTGCATCATTTTTTGGACAGAAAGTTTCTGATTTTTGCAATCTTACATAGATGGGAAAAAGCTGTCCTTGAAACAGTCTTGATATGTTCGTCAAAAGAGAGATCAGGGTCCAGAGTAACGCCGAGGTCCTTCACAGTTTTATTTGAGACGACTGTACAACCATTAAGATTAATTGTCAGATCAACAGAAGATCTCTTTGTTTCTTGGGACCTAGAACAAGCATCTGTTTTGTCCGAGTTTAAAAGTAGAAGGTTTGCAGCCATCCACTTCCTTATTGTCTGAAAACACAGGCTTCTAGCGAGGGCAATTTTGGGGCTTCACCATGTTTCATTGAAATGTACAGCTGTGTGTCATCCGCATAGCAGTGAAAGTTAACATTATTGTTTGTCTTCAGGAAGGCCTTTTGTCCAGATGGGAAAGGGCATTGTGGAGTGCAATAGAGGTTGCATCATCTGTGGATCAGTTGGGGCGGTATGCAAATTGGAGTGGGTGTAGGGTTTCTGGGATAATGGTGTTGATGTGAGCCATTACCAACCTTTCAAAGCACTTCATGGCTACAGAGGACGTGAGTGCTACAGGTCTGTAGTCATTTAGGCCAAGTTTGAATTGGAAAATGTGCCACATTTCATTCCAGTCCTATTTCAGTCTTGAATAGGCTAAAGGAATGTCTTATCTACATTGTAGTCTACTGTAGGCCTGTTCATCCTTGGGCACATGGGCTCCATCCATGCTTCTGTTTATTGAGAAGTGTACAATTAATTTTAGATAATATTGTTTTCTCTCCATTTGTGCTCTATTCCTCTCTACAGATCTGACAGACATACAGACATCTCATACACTGCTAGAGAGGTTGTTATTATCTCATATGAATAGTTCATTACTGCTCAGTAGGAAGATGCACATACGATATGGCCTTTATAAGAATAAAACAGCCCTTAAACCAAATAAAGTGTTACCACAACTTTTTCAACAGTGTGACATCACACCTTATATAGCTTAGGTCAGTGTACCTTTATCAGTTACTATACCAACTGAATTTTGCTCTGCCCGGAGTTCCCCTAAAGTACCCCCTCATGTGTATTTTACCAGTAAGCCTGTGGTCTCAAGAGTCTTCTCAAGTACCCCTGTGGATGGGCAGAGTACCCCCAAGGGTCCTAGTACCCCTGGTGGGAACCCCTGATTATAAATGTGTGGTTACATTCACATACGCTCACATATCCAATTTCCCGTCATTAAAGAGATAATTTGAGTATCACTCCTGTATATGAGTATCATTATAGACTTCCGGAATATCAGAGCCTATTGACGAAAATCAGCAGAGAAAAAACGATAAAAATAAGATAAGGAAGTTATACCCATATCTGGTGCAAAACTTCAAAATAAAAGTCCCTGAACGAATCTCGCAAATAAACCCCTATTTCTGAATCGAATTCATGAAGTAAATTCAGGTGCAAAATTGTTTTTAGTCCAGAAATGTCGATACAAACATCAATCAAATTATTATAAAACATAATAACGTCGACAACAGGTTAATAAAAGCAACATGTTGATCAAGCCATATGGATGTCGACTCTTACTTTGAAAAGCGATTGGGGTCTGATTTTTTTCCGAGTCCTACACAGAATTGTTCGTCACAGCTACGCTCATCTGAGGTCAGAGAGGAGCCTGATACGACGGGGGCGAGAGAACAGTGCAACTATATAATCTACCAGTGTCGAATGAGGAAGTCAGTGTAGTGAAAAAGATAAAACATACAAAGATGGTGAAGATAACTTTCCAGCCGATCACGGCGCAGAAACCAGAGAAGGAGCTCGATGGAGACAAAGCCGAGATTCTCATGCCCTATGAACACGTGAGTTCAGCGTCTCTTTTCTTTGTTCCATGATGTATTGACAGCGTTGGGGTAAAATAGGGATGTTTTGCTGACCAATGCAATAATTAGATTATATCAGGGCTATGTTTTCTTATTTGCGTTATAGTTCAATCGTTGACTATTTGTTCATGTAGCCTAATGATTGCGTTGATGTAAATTGCAAAATATATTACAGTCCAAAAGAGCCCATACCATCAGTTGTAGACTAATTTGCATAGTAGGCTACCACGATATCATTTAGGCTACTGTTACAGTATCGTGTGTTACTACTACTGTTACTAGAAAGTATACACTGCTGCTGTGAAAGCGCTGGAAACACGCATACAAAGTAGCCTAACCTTTTAAAATCGATACAAGCTAGCCAGCGAAGCCCGAGGATGTTGACATTACGTCACCTTGTGAGGCTAGCTGGGGACACTGCAGATAACTCGGTGTGCAGCAGACGTAACCACGAATCGTAGGCTGGCTATGCTAGACCATGCTACTCGAGCAATTACTATGTTTATCTACAACTTCCAAGACAACACGTTATTAGGTTGATATTGGGAAGTTGAATCTTCTCGACAGTCTGTAAATTGTGCAAACAAATGGGGACGTTATCGCTGCGTTATGGTTACGTCACCGAGGTGTTTTTCCCCAGCAAATCCAGCAGGTAGCGCGTAAGGGGCACCTGCGCAGTTGGGCTGTTTTTAGAAATAAGGGTGCATGTATTTCAATAGTGTAGTGGGATTTCCTTTCCTTGTGTCATTGCCCTCATCTATGCAGTCTGCACTGATCTAAAAATACTTCCCAGGTGCAATATGCTAGAAGAAAGTCATACTTTGGTTGGCTTTCATCTGGTCTCTTCTTTTAAATCGGATAAAGGAGATGAGGAAAGGAAGTGACACTTGTTGAGAGAGTCATAAGAAATATGCATTTGGTTACAGCTGTCAGGGAGCTGCTAAAAGGGTGGCCATACTGCATTTGCATAGAAAGCCTTCCACACTGTTGTGTCTATATGAAGCTGCTCAATATGTTAGCACTGACATCACAGTTATAGGTCTGTCTGTCATTAGAGTGCACCTAGATGGGATATTGTCAGGCAGGCTAATACAATTCATAGTAAATCTGAAACTTATGCTGAACATTGAATTGTATTTCTGCAAGTGACAGAATCCATGCATTTGCAGCTTTGCAGTTGAACTGTCAATCTAAGCAACTGTAGGAGCTAGATAACTCTACCCTCATCCATCAGATTCAGAAATGGTCAACATTGACTTGATTATGACCCCCAAATGGATGTGAGTTTCTAGGCTCTAGAAATTAGTCTGTATTTCGCTAGTCAGATTAGTTAGCTCAAGTAAGATCAAATCTAGATCTGACGTAGAACTATACTGAACAGAAATATAAACGCAACGTGTAAGGTGTTGGTCCCATGTTTCATGAGCTGAAAAAAAAAATCACTTTTAGTTTCCATATGCACAATAAGTTTATTTCTCTAAAATGTTGTGCACCCATTTTTTTTATATCCCTGTTAGTGAGCATTTCTGCTTTGCCAAGACAATCCATCCACCTGACAGGCGTGGCATATCAAGAAGCTGATTAAACAGCATGATCATTACACAGGTGCACCTTGTACTGGGGACAATAAAAGGCCACTTTAAAATGTGCAGTTCTGTCACACAACAGGGGAAGGGGCTAATATTTCTGTATGTAAAACTCATTCTGATTGGCTGGCCCTGGCTCCCCATCCCAAGTTTCCTCCCAGGCCCACCCATGGCTGCACCCCTGCCTAGTCATGGGAAATCCATAGATTAGGCCCTAATGCATTTATTTAAATTGACTGATTCATTTATATGAACTTTAACTCAGTCAAATCTTTGAAATTGTTGCATTTATATATTTTTGTTCAGTATACATCTGTGTTTATCAAGTCCCAATCTGAAGGTGTGAGATCGTGTACCTCAAATGAATGACGTGGTTATGATTTTGACGTCATGTAGGGAGGTAGGAGACAGGGGATGCTCGTAAAGGAGACGTGTGGATACCAAATCTGTATGTGTGTGTATAAGGATTATTAATACCAAATCTGGCTTGAGATTCCACTTCCACGCAATCACTGTGATCACTCCCTCCCACTGGAGGTGTGTGTGATGTAACGCTGTCACAGCTACAAGTAGGGCATGTGGAAGTCGAATCCTAAGAATAGAACTCCCAGACAACCGTGACAGCCTCCCTCGCCATCACTCGGCAAGCACAACGCAATCTGCCTCATCCCCTTTGATCCTCCATAGTCCCTAGCAACTGTGTGTGGGTACTGTTTCTAGGTGGCGAGTAGTGTGTCACTAATAGCAAACAGATTGACGGTAGGGCTGAGAGACTGGGGGTGGGCAGTTGGGATGACAAGGCATCTTCAGCATCTCTAGCCTTCAGCCTATATTATAAAACAGATTTATTTCTGCTCTGATCAATCTGACTATCTGCTTATCTATTACCACCAACATTGAGTGAAACGGAAACTGCTCTTTCATAGTGGGAGCATCTTGCTGATGACTCAAATCAAATTTTATTTGTCACAGGCGCTGACTACAACAGGTGTAGTAGACCTTATTGTGAAATGCTTACTTACAAGATCTTAACCAACAATGCAGTTCAAGAAATAGAGTTAAGAAAATATTTACTAAATAAACTAAAGTAAAAAAGAAAAGAAAAAGTAACACAATAAAATTGCATAACAAAAAAAGAGGTAATATACAGAGGGTACCAGTACCGAGTAAATGTGCGGGGGTACAGGTTAGGTTAGTTGAGGTAATTTGTACATGTAGGTAGCGGTAAAGTGACTAAGCATAGATAATAAACAACAAGTAGCGGCAATATAAATAGTCTGGTTGGCCATTTGATGAATTAACTCTTAAGTTTAATAATTTTATCTGACATTGGCCTGTAGGTCTGACCTGTAGGTCTGACCTGTGTATTGTTTCTTTCTCCAGGAGGAGCTGGTTCTTCCCCTGAGGCCAAAGCAGTCTCATCTGAACGGGCTGTGTTGTCTCACATTTGGCCTGGTGGTCTTCATGTCAGGACTGGTGCTGGCCTCCATATACGTCTACCGGTACTACTTCATACAACAGGTATACTACTATACTGCACCACTCTGCACTCCACTATACAACTACCACTAGTACCTCCTATTTTATACCACAGGTCAGATATTATACTATTTTTGCATACTACCGTACAACTATACTACTTTATACTACACTATACTACTGTACAACTGCCAGTAGTAGCTACTATTACATCATACCTCACACGTTCAATCATACAGACAGATTGGTTCTGATTGAAGAAATGATGCATGCTATAGATATACCACAGATGGATATCCCCATGACTACACTAACCCTGTTCTGCTCTGTTCTCCCTCTGTGTGTTCTAGATTCCTGAGGACAGCCTGTTCCACTGCAGGGTTCTGTATGAGGACTCTGTGTACGCCCCCCTGCATGGCAGACAGGAGCTGGAGGAGAACGTTGGCATCTACCTGGATGACAACTACGAGCAGATCAGCGTGCCCGTGCCCCACTTCGGAGGGAGCGACCCCGCAGACATCATCCATGACTTCCAGAGGGTAAGTCATCCCTATGCCTGTCCCACACACTCATTGTGTAGTGTGATACAAGGTGGCCATTTTGTGTCCAAATGCTCGCCCATTGGTATACATATGACAAAAGGATTCTGGAGGACATGTCTATTAGGGTCAGTGGTCTATAAGGCAATGAACGTTTTATGTGATCTTTTCTGTTAGTTAGCATACTGGAGTGAAAATAAAAATCTAATTGTATTTGTCACATGCGCCGAATACAACACATGTAGACCTTACTGTGAAATGCATACTTACAAGCCCTTAACCAACAATGCAGTTTTAAGAAAATAGTTAAGAAAATAATTACTAAATGAACAAAAGTTTTTTTTTTTATATATATAAAAAAACATGATTCATGTTTTGTTGTCATTTCTAATTCCAGGGTCTGACTGTGTACCATGACATTGCCCTGGACAAGTGTTACGTGATTGAGCTCAACACCACCCTGGTCATGCCACCAAGGAACCTCTGGGAGCTGCTGGTCAATGTCAAGGTACGCTATTGTGTTGTATCTGGGTTAGGTCTGTCAGAGGAAAACTGTTTGTGTGTGTGGCTGTCCATCAGAGGGACAGTCTGCCCATGCATATTTATTATACAAAAGGACATTGCAGCCATGTGTACCGTCTGCCCTGTGAAGGGCATTGTACTAACTAACGGAGGGTTTCCAACAGGCGGCCCGCGGGCCGAACTTTGTATACAGTAAAAAAAAAAAAACACGGAATCAGCTCCAAGTGATTTTAATTTAAGTAGTCTGTTCCTAAGTAGTCCCATGTATAATAGAGAGATATGACATGATCATATACAAATGTAAGCAAGGTTTGAAATTATTATTTCAGTCAAACATTAAATCTGTTTGGGATTCTTGTGGTCAGTTTACAGTCTACAAATGATTTGTAATTATGTTCCGGGCCCCGAACATCCGCTCAATAAAAATCAGTTTAGTGGCTGACTCTAGTTGATGATCCCTGTACTAATGTATGTGTTTGTGTTTCTCTCCCCCTCCAATAGAAGGGGACGTATCTGCCCCAGACCTACATTATCCAGGAGGAGATGGTGGTGACGGGGAGGGTGAGGAACATGAGACCGCTGGGGCCCTTCATCCACCGGCTCTGCTACGGCAAAGACACCTACCGCCTCAAACGCCGACGCGACGCACGTCGACGTAAGTACAACACACACACACCAACAACACATCATTTTTCCTTCTGTCTCACACATCCACATACACTTTCACACACAGATGTCCTTGTCAACATGAGATGCATGTAAGTACTAGGTCATCAGTTAGGCTCTTCCTGTCCTGCACAGAGGAGAGGAGAACAAAGGGTTGTGTGTTTCACAGTAGTCACTGTGTCTGTCTGAATCCATGGGCTTGCTGACTGTCTGGTGACACCCCTCATCACAGAGGAAACGGAGATGGCCAGGTCCATATCGGTGCTTCCTGTGCTGGCTCAGAGAGAGAGTGAGAGTGTGTGGGCTCTGCCAGGCGCTTGCCTCCCACTGTATGAGTTCTAAGTGACCTCCATGCACAGATCCTTCTTGATCACCATGTCAGAACCATCGTGTGTGTGTGTGCATGTGAGTCATTTTTCCAACACACCACACAGGTCCAATGATCAGACAGCGTGCGTGGGGGAGGAAGTGATGCGTAGTAGTGATGTGCTCCATGAGCCTCTGTGATTGGCGAGTTGTAAAACCAGAGCATTGATGTAACATGCTTCCTCTGAGCACATATATGGGCTGACGAGCAACTACATTGATCCAAGATGAGGCTGGTACTGGTAGTCATGGTAACAGTGAGGTAGGCAGTGGGATCCCCCTCAACTGTTTATATTGTTCAATATCTAGTCTTCAGAGGATGATACCATAATGGTTATTAGGCACCTACTATGTTGACATATGGGGAGTTACCTCTGTAACCCAGCAAAGCAATAGCACCATAGATATCCCAAATCCTATGGATCATATATCATAAGTATAACATCATTGAACATGACACATAAAACTGTGTGTAAGCTTACCTCTCTTCCATTCTTCTCTCCCTCCTCCAGGCATCAACAAGCGTGAGGCGAGGAACTGCCACAGCATCCGTCACTTTGAGAACACCTTTGTCGTTGAGACAGTGATCTGCGACAGGGTCTAAATACTGAGAAAGAAGATGGCAAGATGGCCACCCTACACCACCAAGCCCACTCTGAAACCATACCTCGCGCATCCCTTAGGCTTTATATTGCACTTTAAAAAGCATGTGTTTGTCCACTAGTTTTTTATTTGAATGTTGTTTTTTTATTCCTTTTTTGTCCCAAGTTGAATTGTTGTTTACTGCTCTGGTGTTGTTTCTATTATTTGTTTGTTTTTTGTATTCCAATGATCTGTATATTTCGATAATGTCGGTAATGCGATGAATATGTAGCTTTTTTGTTTGGGATTTCATGTCATGTTGCACTGATGTTTTTTATTTGTATCGATTTGAAGTCGACGCCAGCATAATCAGATGAGTCGTCTTAGGTTTTTACTTCAATCGATTCAGATTGAGTTAGTCCTTTCTGTATAGTACTTCTAACCCTGTGCAGTGTGTGTGACAGTGAGGAGAATTGGGCGTTACGATGCTGCGTGTGTTGTGCACACACACATGTTTCTATTTGTCTCTTGGTTCAACCAAATGAACCCATGATGATGTCTTGTTTTGGATGTCCAGAAATACCGAAACATACCTCATATATTTTAGATGTTTTTTTCCGCCTGCAATTTAAATCATCAATTGTTTGTGTATGTATTCTGCATCGTTCCTATAAGCAATATATACTGTATATGGATTTTTCTTGGATTTCATATTCAAATGTGCATAGATTTTTATCTGAGCTTCTTTTGTGATTGAATGATAATTTCTCTATGGTTTGTCCCTCTTGTGGTATCTTCCACTGGTTGACTCTCTGGGTCTCACATGGCTTTAGACTGTATAAAGTAGCAGTGCTTTGGACGGGCCAACGGAACCAAATTTATAGTCACTAACGCTATGTTGAGTCCTGAGTGTGTTACTTAGGCATATATAGATTACCTACAGATGTAGCCTCTTAATTTGATCAAGAAGAACATTCCTGAAATTTAAAACTTGTGTATTTGAAGTTTAAAAAAGGCTTCTGAAGTTTGAAATGTCAGACTTGATTTTCCCTTACAGAAAATGTATCAACACCTACAAAAACATATAATTTACATTTCCTGTTGCTGCAGGATTATTTTATTTCTGTAGCAAACTGGCTCAAATTAAAATCCTACATCTGTACATTTGGATAGGTTTTAGAGTTGAACTCTTTCTTTCGGTGTGTCTTTCTGGCTATGTCCTGATTCTGAGAGGGAGTGTGCAAGTGCACACTTCAGGAGAAGGGTGGAGAATTAGATGCAGCCGCCCTCTTTCTCCTGTCTTAGTAGTGGGCTTGGCCTCTTGTCTGCAGTTGAGTCCTTGTAGCCGGTCTCCATTCCCACTATCCAGACTATCTCTCTATTGCATGCCTCTCTCTCTCTCAACCTTTTTTTACAATCAATCTACTGTATGATATAGAGAAATTCTGTTGCTGTTTCAAAGGGGACCTACTGTATGATATTGGCTTTCATGATCTGTCCCCTTCTGACTCACCATGCTGTACAGTCATTTAGCTTGTAATAGCTTATCTTACTACCTAATAAATAAACATGTAAAACATCCTTTCTTTGATTTTTCATTGTTGTGTGTGTGTTTTAGACAAACAGAAATAAACTTAGAATACAAAGGATATCATGGGTACCAAAATCTACAATGTTTCATATTTCTCTTAAATAAAAATACAATTTCCGCAAAACACCATTAACAGAAGTCAAACCAATGACCAATAATCATTGAAAATTACATTGCTACATTTCAACTATATCTCCCTTCAGAGGAAGACATTCAAGAGCTTTATCAAAAAAACGTTCTAAAACATGTTTATAGACCGAAGCTGTAATGTAACTTGTAATAGACATTTGATGCATGAATTATGTATCTAGGACACTTCAGGGATATTAGTGACATCTCTCTCTCCTGCCACACAAACTGCACACACTCAACACAAGTTTTAAAAAAATAAAAAATCCCCACAACATCCAAACATAACAGAAGTCAATTTCACAAGGGAAGCGAGACTAAGCGATACAGTACAAATGAGTGTGCTTCTTATGTCAACACCCTACCAAAGTAATTTCCTGACATTTGTCGTTTGACGTATCACACGCATACACAAATACAGCATGTGTAAGAACAACTTAGCATGCGCCATGTTAACACGTTCATGACCATCTACAGTATATTATATAATAATACAGTGCCTTCAGAAAGTTACCATTGTGTTGTGTTACAGCCTTAAAAAACTCTTAAAGATCGGACCATTTTTTTCAATTTTCGCCTAAAATGACATACCCAAATCAACTGCCTGTAGCTCAGGCGGTGAAGCAAGGCTATGCATATTCTTGATAGCATTTGAAAGGAAACACTTTGAAGTTTGTGGAAATGTGAAATGAATGTAGGAGAACAATGCACTTTAGATCTGGTAAAAGAAAAACCAACTGTTTCTTTGTATTG
Source organism: Oncorhynchus tshawytscha (assembly GCF_018296145.1). Taxonomy (NCBI): domain Eukaryota; kingdom Metazoa; phylum Chordata; class Actinopteri; order Salmoniformes; family Salmonidae; genus Oncorhynchus; species Oncorhynchus tshawytscha. Next base: position 27,850,573 of record NC_056456.1, on the reverse strand, counting down.
TTTTTGTACCATCATCTTTGAAATGCAAGAGAAAGGCCATAATGTATTATTCCAGGATGATGCAATTTAGATTTTGGCCACTAGATGGCAGCAGTGCATGAGCAAAGTTTTAGACTGATCCAATGAACCATTGTATTTCTGTTCAACATTTTGTATCAAGTCTGCCCAAATGTGCCTAATTGTGTTATTAATAACTTTTCAAGTTCATAACTGTGCACACTCCTGAAACAATAGCATGATATTATTTCACTGTAAAGTTACTGTAAATTGGACTGTGCAGTTAGATTAGCATGAATTTAAGCTTTCTGACAATATCAGATATGTCTATGTCCTGGGAAATGTTCTTGTTACTTATAACCTCATGCTAATCGCATGCTAACCTCAACCTCATGCTAACCTCATGTTATTCTGCACATTGTGCAATGGGCCAGAGAGAAAAATATGCAGTGCAGAGAGGGTACCTGTAGTGGGTGGTTTTGTATGTGATTTTGGACATCTCTGGAGGGCTGGGATGGACTGACTGACCTATTAACTGACTGATTAACAGACTGACGGACGCTGAACTACTGCAGCTTTCAGAGCTGGAGGTTGAAAGGTAAAGGCATTTCCTCTTTTAGCAGTTCTTGTTTATGCCAGCTTCTAAGTTGTACTCAAGCTGTGAAATTGTTGACAACTGAGACAGAAGTGACTGTAAATGTGGAAGATTGTGCAAGAACTGAGGCACAGCTATCAGCCAGTGTCATGTTCAGTTTCTCATGAATCTTTTTCAAGGGGTGGATCAGCTTTAATATTTTGGATAGATTGTTGCTTCCATCAATATAATTTTCTGCATAAATTCTAATCCGCCATATATTTTGGGGGTAAATATATACAGTATATCACAAAAGTGAGTACACCCCTCACATTTTTGTAAATATTTGAGTATATCTTTTCATGCGACAACAATGAAGAAATTACACTTTGCTACAATGTAAAGTAGTGAGTATACAACTTGTATAACAGTTTAAATTTGCTGTCCCCCCAAAATAACTCAACACACAGCCATTAATGTCTAACCCGCTGGCAACAAAAGTGAGTTCACCCCTAAGTGAAAATGTCCAAATTGGGCCCAATTAGACATTTCCCTCCCTGGTGTCACGTGACTCGTTAGTGTTACAAGGTCTCAGGTGTGAATGGGGAGCAGATGTGTTAAATGTGGTGTCATCACTCTCACACTCCCTCATACTGACTGGTCACTGGAAGTTCAACATGGCAACTCATGGCAAAGCACTCTCTGTGGATCTGAAACAAATAATATATATAAATATTCATACATATATACATATACACACTTTTTTTTAGAATATACCTTTACTATACCCTGCAAACCCTACCACCCCTCCAACAATTGGAGTAAACTAATAAACAACACTTAATAAACAATCTTGTTGTTATTAGTCCCACCCTTCAGCTCCATTCAACCCCTGCCACCTATCGCTTAACACCATCCATTTTTATCATATCATGAATCTTTAGAAGAACAGATGTAAGTGCATTCATTTCAATCAATGCTTCAGCTAAGTTTTTCAGTCTGTTAAACGCCCAAATCAATGACTAGGTCCAAAACATTTGTTTTGCCTAAATGACTACCGACCCGTAGCACTCACATCTTTAGCCATGAAGTGCTTTGAAAGGCTGGTCATGGCTCACATCAACCCCATTATCCCAGAAACCCTAGACCCACTCTAATTTGCATACTGCCCCAACAGATCCACAGATGATGCAATCTCTATTGCACTCCACACTGCCCTTTCACACCTGGACAAAAGGAACACCTATGTGAGAATGCTATGCATTGACGACAGCTCAGCGTTCAACACCATAGTGCCCTCAAAGCTCAACAATACGCTAAGAACCTTAGGACTAAACACCTCCCTCTGCAACTGGATTCTGGACTTCCTGACGGGCCACCCCCAGGTGGTAAGGGTAGGTAACAGCACATCTGCCACGCTGATCCTCAACACAGGGGCCCCTCAGGGTTGCGTGCTCAGTCCCCTCCTGTACTCCCTGTTCACTTATGACTGCACGGCCAGGCACGACTCCAAAACCATCATTAAGTTTGCAGACGACACAACAGTGGTAAGCCTGATCACTGACCACGACGAGACAGCCTATAGGGAGGAGGTCAGACACCTGGACGTGTGGTGCCAGGACAACAACCTCTCCCTCAGCGTGATCAAGACAAAGTAGATGATTGTGGACTACAGGAAAAAGAGGACAGAGCACTTCCCCATTCTCATCGAAGGAGCTGCAGTTAAGCAGGTTGAGAGCTTCAAGTTCCTTGGTGTCCACATCACCAACAAACTAACATGATCCAAGCACACCAAGGCAGTCATGAAGAGGGCATGACAAAACCTATTCCCCCTCAGGAGACTGAAAAGATTTGGCATGGATCCTCAGGTCCTCAAACGTTTAACAGCTGCACCATCGAGTGCATCCTGACTGGTTGTATCCCTGCCTGGTATGGCAACTTTTCGGCCTCCGACCGCAAGGCACTACAGAGGGTAGTGCGAACGGCCCAGTACATCACTGGGGCCAAGCTTTCTGGCATCCAGGATCTCTATACCAGGCGGTGTCAGAGGAAGGCTCTAAAAATGGTCAAAGACTCCAGCCACCCTAGTCATAGACTGTTCTCTCTGCTACCGCACGTCAAGCGGTACCGGAGTGCCAACTCTAGATCCAAGAGGCTTCTTAACAGCTTCTACCCCCAAGCCATAAGACTCCTGAATACCTAATTAAATGGCTACCCAGACTATTTGCATTGCCCCTCCCCCTTTTACACCGCTGCTACTCTCTGTTGTTATCATCTATACATAGTCACTTTAATAACTCTACCTACATGTACATATTACCTCAACTAACCAGCACCCCCCCTTACATTGACTCTGTAACGGTACCCCCTGTATATAGTCTCGCTATTGTTATTTTACTGCTTCCCTTTAATTACTTGTTACTTTTATTTATCCATATTTTCTTAAAATGCGTTGTTGGTTAGGGACAGGTAAGTAAGCATTTCACTGTAAGGCATTTCACTGTAAGGCATTTCACTGTAAGGCATTTCACTGTAAAGCATTTCACTGTAAGGCATTTCACTGTAAGGCATTTCACTGTAAGGTATTTCACTAAGGCATTTCACTGTAAGGTATTTCACTGTAAGGTATTTTACTGTATTCGGCGCATGTGACTAATACAATTTGATTGGATCACATTCACATTCACAGCAGATGTTAATGTGAGTGTAGTGAAATGCTTGTGCTTCTAGTTCTAGTTATGTGCAGTAATATCTAACAAGTAATCTAACAATTACACAAGAACTACCTAATACACACAAATCTAAAGGGGTGAATGAGAATATGTACATGACCAAGCGGCATAGGCAAGATACAATAGATGGTATAAAATACAGTATATACCTATGAGATGAGCAATGTTAGATATGTAAACCTTATTAATGTGGTATTATTAAAGTGACTAGTGATCAATTTCTTTTCGAGTCTGTATATAGGCAACAGCCTCTCTGAGTTAGTGATTGCTGTTTAACAGTCTGATGGCCTTGAGATAGAAGCTGTTTTTCAGTCTCTCAGTCCCAGCTTTGATGCACCTGTACTGACCTCGCCTTCTGGATGGTAGCGGGGTGAACAGGCAGGGGCTCGGGTGGTTTTTGTCCTTGATGATCTTTTTGGCCTTCCTGTGACATTGGGTGCTATAGGTGTCCTGGAGGTCAGGTAGTTTTCCCCCGGTGACACGTTGTGCAGACCGCATCACTCTCTGGAGAGCCTTGCGGTTGTGGGCGGAGCAGTTGCCGTACCAGGCGGTGATACAGCCCAACAGGATCCTCTCAATTGTGCATCTGTAAAAGTTTGTGAGGGTTTTAGGTGACAAGCCAAATTTCTTCAGCCTCCTTCACCACACTTATGGCTAGGATGTGGGGATTGAGCTTGGGCTGATTCCAGTGTGTTTTCTGGCACAAATGTATTACTTGGGACTCTGGCCGATTGTGGTTACTCTCTGGAAGATGATTACATGGGATGCTTTATATAATTAACATTTCAACATGTATTTATTTTTCCATATTTTCTCATTGTTTCTGTGATCCCCCCCCACCATTGCAGTGCTAGCTGTGCCAACAGAGACTCTGGGTTCGAGCCCAGGCTCTGTCGCAGCCGGCCGCGCCCGGGAGGTCAATGGGGTGATGCACAGTTGGCCTAGCGTCGTCTGGGTTAGGGAGGGTTTGGCCGGTAGGGATATCCTTGTCTCATTGCGCACTAGCGACTCCTGTGGTGGCCCTGGCGCAGTGCATGCTGACCAGGTTGCTAAGTATACTGTGTTTTCTCCGACACGTTGGTGCGGCTGGCTTCCTGGTTGGATGTGCGCTGTGTTAAGAAGCAATGCGGTTGGGTTGTGTTTCGGAGGACGCATGACTCTTGACCGTCGTCTCTCCCGAGTCCGTACGGGAGTTGTAGCAATGAGACAAGACAGTAACTACTAACAATTGGATACTATGAAAAAGGGGGTAAAATTAACATTTAATTTCAATTCTTTAAGAGTCCTGTTTAAGTAGTATTTTGATACTTTGTGCAAGGCAATTGATAAGCGTTAAAACCTTTGTGGATTGGGCCTCTCTAGTGGAGCAGTGGTCTAAGATGCTGGTTCGATTCCCAGCACAGCCGCTACCGGGAGACCCATTAGGCGACACACAATTGGCCCAGTGTAGTCCCGTTTATGGAGGGTTTGGCCGGCTGGGATGTCCTTGTCCCATCATGCTGTAGTGACTCCTGTGGCGGGCCAGGTGCATGCACTCTGACACGGTCACCAGGTGTACGGTGTTTCCTCTGACACATTTGTGCGGCTGGCATCTGGGTTAAGTGTGCATTGTGTCAAGAAGCAGTGCGGCTTGGTGGGGTTGTGTTTCATAGGATGCACAGCTCTCGAGCTTCGCCTCTCCCAAGGCCGTAAGGAGTTGCAACGATGACAAGACTATTGGATATGATATAAAGGGGGTAAAAAAATAAATTAATAAATAGTTTTAAAAATGTGTGGATGGGTATAATTTGTATGTATAAAATGTATAATAGTAATATTTAAAATTACTAAATCGGGTAATTTTGTATACATTTATTTAAATTTGCATCGTGCTGCTTCTGGGGGGATTCTGGTACGATGCTGACAAAGTCGTCTGAATTACAGTAGACGGAAACGGCCCGATGTACTTGGGACGATTTGGGGCAGTCATTCGTATTGATTCCAGGCAATTCAATCAGGGTTTGATCAAAAGGCTTTACCACTGTGTTCTATTTGCCTTCTATGTTTTGCACCATGAAGTTGAAAACAGATTTTCCATCAAAGCCAGAATATGTGCATTTTTCTCTTGTAGGCCCATTTATTATCAAGATCCCAAGTGTACAGCTAGACATCAGTCACAATTTTTATGGAACTGTAAAGGAAATGTGAAGGAAATGTTATTGTGTGAAGAGATAGCCTTGAAAATGTTCATCTTGTCTTTGGTGTCATAAACAATCCGTGCTTCCTGCCTGTGCTTGGTAAAGATATGAGGGGGGCATCATAAACCCTTCCTTAGGACCATCTGGCAGAACGCCCAGAATATGTTCTTTAAATTAAGATAGGAGATGGTGCCAGACACATGTAGGAACCAACCCAATGAATCATGTTTATGTAGGTTGTTATGCAGATGTATATAAGGCTGTATGTAAGGAAAGCCATTTTAGAGCTCACTTCAGACCGGTACTTTATGCATCTAAGTTTGACTGTGACCTCTCCAGTTTGCTGACAATAAAGAGTGATTCGTTTAATATTGACTTCTCGTGTCCCTGTGTTGAATTTCCACAACACTTCCTATCAGCTTCAAAACACCAGGTTTAGTTAAGGCACATGTAACGTGATGACAGGGATTGTTTTGAACAACCATTTTTAAGAAAACATGAAAAATAATACTGTTTAAGTTGTTAGAATAAAATTGAATCGAATAATTGAATCTAATGACATAACAAAACGTATTTTGGCAGTCAGTAACATAAGTTTGAAGGTTGCTGTTATATAAAAACAGTCTAATATAGGTTTTAATAACAGGTGGACTTCTCTTTGGACTGTTGTCTAACAAAACAGTCGTGAATTATCACAAGAGCGTAAATGAATGCTAAAACAATAATGCAAAGGCTTTTTATACAATTTAGCAGGGTTGGGGTCAATGTTCATCCAGTCACGTATCTTTTGCAATCCCCTCCTTCCTATACAGTGCATACAGTTGAAGTCGGAAGTTTACATACACCTTAGCCAAATACATTTAATCTCAGTTTTCACAATTCCTGACATTTAATCCAAGTAAAGATTCCCTGTCTAGGTCAGTTAGGATCACCACTTTATTTTAAGAATGTGAAATGTCAGAATAAAAGTAGAGAGAATATTTATTTCAGCTTTAATTTCTTTCATCACATTCCCAGTGGGTCAGTTTACATACACTCAATTCGTTTTTGGTAGCATTGCCTTTAAATTGTTTAGCTTGGGTCAAACGTTTCGGGTAGCCTTCCACAAGCTTCCCACAATAAGTAGGGTGAATTTTGGCCCATTCCTCCTGACAGAGCTGATGTAACTGTCAGGTCTTTAGGCCTCCTTGCTCACACACGCTGTATCAGTTCTGCTCACACATTCTCTATAGGATTGAGGTCAGGGCTTTGTGATGGCCACTCCAATACCTTGACTTTATTATCCTTAAACCATTCTGCCACAACATTGGAAGTATACTTGGGGTCATTGTCCATTTGGAAGACTCATTTGCGACCAAGTTTTAACTTTCTGACTGATGTCTTGAGATGTTACTTCAATATATCCACATATTTTCCTACCTCATGATACCATCTATTTTGTGAAGTGCACCAGTCCCTCCTGCAGCAAAGCACCCCCACAACATGATGCTGCCACCCCCGTGCTTCATGGTTGGGATGGTGTTCTTCGGCTTGCAAGTCTCCCCCTTTTTCCTCCAAACATAACGATGGTCATTATGGCCAAACAGTTCTATTTTTGTTTCATCAGACCAGAGGACATTTCTCCAAAAAGTACGATCTTTGTCCCCATGTGCAGTTGCAAACCGTAGTCTGGCTTTTTTATGGCGGTTTTGGAGCAGTGGCTTCTTCCTTGCTGAGTGGCCTTTCAGGTTTTGTCGATATAGGCCTTGTTTTACTGTGGATATAGATACTTTTGTACCTGTTTCCTCCAGCATCTTCACAGGGTCCTTTGCTGTTGTTCTGGGATTGATTTGCACATTTCGCACCAATGTACGTTCATCTCTAGGAGACAGAACGCGTCTCCTTCCTGAGCGGTATGATGGCTGCGTGGTCCCATGGTGTTTATACTTGCGTACTATTGTTTGTACAGATGAACGTGGTATCTTCAGGCATTTGGAAATTGCTCCCAAGTATGAACCAGACTCTACAAAAAAATGTTTAGGTCTTGGCAGATTTCTTTTGATTTTCCCATGATGTCAAGCAAAGAGGCACTGAGTTTCAAGGTAGGCCTTGAAATACATTCACAGGTACACCTCCAATTGACTCAAATTCGTTCCAAGATGGCATAGCAGTTCAGACGTCTTTTGTCCTCGTCTTGTCGTGTCCCATATATATATATATATATATATATATATATATATATATATATATATATATATATATATACACAACTTTTTTCACATACCTTTTTATATATATTTTTATTTTCCATAAACTCATCTTCAAAACACTCTCCTGCAACCCGCCTCACCAATTTATATTTGTAAAAAAATTATTATTTACCTCAAATCTGTAATCCTCCATAGAAACTAGCTAGAAGCTAGCCAGAAGCTAATCCAGAAGCTAGCCAGAAGCTAATCAGAAGCTAATCAGAAGCTAGTTAGCTTCTTTACTGGCTAATCGTTAGTATTCAGCTAACCACGGTTTGTGGTCATCAGATATCCTTTAGCTCGAACATCTATCGGCAGTTTTGTACGGCGCGGCTCGGAACATACCGGACCTATTTTTCTCTCCATGTCCCTGGATTTCAACCGCTAACTCTGGACATTCATACCTGGATCTCGCAGCTAGCTAGCTGCTATCCGTGTGACTATCGGCTTTCGTCGATTCTGGAGCAAACATAAATTATTCCGGAGCTAGCCAGCTGAAGAGCTCCATCAATCACTCCTGGGCTACAATCACCTATCCGGACCCGTTTTACTGCCAACACGGAGCCCCACCGGGCCTTCACAACTGGACTACCGACGTTATCTACCCGAAGGAGTTATCCGGCTGGCTCCTCCGTCGCAACGTTACCTGAACGCCCATCTGCGGTCCGCTAACCGTTAGCTGTCTTATCGGCTGCTATCTGAATAGACATATCGGACAATTTATTTATTTATTTGTATTATTTGTATTATCCTTTTTTTTCTTTTTTTTCTTTTCTTGGTCCTCTATAACTATATCTATTGTTTTTTTGTTATTGTGTGATATGGATTAATCCCTCTACCACACGGAACCCCACTAATCTACCGACCGAACGCACAAGGTGGCTAATAACAGACCTCCATCCTATGCTAGCTTGCTACCAATGGCCTGGCTAGCTGTCTAAATCGCCGTGACCCCAACCAACCTCTCTACTCAGTGGACCCTTTTGATCACTCGACTAAGCATGCCTCTCCTTAATGTCAATATGCCTTGTCCATTGCTGTTCTGGTTAGTGTTTATTGGCTTATTTCACTGTAGAGCCTCTAGTCCTGCTCACTATACCTTATCCAACCTATTAGTTCCACCATCCACACATGCAATGACACCCCCTGTTTCAATTATGTTTCTAGAGACAATATCTCTCTCTTCATCACTCAATACCTAGGTTTACCTACACTGTATTCACATCCTACCATATCTTTGTCTGTACATTATACCTTGAAACTATTTTATCGCCCCCAGAAACCTCCTTTTACTCTCTGTTCCAGACGTTCTAGACAACCAATTCTTATTGCTTTTAGCCGTACCCTTATCCTACTCCTCCTCTGTTCCTCTGGCGATGTAGAGGTGAATCGAGGCCCTGCAGTTCCTAGCTCCACTCCTATTCCCCAGGCGCTCTCTTTTGAGGACTTCTGTAACCGTAATAGCCTTGGTTTCATGCATGTTAACATTAGAAGCCTCCTCCCTAAGTTTGTTCTATTCACTGCTTTAGCACACTCTGCCAACCCGGATGTTCTAGCTGTGTCTGAATCCTGGCTTAGGAAGACCACCAAAAATTCAGAAATTTTAATCCCAAACTACAACATTTTCAGACAAGATAGAACTGCCAAAGGGGGCGGTGTTGCAATCTACTGCAAAGATAGCCTGCAGAGTTCTGTCCTACTATCCAGGTCTGTACCCAAACAATTTGAACTTCTACTTTTAAAAATCCACCTCTCTAAAAACAAGTCTCTCACCGTTGCCGCCTGCTATAGACCACCCTCTGCCCCCAGCTGTGCTCTGGACACCATATGTGAACTGATTGCCCCCCATCTATCTTCAGAGCTCGTGCTGCTAGGCGACCTAAACTGGAACATGTTTAACACCCCAGCCATCCTACAATCTAAGCTTGATGCCCTCAATCTCACACAAATGATCAATGAACCTACCAGGTACCTCCCCAAAGCCTTAAACACGGGCACTCTCATAGATATCATCCTAACCAACTTGCCCTCTAAATACACCTCTGCTGTCTTCAACCAAGATCTCAGTGATCACTGCCTCATTGCCTGCATCCGTAATGGGTCAGCGGTCAAACGACCTCCACTTATCACTGTCTAAGGCTCCCTGAAACACTTCAGCGAGCAGGCCTTTCTAATCGACCTGGCCGGGGTATCCTGGAAGGATATTGATCTCATACCGTCAGTAGAGGATGCCTGGATATTTTTTAAAAATGCCTTCCTAACCATCTTAAATAAACATGCCCCATTCAAGAAATTTAGAACCAGGAACAGATATAGCCCTTGGTTCTCCCCAGACCTGACTGCCCTTAACCAACACAAAAACATCCTATGGCGTTCTGCATTAGCATCGAACAGCCCCCGTGATATGCAGCTGTTCAGGGAAGCTAGAAACCATTATACACAGGCAGTTAGAAAAGCCAAGGCTAGCTTTTTCAAGCAGAAATTTGCTTCCTGCAACTCTAACTCAAAAAGTTCTGGGACACTGTAAAGTCCATGGAGAATAAGAACACCTCCTCCCAGCTGCCCACTGCACTGAAGATAGGAAACGCTGTCACCACTGATAAATCCACTTTCGGCATTTGCCGTATGGTTAGTGAGAAAGTCCACATTGCAAATGTACGGTCCCTTACTAGACGTCCGAAAACGTTTTTAAAATTCACGGACGGCGTCGGGCCGAGCGGCAGGGCCGGACCTACCAGGAAGTCATCAAATGAACTTTGTCGGACATTCGGTTTCCGTTTCACAAAAATAATAAGATTTTGGTCATTTTTCCACTGTCCCAGAATATCCCACAGGGGGGCATAAGCAATCATATTGCTATCGGACAAAACATCACGATTCACGACGGGGCCTTATCTCGAAAACGGAAAATATTTCGAAGCCGAAACTCGGTGAGCGTAGGTTTGGCATAATGGGCAGTTGGCCCCGAACAAGATGGCGTCCAGGCCTCAACGGTTTTTGAGTTATGGCCATTTATCTGGGATTAAAGGTCCAAAATGAAAATAGAGAAATTATTTTTCCACTTCATGTCAAAGTCAAGGAGCCTCCGGTGTCAATAAAAAAGAACCAGCCATTTATCTATCGTCATTTTAAGAGAAATCGTACAATGACAGATTGGTGATGTTCACGGATAGGTGTTTTTTTTTTTTTTTTCAACGGTTACAGATCCAGTTGCAGGGTGTTCTTACGAATCTTTTTAAAGTGTGCTGCGGAGCTCTGCGAGATTTCTGTGATTTTCTATGATTTTCTGAAATAACACACACTCACTAAACCCTCTGTAAATAACTCAGTTCTTAACGTAAAGACTTAAAACTCAGGATTCTGTAAAGGCATACCCCAATCAGGATATGGGTTTATTTATAGCTTCCTGTGCCAACCGGAAGTGCCTTAAATGATGTCATAGTGGCAGTTTCCAAGGGTTAAAAAGGTCAGATCTTTTCAAAACTTCATATGTGTGATTAGGCAATCCCCATAAACTGTAAGTCAGTCATTTCTCCCAACAGATGTCAAAGAAAAGCTCTCACACACACACACAGCAAGGATGGAGTGACAAAGTGCGGTGCTTAAAGACACAGAGAGCAGGCAATGGCATTACCATAATCCCTAGGCCGTGCCGAGTTCAACGAGATATCCCGCTTGACCGTAGCTCGCTTGCATTTTACAACCATATTTTTATTTTTGGGTTACCAGGTGCCTATTTTAAACAGTCCATAAAGCACTCAGGGCGGCCCCCATGGATAGAGGGTCGTAGTAGGGTACTCCCATAGCGGGCATGGACAATAGGAGTCCCGGTAAATGCATTTACAACCATATTTTTATTTTTGGGTTACCAGTTGCACAACAATGCACGTGCATTTGCAATATGATTCTATAGTGAAAAAACACCACCAAATGGACATGATGAAATCAACACAACGAGTGATGGAAAGGAACAACTATCACTGCTCGGCCATCCTGTGTTCATCAGGCCAGTCAATTTTGCATTTTTGAGCATGTCAAATTTCATATGGTAAATGCCCATTGAACCATATTGCAAATGCACGTGCACTTGCAATATGATTGTATGTGAAAAGACATCACCAAATGGACATGATGAAATCAACACAACGAGTGATGGAAAGGAACAACTATCACTGCCAGGGCCATCCTGTGTTCATCAGGCCAGTCAATTTTGCATTTTTGATTTTTGAGCATGTCAAATTTCATATGGTAAATGCCCAAACCATCAAATCAAATCAAATCAATATGATTGTATTTGAAAACATCACCAAATGGACAGATGAAATCAACACAACGAGTGATGGAAAGGAACAACTATCACTTCCGGCCATCCTGTGTTCATCAGGCCAGTCAATTTTGCATTTTTGAGCATGTCAAAAAAAATGCCCATTGAACCATATTGCAAATTATACACAATATGTTGTATGTGAAAAGACATATGTACAAAATGGCATTCTGAAATCAACACAAAAATGGCATCACCATAGTCAGCAGACTGTGGCAAGATACGCCCCGCTTGACCGTATGATCTGAGTGCAGCGACCTTGAAAAAAAGAAGGCCCAAAATGAAGCCTGCCCCACAATGTCAGATTTTGGGTGGCATGTGAAGAAGTGGCATAGTTAGGTGAGTGAACATGTAATTACCTCAGGATGCAGTCCTCCCGATATAGAAGTAACACCCTGTATTAACCCTTGCAGTTAAAAGAAGGTGTTTACATCAAAAGTTTGCATTGACTTCTCTCCCCATAGGAATACATTGCCTGCATAAATTCAACCTGAAGCCTATGCATTATGAATGCCTAAAACCTGTCTTCTAGTGACAGTCCATCAGACCACTATAATCTACCTGTGTCAATTCTAAGCTTCCTGGAGCAAACGGAAGTGGTTAAATTGACCCAAAAGGTGTTTTGATGTACATCACCTTCAGAGGTGAAAATGACCCCATTCAACACTGTGTATATCGTAGATAGGTCAATTCTTAACTGACTTAAAACTCAGGATTCTGTAGGTTTCTATGTCAGTCAAGACATGTGTTGACTTATAGCTTCCTGTGCCAACCGAAGTGCCTTTAATTGGGTCACACTGTCTGTTTTGAAGGGTTAGAAAAGTCACATCTCTCCAAAACTTCATATGTGTGAAGGTAACCCTCCTAAACTGTAAATCAGTCATTTCACGGAGATGTCAAAGAAAAGCTCTCATACACACACACAGCAAGGATGGATTGACAAAGTGAAAAAGACACAGAAAAATGGCATTACCATAATCCCCAGGCCGTCCGACAACGAGATATCCCGGAAAGCTCGATTTTACAACCATATTTTTATTTTTGGCCAGGTGCCTATTTTAAACAGTCCATAAAGCTGGCCCAGTCCCATGGATGCATTTCTGCATGATTTTTGAGGGCATGTCAATTTCATAAATGCATTTAAACCATATTTTTATTTTTGGGTTACCAGTTGCAAACAATGCACGTGCATTTGCAATATGATTCTATGTGAAAAACATCACCAAATGGACATGATGAAATCAACACAACGAGTGATGGAAAGGAACAACTATCACTGCTCGGCCATCCTGTGTTCATCAGGCCAGTCAATTTTGCATTTTTGAGCATGTCAAATTTCATATGGTAAATGCCCATTGAACCATATTGCAAATGCACGTGCACTTGCAATATGATTGTATGTGAAAAGACATCACCAAAATGGCATTCTGAAATCAACACAAAAATGGCATCACCATAGTCTCCAGACTGTGCCGAGTTCAACGAGACGCCCCGCTTGACCGTAGCTCGTTCTGAGTGCAGCGACCTTGAAAAAAAGAAGGGCCCAAAATGAAGCCTGCCCCACAATGTCATTTGATTTTGGGTGGCAGTGAGAGAACCGTTAGGGTGAGAAGCACAATTCGACCTCAGGTACGTTCCTAAGGTCCTCCCGATCCGTGCAAGCCTAACCTTGACCCTGTGGCATTAACCCTTAACAGTTAAAAGAGTTTACATCAAACAGTTTGCATTGACTTCTCTCCCCATAGGAATACATTGCCTGCACCTCTAAATTCAACCTGAAGCCTATGTGGGTTATGAATGCCTAATGAACCTGTCTTCTATGACAGTCCATCAGACCACTATGAGGTCTACCTGTGTCGATTCTAAGCTTCCTGGAGCAAACGGAAGTGGTTAAATTGACCCAAAAGGTGTTTTGATGTACATCACCTTCAAAGGTGAAAATGACCCCATTCAACACTGTGTATATCGTAGATAGGTCAATTCTTAACTTAAAGACTTAAAACTCAGGATTCTGTAGGTTTCTATGTCAGTCAAGACATGTGTTGACTTATAGCTTCCTGTGCCAACCGGAAGTGCCTTTAATTGGGTCACACTGTCTGTTTTGAAGGGTTAGAAAAGTCACATCTCTCCAAAACTTCATATGTGTGACTAGGTAACCCTCCTAAACTGTAAATCAGTCATTTCCCCCAGGAGATGTCAAAGAAAAGCTCTCATACACACACACAGCAAGGATGGAGTGAAAAACTGCGTTGCTGAAAGACACAGAGAGCAGGCAATGGCATTACCATAATCCCTAGGCTGTGCCGAGTTCAACGAGATATCCCGCTTGACCGTAGCTCGCTCGGTCTGAGCGCAGCGACCATTAGAAAAGTAGGCCCAAAATGAAGCCTGCCCCACAACGTCATTTGCTTTTGGGTGACAGCGGCAGAACCGTTAGGTTTAGAAGGAAAATTCAACCACAGGAATGTTCCTAAGGTCCTTCCGATCCGTGCAAGCCTAACCTTGACCGTGTGGCATTAACCCTTGACAGTTAAAAGAAGGTGTTTACATCAAACAGTTTGCATTGACTTCTCTCCCCATAGGAATACATTGCCTGCACCCCTAAATTCAACCTGGAGTCTATATGGGTTATGAATGCCGTATGAACCTGTCTTCGGTAACAGTCCATCAGGCCACTATGAGGTCTACCTGTGTTGATTTAAGCTTCCTAGACCAACCGGAAGTGGTTCAAATCCCCCTAAAAGTGTATATCCATACCCTGCCTGCAGTTTGATAGACATAGTGCATTCAACCCTGTGTAAATCAGTCAATTCTTAACGTAAAGACTTAAAACTCAGGATTCTGTAACAGCATACCCCAATGAGGATATGTGTTGACTTATAGCTTCCTGTGCCAACCGGAAGTGTCATAATTGGTGTCTCAGGGGCTGTTTCGAGGGGTTAAAAAAGTCAGATCTTTCCAAAACTTCATATATGTGATTAGGCAACCCCCATGAACTGTAAATCAGTCATTTTTCCCATAAAATTTCAAAGGAAAAATAAATCACACTAAAACACAACTTGGAAGGAGGGACGTATTGGGGTGCGTAGAGACAGACAGTGACTGCAATAGTTAGCTTTGTTCGAGCTAAAAAGAACCGTCAGACCTAGAGTTCCGAAACTTTAGAAACCTGTTCTAGACCTCAGGTCGATGGTGCGTGGTGAGTTAGGTGGCTCTAGAAGGTTCTCGGACCGAGAAACAGCCTCGTACATTTGCAATGATTTCAATTCATTTTGACCATTACGAAAATGACGACATTTAGAAAAGTCTCAGAGACGCAAGGCTAGGTGCATTGAAACCGGCTCGGCCCATAGAGACAGACCCCAACGTTTCTGTCCGATAGCTCATTCAAGGACCCCGTAGCAAGGCATGGAAAAAAGTGGATTTTCAGCACCAATTAGGGTTTTACTCGGGCACCGAAGGACCTATCGAGCCGAAACTCGGGATTCGGGGTCGCCTCACATAGGCCTTCACATAATGTCCGACCTGGACCCGCAGCTAGAACGTAACTATGTGTTTTACGTTTTTATTATGTTTTAAACCGAAGGCGCTGTGAATTATGGGACTGCTCTGACATATGTGATAGTTGGCTTCTAAATGAGTAGGAAAAAGTGGGTTTGGTGTTAATTGATATCAGTTTGGTGTCATAATGACATCTAATTGACTGATGGACACTGACTTGCTAGTTGACTTTTGTACATTTGCAATGTGTTTAAACGGAGAGGGACCATCACCAAAATGGCATTCTGAAATCAACACAAAAAATGGCATCACCATAGTCTCCAGACTGTGCCGAGTTCAACGAGATGCCCCGCTTGACCGTAGCTCGTTCTGAGTGCAGCGACCTTGAAAAAAAGAAGGCCCAAAATGAAGCCTGCCCCACAATGTCATTTGATTTTGGGTGGCAGTGAGAGAACCGTTAGGGTGAGAAGCACAATTCGACCTCAGGTACGTTCCTAAGGTCCTCCCGATCCGTGCAAGCCTAACCTTGACCCTGTGGCATTAACCCTTAACAGTTAAAAGAAGGTGTTTACATCAAAAAGTTTGCATTGACTTCTCTCCCCATAGGAATACATTGCCTGCACTCCTAAATTCAACCTGAAGCCTATGTGGGTTATGAATGCCTTATGAACCTGTCTTCAGTAACAGTCCATCAGACCACTATGAGGTCTACCTGTGTCGATTCTAAGCTTCCTGGAGCAAACGGAAGTGGTTAAATTGACCCAAAAGGTGTTTTGATGTACATCACCTTCAAAGGTGAAAATGACCCCATTCAACACTGTGTAGATCGTAGATAGGTCAATTCTTAACTTAAAGACTTAAAACTCAGGATTCTGTAGGTTTCTATGTCAGTCAAGACATGTGTTGACTTATAGCTTCCTGTGCCAACCGGAAGTGCCTTTAATTGGGTCACACTGTCTGTTTTGAAGGGTTAGAAAAGTCACATCTCTCCAAAACTTCATATGTGTGACTAGGTAACCCTCCTAAACTGTAAATCAGTCATTTCCCCCAGGAGATGTCAAAGAAAAGCTCTCATACACACACACAGCAAGGATGGAGTGACAAAGTGCGGTGCTTAAAGACACAGAGAGCAGGCAATGGCATTACCATAATCCCTAGGCCGTGCCGAGTTCAACGAGATATCCCGCTTGACCGTAGCTCGCTTGCATTTTACAACCATATTTTTATTTTTGGGTTACCAGGTGCCTATTTTAAACAGTCCATAAAGCACTCAGGGCGGCCCCCATGGATAGAGGGTCGTAGTAGGGTACTCCCATAGCGGGCATGGACAATAGGAGTCCCGGTAAATGCATTTACAACCATATTTTTATTTTTGGGTTACCAGTTGCACAACAATGCACGTGCATTTGCAATATGATTCTATAGTGAAAAACACCACCAAATGGACATGATGAAATCAACACAACGAGTGATGGAAAGGAACAACTATCACTGCTCGGCCATCCTGTGTTCATCAGGCCAGTCAATTTTGCATTTTTGAGCATGTCAAATTTCATATGGTAAATGCCCATTGAACCATATTGCAAATGCACGTGCACTTGCAATATGATTGTATGTGAAAAGACATCACCAAATGGACATGATGAAATCAACACAACGAAATGTGATGGAAAGGAACAACTATCAGCTCGGCCATCCTGTGTTCATCAGGCCAGTCAATTTTGCATTTTTGAGCATGTCAAATTTCATATGGTAAATGCCCATTGAACCATATTGCAAATGCACGTGCACTTGCAATATGATTGTATGTGAAAAGACATCACAAAATGGACAGGATGAAGTCAACACAACGAGCGATGGAAAGGAGCAACTATCACTGCCAGGCCATCCCGAGTTCATCTGGCCAGTCAATTTTGCATTTCTGCAGGATTTTTGAGCATGTCAAATTTCATATGGTAAATGCCCATTGAACCATATTGCAAATGCACGTGCACTTGCAATATGATTGTATGTGAAAAGACATCACCAAATGGACATGATGAAATCAACACAACGAGTGATGGAAAGGAACAACTATCACTGCTCGGCCATCCTGTGTTCATCGGGGCAATCAATTTCACATTCCTGCAGCATTTTTATAGCATGACAAATTCGTGATGGTACCTGCCCATTGAACCATATTGCAAATGCACATGACTTTGCAAAAGTAAGAAAACATAAACAAATGGACATAATGAAATCACCATATTTTTATTTTTGGGTTACCAGTTGCACAACAATGCACCTGCATTTGCAATATGATTCAATAGTGAAAAAACATCACCAAATGGACATGATGAAATCAACACAACGAGTGATGGAAAGGAACAACTATCACTGCCCGGCCATCCTGTGTTCCCATAGCGGGCATTAATATCAGAATTACCGGTAAATGCATTTTACAACCATATTTTTATTTTTGGGTTACCAGGTGCCTATTTTAAACAGTCCATAAAGCACTCAGGACGGCCCCCATGGATAGAGGGCCGTAAGGGTACTCCCATAGCGGGCATGGACAATAGGAGTCCCGGTAAATGCATTTACAACCATATTTTTATTTTTGGGTTACCAGTTGCACAACAATGCACGTGCATTTGCAATATGATTCTATAGTGAAAAAACACCACCAAATGGACATGATGAAATCAACACAACGAGTGATGGAAAGGAACAACTATCACTGCTCGGCCATCCTGTGTTCATCAGGCCAGTCAATTTTGCATTTTTGAGCATGTCAAATTTCATATGGTAAATGCCCATTGAAACATATTGCAAATGCACGTGCACTTGCAATATGATTGTATGTGAAAAGACATCACAAAATGGACAGGATGAAGTCAACACAACGAGCGATGGAAAGGAGCAACTATCACTGCCAGGCCATCCCGAGTTCATCTGGCCAGTCAATTTTGCATTTCTGCATGATTTTTGAGCATGTCAAATTTCATATGGTAAATGCCCATTGAACCATATTGCAAATGCACGTGCACTTGCAATATGATTGTATGTGAAAAGACATCACCAAATGGACATGATGAAATCAACACAACGAGTGATGGAAAGGAACAACTATCACTGCTCGGCCATCCTGTGTTCATCAGGCCAGTCAATTTTGCATTTTTGAGCATGTCAAATTTCATATGGTAAATGCCCATTGAACCATATTGCAAATGCACGTGCACTTGCAATATGATTGTATGTGAAAAGACATCACCAAATGGACATGATGAAATCAACACAACGAGTGATGGAAAGGAACAACTATCACTGCCCGGCCATCCTGTGTTCCCATAGCGGGCATTAATATCAGAATGACCGGTAAATGCATTTTGGAGCATATTTTAATTTTTGGGTTACCGGGTGCACAACAATCAGTATCCATCGTAATATTTTAAACAGTCCACAAAGCACTCAGGACGGCCCTGACAGAGAGAGGGCCGTAGTAGGGTGCTTCCATATCGGGCATTAATTTGAGAATGACCCTTAAATGCATTTAGGACCATATTTTAATTTTTGGGTTCCCAGGTGCACCCACTTTATTTTGGGTTCCCAGGTGCACCCACTTTATTTTGGGTTCCCAGATGCACAACTTCTATTTTGGGTCACCAGGTGCACGCGGTTCCTAACAGCGCAGCTATCTGTTTATAGCCCGAGGGAGGGTGCTTAAGTGTGGGTGCCCTGGTTCACCTGGTGTGCGAGGTTGTGGATGTGGGGGGTCCCATGCTGGAATCATCCCCGGAAATAGAGGAGTGTTACCTGGGTGGTGAGTAAGGGCCTACAAGCCTGGAGGTCCATATTTTATTTTTGGGTTACCAGTTGCACGTTTTCAATCACCAGTTGCACAACAATCAGTATCCATCGTGATATTTTAAACAGTCCATAAAGCACTAAATGACGGCCCCCACGGAAAGAGGGCCGTAGTAGGGTGCTTCCATAGCGGGCATTAATATGAGAATGACCCTTAAATGCATTTTGGAGCATATTTTAAATTTTTGGGTTACCAGTTGCACATGTTCAATCACCTCAACAGGTGCACAGCAATGAGTATCCATCAGAACATGTTAAAGTGTCCATACATCACTCAGGACGGCCCCTATGGAAAGAGGGCCGTAGTAGGGTACTCCTATATCGGGCATTAAAAGCATGACCGGAAAATGCATGACCGGAAAATGCATGCAAACCATGTTTGCATTTTTTGGAAAAGTTACCAGTTGCACGTTTTCAATCACCAGTTGCACAACAATCAGTATCCATGTGATATTTTAAAGTGTGCATAAATCACTCAGGCCATCCCAGAGTTCAGAGGGCCAGTAATTTACATCCTATAACAGGGCATTAATATGAGAATGACCCTTTGCATTTTGGAATATTTTTATTTTTGGGTTACCAGTTGCACAACAATGCACCTGCATTTGCAATATGATTCAATAGTGAAAAAACATCACCAAATGGACATGATGAAATCAACACAACGAGTGATGGAAAGGAACAACTATCACTGCTCGGCCATCCTGTGTTCATCAGGCCAGTCAATTTTGCATTTTTGAGCATGTCAAATTTCATATGGTAAATGCCCATTGAACCATATTGCAAATGCACGTGCACTTGCAATATGATTGTATGTGAAAAGACATCACAAAATGGACAGGATGAAGTCAACACAACGAGCGATGGAAAGGAGCAACTATCACTGCCAGGCCATCCCGAGTTCATCTGGCCAGTCAATTTTGCATTTCTGCATGATTTTTGAGCATGTCAAATTTCATATGGTAAATGCCCATTGAACCATATTGCAAATGCACGTGCACTTGCAATATGATTGTATGTGAAAAGACATCACCAAATGGACATGATGAAATCAACACAACGAGTGATGGAAAGGAACAACTATCACTGCTCGGCCATCCTGTGTTCATCAGGCCAGTCAATTTTGCATTTTTGAGCATGTCAAATTTCATATGGTAGAATACAACTAAAGTATGTTGATACAGTTCTTATACGTGTGTAATTGACACAAAATTACAAAAACGGTCCAGAAAGCACTTTTTAAGGGTGTGTGAAGTTTTTACAAAATTTTGACATTTTTGACTTTTGACTTTTGACTTCCTATGAAATCATATTGAAAATGGACAAAACATATTACTTATGCCCATGTAAAAAAAAAAAAAAAAAAAAATATGATGATAAAATTGGACAAAAGTATATTCATACAGTTCTTACACATGTGTAATTGACAAAAAAATCGAAAGAATTTCGAAAAACGGTCCAGAAAGCACTTTTTAAGGGGTGATAAGTTTTTGACAAAAAATCATTTTTTCAAAATTTTGCTTTTGGATGTTGACTTGGGTGACATTTCCCAATATGAAAAACCATGGTGGAGCGAATTCGCCACCTGTTGAATTTTTAAAGTGTTACAATAGGCAATCGCCATATGGCAGTTGCAATACACTTTGCACGAATCAACGCCGAATTGGGTGGTATTGGCCAATGTGTATATGGTTTGTCCGATGCCAATGACTTCCCATCCATTTTTGTCCACTTCAGGGGGGTATTCCCTTACATACTGTCCATAATAAACCACTGTTTTCCCTTCTTAACAGCACTATCAACAAGGCAGGTCCTACAGGCTCTAGTTTCTACCTTCTTAACAGCACTATCAACAAGGCAGGTCCTACAGGCTCTAGTTTCTACATTCTTAACAGCACTATCAACAAGGCAGGTCCTACAGGCTCTAGTTTCTACATTCTTAACAGCACTATCAACAAGGCAGGTCCTACAGGCTCTAGTTTCTACATTCTTAACAGCACTATCAACAAGGCAGGTCCTACAGGCTCTAGTTTCTACATTCTTAACAGCACTATCAACAAGGCAGGTCCTACAGGCACTAGTTTTGTCACACCTGGACTACTGTTCAGTCGTGTGGTCAGGTGCCACAATTGCAATTGGCTCAAAACAGGTCAGCACGGCTGGCCCTTGGATGTACAGAGAGAGCAATACTTTCTGAAGGCATAGTTTGTGTACATGTGTTTTATCATAACCACAGAGACATTCAGCATGCGCACAGACAAATGAGGTTTTCTCCGTATGCCGTCAGTTGAAACTAGGGGTGTGCTGTCTTAGCCCACATCACTCGTCTGATGACAAAGTCTCATGAGTCCCTTCTCAGAACATACAGTACACATATACATGGCATTGCACAAGGCACAAACAATTGTAATCAAATGGAACATTTCCAAGAAAATGTTGTTTGAATTGCTTCAGCTCTTTAAAAGTATTTTGTGGTAGTCAGAGAAGTTTAAAACTTTTTACTTAAGCGAAGCAATGAAATATAGTGAAAGTTAAATATATTAAAACACCTGGTCTCCTAGGGTTAACTCTTGTCTGAGGTAAGGCTGCAGAAGGTCAAAAGGAAAAATTGGGCCAAAATGCATAGGTTTTCAATAATAAATACTCCTATTTCCTACTCAACGTCCCTTGTCCTCAAACAGTGGCAGAATTTTTCACACAGCTAGTAAGATTTCACACACACAGTAATTTCCCAGTGGGCAAAACTGGTTGAAACATAATTTAAACCAGTTTGGCTCAGTGTTTGTCCCTCCACGGGTCTTGTCAGAGCTCTGAGATGCTGGTGGTGGCTCTTCTCTGGCTGCTAGACCTGGACCTCCTGAAGGTAAAGGTCTGCTTGGAGGTCCTCACTTCCCTGGTGATGAAGTAGTAACACAGAGCATCCAGACAACACGTGATGTTGGCCAGACTCATGGCCACCTGCAGGAACAGGCTGATATTCGTCTTGGCCATGCAGTCCTGGATCACGTCTTGGCGTACCTGGGAGGAGATAGTATTCCTGTAAGGCTTAGAGTTTTTCCTGGTCAAGTCACATGGCCAGGGGAAAAAAAGTTGTCCCAGACATATTAATGCACATAAGATAACCGCAAGGACGTTTTTACAGTGCCTTATACTAAAAGGGATTCAATTGTTTTTTCCCCTCATCAATCTACACATAATACCCCATAATGACAAAGCAAAAACAGGTTAAGAAAATGTTGCTAATTTTCTAAATATAAAAACATCCCATTTACATAGTATTCAGACCCTTTACTCAGTACTTTGTTGGAGCATCTTTGGCAGTGATTACAGCCTCGAGTATTCTTGGGTTTGACACTACAGGCTTGGCACACCTGTATTTGGGGGGGTTTCTTCCATTCTTCTGTGCAGATCCTCTCAAGCTCTGTCAGGTTGGATGGGGAGTGTCGCTGCACAGCTATTTTCAGGTCTCCTCAGAGATGTTTGATCAGGTTCACCTCTAGGTTCTGGCATGGCCACTCAAACTTCAGCTTTTTCAAATGCAAACTTCGTGTTTTCTGCTTGTTTTAGGCAGGTATAACCATGTCTAAAGATTACTTTTCAACATTGCCTCATCCCGCGTGTTCTCATTACTTAGAAAAATGTAAAATTGTAGGGCTTCCCTCATGCCCCTTTTCATGACGGTGCTAACAGCCACGTGAGTGAGTGCTAGCTGGCTGCTGACCGGAATATGAAGATAGCCAAGACCAACAACACAATCAAATGGACTATACAGCTACAAGCAGTGAGTGGAGTTACAAACGGACTATACTATTTCACACACATAGCTGCAAATAGCCTGAAGCCACAGGGCTTTTCTCCCTGGTTCTATTTGCCTACATGTGATCCTTGTGAACCGTAGGTTGGGATTTGGACCTGGCCACATGTACATTGAACAACACAGCAGCTTTTCTGACGTTTTAGATATTTTTGTATAACATACATGTTACAACGAAGTTAGCTCTTTTACAATGGGTCCAATGGGAAAGAATGTTTGTTTTCCACAATTTGTGGGCATGGTCGAGGGGAATTCCTTCTTATGACAAGAATACAGGCAATGACCAATGTAGCCTATTGATTGTGCTCTGAGGTGACGTTGAAATTGGCAGTGAATCTAACGTTACACAAGAGATCGACATATCACGTTGGGGGTGAGGAAACAACGGAAGCATTTTCAATGAAGGAAGCAAAGTGGGCGAGGGGACCATTGGGCGATGTGAGCATGGTTGAGGGACGTGAACAGGGTGGGACCAAATTTGGGAAAAACTGCTGCTGATACCTAAATTACCTAGCCTGCGTGCTAGCTTGACTATCCGAATTCATGGATAGAATCTCAGCCCCTTATCGTTTCATCACGCTGACTGGCGGTAGCCTTTTGTCCATGGTCCTGAATCGATGCTCACAGTGAGTGCTGTTTTTATGAGCGCATCTTGGGCTACCAGTCTTTCTGGGGCTTCTCTTAATCACAGTGTGTGCTGTTTCAATTAGCGCACTTTGGGCTACCAGTCTTTTTGGGGCTTCTCTTAATCTTAAGGATCAAACCCTTTTTTTCATTTTTCACCTAAAATGACATACCCAAATCTAACTGCCTGTAGCTCAGAACCTGAAGCAAGGATATGCATATTCTTGATACTATTTGAAAGGAAACACTTTGAAATGTGAAATTAATGTAGGAGAATATAACACATTAGATCTGGTTAAAGATATTACAAACCAAAAACATGCGTATATATATATATATATATTTTTTTTCATCTTTGAAATGCAAGAGAAAGGCCATAATATAATTTTGCAGTTTAGGCGCAATTTAGATGTTGCAGTGTATGTGCAAAGTTTCAGACTGAACCAGTGAAAAATTGCAATATATCAGAAAATTTGTCTTGCATGGAGCTTCTATCAGACTGTTAAATAGGCATCACTAGCTGGCCTCCAGCCAGTACCCTGCCCTGAACTTACTCACTGTTGCTATCCGGCTACCACACGTTTTTTCAACCCTGCACCTGCTGCCCTATGTACATAGACATGAAACACTGTTCACTTTATCAGTGGTTGAATAAGTACCCAATTGTTATACTTGAGTAAAAGTAAAGATACCTTAATAGAAAATTACTCAAGTAAAAGTAACCCAGTAAAATACTACTTCAGTAAAAGTCTAAAAGTATTTGGTTTTAAATATACACATGTATCAAAAGTAAATGTAATTGCTAAAATATACTTAAGTATCAAAAGTAAAAGTATAAATAATTAAAAATTCCTTATATTAAGCAAACCAGATGGCACAATTTTAAATTGGTTATTTTTGTACAGATAGACATTATTTACATACAAAGCATTTGTGTTTAGTGAGTCTGCTCGATCAGAGGCAGTAGAGATGACCAGGGATGTTCAATTGTTAAGTGATAATATTTCTCAATTCCATTATTTTACTTTTTAGATGAATGTGTATTGTTAGATAATACTGCACTGTTGGAGCTAGGAACACAAGCATTTCGCTACCACTGCAATAACATCTGCTAAATATGTGTATGCAACCAATAACATTTGATTTGATTTGCTATAGCGTATGTGTTTGTGTGTTGCTTTCGGAATGGCATTTACTCTTATTCACGGCAGATTCAAATGAGCTACTGTCATGTAAGACATTTCACATCAGCTATGACTATAGAATATGCACTTTGTTTTATTTAGTTAGCTTTTCTGAAACTCTCTAGAGAAGTAGCAGCTTGGTTACGCTCATTGCGTAGCGTACTGTCACAAATTCGACAGAAATGTAGCCTATAGTTGTAATAATTGAAGTTTAAGTTATGAAGCCTGTAAGAATCTTTGATAAGTTAGTGGTGCTCAACCTGTTGAGCTGATCTGTGTGTGTTTTTAGGCGCAAGTTATGTGTAGTCTAGGCCTACTGGAGCTTGGCTGCATTTCAGATACACATGTTGTAGTGGGGCATATATCTTTCTTGTGCTATTATACAAAGAGATGGTTGTTGATGTGTATGGCTACATTTCAGATACATGTGAACAGTCGTAGGACCAATCTACCTTGTGGTATTAGGGCTATAAAGCAATACTAGTTGTTCCCCCCTATGAATTTAAAATGCCCACTCAGGCATGTCATCCTGGAGCCGGGCCTGTTAGTAATTAACTCACCAGGAACTGCAGCAGGATGCCCAGGTGGCTAGGCGTGAAGGGGACCAGGAAGGCACAGAGACTGCTGTAGATGATCCTCACACAGGCTCTGTTCTTATGGCTCTCTTTGCCGGACTGCCTCAGCGTCCGGATGCTCTGTGCCGAACACACCACCAGCACCAGGGCAGGCCCCACAAACCCAAAGCCCAAGAGGCAGCTGATCACATCTGGGCGCCAGCCCTTCTCTGAGAAGCCGTGGAAGCAGTGGAAGGACCCATTTCCCGCCGTGCGGAACGAGTAGATGGGTGAGGTGCCCCCCAGCACCACCACCCAGACCAGGATGCAGATCCCCAGAGCGGCCCGGCGGGAGCGGAGCTGCTTGGCGCGGAAGGGGTGGCGTATGGCCACCCAGCGGTCCATGGCTATGCAAGCAATGGTGTAGATGCTGCCGTACATGCCCACAAAGTACAGGCTCTCCAGGAAGGAGCAGAGGAAGCGGTGGTGGGCCTCCCAGCGATGGATGGTGGCGTGCATCTTAAAAGGGAGCAGGAGGAGGAGAAGGAGGTCCAGGAGGGCCAGGTTGGTCATGTAGATGGTGGACTCTGTCCACTTGCGGAGGAGGAAGCAGAAGACAACCAGGGCCAGGATGTTGAGGACAAGGCCGCACACGAAGATGGGCACATAGATGGCAAGTTCCAGTGATTTCATGAGGCGGTCTACCTCGGTGAAGGAGCAGTTGGTTTTCATGGTGCCGCTGAGGAGTAAATGGGAGACGTTGGGTAAGCCAATTGAAATAGACTTTGTCATTTCATTTTCTAAAAGGAATGGTGTTTTGATTATGAATGAGTCTCACAAAATGTAGGATAAAAATGATGGCCATACTATCTACCTTTTTGATTTGTCTTTTTTTCTCACAATAATTTTTCCACTACTTTGATAATTACTTGTCCCCATATACCCCATATATCATTTTACTGGCACTGAGATTGAAACACCCACATGCACGCATGCATACGCACGCACACACTCACACGTGCCAATATGCAAAACCTCCTTTTCTCAGTTGTGTGGGTAGTCTACAGTAGCTGTACCCTCCTCACAGATGAAAGCAGTGCCTGCCAGATTTAATGTGAGAACCCTTAAAGATGCAGTCCGGGGTCTTAAGCACAACAAATGTGTAACAATATGTACAAATTGGATTTCTAACATATCGTACGAATTGCACAAATAAATTAATATATTTGTTGTATTTTTTTGTGGGACGCAACACATATCATGCGCAATGAATGATGTAGTACACAATTGGGTGACCCGTTTTAGCTCGTGAGCACCACTTTCAAAACTACTGGCTGAAATGTTACTAAAGTTCCGGAGCATCACTTTAACCACTTCACTACCAGTCTGCATGCCGTATGGCCAAATACTATTCCGAACCAAAATATTTTTGTGTCTGGGTCTCATCAAATACTGTAGAACTAAATTAAGTAACCTGGTAAAATAACAACCTATACAATTTTATTAGTTAGTCTTTTTCTAAGTTTAAGATGACTTCGGATTATGTTTATTATGTTGTTGTAGATAACCTATTATATTGGTTTGATTTGAATAATCACTCTTCTCTGAGTGTGTTTTATGTTGTAATGATGTAACACCATCATTGGTGTGAAGTAATTAGATAAAAATAATAGTTTTGCGATTATCTGTACTTTACTATTTATATTTTTGACTACTTTTACTTTCCTTCATTTCTAAAGAAAACAATGTACTTTTTTACTACATACATTTTCATGCTACTACATAGCAGGACAGGAAAATCTTCTAATTCATGCATCAAGAGAACATCCCAAGTCATCCCTACTGCCTCTGATCGAGCAGACTCACTAAACACAAATGCTTTGTATGTAAATAATGTCTATCTGTACAAAAATAACAAATTTAAAATTGTGCCATCTGGTTTGCTTAATATAAGGAATTTTTAAATTATTTATACTTTTACTTTTGATACTTAAGTATATTTTAGCAATTACATTTACTTTGGATACTTATGTATATTTAAAACCAAATACTTTTAGACTTTTACTCAAGTAGTATTTTACTGGGTGATTTTTACTCAAGTAGTATTTTACTGGGTGACTTTTACTTGTCATTTTCTATTAAGGTATGTTTACTTTTACTCAAGTATGAAAATTGGGTACTTTTCCCACCACCATACAGTATATACAGTAAGTGAAACCTTACCTTATAGATGCCAGTCTGCTGGTGTGTGTCTGTCAGTCTGTCTATCTGTGCCAGACAAATTAGTTTAACACTTCTGCTTTCAGTACCTTTGTTTTTTTTCACGACCACTTCCTATGTGAGAGAACTCCAGTAGTCTGAATTGGTGCTCTCTACACCAGGTTACAGCTGCAGACAAAAGGTTATGTCTGGGACATAACTTAGAGATACAAACACAAATCAGAACAATCACAATTGTTTGAGAACATAGTGTCATTCTTCTACCACATATAACATATTATATACAGATTTAAAACGTCAAAGGCCTAGATTCAATCAGATCAATCGTCAACCGCATTAGAGCTGTCAAATTAGTGAGCAGCTGCACTGCTTCTTGACACAATGTTCAGCCGCACCAATGTGTCAGAGGAAACACCGTACAACTGGCAACCGAAGTCAGCGGGCATGCACCCGGCCCGCTACAAGGAGAGGACATCCTGGCCAGCCAAACCCTCCCCTAACCCGGACAACGCTGGCCCAATTGTGTCACACCTCATGAGTCTCCCAGTCACGACGGCTGTGACACAGCCTGGGATCAAACCCGGGTCTGTAGTGACGCATCTAGTACTGTGATGCAGAGCCTTAGACCGCTGCGCCACTCGGGAGGCCACAAGCAGCTACTCTCTTGAACATTGTCACGAAGCCACACCCGTCCCACTTACATTTAGGTCAACACGAGAAAATGATACTAACCCTATATAGAAATAATGCCGCTCAAATTCTAAATCATTCAACTAAATAATGAGGATTTCTATCAACCTAATCGAGGTGTAGATCTCAAATTCCAGTGTTCTAACTTGTAAACAAGGTTGCATGGGATTTCTCTTAATGCGACTCCATGCAACCAGTGGGAATGTCCACTTTGGGTATAATGCCAGGAGCCACTTGTGGATTTGACAGCTCAAACACAGTTCAGACACCACCAAAACAACCGCCATACCTATGCCGACTAAAGCGGTTCTGATTGAATAGAGCCCAATGTCTGTCAGCACAGCAGCAACATAGCCAGAAATAATTGGGGTTAGACAGCCACATCCCTTTGAACAATTGAGATGAGTTCAACAGTGAGGTACGCTTTTCACCAAGAGGTCCAAACGTCTTGCAATGTCATTGATGTACATACACTATACAGCTGTCACTAGCTTTCCTTTTAATAATTTTACAATGTCATTTGATTTATTTTATGGGATGTGTGTAAGTAACTAATTGTGTTTTTCTATTTTGCCAATGCATCTCTTGCAACCCCCCCCACAAACTATGAACTAGAAAAGTGAATCTACAGCTTTAATCCTGGTTACTGTAACCAAGGGCATAGGAGCCAGGAGGGACAGTGGGGACATGCCCCCCTCCTATGTTAGAAGCAGGTAAAATGGTCCCCCAATAAAAATAACATAAAACATTGCAAGACTTTTTAGAAAAATGTGTCACCAGATGTGTTGAAGGACTTTTATTTTGAAAAGGCCTCTTCTGCTGGAACGTGAGTCACTTCCCCTGCCCCAAGACGGGTTCCTTCTCACTCTTGGTTGTTACAAGTAGTGTGTTAGTGAGAGAAAAAGCACTGTGCAGCAGGACCACCAACATCACACACACAACACTGGGAAAAGTAATTGTTGTTTGCAACAACAAAGAAATTTTGAGTAAAAAATGTATGAATGTAAATAAACTTTGATATGTAGAACGAAGATGAGCAACTATACACTTTCCCGTGTCTAGCAGCTAGTTAGCTTTACATTTACAATTTACTCAATGTTTACTTGTGTCAGCTTTTAGCTAATGCTGGGTAGTTCTGGCTATGTGAAAAACTGAAGTGAATGTTTTGAAGCCAAGAATAGTTACTAGCTGCACAATCACTGTCAGCCTTCAAGTTAGAAATGGATGTGTCACCAGTCAAAAAGAGAAAAACATAGGAAGTACCAATTTTTTCCAAATGAGTGCAATGGACTGTAAGTAAGGCTCTTGGCAACTTTGCGCACACCACCCTTGGCAAACTAGCTGGCAAATTTGATTTCTTTCAGTTTTGATGTCTCTCACAGTGATTATGGGTCATGAAAGGGAAAAGGGATACCTAGTCAGTTGCACAAATGCATTCAACCGAAGTGTGTCTTCTGCATTAATCCCAACACATCTGAAGGTTGATCCATATGTTAAGACTTTGTTTAGTGCTATCATGATCTGGCAGGAGAGTGACAGCCACG
The DNA here is from genome assembly GCF_018296145.1 of Oncorhynchus tshawytscha. Lineage (NCBI taxonomy): Eukaryota > Metazoa > Chordata > Actinopteri > Salmoniformes > Salmonidae > Oncorhynchus > Oncorhynchus tshawytscha. Next base: position 27,820,564 of record NC_056456.1, on the reverse strand, counting down.
AACAGACAGAAAGGGAAAGCGAGAAAGGCCACAAACCAACCATAGATTTCTAGAAAGCAAACACATTTAACCGTTCTGATTGGTCTCAGAAACCAATGGGTAGAGCCAGAACATACATGGGTAAAGCAGTGTTTAGAAAATGTGTCATTGACTTTGATACTCTGATTACTTAGAGATGGTCCAATCACTGATTACTTTTATTTATTTATTTATTTTTTAAATTTTTCTCCCCAATTTCGTGGTATCCAATTGTTTTAGTAGCTACTATCTTGTCTCATCGCTACAACTCCCGTACGGGCTCGCGAAAGACGAAGTTTGAAAGTCATGCGTCCTCCGATACACAACCCAACCAAGCCGCACTGCTTCTTAACACAGCGCCATCCAACCCGGAAGCCAGCCACACCAATGTGTCGGAGGAAACACCGTGCACCTGGCAACCTTGGTTAGCGCGCAACATGCCCGGCCCGCCATAGGAGTCGCTGGTGCGCGATGAGACAAGGATTTCCCTACCGGCCAAACCCTCCCTAACCCGGACAACGCTAGGCCAATTGTGCGTCGCCCCACGGACCTCCCGGTCGCGGCCGGTTACGACAGAGCCGGGGCGCGAACCCAGGGTCTCTGGTGGCACAACTGGCACTGCAGCCCTTAACCACTGCGCCACCCGGGAGGCCCACTGATGACTTTTAACTGTGTGTATTGCTGGTTATTATTACAGTATAACAACAGTATTATAAGTTGAAAATATTACGTTAAGTTTCCAACCATACAGTATGTAGAGCAGCAGTGGTAACAACCTGACATGGGGGAAGTGAGAAAACGACTAGGAAATGAACCATACAGTAGCAGAAAAAGTGTAGAATATATGCACATTAACAGTCACACTGGTATTGAGTACAGTATGAATGGCCATAGTCCTCAATCTGATTGCCAGTCAGAATCTGCTAAATAGATATGAGCTTACAGCCCCTAATGCAATGTTGTTTTGACACTTCAACTTTTGTTGGTGCCTGTTGAACACAACCCGGATGACAGGGGTCTGGTTCAAACCAGAACCCACAGAACCAGCTCTAGTTCTAATCTAGAACCACGATGGGATGTACAGTACTTGAATTGTGTGTTGCAATGACTCGTTGTTCCGTTTTGCTGAGAGACAAACTGAACACCTACTGTATGTTGTCTAGCTAGCATATCCAGCATTGAGCACATGTGAATGACTCACTCCCACTCTTCAGTGTGTATTGCATCAGTCCAATATCAGATATATCAGTTTAATTCAGTGTAATGAAACTACCGGTTTGTACTTTCATTTTCTATTCCCGACCTTACATATAAAAAATACTGTACCCATATACATTTTAAGTCAATGTCAAGACAAACTAATAACTACTATTTGGCTGTACAAAGGGATTTGTTTAATCTTTTATTTTTTTAACCAGACCGTTCAAACCAGTGATATTATTACATGAAAGGATATTTGTTTCACAAAAGCATTAGGGCTCAGTTAAACCAAACATTGCAGTATTTATGCAGTAGCTCTTTTTCCATCGTCAAATTAACCCAGACTGGTCTTGGGTACTGTATAAAACCTGCAACTACACCAGGGCAATCCTCCTTAGGACTGCTTTCACTTTTCAGAATTGTGGGTGTGGGCACGGGATGAAGTGTGGGCACGGGATGAAGTGTGGGCACGGGATGAAGTGTGGGCACGGGATGAAGTGTGGGCACAGGATGAATAGTGTAAATAAAGACACCTCATAAACATTTCTATGGCAGTTAATGAATCCCAGCCTTAGTTAGTCGTTTGGTAAAAGGCCACAGAGGAATACAGAAAATGGTCATACCGTGACATAACGCATCAAAAAGTATCACACACATGCACTCACACACAAACACACTCACAACAGTTGTCATTGTCTTTTTAGACCAGAGGTTAAAATGTGATTTGCAGGTTAAACAAACTAATTAGCCCATCTACGATTATTTATTGAAGCATGTTCATCTTAAAATATTAGATTTTTGGGTCAATATAGGTCACCTGTAAATAGGCAAACGTTCCTTTTTAACACCTATTTGCCAATAAACAGTAACACATTGTGGGCATTGGGGAAATAAATCTGGCATTTTGTATGGTAGCCTGCATTTGGTAAATGATTTCATTCTCTTGTCAATAACACTTGCCTTTTAAGGCACTCAGTATTACTGCAACATAATGAACATGGTGGAACAATCTTCACAAAGACACACTCATCACACCCTTTCATCCACAAGACAAACTAAATCTGAGACAGGATACTCTAACCCACAACATAACCGTCAGAAAAAAAAAGACTTCTACAACAACAAATCACAATGCTCGACAAAACACTTGGACACACAACTGTAAACTACAGATCATTAGACATACATTTTGTTTTCAAAAGAGATGAATTACAGTGGGGGGGGCTCATAATAATACCTGGAATTGAATCACTGGAATGGTATCAAGCACTTGGAGACAGTTTTTTTAATACCATTGCATTTTGACCGTTCCAGCCATCACTATGAGCCTGGGGGGGGGTGTAGTGGCTGGCTCATCACAGCATCAGGCCCAGGCAGAGGCCTGACACTTTATTACAAGAATCATGAGGATAACGCACTTTTTGTTTGACCAAATCAATAAATAGGATGTTTTGAGTGATGTGACAATGTAGAATGTGAACGTGCTCTTTATACGTTTCAAGGCATCCTTTCCATTTTTTTTTTACATCCATGATCTTGGCTGTTTAACTGATGACAGATTCGGTGCAGGTCTCTTTGCTGATGACTCGTTTGACTTTCAATGTGAGATTGCGTGATCTCAGCTCAGCCTATCAGAAAACCGAGATGGCCCATCTTGGTAAGGGGCCAGCCATTGCCCACTGATCAGCCAAAGGCTCATTACAGATTAGTATAACAGATACATTGTTCAAAAATCTTTAAGAAATCTTGACAGGCATTGGATTTCTCTTAATGTGACCAAGGGAGATGTCTGCTTTTGGTGTAATGCCTGGAGCCACTAGATTTGACAACTATAATTGCAGTTCACCTCTGGCATTATCCGCTAAGCGGATGTTGGCTAAAGCGGATCTGATTGAATCTAGCCCTTAAATATTAAAGCTACAAGTAACTACCAAAATAAAGGAAACACCAACGTAAAGTGTCTTAATAGGGGGCGTCGGGCCACCATGCGCCAGAACAGCTTCAATGCACCAGATTCTACAAGTGTCTGGAACTCTATTGGAGGGATGCAATGCCATTCTTCCATGAGAAATTCCATAATTTGGTGTTTTGTTGATGGTGGTGGAAAATGCTGTCACAAACACCACTCCAGAATATCCCATCTGGTAACTGAGACGGCCATGGCATTTGGTTTACATCGTTTACTCATCAAACCACTCAGTGACCACTCGTGCCCTGTGGATGGGGGCATTGTCATCCTATGGGGGCATAGTCATGTTAGCCAAAATAATGGCCTGATAAGCATTTTTATACATGACCCTAAGCATGATGGGATGTTAATTGTTGAAATAACTCAGGAACCATGCTTGTGTGGAAGCACCTGCTTTCAATATACTTTCTCATTTACTCAAGTGTTTCCATTATTTTGGCAGTTACCTGTATACACTGGAAGAACCTGCCAGTCTCTGTTGTAAGTCAATTTTGACTTGAGTGGAAGCTAGGATTGACCATTTAGTAACAAGCTGACGTGTGCCAACATAAACAATATGATTATAGTAGCTAGAGTCTGAAGGAAATTCATTGTCGGTTGCGCTTCAAGGCTAAAGGGACCTGCCATTATATTAGAGCGTCCAGGGGTTATAGAAGGGTTGTCACTTTCACAATATGTGTGGGTATAAGAGAAACTGAGCATAAGTGAGAGAATGGGCAAGAAAGACCATGAAGATAGATGAATGAGAGAGAGAAGTGGAGGTAAGAAAAGTGAGAGAGATTGAAAGGGAGGAAGAGGAAGTTGTGGCTCTAGGAAGCGGTGAACTTCCTGAGTGTGATGACAATGAGGGCGAGGAGGACTGAAGCCCCCAGGAAGACAGCGATGACAATTGCTGTGATGGCGCCCGGGCCCAGGACACCTGGACACACATAGTACATGCAACACGCAAAGGTTAGACACTAGTGTATAAACCATGATTGTCAAGTCAAATTCAAAGTAAAATTGTATTCAAAGTTCAAAGTCTAAATACAATTGTATGGTTTATTACCAATTCATTACATTTAAAGGGGTTGTGGTGTGGAACAACTAACAAATAACCCCACCACTGTGCTTTCACCAATGTCTCTTGCCATGCAAATAATGGCAGAATAGTATACAATTTTCTTAATCCTCTGGGTACAACCGAAATGATTGATATTAATAAACTGGTGATGGGAAATGTTCTGGAAAAATGAATGACATGAAGTGCCTGTCTCACCTTCCTCCTCATCCATGACCTGTGAGTGGGTGGTGTCCTCATACTCAAAGGTTAACACTCTCTCCGTCATGTCCTTGAAGGGATCTTTGGTGGTGACGTCATATGTCCCGCCACCAGACAGTGTGTCCTGGTTGTCCCCTTGTAAAGTTGGCGTGGGGTCTTCCACGGTCTCTGTGAACAACAACCGTGTGTGTTCACAATTTGGGCATGTTTGTAGACAAGTCTAAAGTGCCTTCAGAAAGCATTCACACAACCTTGCCTTATTCCACATTTTGCTGTGTTCGAGCCTGAATTCAAAATGTATTAAATAAAATGTAAATCACCCATCTACACACACAATACCCCATAATGACAAAGTGAAAACATGTTTTTAGAAATGTTAGCAAATTTATTGAAAATTAAATAAAGAAATATCTAATTGTACACCCTAGTCAATACATGTTAGAATCACGTTTGGCAGTGATTACAGCTGTGAGTCTTTCTGGGTAAGCCTCTAAGAGCTTTGCACACCTGGATTGTACAATATTTGCACATTATTATTAAAAAAATTCTCCAGGCTCTGTCAAGTTGGTTATTGATCATTGCTAGACAGCCGTTTTCAAGTCTTGTCGTAGATTTTCAAGACAATTTATGTCAGAACTAACTAGGCCACTAAGGAACATTCAATGTCGTCTTGGTAAGCAACTCCAGTGTATATTTCAAATCAAATCAAATCTTATTGGTCACATACACATGGTTTGCAGATGTTATTGCGAGGGTAGCGAAATGCTTGTGCTTCTAGTTCCATCAGTGCAGCAATATCTAACAAGTAATCTAACAATTCCACAACTACCTAATACACACACCTAAGGGACAGAATAAGAGAATACGTACATATTTGGCTTTGTATAAGGTTAATGTATAAGGTTAATGTCCTGCTGAAAGGTGAATTCTTCTCCTAGTCCCTGTTGGAAAGCAAACAACCTGGTTTTCCTCTAGGATTTTGTCTGTGCTTAGTTCTATTCCATTTCTTTTTACCCCCCAAAACTCCCTAGTCCTTTGCCGATGACATAACATAGTGCAGCCCTCACCATGCTTGCACATATGAAGAGTGGTACTCCGTGATGTGTTGGATTTGCCACAAACACAACCCTTTGTCCTTGTTGTTGTTGTTGCAGTATTACTTTAGCCTTTTAGCAAACAGGATGCATGCTTTGGAATAGTTATTTTGCACAGGCTTCCTTCTTTTCCCTGTTATTTACGTTAGTATTGTGGATGTTGATAAACCTTGCTCAGTTTTCTCCTATCACAGCCATTAACCTAACTGTTTTAAAGTCACCATTGGCCTCATGGTGAAATCCCTGAGTGGTTTCCTTCCTCTCCGGCAATTTAGTTAGGAAGGACGCCTGTATCTTTGTAGTGACTGGGTGTATTAATACACCATCCAAAGTGTAATTATTAAGTAGACTATTCTGAATAATTTCATTTATTTCTGGACAGGAGTAGCCTAATTCTATAACTTTGGCAAATGTATTTCAATTTATCAGGGGTGCTGCAGTCCCTCCAGAACCCTTCTCGTGGTTATATAAGGAAATAAATGATCAAGTGCAACGCTGGAGAGATGCGTTGCGTAAAGAGATCATAAAGTGAATCTCATTCTAGTTATGTGAGAGATAAAAGGCACACTTCTCACACAGCCACACAATGGTGGTTTCAAACATAGGTTACAAAGTTGCACCAACCATAAACCCGAATAAACTAAGAACATCAGGCCCGGGGCTGAAAATCAACTTTTTCACAAATTAACAGTCAACTCAAATGAACTTTAATCACTTTTATTCACATTTTTACATTGCAAAAAGTGAAAAAGATTTTTTCAGCCACAAGATGTACTGTATCTGGCCAAACAGGTTCTGGAAAGAAACAGTCCAAAACGGAGAGGTGTCGGATCCTGTTCTGTCAGGATCTGGCTCATATTCAGCACTGGATTGAATATTCAAGACATTTCAGCCTAACATTTATGTAATTCCACTGACATCATGGTGTAATTTCATGTTTTTTACCCTTTGTTCGTGATATCCAAATTGGTAGTTACAATCTTGTCCCATCGCTGCAACTCCCCTACAGACCTGGGAGACATTATGGCTATTGTGTATAGGCCAGTGACATCAATATTATCCATTTTAAATTCAGGCTGTAACACAACAAAATGGGGGAAAAAGTCAAGGCGTGTGAATAATTTCTGTAGGCACTCTATAAACTGTTCAAATGTAGCATTGTGTACATTCTCGTAGTGAAAAACATAACTTGTACAGATCTCTTCAGGAAATAGATATTCTACCATCAAAAGGGACTACCTGGCGAAACAAGGGTTAAATAAAACATTTCTCTTGCGGGTAACTGAACAAGCTCAGTCAGACCAGCTACTCTAGACTTGAAGTTGCTATTCACATACTATCAGCTGGATAAAACCAACCCTGGAGAAAGAGTGTGAACTGAAAATATGACTCATGTTATATTACACTTATTACAGTAGCTTTGCTGATGGCTGATAATATATACTAATGTATGTGAATTTAGGAATGTAAGCCACTGTATGCTCCTCTAACAGAGAGCCAGTGAGTGACAGAGCTGTGAATGTAAGATACTGAGTACAGAGCTAAGTATTAGCCCCAGTCTTTGATGCTACAGTGGAAAGTTGCTAAGCTACTAGCTTTTCTGCGAGCAGCCTCAGACCAGGGCCTGAAAGGATGTCTTCGTATGGGGATCAACACTCTCTGTACACAGTACAGGTAGCCTCCGCTGTGTGCTCTCTCAACTCCTTCGGACACCTCGCTCTTCTCTCTAGCTCTCCACATTCTGCCCCTCTCCTCTCCCCCTCTCCCGCGTCTCTCACCCACATTCCACAGGTCCTAACATGGAAGTGCTACACAACTTCTTACACCTTCATTGCAGCCATGGAAACATGATCCAGATCTCTTAAACACCCCTCTCTCTCTCTTACTACCCCAGTAGAGGAGAGTGAAGGGCCAAGAATAGTAAAAGTGGATTCTGGATAAGGCCAATTGAAGTTACTAAACTGCAACTTGATTTGCGTCAATGATCTGAGAAGGGGTATTGTGTTAAGTGCACAGCTGAGTGAGCTTGACTTTTTAATTGAAAGAAACAGGGGAAAATTTTATCCCAATCTACAAAGAAAAAAAACATCCACACACACACGTATGCACGCACAAGTGCACACTTTAGGAAGTTGAGTACCTTAATTGGGGAGAACAGGCTTGTGGTAATGACTGGACTGTAATAGTATCAAATACATCAAACATATGGTTTCCATGGTTTCCAGGTGTTTGATTCCATTCACTCCGTTCCGGCCATTATTATGAGCCGTCCTCCCCTCAGCAGCCTCCTGTGGTGCATGTGCGCGCACACACACACACACACACACACACACACACACACACACACACATATTCACTCAGACTTAAAAATCCTACCCGTGCTCACGCTACACATACCAACAAAACCATACACCAAACATATTTAAACTCATCAGACATCATTTATCAGTTCTAAAACCGCCCACTCTAAACCTTACTGAACTCTGACACTCTCACAACCAAGCATTCCCACCATAGCCTCGGGAAGTAGGCTAAAAACAACTTCCCGCGGCTATGATTCCCACTCAACCTTGCCAATACGGTTTTATTTGATAAATCTCGAAAATACACATAACAAAACGTATCACTTCAAAAGACTCTCTCACACATAGCCACATTCCTTTCCAACTATCAAAGATAAAAACAGAATAATGTCCAAAGACTTGTGGGCCCATCACTATGATTCCAACATTACACACAAACTCAGATAGCAAACTCTGTTGGTGAGGGCCTGTGTACTGTAGATGAGCCGAGCCGAGGCCGGTCGGGGTGGGTATTTCTGATGTTGCTGTGTGTGTTGGTTGACTCATGTGTTAGCGTGTGACTTCCTGTGCAGGGGCTGGCTGCAGGTACAGAGCCCTGGGCCCCTGGCCAGCCTTGCCATCAATGAGGCCTTCAGCCTGTGGCACAAAAGGCCGCTTGTGCGGTCATGGAGGGCGGCTGCAGGTCTGCAGTAGAGGCAGGCTCCAACTGGTAACGGCTGGCCAGGCTCAAACCTAGAGTAGCCCCAGCCCCTACACGTCAAACAAGCTTGTTTATCAAATTGTATGAGTGTGTGTGAAAAGGTTGTACCTCCTTGGATAGCTTGGTTTACAGAGAGAAAAGCGCTGCGATGTTTTTCCATTGGTGTTTGTTCACCTTATCAAGGAGGGCAGGAGGAGTTTGCTTCTCAGTACATTTCCAGTAATGGTTCCCCTTTGTAACCGCAGCGTTACCTTTGGCCAGCTAAATAATCTCCATCTACTACAGATTGACACTAAACTATATCTCATGACGCAGTTTCCAAAAGGTGTTCTTGCTATCAGTTTCAGGTAATTCCAGTCAACAAAATCCTTCTACAGATGTAGGATGTTCATTTGATCACCCTGTTGCAGAATAACTTTTGTTCATTTCAGACTTGATTTTCCCTTACGAAAAATGTATCATCAACCCATAACATTTTTTCCATGAATTAGAATCTATTTAATTCACATTTCCAGTTGCTGCAGGATTATTTTCCTGCTGTAGTAAACTGGTTTAAATAAATATCATATATCTCTGTACATGGGTCTAATATTGGTACCCATGACCAGTCGGTCATAAGACATTAACATGGGTCTTATGAGGTGAGGAAACACATAGGCTCGCTGCCACTCATTGACATTAGGTGGGCATTTCAAGTGTGGCAGTTAAACTGTCTGTGTTCACAAAGGGCAGCCCAATTCGGTTTTTCCACTAAGTGGTCTTTTGACCAATCACATTAGATATTTTCACATCAGATATTTAAAAAAATGTTTTTTTAGAGCTGATGTGATTTGTCAAAAGACCAATTAGTGAAAAAAATATCAGAATTGGGCTGCCTGTCTAAACCAGCCTCTATGGCATACCATCATGTCTCATTCACCCAGAGGAACAGATCCAAATTCCACTAACATACACAGCTAATCTGCTTCACATCCAAAGTCTAACTCACTGATGACGGAACATACTATCTCAGTAGTCTCGTGCCTCTTGTCCACATCCGATACTGTACTACAGACGTTTGTAGCTTTGACCTCACCAGTCAGGATTTCACACGGCCTGGAGAGATGACAAAGCTTTCATAACGGGTGTATGCGAATGCCACCCATGCACGGCACTACCCCCCACCAAAAAAGTGCACCGCCCATGCCCTCACCCGCTTTGACTACCTCCTCCTCACAAAACAGGGTGTTAGTTACAAATATCCTGTGTGTTTGTGAGCTTCAGAATTTATAGCAGACCTCTCGTCACCAACTGTAAGCTGGCACAGGTCACAAGTCAGCCAGGAGGGCTCTGGTCTCGGGGGGGGGGGTGCACTTTAACCTCTACGTGTATTCCGACCTTGAAATTAAGCATGAGAATAGCATGCTATTCACACGCTACTAGTTTGGATGGAGATTGGATAAATTAAGGTGTGGCAGTCAAAAGTTTTAGAACACCTACTCATTCAAGGGGTTTTCTTTATTTTACTATTTTATAGTAAAAGGTGATTCGACTGAAGTTTAAAACAACTCACAAATATAAATTATTACCAAGTGATAAAACAAGAGTCAACTAAAAGGATCATTAGAGCCAAACAGACAGGGTTATGGAAGACAGATCATCAGGAGTGACAATGTTATCAATATGCATGACTTACTGTATATCCACTCAATGCATTTTTCTGCCCCTCCCAGTTTCATTTCACCTTTATTTAACCAGGTATTCAACTCTCTAGAGACAGCAGAAGCGGTAGAGATACTCTAAATTATCGGCTATGAAAAGCCAACTGACATTTACTCCTGAGGTGCTGACTTGTTGCACCCTCAACAACTACTGTGATTATTATTATTTGACCAGAAGAGGACTGGCCACCCCACATAGCCTGGTTCTTCTCTAGGTTTCTTCCTAGGTTCTGGACTTTCTAGGGAGTTTTTCCTAGCCACCGTGCTTCTACACCTGCATTGCTTGCGGTTTTAGGCTGGGTTTCTGTATTGCTGATGTAAGAAGGGCTATATATATATACACATTTGATTTGAGGTAGGCCAGTTGAGAACAAGTTCTCATTTACAACTGCGACCTGGCCAAGATAAAGCAAAGCAGTGCGACAAAAACAACAGAGTTAAACAAACAAACGTACAGTCAATAACACAATATAAAAATCTATGTACAGTGTGTACAAATGTAGAAGAGTAGGGAGGTAAAGGCAATAAAAAGGCCACAGAGACTAAATAATTACAATTTAGAATTAATACTGGAGTGATAGATGTGCAGAGGATGATGTGCAAGTAGACATACTGGGGTGCAAAATAGCAAGAGGGTAAGTAATAATATGGGGATGAGGTAGTCAGGTGTGCCTGCTGGAGCATGTGTTTCAGGTGGGTGGTGACCAGTGAGCTGAGTGAGCTGAGATAAGGCGGGGCTTCACCTAGTAAAGACTTATAGATGACCTGGAGCCAGTGGGTTTGGCGACGGATATGTAGTGAGGACCAGCCAACGAGAGCATACAGGTCGCAGTGGTGGGTAGTATATGGGGTTTTGGTGATAAAACGTATGGCACTGTGATAGACTACATCCAGTTTGCTGAGTAGAGTGTTGGGGGCTATTTTGTAAATGACATTCACCGTAGTCAAGGATCGGTAGGATAGTCAGTTTTACGAGGGTATGTTTGGCGGTATGAGTGAAGGAAGCTTTGTTGCAAAACAAGAAGCAGAATCTAGATTTTGTTTTGGATTGGAGATGCTTAATGTGAGTCTGGAAGGAGAGTTTACAGTCTAACCAGACACCTAGCTATTTGTAGTTGTCCACATATTCTAGATCAGAACCATCCAGAGTATTGATGCTAGTCGGGCGGGAGGGTGGGGGCAGCATTGGGTTGAAGAGCATGCATTTAGTTTTACTAGCATTTAAAAGCAGTTGGAGGCCACGGAAGGAGTGTTGTATGGCGTTGAAGCTTGTTAGCACAGTGTCCAAAGAAGGGCCAGATGTATACAGAATGGTGTCGTCTGCATAGAGGTGGATCAGAGAATCACCAGCAGCAAGAGCGACATCATTGATATATACAGAGAAAAGAGTCGGCCCGAGAATTGAGCCCTGTGGCACCCCCATAGCGACTGCCAGAGGTCCAGAAAAAAGGCCCTCCGATTTGACACTGAACTCTATCTGAGAAGTAGTTGGTGAACCAGGTGAGGCAGTCATTTGAGAAGCCAAGGCTATTGAGTCTGCCGATAAGAATGCGTGATTGACAGAGTTGAAAGCCTTGGCCAGGTCGATGAAGACGGCTGCACAGTAGTCTTTTTTTTGTTTTTTTTGTTGAATTTTACCCCTTTTTCTCCACAATTTCGTGGTATCCAATTGTTGTAGTAGCTACTATCTTGTCTCATCGCTACAACTCCCGTACGGGCTCGGGAGAGATGAAGGTTGAAAGTCATGCGTCCTCCGATACACAACCCAACCAAGCCGCACTGCTTCTTAACACAGCGCGCATCCAACCCGGAAGCCAGCCTTACCAATGTGTCGGAGGAAACACTGTGCACCTGGCAACCTTGGTTAGCGCGCACTGCGCCTGGCCCGCCACAGGAGTCGCTGGTGCGCGATGAGACAAGGACATCCCTACCGACCAAGCCCTCCCTAACCCGGACGACGCTAGGCCAATCTTTCTTTCTCTCTCTCGAAGGACCTGAGCCCTAGGACCATGCTCCAGGACTACCTGACATGATGACTCCTTGCTGTCCCCAGTCCACCTGGCCATGCTGCTGCTCCAGTTTCAACTGTTCTGCCTTATTATTATTCGACCATGCTGGTCATTTATGAACATTTGAACATCTTGGCCATGTTCTGTTATAATCTCCACCCGGCACAGCCAGAAGAGGACTGGCCACCCCACATAGCCTGGTTCCTCTCTAGGTTTCTTCCTAGGTTTTGGCCTTTCTAGGGAGTTTTTCCTAGCCACCGTGCTTCTACACCTGCATTGCTTGCTGTTTGGGGTTTTAGGCTGGGTTTCTGTACAGCACTTTGAGATATCAGCTGATGTACGAAGGGCTATATAAATAAATTTGATTTGATTTGAATTGTGCGTCGCCCCACGGACCTCTCGGTCGCGGCCGGTTACGACAGAGCCTAGGTGCGAACGCAGGGACTCTGATGGCACAGCTGGCGCTGCAGTACAGCACCCTTAACAACTGCGCCACCCGGGAGGCCCACAGTACTGTCTTTTATCAACGGCGGTTATGATATCGTTTAGGACCTTGAGCGTGGCTGAGGTGCACCCATGACCAGCTCGGAAACCAGATTGCATAGTGAAGGTACGGTGGGATTCGAAATGGTCGGTGATCTGTTTATTAACTTCGCTTTCGAAGATTTTAGAAAAGGCAGGGCAGGATGGATATAGGTCTATAACAGTTTGGGTCTAAGATGTCTCCCCATTTGAAGAGGGGGATGACCGCGGCAGCTTTCCAATCTTTGGGGATCTCAGACGATACGAAAGAGAGGTTGAATAGGCTAGTAAATGGTGGTTGAAACAATTTTGGCAGATAAAGAGAGGGTCCAGACTGTCTAGCCCAGCTGATTTATAGGGATCCAGATTTTGCAGCTCTTTCAGAACATCAGCTGTTTGGATTTGGATGAAGGAGAAGCAGGGGTGCAAGTTGCTGCAGGGGGTGCTGACGTGTTGGCCGGGGTAGGGGTAGACAGGTGGAAAACATTGCCAGCCGTGGAAAAATGCTAATTGAAATGATTGATTATCTTAGATTTATCAGTGGTGACAGTGTTTCCTATCCTCAGTGCAGTGGGCAGCTGGGAGGAGGTGCTCTTATTCTCCATGGACTTTACAGTGTCCCAAAACATTTTGTAATTAGTGCTATAGGAAGCACATTTCTGTTGGAAAAAGCTAGCCTTTGCTTTCTTAACTGACTGAGTATATTGGTTCCTAACATCCCTGAAAAGTTGCATATCGTGGGGGCTATTCGATGCTAATGCAGAACGCCACAGGATGTTTTGGGGATGTTTTGGGATAGATGGGGGGCAAACAATTCACATATGGTGTCCAAGGCACAGCTGGGGGCTGAAGGGGGTCTATAACAAGGGGCAACGGTGAGAGACTTTTCTCCCTATTAGAATTATATATATACACACTAGTCTTCCAACATTAACATGGATTAAATAACTGAATGTGGCAATTTTCAGAATTTCTTTCTTCAGTGCGTAAAGACTCTCCAGATCGGAGTATTTTTAAATCTACCAATTGGAGCTGAAATGGAGATGAATATGCATATATTTAGAAGGCTTTCTTTCATTGATCCCTAATATTCTGAACCTGTTCTCTCTATATATTCTAGTGAGTCTGTCGACAAAATTCGAACTAAAAGGTACAACGTATTTTAAAGGGATGGTTTAAGATAAATGTACTATAAACCTATTGAATGAAAACTCCAGGAGAAAATCTGTTGACCAGGAAGTGGGAGGGTTCTCAGCAGTTGAATGTAATGTATTCAGAGCGAACAAGGTAGCCACACCTGCAGAGTGCCTTATGCAACAGAATAAGGTACACTACATGACCAAAAGTATGTGAACACCTGCTCATCGAACAGCTCATTCCAAAATCATGGGCATTAATATGGAGTTGGTCCCCCCTTTGCTGCTATAACAGCCTCCAATCTTCTGGGAAGGCTTTCCACTAAATGTTAGAACATTGCTGTAGGTACTTGCTTCCATTCAGCCACAAGAGCATGAGGTTGGACACTGATGTTGGGCAATTAGGCCTGGCTCACAGTCGGCTTTCAAATTCATCCCAAAGGCATTCGATGGGGTTGAAGTAAGGGCTCTGTGCAGGCCAGTCAAGTTCTTCCACAGCGATCTTGACAAATCATTTCTGTATGGACCTCGCTTTGTACACTGGGGTTTCATGCTGAAACAGGAAAGGGCCTTCCCCAAACTGTTACCACAAAGTTGGAAGCAGAGAGTTGTCTAGAATGTCTTTGTACGCTGTAGTGTTAAGATTTCTCTTCACTGGAACTAAGGGGCCTAGTCCGAACCATGAAAAACAGCCCCAGACCATTATTCCGCCTCCACCCAACTTTACAGTTGGCACTATGCATTGGGGCAGGTAGCGTTCTCCTGGCATGCGCCAAAGTTAAATTCATCCATCGGACTGCCAGATTGTTAAGCATGACTTGTTGCAAAGGTGGCATCCTATGACTTTCACGTTGAAAGTCACTGAGCTCTTCAGTAAGGCCACTCTACTGCCAATGTTTGTCTATGGAGATTGCATGGCGGTGTGCTCGATTTTATACACCTGTTAGCAACGGGTGTGGCTGAAATGGCCAAATCCACTAATTTTAAGGAGTGTCCACATACATTTGTATATATAATGTATGTCTGAATACCAAATACTGAGAAGTACGTAGGAAAGGCGTGCATAAGGCAAAGATTTCCTACGTCTGAATCAGCCCCCAGGAGAACAGCCAGTACTATGGCTGGGTCCCAATTCTGTAAAATAGTTTAATTTCCTTGTCTACTTTGCTTTAGTGATCACAGAGATATGGATCTCTGGGAGGTTAGTACAACAGAGGAGTATTATGGTTGGGTCCAAATATTTCTAAACGTATTTTTTAAATTTACTTCCCTTCTCAAGAGATGAGGGCTTGGGTCTCTGTAATCTTTGCAAGTGGAGAACAAGAGTACTTTGGTTGGGTCCCAATACTGTTAAAACTGTTTTCTTTCCTTGTCTACTTTACTTCGTGCCCACTAAGAGATGAATGAGCTGGATAGGTCAGAAGTTGTAGATTGAGGAAATTAAATGAGGAAAGAAAGATTTGGTGGTGAACGATTTAGTAAGCAGTTTGTATTACGGTCAAGACAGCAGTCCTAGAGGAAATGAGTGGCACCATGCCTGGCATCACTGGTCTAAAACAACATGTAAAGTGGAAGTCATTCATATGAGTCATCTTGGAGATTTACTTATCTTGTGGAATACGGAATGCGGGGGTGCCGATACAGAATCTGATGCTTGTGAGACCATAGACATTCATCATAAAAGGAACTGCAAATCCCTAAAATAACAAATCATCATAAAAGGAAGTGCAGTTTTAAGAGACAATGCACAAAGTTCCAAGTTCAATGTTAAACTGGACATCATGATCATGCAAATGTAGATACAAAAATGAAACTGCGAATTCAATAACTAAATTGTCAACAACACGGTTCATTATCAAACCAACCACCTCATCCTTAAAATGCTTAGATGTTACTATCAATCTGGTGTTATATTTTCCTCACTGCATAGTGACAGTTGTGTACAGGTCATTGTTTTGAGGAAAAAGTGCCATGTTCCTGGTGGCTTGCTGTGGCTCTAACCCTTGCCCTGACCCCTAGGGCCTTAATGCTGCTGTGCTGTGTTCCCAAGGCCCTCACAATACCGGGCTTTGTGGAATCCCCTCTTCTCCCATGCCGCTCTTTAGGCTTATCACTCAAGTGTGAGAGTAGGAGAGACAGATATAGAAATGAAGGGAGAGAAAGAGAGGGACATGGATAGAGGAAGAGAGAGGTAAACAGAGAACTAGAATGAGGAAAGAAAGAAATAGAGGGATATAGAACTAGAAGATAGTGAGACAAATAGGGGGAGAGAGTAACAAGGAGAATTAGAACAAGAAAAACAAAAACGAGAGGGTGAGATAACTCCAGCGAATCTGTTGACACCGTATCTAGATCAGCAGTAAAACCACACACAAAGATGGTAAAAAAAGGTTCTTCTAACAAAGCCACTAACACTGATAATAAAAAATGATCAAATAAACCACTACAAATTGCTTGTACCTGGCATCCTTTTCAACCATTTTATCAGTGCATTCTTCTGAAGTAGTCACAACTCGCAAATAGCAGCGTATTTGATATTCTCCTCTCATACCTAACACTTTTCAAAATAAAATGTTCATAAACCCGTATGAATAAGCACATAGAAAGGTTGACAACTCTTGACTCTTGGCAGAGGGAAACCACTGGCAAAATGAGCCAATATTTCAGTTTCAGACAGCTTCTAAACGTGAGGCATTATGAAAGCAAGTGAGTCAAAGACTAGCTTTCAGTCTCCAAACTTCCATTCGCTCAAACAACTGCATCATTTAGGGTGAGGGCACTCGCAACCGGGCCTCTAGATCAATAGTGGGGGGAAATGACACGTATACACACCTTGAGCTCAGCTAAATATGACCATATTTACCCAAAGCCCACTCAATGAGCAACATTCAGAATAATAGATTTTTCTGATAATTTGTCCACAGAAATAACAAGTCAAACATGGATTTGAATGTCACTGAAATTGCAGATAATAGAAGACTAGTTGTTGATGTGCTTGTTGGAGTGGATGAAAAGCAGGCAGCATATTTTGCCTTCAACTTTGCAACAACTGACTTCAACAACCCTGCATTTCTGGTGGCAAATCTAGTGTTTTTCAACAAACATTGTGTCATTTCTCATCTAGTTCTCTCTATAGAAGCCTCAACCAAACTGTTGCGTTTTCCCCTTGCCCCAATAATCTTTCCAATCCCTTGACCTTTTGAGGTGAGGTCTGAGTAAGGCAATGTTACGAAACATTATAAACACACATAATGTAATAGTAAATACATGTATCGTAGTGTGGACGGTTTTCATTTCATTCACACTTAGGATATTCAAAAACATGCAAAGACCAATAAATGTATGTATCATATATTACACTCTTTCCATGACTAATACAAGGACAACCAGGATACAACGTCCAGCAGGGAGCTTACCTGAGTGGATGGTGGCTACCCAGAGGCCTAGCAGGACCAGAAGGACGAGTCTGGATACACTGCTGCAGTTGGCCATGATGGTTCCTGTGTTGAGCTAGGACGACTGAACTGAGTCTCCAGAGCTCCTGAAGCATGTGCTAGTGAGTGCTGGATCAAAAAAAGAGGGGAAGAGAGAGGTGGAAGAGGGACTGGGTATTGAGAGAGAAGCTTCTGGATGGGGCAGACTTTGCGAACACCTCTCATGAAGGCCCACCCACTTCATATTACTCAAATAAGGAGTTGCCTGTAGACGCTGATCCAAGCTCTGTTCCAACTATTTTCCACCCACAGTTATAATTAGGACTGGGGCAGGGTACGCTGATCCTAGATCCGCTCATGGGAAACTTCTAACCAGAGAGTGGAAGACTTTAGGACTGGCCATTGCAACGCCTCCCCAACAGTCAGTCCATCGTCCTGTACCTTCCAGTTAGTAGACGTCACTGATACATGCTCAGATATTTTCTCAAAGTTCAGGATTTGGGGTAGGCTTATCAGACCCTAGATCTGTGGTAAGGGGTTATGGGCGTCAAGCTTGCCACTTGGGAGATATTTTGGGGTTTTGAAAGAAGCTGTGTGTTTCGATCTATCCCTATGTTACGAGTCGACACAGATGGATGTGGGTTATTTAAGCAATAAGGCCCGAGGTGGCGTCGTATATGGCCAATATACCACGGCTAAGGGCTGCTCTTATATGCACGACGCAATCCGGAGATCTGATATTCCACAGCTGTCAGCATTCAGGCTTTGAACCACCCAGTTTATAACCCTGAATGCTGATTGGCTGAAAGCCGTGGTATATCAGACCGTATACCACAGGTATGACAAAACATTTATTTTTACTGCTCTAATTACGTTGGTAACCAGTTTATAATAGCAATAAGGCACCTTGGGGGTTTGTGATATACGGACAATATACCACGCATAGGGCTGTGTCCAGGCACTCTGTGTTGCGTCGTGTATAAGAACAGCCCTTAGCCGTACCTCCTCGGGCCTAATTGCTAAAGTATTATTGGAAATCGGGGTAGGTAAACTCTGATAAACTCAGCAGGGAAAAATCATTTGGTTTGGTACTAGACCAATTATAGGATGATAACTACGAATCTAAATCAGTAACTGGGAGGAGATATATTCACAACTATTGCATTCAACTTTGGACTTACACACGATTTATGCTATTTTAGATTTTAGTCTCTACAGCAAATCAGCATTAAAAAGTGTGGAGTACAAATGTGAGTAAAGTGTTGTGCGTGGAAGGAGATCATTCATTGATTCAAAGAGGTGTGAACAGCCCACACAAGAGACTGTTTTATTTCATACCGCAATAGAAAAGTATGACTCCAGTAGTTCATCATTTTCATATATTATAATACAGATGCAGAATTGAAAGGTTATTCTTTAAACAGCCTAGTATTTTACAAGAAATGGATAACTACTTGGAACGGTCAAACATATCCTTAAAACAGGACATCAGTGGGCACACACATCCTTGGCTCCTACAATACCACCACCATCCACAAACAGGCAGAAAACAGGAGTGAAGGAAGGAGGAGAAAAGAGGGGGGAGAAAAACATTCAATAAATAAAAATAACAAAACAGAAAAAAGTTCTCTACCCCCCCCAATGCGTTCAACTTCATGGGGAGAAGATTGCATCAGGTAACGTCTCTCTTCTGCATACTTTCAGACAAGATACTAGGAGGGGACTGAACGGCCGACCACAGACAGGGAGACATCCATGTCCTGCCCTCAGCTCTTTTCTTTGGGAGAAGTCAGATTAGGCCTTTACATTGATTGATTTGTTGTTTGATTCAATGCTTGGTTGGTTTTTATGGTTCTGTTTGATTGTTTGGCTGCTTCGTTAGCCTTCTCCCTGTCTCACATAGGGCAAAATATTCATTAGGGATGTTTTTTGAGGGGTCCTCTAGCACTGGAAAGCGTCCCCAGCTTCCAATGACAAATGTTAAATTAAAGTACAAAACAGAACAGAAAGAGGATGCTGTTCACAAAAGGAAAGGGACATTGGGGTGTGAAGGTGGTGGTTGTAGGGGGTACAATGGCAGCTGTTCAGAACGATATGGTCTGTGGGGTTGGCAGCAGAGCAGTCCCTTCAAAAGTCCTCCACCGTCTCGATCTCACCCATATTCAACCTCTCAGACGCCGCGTTCACAGAAAAACCTGGGAAGATGAGAGAGAACAGGGAAAGTGAATTTAGTTTGAGAGGTATGCATGTGGTAGTCAGAAGAGATGCTAATCCAATTAGCATTAGTCGTAACGCCAATGAGAACAGTACATTCTGAGTGCACAGGAGTGAATGGGAATCATTTGGGCGCTAGCTCAACAACCCAACACCAGCATGAATTACGTGAACAAGACGCACAACATTACAGATCTTTTCTGAGATTATCAACTTTTTCCCCTTAAAACCTCTTGAGTGTAGGGGGCAGTATTTTGATGTTTGGATGAAAAACGTACTCAAATGAAACTGCCTATTTCTCAGGCCTAGAATATGCATATAATTGTCAGATTAGCATAGAAAACACTCAAGTTTCCAAAACTGTCAAAATATTGTCTGTGATTATAACAGAACTGATATTCCAGGCGAAAACCTGAGGAAAATCCAACCCGGAAGTGCTGTTTTTCCTGAAAGCTCTCTGTTCCATTGCCTGCCTTCGCTCCATTTAAAGGGATATCAACCAGATTATTTGTCCTATGGCTTCCCCATGGTGTGAACAGTCTTTAGACATAGTTTCAGGCTTTTATTTTGAAAAATTAGCGAGAAAGATCACATCGCGTCATTGTATGGCTGAGTGCCAGCGTTTTGCATGCGCAACAGCTTGGAGCAGACATATCTCTCTCT